>NC_090444.1:1758989853-1759614853 GCF_031143425.1 Pleurodeles waltl
GCCCTCTCCATGATGTTGTGGAAACCACAGATGTCATCTGGTGGTGAATCCACCGGTGGTGGTGCAGGAGGAAACGATGTAGGTAGCAAGTAATTGTCCCATTCATTGGGAATCAAGGCAGAGTCCCTTCTCTGCATCCTCATCCGAGGTACATGGATCATCATCTGGTGAGTCCGCTTATGTGTATGTCAGTGATCTTACATGGATCACTGGTAGCTGGAACATCCGTGGTCGAACAATAAGTGTTCTTAGTTGCAGAGATCGAATGGGTGTCTGTGATTGTGATGGAGGATTAGCTGGTGCCAGATCTGGGAACCATTTATATTAATTCTGAAGCACAGGCTGGAGATTAGAGCCTAACTCTTGCGGCATCTGGACTGAATGCTCCTGTTAGTCTTGTTGACTATCAATAGGGTATTGGCTCCTCATAATGCTGTAGTTGTTTACGTGTATAATATTGATCCTCATAGTACTGACTGTCCTCATCATCTTCTTGACATTTAACATGTTACTCAGAAGGGCAGTGCGCCTCCCCAAATGGACCTTCATCATCTGAATTGTCTTTGTCAAGTAAATGCGGAGGCGAAAATGGCAAAACTTTACTTGGTGACATGTGAACAGGAAAGACTGCCTCAAGAGGTAATGGCTCAGAAAGTGACATCATATAGATAGGCATTAGTGGTGCCTTTGTGGATGATGGCAGAGTTGCTAGCAATGTAGATGTCTTCATAGATGGGAGTTCTGTCGGCGGTGTTGTTGTTGATGTCTTCCTTAGCTTTGCTGTTGACAGTGTCTTTGTCGATGGGGTTACCATTGGCGGTGTTGTTGTTCATTGGATACTGTTGGAGGTGTTGCAGGGCTGTCGTCGATGGTGTCTTCGACAAAGGTGGTCTTGTGGACGACAATGCCATCGACGGGTATTTGATGCCATCATGGTTGGAACGTTTGAAACCTTCCCAAGCACCTTCTTTGATGATGGTGCCGTTGTCAAGAAAAATGTACAAGTGCTAATCATCGTCGAAGCCACTGGAGATGATGAGATGATCATCGGTGATGCTGCTGAGGTAAACGTTGACATCATGGTAGTGGTGGCCACCGACTACGCTGTTGTCAATGATGATGTAGAAGAAAACTGGAACTTGGATACAGAAACTGGCTTAGTCGTTGATGGAAGGGATTTTGAAGATCTTTTCAAAGAAACCTCCATTATGGGTGAATTTGTAGGTTCAGGTGGATCCTTTTGTGAGGAAAATTTCTCTTTCACAGATACTTGTGAACGCTCATCAGATTTTTTATATTTTCCTGAAGGTTCATAGTGGGTTTTCTTGATAGCATTTTTGGATGGTCCTGAAGGCTCTTTTTCATTGGAACTCTGCCTCTCTTGTGAGATTTGTCTATTGTAGAGGAGATGTTCTTTAGATTTTAGTTTCTGTAGCTATAATAATAGTCTTCCCACTCTGTCCCTCAGAGTTTTCTAGGAGAAAGTGTGGCAAATCTTGCAGTCTTTGTGTGCTCCGGCTGGAGACAATAAATGCACTCCTTATGGGGTCTTCTGTGTGCAATCCCTTTTTGCCACAGGTTCTATATGGGCTGTATAATCCTTTTTGAGGTTGTTCTGACATAGTCATATAATATAACTCTAGATAATATAAATATATCTGAAGAGAACCTTCTTGGATGTAGATCTACTGAAGAGAAAACTAAGCAGAGTCATCTGAGTTCATGGAAACTCCCATCACACGACATGCAGTAGATAATCTAAGAGATTGGAGCTTATGTGGTGAGTGTTCTAAAGGGTGCTGTCGCCTGATTGGCTAGACTTCGAGTCTTTTTAAATGATGTTAATAGGATATTAAAGTGAATGTTTTTTAACATTGACTTCTATGTAAGTTTTTTGACTACTACTTTTGATGGTACCGTGGGACTCTCACTTCAATGACAGGGAATGATTCAAGCATGTGAATCTATGAAAGATCCAATACCTGAGAAATAAGGATGAGCACGCAAAAAAGGGGCAAAAACTGTACGGGCATAACTTGCTGATCAACTAATATTCTCTAGGGGAGGAAGCAGCCCTTTAAAAAAATAGGAAGAAAAGTTCGCAGCTGATTCTTGCAATCTCACCACTCTCCTGCAATAGGGTGTCAAATGGGACCACAACAAATTCATTTTGGAAGATTTATTCCTAAAAGAATAGCCTAATCTGGGGTTTAAAGAGTGCTAAAGATCACTCCAGCGATGGTAACTGTGTTAGTTGTAGCCACGAGTCACAGTGACTCTAATCGGCACTGACGCACGGGCTTGGAATGCATGCATACAAGCTGCCATCATAGACATGAAGAGGACTGCGCTTGTTTTTCAAATGATAATTGGTGAAGTGGACCCAGTCCCAGCTCCTGCTCCACATTATGGGCCACAAGACGTCTCTGTTTGAGTAAATATACAATAGCGGTACCAATGGTGCCGTATGAGTGCGTTTGTGTGTCACCACTACTGGGAAAAGAATTAAAGGAGAGGAATCACAGACCACCAAGGCCAATACTCTCTAAAACATCAAACTAGCATAGCCATCAGTAAAATCAGCATCACAATAGACATGAATCAACAAGAAAGGTGACAACACTCATCTTGACTGCCCGGCAGCAAAGAAAAAGGCAGAGAGATGGCATCTGTCATATTTACAGAGGCATATCCTCTATGGCTGGTGGACTGTTGATGACATGTTTTTCATGGAATATGTAGTTTGATGTTTCTATGTTTTTCATTGGCTGCCATGGTTTGCAATAAAGCAAAAAGAAGCATAATCTGAGCCTCTGATCCTGACATAAAATCTAGCATCAGATTCAACTAAGTTAACCTGGTCTTCAAATGTTCCAACTGTGCATAGCTGCAACCCTTCCAAAGAAAATACAGCAGCTTAAACAATAAATTCACCAAAACAAAGGGCAAATAACACTAACTGTTGCATTTCTATTTTCCTGAACTCCATTTGTGTAATGAAGTGCATACATTAGTAGGAACATGGTTTGGCAATCCATTTAATATTCCAATGCTAAACACAAAATGTGTATTAGAGGGGACTCAAGATTGATCAAAGCCAAAATTTGGGAGGAAAGCTAAGGGAATCCATATTTGAGAATTTCAAATATCAAGACCATCATGCAATAGTTTGATATATATATATATATATATATATATTCTAATAATGAGACGGCTACATAACAAAATGCACTGCCTGTGGGGAATCGGCCACCATGTGTAGTTTGTCTTCCACACCCAAGAGAATACCCGTAACAATTCCCCTGGTTAATCTTACCTGTGCATGTTTCAGGAAGGGTTGTAGAGATGGGGCTCCTGCCATCCGTACCAGTCCTTTTGCTCAGCCTTCTTCAACAGCACTATTGGGCATCACTCGAGATCTAGCAAGAACTCGAGCAGCTGCAATAATTGGTAGTCATTTGTGGGTGTAGTCTACAAGGACCACACCGATTCTCCCAAACGCTGCTTGGCTTACTGCCATGGCAGTTCGATCCCTACCTGTGTGCCCCATGAGCCCGATCCCATTGTCCAGCCTGCTCCTGCTCATGTTCTTCAGTCCACTCTCAAATCTGCTCCTACCCTCTTCCCCGCTCCTCGTTTATCCCTCCCCACTACCAATCTCCTTACCTATTTCTGAACGGCTCTTCAGATCCGATGCTAGAAGACCTCTTCTGTTCTTCAGCGCCTCAAATGCCTATGACCAAAGCAAAGATTTGTGATTACGTATTCTGGTTCCAGGATACCCATTTTAGTCAATATAGTAACAAGCTGTACAGGTCAGTGCACTGAACCAAAAGGACATTTTTGTTGAACACTGTGCCTCTTAAACATTGTTAACAGGCTTTGTTAAAGGTGCTTTGTGATTTAAAGAACTTGTTTTGGCACAAAGAAAATAAGAACCTTCTCTATGGAACCTTGAGGGATTGTCAGGGTTCCTTTTATATTTCCTGAAGACTGTGTATGGTATTCTGCACTAAGGAAGGGTGTTTCTTTGAGATAGGTAACTAGAAATATTTCGGTGAGTGCAGGTTAATCAGTGCATGCTGTTCTTAATACCTTTAGTAGCAATTGTTTATACAAGACAAACACCATGTATCTTTGGATAGATAATCAAAGACACTCTCTCCCTCTTTGTGTTTATGGAGTGTACGGCACACCTGGGGCAATTAGCCAGCTGTCTGAGAATCTCACTGCTCAGGTGGCCTCTCTGAGAGACAGTGCCACAAACAGTATAGAGTTCACGAACCAGATATTCCTTTGTTGTTTTTTTTAACCCCCCTTTTCCTGGAGGGTTGATTACCGACACTTGTTATGGTGTGTGAGTGTTGGGGGTCATTCTATGTGGGATTAGGTGAGTTGACCTTGACACTACCAGCAATGCATCTTAGTCAATATTAGAAGGGGTCTGAGCCAAAGGTCTACCAACAAGCCACGGGCTATCCTAACCCTAAAAAGGACAGGGACGGGCAGGTAGTTGGAAGCCTGCAGAGTATTTTTTATGTTTCCAGTCTTGACACAGGCCAAATGAGGAACGCACTGTGATGGTGTCCATTAATGACAAGAGATATGCATTCCTCATAAATACAGGAGCAATAAAACTCTGTATTAAAGATGGAGGACTTCTGATTTCCAACAGATCCATGGACACACAAGGATTCTCTGGGGAAGTTATAAGGGTTCCTTTTACCAAAACAGTAGAGATGGAAGTAGTGGGAGACATATTGATGGGTGCTTGCTGTTCTCACCAGCTGCCCCAGCAAATTTGTTAGGCAGGGAATTTGATGGCAAAATTGAATATGACCATTAATTTTAAGCCAGATGGTGGCATGGTTTGCTCCACACCTGGAGTTCCACTCTCCAGAGTCAGGGTACTAAAAGTGTAATCCTCCAGCAGGGACCAGACTAGAGCATGATCCGCTGATGTGGAGGCATTTACTGCAACAGCATGCACCATGATAGCAGTGACACCAGAGCTATTGGGGAGGGAGGTTCAATTGCCCAAATAATTCCTTTTTAGGCAGCAAGGACAGGACCCCAAAACTATAAGACGCAGAGATAATATTGCCGATAGAGGCTTTGGAACTAACATCTACCTATGGCACCTTGACAGCCAGCGACCATAATGGTGCATTGTGGGTATGTGTCATCTTCCTTGAGCCAGGAAAGATGATTAGGGAGATACTGGATGACGAGCTATTTGATGATAGCCCCAAGAAAAGGATTATACTTTTTGAGGATGACATAGCACTAATGACTTTGCTAAAGGTCAGAACACCAACAATAAACAGAGCTTTGGACTCAGTAGAAGAAGAGGATCTGTCAGAGGTGCCAGACATCCTGTGGACTAAGGGTCCTCCTTATGTCGGCCTCATCCGCAATGCCGACCATTCTGGATTACATTAAAAGAAGATACTATCTTACCCCAAGTAAACAATACCCCTTGTCCAAGGAGGCAGAGGAGGGCATCGACCCCCCCACAATACACGTGCTACTGGAACAGGGAGTAATTTACCCTGGAGAGTCACCCTGTAACACCCCTATATGCCTAGTTAAGAAAGCTAAGGGCAATACTTGGCGCATGGTTCAAGACCTGCACCCGTTGAACAATATTGTGTTACTCGAATTCCCAATTATCCCGGACCCCTCCATCATCCTCACAAACACTCCGCAGGATGTCAGGTATTTTTCAGTTATTGATCTAAAGAATGCCTTCTTCAGCATTCCTCTTCATCCGGATACTATCTGACAGCATTCTCGTATTGCCCCAGGGGTATTGCGAATCCCTCAGCATGTTCAACAGAGCAATAACAAATGATCTGTCAAATTTCCAATGTGACAGCGCTCTGCTGCAATGTCTATGACATATTAGTTTGTACTCCTACAGAGCAACAGTATGGAAGGGACACTATGGACCTCATTATGAGCCTGGCGGTCACCAGACCGCCAGGGTCACGGTCGGACCGCTGCCAATGTGGCGGTCCAACTGTGACATTATGACCATGGGAGAGCCGCCACAGTCCAACCGCCAACACCGCCAGCCTGAAGCCTGGCGGTCCAGGCGGTTGTAATCCACCAGGGCAGCGCTGCCCTGGGGATTACGAGTCCCCATCCACCAGCCTGTCCATGGTGGTTCACACAGCCATGGAAAGGCTGGCGGAATGGGGGACTCAGGGCGGGGAGCCCCTGCACTGCCCATGCACTTGGCATGGGCAGTGCAGGGGCCCCCATGCGCGACGGGTGCTGCTGCACCCGCTGCACCACCACATTGCCGCCGGCTCCATTAGGAGCCGGCTGCAATGTTAAGGCCCTGTTACCTACTGGGCAGGCAGGCGGAAACAGTGTTTCCGTCTGCAGGGCCAGCGGGGAACTCAAAATAGGGCCGGTGGGGTTCAGGCCGCACAGGTGGCCTGCCAAACTCATAATGGGGGCCTATATCTCTTCTAACCACTCTTGCCCAGAGAGGATACAAAGTGGAGAAGGGAAAAATTCAGTGCTGCAAGGAAGAAGTCCAATATTTAGGACAATTACTGTCAGCATTTGGTAGACGTGTAACACCTGAAAGGGCAGTCTCCATTAGGCAAATGTCAGAGACAGAAACAGTCAGAGGAATGCAGATGTTTCTGGGCCTCTGCAACTACGTGAGACAATGGGTATTTGATTATAGCACTCCAAAAGAACCATTCATTGTTGACAACTAGCAAGTTGGCAAAAGATAGGGAGGATAAGATAATTTGGACACCAGAGATGAGGGATACTTTCCAGAAACTGAAGGATGAGAACAAATGCTCCTGTCCTGGGAACTCAAGATTACATTAAGGAGTTCTAGCTATTCTGCCACAGCAATGGTCAGGTGATGACAGACGTCCTCATACCGAAGTATCTGCTACCACACAAATCAATCGCATTCTTCAGCGGGCTGCTGGACTCAGTCATGAAAGGACACCATCCCTGTGAACAAGCTCTGGCCTCTGCAGCATTTGCAGCAGAGAAGAACACCCCCATAGTTATGGAGGCACCATAGACACTCTATGCAGAACATGCAGTGTTCGCTATCATCCAGAAGATCAAGACCACTCTGACTACTCAGAGTGTCACGTGTGAGGTGATACTGTCATTACTGTCCTTGAAGGTTGTGAAGGGTAATACGGTCAATCCTGCAACATTCTTCGCCCACCCAATATTAAACCCAGAGGAGGACGAGCCCAACTGTATGACACACAGTGTCGATGAATGCAGTCAAGCCATAGAGGACCTTATACTGGACAGCGTTTTCTATTTTGTAGACGGTTCCTCCATGTCTGACCAAGAAACAGGAATGAGACACACAGGGGCTTTGTTAGCCAGGGCTCAGCGACACAGCCTCTTGGATGCACTACAGGTATTACAACAATTGCCCCTGTGTGCACACTATTCAGTGCAGGCAGCAGAGCTGACAGCATTAATAGCGGTCCTTAAGTCGGGAGCAGGAGAAATAGTTACAATATACTCAGATTCAGCATACGTAACAAACAGTGTACACTCCAGAATCATGAGATGGAGTAGGCAAGGGTTCCTTAAATCTGATGGTAGTCCTGTGATGCATAGAGAACTCTTAGAGGCCCGAATAAAGGCACTGGTCCTACAGCAGGCAGTGGCAGTTGTGAAATGTGCAGCACACAAACAGACAGGGTTTTGTGTCCCAGGATAACACGCTGGCAGATCAAGCAGCTAAGGATGCAGCTAGACGTACGCCCCAAAGGCTCCATCAGACCCACAACCTGCCCCTGTCCTGGTGGCTAAGACTGCCCCACCAGCAGAGGCCGAAGCACAGACTATCATAGACAAGCACACACCCCACTACACTGAGTTAGCAAGGTTATACCTGAGGGAAGTACAGGGCGCTGCACCGTCGCACAAAAAGCAGTTATAGGAAAATAGAGAGTGCATCCAGTCCAGGAGCGACCTAGTATATAGACAGCCATCTAAAAGAAAGCCAGTTATGCCACAGGCTTTGCTTGCAATCACCCTGGATCAGGTTCATTTACCAGCTCATACTTCCAGGGATCATTTGGCAACCCAAATACAGCAAGACTGGATTGTCTCCAATTTGCATGACACAATAACCATGTACCTACATAGCTGCATGCTTTGTCAGCAGTATTTCCCTAATCCCACTCTAAAAGTGATAAGCTCCACCATTCCACTACCACAAGGTTCCTTTAAGGATCTTCATTTGGACTGTGTGGATATGACTGACAGGTGCAACGACTACAGGTACCTCATAGTGGTGGTCTGCCCATTCTCTAAATGGATTGAGGCAGGACCATGGGTCCATTGTGATGCCAAATCAGCAGCCACGTTCCTAGTTCGAGAAGTGAATCCCCGAAGGAGAAAGCTATAGGATCAGACAATGGCACTGTAGAAAGGTGCCCTTTTTGGCAAGGTTACACCCCCACTTTTTGCCTGATATTGATGCCAACTTGACAGAGAATGTGCTGGGATCCTGCTAACCAGGCTCAGGCACCCGTGTTCTTTCCCAAAAACTGTACCTCTGTTTCCACAATTGGCACACAGTTAAGTCCCTTGTAAAAGGTAACCATGGTACCAAGGGCCCTGTGGCCAGGGAAGGTCCCCAATGGCTGTAGCATGTATTATGCCCCCCTGGGGCACCCCTCCCCAAGCACATGCACACTGCCTTGCAGTTGGTGTGTACTGGTGAGGAGAAAAAGGCAAAGTCGACATGGCACCCCTCGCAGGGTGCCATGCCCATGTTAAATTTGCCTCAGCTCAGACCTCTGCACCTGGCCAGCCCGTGTTGCTGGTGGTGGCTGTTTGGGGTTAACTTTAACCCCAACTTGTTGACTTCCTAACTCCGGGAGACTGGAACTGTAAGTCAAGTACTTACCTCAAAACCGTACTAACTTTTCTTCCCTCATGAACTGTTTCTGAAAATTGCAGTGTCAACGTTTAAAACAGATTATTGCCATTTGTTCAAAAACTGTGTAACTTGTCAATTCTAACCAGAGTGGTATTGATACACATGTTGAATACTTATTTATTCATGTACTTACCTGTAACTTGAATCTTTTGATTCTAGAAATAAATTAACAAAATATATTTTTGCTATATAAAACCATTGGCCTGGAGTTAGTCATTGAGTTTGTGCTTCCTTTATTGTCTGTGTGTGTACAACAAATGCTTTGCACTACCCTCTAATAAGCCTAACTGCTCGACCACACTACCACAAAAGAGAGCATTATTATTATCGACTTTAGCCTCTGTTAAGCCTATGGGAACCCCTGGACTCTGTGCACACTATGGCCCTCATTACAACCCTGGCGGTCGGTGATAAAGCGGCAGTAATACTGCCAACAGGCCGGCGGTAACCAAAATGGAATTATGACTACAGTGGAAACCGCTCAGACAGACAGCCACTTTAACACACCAACCGCCAGGACGGAATCAACAAGCACCACAGCAGTAACCGCCAACAGCCAGGCGGAAGACGATGTATCGCCTACACTATTACGACCGGCCTATCCACCACCTTTTCTGGGGCAGTACCAACGACATCAAAAGCATGGCGGAAACAGAGCTCAGAAGTCAAAGAACTCACCTGTGGAGACTCAGGGAACATCCATGACGCCATGGAGCCCGAGCTGCACATATTTCCGATGCTCATCTACCTTCTGCTGCATTATGAACAGCAGCGCCGGCGAAGACGACTACGGTGAGTACTGCCGCCTAGCACGCAAGGGAGGGTGGAGGAAAAAGAGTGTAACACACACACGCAACCCCCCCACCTCCAACACCATTCACACAACCAGATGCACTAACATTAAATATTCCCCCCGTACCCCTCAGGAATAATGTAAGGACAAAAAGATTTGAAGAAAGTGAGTGTAATACGATAAAATAACATGAATAAGTGCATCAAAATACAAACGTATGTACATATTTACAAATGGAGAGACACTGCCCAGTCCTCAATGTCCGTTGGCCACAGGGCCACAACACATAGACCAAGGCTCCACCTCACTCCTGCAACAACACAAAAATAACATTGCAGGGGCATCAGGTCGAAAATACACAGGCACCTCAGGGGGACGGGGAATGGAGGGGCACCTCAGCCGGAAGATGGTACAACACCACTGGTCCTGGAGGGGGCAACATGCCCTCTGCGCTGTCCTGGGGAGTGCAAGGCCACAGTCTCTCAATTGGGTGGTTTGCCCACTGCTTGGTCCTGGGGAGTGCAAGGCCACAGTCTCTCTAGTGGGTGGTTGGCCCACTGCTTGGTCCTGGGGAGTGCAAGGCCACAGTCTCTCTAGTGGATGGCTTCTTCCACTGGATCTGGAGGGGGCATTGTGCCCAATGAGCTTCATCCTGGGAAAGATGGGGTGAGTGGATGGCTTCTTCCAATGGTTCTGGAGGGGGCATTGTGCCCAGTGTGCTTCATCTTGGGAAGGATGGGGTGAGTGGATGGCTTCTTCCACTGGTTCTGGAGGGGGCATTATGCCCAGTGTGCTTCATCCTGGGAAGGATGGGGTGAGTGCATGGATTCTTCCACTGGTTCTGGAGGGGGCATTGTCCTCAGTGTGCTTCATCCTGGGAAGGATGGGGTGAGTGGATGGCTTCTTCCACTGGTTGTGGAGGGGGCACTGTGCTGAGTGTGCTTCATCCTGGGAAGGATGGAGTGAGTGGATGGCTTCTCCACTTGTTCTGGAGGGGGCATTGTGCCCTGTGTTGCAGATCTTGGGGAGTGCAAGGTCACAGTCTCTCACCTGGGTGTCAGATCCACAGGATTTTCAGGGGCAAGGAAGCACAACAGTGCATGGATGCAGGACTACACACTGTCGGCAGGCGGTGAGGCTGCTCAATGGTGACAGTGGCCGTGCTGGTGGCGGTGCTGGCAGTGGTGGGGGGAGGCTCCAGCCCATCCCCTGCAGCCTCGGACGGCTGCCTACTAGGGCTGCTGTTGCTGGCAGTGGTGCTGGTGGCGGTTCTGGCAGTGGTGGAAGGAGGCTCCAGCACTTCCCTTGCAGCCTCGGATGGCTGCCCACTGGGGCTGCTGCTGCTGCTGGCAATGGTGTTGGTGGCAGTGCTGGTGGCAGTGCTGGCAGTGGTGGGGGAGGCTCCAGCCCTTCCCTTGCAGCCTCGGACGGCTGCCCACTGGGGCTGCTGCTGCTGCTGCCGGTGGTGCTGGTGGCGGTGCTAGCAGTGGTGGGGGGAGGCTCCAGCCCATCCCCTGCAGCCTCAGACGGCTGCCCACTGGGGCTGCTGCTGCTGGCAATGGTGCTGGCAGTGGTGCTGGCGGTGGTGCTGGCGGTGGTGCTGGCGGTGGTGCTGGCAGTGGTTGGGGGGAGGCTCCAGCCCTTTCCTTGCAGCCTCAGCCGGCTGCACACTGGGGCTGCTGCTGCTGCTGGCAGTGGTGCTGGTGGCGGTGCTGGCAGTGGTGGGGGGAGGCTCCAGCCCTTCCTCTGCAGCCTCGTAGGCTGCCCACTGGGGCTGCTGCTGCTGGCAGTGGTGCTGGTGGCGGTGCTGGCACTGGTGTGGGGAGGCTCCAGCCCTTCCCTTGCAGCCTTGGATGGCTGAACGACCATGGTTGGTGGTGGGGGCTCCGAATGAGTCCCAGCACCAGGCCTCCTGTCCTTCCTGCCTGCTGGTGCAGGCCCCGTGCCCTTCCTGTCACCAGCCGGGGATTTCTCCTTACCCTTCCCTGTCGCAGCTGGTGGTGCCTCCTTGCCCTCCCTATACGCCGCGGGTGGTGCTTCCTTGCCCTTCCTAGACACTGCTGGTGCAGGCACCTTTTCAGTGTTGCTGCCTGGTGCCCGGGATCCTCTCCCACCTGCAGTTGCTGTCGACACTACTGTGGCCGTGGACTGGGTGGCTGAGGTGCTTGCCTGGGTTCTGACCACCCTGGCCCGACGTGAAGCATGGCGGGGGGGAGTGGTAGGGAAGAGGTCAACGGTGGAGAGGAAAAGCTTCTTAGGGACATTGGGGTGGGAAGAGGGTGAAGGTTTGGGAGTGGAGGAAGAGGAAGTGGTTGTAGGAGGTGTCTGCTGATTTTGGGTGCAAGTGCATGGGCTGGATGCTGTTGTGAGGTGGATGGCTGTTGGGTGTCTGAGTGCTTGCGTTTGTGTACTTTGGGAGGAGGGGGCACAGACACAGTGGGGGAGGACACAGGGGACGTGTGCATGGATGTGGGGGTGGTGACTGCCAGTGAGGGGCATGTAGTGATTGGAGTGATGGTGATGGTGGTAGTGGATGAGGATGTAGTGCATGCAGGTGTGAGTGTAGACGCAACTGGGGGTGAGGTAGAGGAGGAGGAGGAGGGGGACACAGTGGAGGCAGTGGATGTTGGTATGTCTGCATCTGGATGGTGTTTGTGTGAGTGCCTGTGGGATGATGTGTGGTGCTTGTGTTTGCCTGAACCACTCCTGTGTGTTGTCTTGTGTGCATGCTGGTCTGCCTGTGTGCTTGGGATAGGTTGGAGTTGAGGGGAATGGGATTGGGTAGAGGAAGTTGGAGAGGGGGGGAGTCTAGAGACAGGGACAATGGCTGCCATCAGGGAGGAGGCCAGAGCATGGATTGATCTCTGTTGGCTCCCCTCGCCCTCCGTCCCACTGGTGCCCTCACCGCCATGCCAGAGTGAATGCCCTCCAGGAATTCATTTGTTTGTTGCAAATGAGCTGCCAACCCCTGGATGGCATTCACAATGGTTGGCTGCCCAACAGAGATGGATCGCAGGAGGTCAATAGCCTCCTCACTTAGGGCAGCAGGGCTAACTGGGGCAGGGCCTGAGGTGCCTTGGGCGAAGGAGATGTGAGCGGGCATGGGAAACATGCTGAGAGGCTGCTGGGAGTGCGGTGGTGGTACGGGGGTGGCGGCTGTACCTGTAGTTGGGGTGGGCACAGAGATGTCCATCACCACCAGGGAGCTTCCATTGGAGGAGGTATCACTGTCAGAACTGTCCCCTCCAGTCTCTGCTGTGGTGCTCCTCTCGCCCTCCGTCCCACTGGTGCCCTCACCGTCAGTGGATTCGGCCTCCTGGGCCCTGTGGGATGCAGCTCTCCCCGTCACCGGTGCCTCTGCTCCTCCACCAGATGATGCTAATGCACATAAGGACAGGGAGACAAAACAAAAAGGTGGGGGAGACAAAGGATACCCTTGGTCAGTGGCGGCAACAACACCACTGTTGGCGCACACAACACACTCACACAGGGAACAGCCCTACGCACTAGGCAATGCACTACCAGTCACAATGTTAGTCACCAGCCCATGGACAAGGATACCTAACGCCAAATTGCAGCATACCTGAGACCCACAGACTGTTATAGTCACAACATGCAATGCAGTATAGTGTTTGTAAATATGGAATACTGACCAGCAGCTCACTGTTTTGCCCCCTAGATTGCAACCGCTGCGGATGAATAGGAGATGGAGACATCCCCTGTGTACAGGCCCTTGGTGGACTTGGCAACAATGGATGACAGGCACATCATCCTCACCTATAGACTGGACAAGGCCACAATCACAGAGCTGTGTGCCCAATTGGAGCCTGACCTAATCTCTGCTATCCTTCAGCCCACCGGGATCTCCCCTCTTGTGCAAGTCCTATCTGTGCTCCATTTCCTGGCAACTGGCTCCTTCCAAGTGACAGTGGGCTTGGCAGCAGGAATGTCTCAGCCAATGTTCTCAATAGTGCTAACCAGAGTGTTGTCTGCCTTGATTAAACACATGCGCAGCTACATCATTTTCCCCCAGGTGAAGGATTTGGCCACAGTGAAAGCTAATTTCTATGCAATGGGACATATCCCCAACATTATTGGGGCTAATGGTGGTACACATATTGCATTTGTCCTGACCCGGAGAAATGCACATGTGTTCAGAAATCGAAAGAGCTTTCACTCCATGAATGTGCATATGGTGTGCCTGGCGGACCAGTACATCTCCCATGTCAATGCAAAGTATCCTGGGTCTGTGCATGATGCCTTTATCCTGAGGAATAGCAGCATCCCATATGTGATGACTCAACTCCAGAGGCACAGGGTGTGGCTAATAGGTGAGCCCTAGTCCCCACCCAGTTGGTGTTGGTATATGGGTATTGTGTGGGCCCTAAGCATTAGTGTGTGGCTAACAGCTGTCCCTCGATATTTTCAGGTGACTCTGGTTACCCCAACCTCTCATGGCTACTGACCCCTGTGAGGAATCCCAGCACAAGGGCGGAGGAACGTTCCAATGAGGCACATGGGCGAACAAGAAGAATCATAGAGAGGACATTCGGCCTCCTGAAGGCTAGGTTTCTTTGCCTCCATCTAACAGGTGGATCCCTGTACTACTCACCCAAAAAGGTCTGCCAGATCATCGTGGCATGCGTATGTTGCACAACCTTGACTTACGTCGCCAGGTGCCTTTTCTGCAGAAGGATGAGGCTGGAGATGGGCATGTGGCAGCAGTGGACCCTGTGGACAGTGAAGATGAGGAGGCAGAGGATGAGGACAACATAAGTGCAATAATACGACAATACTTCCAATGACACACAGGTAAGACACTGTAACTTCACTTTTCATTGACAGTTTTGTGTTTGACATTGTCACTGGCAGTCTGATTTTCCAACTTCTATGGCCACTTACTGTAACCTTTTGGCATCTCTATTTTCAGATAATTGTGCCCCACTATCGCTCCTGGTGTGTTGACTGCAGCCAACTACAAGTCATTCCTATGTATACACTACTGTACAGTTGTATTGCAGTGTTTAAAGCTTGTTAAACGAATACATAGTTCAATCATTTGACAGACTCCATACTTGTATTTATTCAAATGGTGATTATTTAAGAGCCAATAAGTAGAGGGGGATGTGCATGGAGGAATGTCCAGGATAGTGTTTAGTCTATGTTGATCACAGGTGCATTGTCCAAGGGAGCAGAGGAAGTGGAGCAATGGCAGTTCAAGGTGGACAGGGTGACTGAGTGGGACACAAGGGTGACAATCAGGAGAGTCTTATTTTCTGGTGGGGGTCTTGGCAATAGTCTTGGGCTTCTGCCTGGATCACAGGGACCGTGTGCGGGGTGGTTCTCCTTCTGCAGGGGGAAGGGGTGCTGGTGGCTGTTGGTCCTGTGGCAGGGCCTCCTGTCCACTTGCGGCAGCGGGGGTGGAAGGCTGTTCAGTGGTTTGGCTGGTGTCAGGGACCCGCTAGTGGGCCACTGCCTCCCTCATGGTGTTGGCCATCTCTGCCAGCACCCCTGCAATGGTGACCAGGGTGGTGTCTATGTCCTTCAAGTCATCCCTGATCCCCCCTGCAGCTGCTGGGTCTCCTGCAACTTGTCCAGTATCTGGTCCATCATCTCCTGGGAATGGTGGTATGCTCCCAGGATGCTCCCAGGACCTTGGTGAGTGCCTCCTGGAGAGTCGGTTCCCTGGGCCTGTCCTCCCCCTGTCGCACAGCAGTCCTCCCAGCTTCCCTGATGTCCTGTGCCTCTGTCCCCTGAACTGTGTGCCCACTGCCACTGTCCCCACGTCCTTGATCGTCCTGTTTTTGTGGGGTTGCCTGGGGTCCCTGTAGTGGTGGACACACTGCTGACTGATGTGTCCTGGGGACAGAGGTATGGGCCCACTGGGTGGGTACTGTGCTGGTGTTTCCTGAGGGGGGAGGCTCTGTGGTAGTATGGGGCTGTGCCTGGGTAACCGACTGTCCAGAGGTCCCTGATGGGCCAGGTTGGTCATCCAGATCCAGGCATCCAGAGCTGCTGTCATCACTGTGGGCCTCTTCTGGGGGGGGGGACTGGATGTTGCTGGCTCCTCCTCTCCGGTGACGTTGGGTGGGGTACCTGTGGGGATGTAAATGAAGTGTTATTGTTTCTGCATGTGGCATCTTGTGCATGGGTGTGTTGCCCTCTATGGTTGTTATTGCCCTGGCAGCTTTGCCTTGTGTGAGTAGTTATTTGGTGGGCTAAATGATTCTAGCATGCATGCTTTAGTGATGGCTGTCCATGCAGGTCTGTGAGTGGTGTCCATGCATTGGTGTTGCATGCAGGGCTTGGTATTGGGATGGGTGAGTTGTGATGGTGGGGTGTGTGGGAGGTGGTAGATTGATGGGAGTGAGGTTAAGGCTAGGGGTATGTGATGGCATGCAGATAGAGGGGTGATAGTAATAGAGATTTGACTTACCAGAGTCCAATCCTCCTCCTACCCCTGGCAGGCCCTCAGGATGCATGATTGTCAAGACTTGCTCCTCCCATGTTGTTAGTTGTGGGGGAAGAGGTGGGAGTCCACCGCCAGTCCGCTGTACAGCAAGTTGGTGTCTTGCTGCTGTGGAACGCACCTTCCCCCGTAGGTCATTCCACCTCTTCCTGATGTCATCCCTTGTTCTGGGGTGCTGTCCCACGGTGTTGACCCTGTCCACGATTCTCCGCCAAAGCTCCATCTTCCTTGCATTGGATGTCTGCTGCACCTGTGATCCGAATAGTTGTGGCTCTACCCGGATGATTTCCTCCACCATGACCCTTAGCTCCTCCTCTGAGAATCTGGGGTGTTGTTGTGATGCCATGGGTGTAGTGTGAGTGGTGTGGGTGAGGGGGTGTGGGGTGATGTGTTGAGGTGTTTGATGTAAGGTGCGTGGATGGTGTATAGGTGATGATGGTGTGTGGCTGTGGTCTTGTCTGTGGTCTTGCTATCTCTCTTGTGGCTATTGTTTTTAGTCGTAAAGGGTTGTGGGTAATGTGGGTGTGTGTTTTATAGTAGTGTGGGTGTGTGGGTGTGGTGTGTGTTATTCAAATTGTCCAATGTAGGTTTGTTTTGTTAGTGTGTGTGTATTTTGAGCGCGGAGGTTATGTAGCGCCAATGGTTTACCGCCACTGAATGTCCGCCACAGTGATTCGTGGGTCATAATGTTGTGGGCGTAGTTCTGTTGGCATAACGGTGTGGGTTTTGCAACGGCCAGTTTATCACCGAACTTTGGGCTGGCGGACTTGTGTGTGTGGCTGTATAGTGACAGATTGCTATGTGTGTGTCATAATATGGGTAGCAGTAATCCGCTGCGGCGGTGGTATGTTGGCGGCAGTCAGCATGGCGGTAAGCGGTACTTACAGCCAATGCCATAATAAGGGCCTATATCTCATTTTGATATAGTACATACAGACCCAGCTTCCTATGGGCACTAATTTTTCTAATACAATTTTTGAACATCTAACACCACTACTAGGGATACAGCACAAATTGTCCTCCGCATATCACCCACAAAGTCGTGGAATCGCAGAGTGCCTGAATGGCCTCTTGAAGTGTAAAATCAGCAAATTATGCATGACCCTGAGTAAAAAGTGGCTACACTGTTTGCCAGTAGCTCTATTTTCCCTGAGGAATACCCCGAGCTCAGACCATCACTTGAGTCCTCACCAAATAGTGACAGGGAGATCCATCAATGTCCAAGCCCCTGCCCCTAGAAATACATTTCAGGGAGAAAGTGCGTCCTAAACACTCAGTAATGAGATGCATATGTATTTGTGCAAAGTTCATTTCCAAACAGATAACCAAAGAAAAAGGGAAGCACACCAACGCAGAGGTCGACCTCCCAGAAGTAAAAGTACGAGATCAAGTGTTCATATGGAACTTTATTCGCAAATGGAAAGAGAAACATTTTGGGGTTGTACACAGTCACCATGGTTACACCAACAGCTCTCAAAGTTCAAATGAAACAAGAGGTGGGACGAAGGCTGACACCCTAAAAGGGCCTCCTCCAACTTTATTTTTGGACTATCTTTTGAATGGACATTATCAAAGATATGTATTTTGTTTTTGTAATTTTCTTTTATCTCTTAAATCTATCCATTTTCCTCTTTGCTAGGAAAGTACCCTCAAATTCTAATATCTTTATTGTCCAAAGAGAGCGCTCTAGTAACAATGTGACCCCTAATGCTCATGCTAAGTTGTCAGACAACATGTGATAACAGCACATGATGGAAATAGGTGCAGAAGCCACGAATGAATCATGCTTTGCGTGCTCTTTAATTCCTAATGCTACTGGTTCAGATAGACAACACTCCACGAAGGAAGTACCACCAGACACAGCTCGCTGCCTATTACCTGTACTTGTGTAGAATAAAGGCCCAAATGCAATTGATCCATGTCAGAGTAGTACACTTCCTAGTCAATGCCACAAGATACTAAACGTTACCGGAAGTACTATACATCCTCACAGACAGATAAGAGAGGAAATGACAAGCCAGAGAAAAACAGGATAACCCACCACTGTAGATTGGTCCTAGATGGTCTTACATTTAGGTTTCCTAGGGGTAACATGGCCATCAGCCGAATGTAACAGATATCCTGCAAAACCCTTGCCCCCAGTTTGTGTCTGCAGGCCAGGGCTCAGAGACAGAGGGTCAGTCTTTACTCATAATCAGTGGGTGGCATCTCGACATCAAATTTTCATGTAGGGCCATGTCTTTATGGAATGACACTGACGTTATCCAGGATGCTATAAGGAAATGCACACCCATCTGGGACAAACATATTCCACACTTTACCTGGGTGGACAGTATTGTAAGTCCTCAGACTCATGAAAATAACCTCTGTCTTATGTTCCAGGGGAAGTGGGATCATCGACGTAGGTTGGAATATTGCTTGCAAGGTCACAATCTTCCATGCCGACATGCAGGAGGGCACCTCTAGCCTTATGG
Source organism: Pleurodeles waltl (assembly GCF_031143425.1). Lineage (NCBI taxonomy): Eukaryota > Metazoa > Chordata > Amphibia > Caudata > Salamandridae > Pleurodeles > Pleurodeles waltl. The sequence continues at coordinate 1,759,008,546 of NC_090444.1, forward strand.
ATTTCTTCTGGCAGTTTGGAGAACTACTGTACGCTCAGTTACCACCTAATTGGGGAGGAATTTGTTCCATGATAACTTTGCACGCTCAAGTTTTAGTGATACTCAGAATAAACATATCCGCCTTGCATAAGCACCGCATGAGCTGTCCAATGACCTTTCTACATCACAGCTGGAAGAAGAGAACTGCAGAATACTATGGTACGAGCACCTGAAATGAAATCCCTCAAGAATACCACTTGTTAAATGACGCTGAGCTTTTCTTTGGGAGCATCTTGCCATGTGTCCAAGCTAAGGCAACGGCTCATTGGCTCCAGATCATGATGTGGGAACTCGTTAACGTCATTAACACCACAAATGAGGGCTTCAATACAACGAAGGAAGAACTGCGTGCCCTGAGGATAATGGTACTACAACACCGTTCTGTACTGGACCTTATGACGGCCATGCAAGGGGGTGTCTGTAAAAAGATAGGTACCATGTGCTGCACTTTTATTCCAGTAAATGACGCAGAGAATGGAACTTTGTCAGAAGCAATACAAACACTGCATAATTTACAAACTAAAATGATAGATGAAGGAGGTGACCCAGATAGTTGGTTTAGTGGTTGGTTTTCAGCACTGCCATCTTGGATGTCAGGACTGTGGGGGCTCTGTTACCAATGACAGTGATCTTGCTACATATATACTGAGAAATACAGGCAATACTAGTATATGTTAGGAGAATAGGCACTAAGGCGGGAGGGATGTTTTCAATTAGGACACCAACACCAGTAGTGGATTCCCATGGCAATATGTATCACCTGGTACCAATGGCACACCAAGATTTAGATAAGGTAGTTGAAATATCAACAGGAGGGAGGAATGTTGTAGGAAAAGTAAAAAGCAAGTGCACTACTGTGAATATGAAATGTGAAAACATTGCGCAATATCAAGCACCAACAAAGGCTACACCGCTGTTCACAATCAAAAATCAGTTTAGGCCAAACCGCCACACTGACACAAACAAGATGAAAGGTTAATTCAAGGATGTAGTGGAGTAAGGAACACAAAAGTGTCTTCTGTTTAAGGCCAACTCATGTCTGACCAACCTGCAGATATTTACAACATTAGTACACAAGTCCCCGGCACACTCTTTGTGCATACAATCAGAATGATTAGACACTGGGCACATAATTGAATTATCCCAAAGCACACAGGTGCAGGACTTACACTGCGTGCAGGGAAGAAACCAAATACTGAGCACTCTGGAGTCTCAGCCACAGAATGATGTCAGCACACACTTCAATTAAATTACATTTACAAAAGAGCATGTATGCATTCATAGGTCAAAGAATGCTAGGTCATAAACCTTTGTGGAGTGTATAATAAGGGTGAATAATGTTTTAACTTACGAATTCAGGGTTATGGGGTCACATGTTTGAATGTTTTTCAATATAATCTGTAAACCTGCAAGTTATCTATTGTTAATCATGTGTAACAAAGTATTGTACTGATGTGTATAAAAGGTCCTGTCTGTGAACAGGCATTTGAGAAAAAACATACAGGCAGGTCTTGCAGGGCTGAGGTGCAGTCTGCAGTGTTTTTCTCCCTGTCGCAACAGTTAGTAAATACTGTCACGGACTATTCGTTGTCTATATCTGTGGCCCAATGGAACTGCGGAGAGGTCTTGATTCTTGCTGGTTCTGCCTTGACCCAAGAAGGGGCGACCCTTTCTGGTAGCCACGGTGCTGCTGACGAGGGAACGCCAAAGCAGTCCGTGCCCTCCAGAAGGAGTCCCTGAGGGAAAAAACCCAAAAGGGAAAAAAACCTCTAAACAGGAACTCCATGAAACAAAAACAAAAGTAATAAGGTAATTCTGAACAATAGGACAAAAAAATAGTACTGAAAAAAGCTGGAACAGGCTAGGAAAAAGTATAACTGGCGAAGAATAAGCAGGAGCGAAGATCACTACCAAAGGAAGTGTTGCAGCGCAAGGAGAACAGGAATCACACACCTTTTATACCCAAGAAACAGGAAGTGACCAACAGGAAGTAAAAAGACACCATACTGGATTGGGAATACATCATAGAAACCTATAGAAAAGACACCATTTTAAAAAAGGTTCCAAAGGCATGCAGGGAAAAAGAAGGCATGCTTGGAAGAAGAAAGAACATGGCAGCTAGAAAAGAGCATAAATACAGGGAGAAATGAAGAAAGAAGAAAAGAAGAAAGGAAACATGAAGGAGAGAACATAAGGTAAGTGAGGGTGTGTGTGGAGGGAGGCAGGAACTAGTGAGGGCACGCCGCGCCCGTAACTCATTGAGGCTCCATGCCCAATTTGGGGCCTTGAGTAAAACAGGGAATGTCAGGGGCACGGCACACCCTGCCACCGCGGATTACGGCTGCGTCCTGCGCCGAGTGAGCGGCTCGTGCCATGGCGCGACAGTAGGTGCCCCCCAGAGCCCAGGGTTTGTGCGGAAACAGCCGAAAAAACTGACGGATCACAGGTGGGGCGTGAACACAAGAGGCATCTTCCCAAGACCATTCATTAAGAGGATAGCCTTTCCAATGAATGAGATATTAGAGATGGTTACGGAATATGCGAGAGTCACATATTTCTTGTACTTCATATTCGGGTTCATTATCCACCAACAGAGGAGGAGGACATGTGAAATGTCGGGAAAAAGGATCACGGGCCAGATGTAGCAAAGGGTTTTTCCCATTCTGTGTCAATGGGAAAATGTGTTCGTACATATGGCCCTTGGTGTATAAGGTTTCAATTGAGAGACATGAAATACTGGATGGATTTTCCAGGTTCAAGGTAAAAGGTGACGGAAAGATACGGAATTAATTTTTTGAAGAATACAAAAGGGTCCGTAGTAACGGGGTTTAAACTTATTTTGGAAAGACGTAGAGGCAGAAATCTGGAAGAAAGCCAGACTTGATCTTGCACTTGAGGAGCTGGAGCCTCACATTGTTTCTTATTGGCCATTCTTTTCATGTGTCATCTAGTGAATAATAGATTAGACCGAATAAGACGTTGAATTCTATATAGTCTCTGGGAAAAAGAGGTGATAGCAGGAAGTGTAGAAGAGGTCTTAGGAGTGGCAGGAAAAGATGTGGTATGGAATCCATATGAGAAGAAAAAAGGAGGGACTTCAGAGGCACTATGGACAGTATTGTTGTAAGAGAACTCCGCAATGGGTAGGTTTGTGCTCCAGTTGCTGTGAGTGGTATTACAAAAACAACAAAGCTATTGCTCAAGTCCCTGATTCAGATGTTCTGTCTGTCCATTGGTTTGGGGATGAAATCCAGAAGATAAAGCTACATTGATATTCAAGATCTAACAAAAGTGTTTCCAGAACCATGACATGTATTGAGGTCCCCTGTCTGACACAATACTTTGTGGGAGACCATGGAGGTGAAAAATGCCTTGAATGAAAATCTGGCTCAATTCTTGAGATGTGTATAATTTGTTCAAGGCAGTAAAATGAGCCATCTTATTAAATAAATCTACCGTCACCATTATAACTCGGTTTCCTGCTGATGGAGGTAAAGAACACATAAAATCAGTTGATATTGTGTGCCAGGGGGCTGGTGGAACTGGTAATGGTTGAAGTAGTCCTGCGGGCCTAGTACGGGGTATTTTCACTTGGGCAGAAATGGGACAAGATTCCACGTATCTTTCAGCGTCTTGTTTCAATGTAGGCCACCAAAAAGAGTGGAGAAGCAATTCCTACGTGGCTTTAATACCACAATGACCAGCTATAGGGGAATCGTGACACATTTGGAGTGCTTTTTCTTGAACTTTTTTAGATGGTAGATATAATGTATCTTTGTGATAGTAGTATTCTTTATTCTTACGTACTTTGGGAAGTAGATCCTTTAGTTCTTATTCTGAGAGGGTTGAGTATTCAGAATGAACTTCATCGAGGAATGACTGGACTACACCAATTATTTTGTCTGGTTCGAATAGATACTGTGAATGGGTATTAGAACTGTCAGGGTAGCGTCGAGATAAGGCATCGGCCAAAATATTTTGAGAACCTGGAACATAGGTAATATAGAAATCGTACTGACTGAAGAAAAAGGCCCAACGGGCTTGCCGACTGTTTCGACACTGAAAATTTCGTAAGCATTGCAAATTGCGATGTTCCGTTCTTACTTCAAAAGGTTCTTTTGAACCCATGAGGAATAGTCTCCGCTCTTGACAGGCTTTTTTTTTTTTTAGAGCTAAGAGCTCTCTTTCCAATACTGAATAATTGTGCTCAGAATCAGAGAGCACATGAAACAGATAAAAGATCGGATGTTCTAATCCACTGTCGTCCTGTTGTGGTAATAAAGCTGCCCGATAGCTCTTTCTGAAGCATCAGTAACAACTATGAATTGTTTATTGGTGTCCGGATGTCTTAGTATGGGTGCTTGGGTGAAGGCCTGTTTTCAGTTTTGAAAAGCAGTCTCAAACATGTCCGTCCAGATTAAACCATTTTGCAAACTCTCTTTTTTGAGAGTTTGTGTGATTTGACTAGTATGTTTAGCAAATCCAGAATTAATTGGCGGTAGAAATTGGCCAGCCCTAAGAAACACTGAGTTTCTTTGATTGAGGAAGGGGATGGCCAATCTAGAGTGGCCTGAACTTTTTCTGGATCCAAAGAGATACCAATCTGATTAATTTGATAACCTAAATATTTAACCTCAGTCTTATCAAATTCACATTTCTCTGGCTTACAGCAGAGCTGATGTTGCTTAAGTCTGTTTAAGACTTGCTTAACGTGTTCAGGATGAAGTTCAGGGTGTCTGGAAAACATGAGGATATCATCCAAATAAATCATCACAGTGTGATTTAATAAGTCGGAGAATATCGAATCCATAAATCTTTGAAAAACTGAGGGGGCATGTGCTAAACCAAAAGGCATTACCTTATATTCGTAATGTCCAAAGGGTGTTCGAAAGGCAGTTTTCCACTCATCTCCTTCCTTAATTCGTAAAAGATGGTATGCTCCACGAAGGTCTAATTTTGTAAACATCTGTGCCCCGCTGACAGCCTCCAAAATGTATTTGATGAGGGGTAGTGGATACCGGTCTTTTATGGTGATTTTATTTAATCCACGAAAGTCTATACAGGGACGGAGATGTTTCGTCTTTTTAGTTACGAAGAAGAGGGGAGCCACCGCAGGAGAAGAAGATGGTGTAATAAGACCACTCTGTAGATTTTCTTGCAGTTAGTCCTTGAGTATCTGTTTTTCAGGTTCTATAAGAGAATACATTCTACCAAAGGAGACAACTGCTCCAGGTTCCAGGAGAATGGTACAATCGTAGTTTCTGTGAAGGGGTAGTACTGGTTTCAATGGTTTTTGGAACATGCCTCGAAAATCCAGATAATGACTACGTACCCCTTGGACGGAATTTATAGAGTGTCCTAAATCCTCTTCTAAGGAGGATATCTTTCTGGGGGACCAATACGTTTCGGAAGCATAGCAATGATCTTGACAGAATTTAGAAGACAGAGAAATGGTTCTGGTTTCCCAATTAATATATGGATTGTGTCTCATAAACCATGGTATTCCGAGGATTATTGTATGATTGGGAGAGGAGATTAAATCAAAAGAGACATGTTCAGTGTGTTCCAAAGTGTAGACCGAGAATTGCAGTGGTATTGATGACAGGACCGGATGATAATAAGGATCCATCTACAGTGTGCACTTGTTCTAGAACGTCTTTTGGTAGTTGTGGAATTTGTAGTTTCGTAGCCCAGGTCACATCCATATAAATGCCACTGGCTCCGCAGTCTAAAAATGCCAGGGTCCTTTCTACACAATCATCAGGTAATTGCCGGGTAACTGGTAACAGAAATAGAACAGTGGCATCTTCCTAGGAAGAACTGATGGAAGGTATCGCAGAAGATCCAGTCCCCTCCCTTCTCACAGAGGACGGGAAGTGGCGTTTACTGAGGTCTTCAATGGACAAACTGGACAAGTGCGGAGCAAATGGCCAGCAGCACCACAATATAGACATAATCCTCTTCTCCGTCTATCTTAACGTTTTCTAGTAGAGAGAGGACCACAAGCAGTGTCTACTTGCACAAGTTCTCCTTTTGTTGTCTCCTCTAATGCAGGTCGAGGTTCTTCAGGATGATGGACAAAGATACGCGGTTTGCCTGACTGAGAAGGTCCACGATTCTTTCTTTTTTCTTGACGACGTTCTTTGAGACGATATTCTATAGAAAGTGCTAAATCCATCAAGCTTTGTAGATCATCCATTCTGGCAGAATGTACTAATTTGTCTTTTATGTCTTTTTTTTTCTTCTTTTAAATCTTTCTATTTTTATTTTCAAACAATGCAAGTTATTCAACTCATGTCCAGTGTATCAGCATACATCAGGTTTCCTTGGTCACAAATATAAATTCGTAACAAAAGCAACAATTTCACAGGAACTGTAGCAATGGTATCCCCATTTGTAACCGTTATTGAGTAGTGGACATATGTTGTGTCTACACATGGCATTTAATGTGATGGTCGCAATAAGTTGAGCTAATCTCATCGCGTACTAGCGCCTCTAGTCGATGTTGGTATATTGCCGGATAGCTAATAACACGTAACAGATAGTAATCCCTGTGTAGGGCTGTGCGGGAGTAGACCTGAAAATGCATTATAACTTAACAAGAATGAAAGAAGAAAGAACCTGTTTGGCGTGTATGAGGGGGGGGGACATCGGGATCTTCATCTATGTCTATTATGGCTCCCCAGCTTCCGTCCTTTACTTCCAGTTACCCAGGACGGAGGGGGAGAGATGGGGGTGAGCGGCTTAGGCTCCGTGTTCTCATTTCAAAGGTAGGGCAAGTTTGTTATACGTTTGTAGGACAATCTGATGCTGAGAGTTCGCAATAATCCCCGCTCTCGCTATGGGGTCAGACAGGTGTTGTCAATATTCGGCAGACGAGAGCTGGGGTTAAAGGAAAATGTCTATGGGGAAGTGCTCATGTGGACGGGTCACATGGTGACAGATCAGCGGGGGTGTTCTGGTATCGTCTCTCTGCCAGTCTTTTGTGCGCTCAATTTATCTTCCAGTTTCGCTAGGTAAGTATCCCAAAGTGTTACCCCTCCATCTCCACCCTGTGCATGCCTATCTCGGTCCAATGCATTAACCTCTGCCGTGGTCCAACGCAACACCACCCGAAGCCAGGCTTGTACATCTGGGGGGCACGTAGCCTTCCAAGCCATGGCGATCATTCGCTTAAACAGTGTTAGGGCAAGATCAACACACTTTGTATAATACTTGGATCGTTTATTCCGCTTGGTCACCCCCAGTAGGCAAAGGAGCGGGTCTAGTGCTAGGGATTTGTCTATAATGTCAGATATATGAAGCATGATGCGTCCCCAGGCACTGTATATCTCAGGACCTTCCCAAGTCATATGCAGGAAGGTGGCGTCATCGTGCCCACATCGAGGGCACCTCGAGGTGGCTTCTGTAAACATGCGGTGAAGTCTATGTGGGGACAGGTACGTTTGGTGGACATAGTTAAAATGTGTACATTTCAATCTAGCATTTCGTGAAACATGCCGCACCTGAGCTAATACCATTTTCCATTGTTGATCTGTCAACCCGATGCCCAACCCCCCGTCCCATCGTGATTTGCTGCGAGGATGTGGTACAGCTGGGGTCTCCCTCAATAGGATATAGTGATTAGATACTGCTCTTTTCCCCTGACCTTGTGTTAACATATAATGGAGTCCCAGGTGCGTTGTCGGCTCCAGGAGGCCTGATTGCCATATTTGTTTCACAACAGCGCAAAGAGCCGCGTGTGCAAGAAACTGTCCGGGGTCTAGGTGGAATGTCGTACTAGAGTCTGTAAAGGAGCGCAAGCGCCCTTCATCATAGAGATCACCTATGCGCAGCAGCCCCCCCTTCCTGCCATGTGTGAAGATTGTATACTTGCTTAAGAGCATGTATCTGGGGTATGTACCATAGTGGGTGTTTAGGTGAATAGGGGACTGGATATCGTCTTCGTTGAATATAGCGGGTCCAAGTTGTTTGCGCTGTACGCATCAACAGTCCTATGTCAGCTGTAAATTCAGTCTGCCCTAGAAACCATCTCAGTTCTCCGGTTGTAGTCAACTTATGTCGTACCATGTTCCCCTCTATTGATTGTCCACCTGCCAAGCAAGCCATTACCCACTGCAGTTGTGCCGCTGCATAATATCGTTCCATATCGGGGATCTCCATACCTCCCTCAAACATTGGGTATTGTAACACATCTAGGGATACTCTTTTACGTCCTGAGCCCCAGGACTGTTGAAATTTGCACTAAGTGTCTAGTTTTAAAATAGCTTTTTGCCATTTTTGCCAACACTGTACATGCTATTTTGCTGCTTCAAAGTTCCTATGATACCTAAGTGAAGTACCTTCATTTGAAGTATTGATTGTAAAACTTGAACCTGTGGTTCTGAAAATAAACTAAGAAAACATATTTTTCTATACAAAAACCTATTGGGCTGGAATTGTCTTTGACTGCGTGTTCCTCATTTATTGCCTGTGTGTGTACAACAAATGCTTAACACTATCCTCTGATAAGCCTACTGCTCCACCACACTACCACAAAATAGAGCATTAGAATTATCTATTTTTGCCACTATCTTACCTCTAAGGGGAACCCTTGGACTATGTGCATGCTATTTCTTACTTTGAAATAGTACATACAGAGCCAACTTCCTACATTGGTGGATCAGCGGTGGGGTACAAGACTTTGCATTTGCTGGACTACTCAGCCAATACCTGATCACACAACTAAATTCCCAAAAATTTCATTAGAAACTGATTTTTGAAATTTGAGCTATTTTTCCAAATTTTTAAAAGTCTTGCTTGGGCCTTGTGTTAGTCCCTGTTAGTATTTCTTTTAGAGTTTAAAAGTTTTGTAAAAGTTTGAATTAAGTTCTAGAGATAGTTTTAGATTCTTAAAAAGTATTCCAACTTTTAGAAACATAATGTCTGCTGCAGAAGAGATAGTGATGGAACTCAACCTCACCCCTTACCTGCATCTTAGGATGTCAGAGTTAAGGTCTCTCTGCAAAATCAAAAAGATAAAGACTTGTTCAAACCCTACCAAAGTACAGCTCCAGGAGCTTTTGGCAGAGTTTGCTAAAAAACAACCCCTCTGATGATGGCCTCACAGAGGGGGATGCTAGTGATGTGGAGGATTTCCCACCTCCAGTCCTAGATAGGGAGCCCAGGGTTTCTCCAACCCTGTCTCCACAAGTGATAGTCAGAGATGTTGCTTCTCTCACAGGAGAGTCCAATAGCTCTGCAAGCATTGAGGGCAGCCTCAATGAAGATGACCTCCTGTTAGCCAGGATGGCCAAAAGATTGGCTTTGGAGAGACAGCTCCTAGCCATAGAAAGGGAAAGACAAGAGATGGGCTTAGGTCCCATCAATGGTGGCAGCAACATAAATATGGTCAGAGATTCTCCTGACATGTTGAAAATCCCTAAAGGGATTGTAACTAAATATGAAGATGGTGATGACATCACCAAATGGTTCACAGATTTTGAGAGGGCTTGTGCAACCAGAAAAGTAAACAGATCTCACTGGGGTGCTCTCCTTTGGGAAATGTTCACTGGAAAGTGTAGGGATAGACTCCTCACACTCTCTGGAAAAGATGCAGAATCCTATGACCTCATGAAGGCTACCCTGATTGAGGGCTTTGGATTCTCAACTGAGGAGTACAGAATTAGGTTCAGGGGGGCTCAAAAATCCTCGAGCCTGACCTGGGTTGATTTTGTTGACTTCTAAGTCAAAACACTGAATGGTTGGATTCATGGCAGTGGTGTAAATGATTATGATGGGCTGTACAATTTATTTGTGAAAGAACACCTGTTAAGTAATTGTTTCAGTGATAAACTGCATCAGCATCTGGTAGACCTAGGACCACTTTCTCCCAAAGAATTGGGAAAGAAGGCAGACCATTGGGTCAAGACTAGGGTGACCAAGACTTCCACAGGGGGTGACCAAAAGAAAGGGGTCACAAAGACTCCCCAGGGGAAGAGTGTTGAGACATCCAAGGGAAAAAGTAAAGAGTCTTCTACAGGGCCCTAAAAACCTGCTCAGGAGGGAGGGTCCAAAGCCTCTTCACAATCCAATTTTGGGTACAAGGGTAAAAACTTTGATCCCAAAAAGGCCTGGTGTCGTAGCTGTATTCAGCAGGGACACCAAACTGGAGACAAGGCCTGTCCCAAGAAAGGTTCCACTTCAAACTCTACTCCAGATAACACTGGAATAGCTAGTCTCCAGGTGGGATCAACAGAGTGCCCAGAGCAAATCGGGGTTCACACTGAAGCTACATTAGTCTCTGAGGGTGGGGTGGACTTAGCCACACTGGCTGCCTGGCCCCCTAATATGCAAAAATACAGGCAGCAACTCTTAATTAATGGGACAAGTGTAGAAGGCCTGATGGATACAGGTGCCAGTGTCACCATGGTGACAGAGAAACTGGTTTCCCCTGGTCAATACCTGGCTGGACAAACTTATCCAGTCACCAACGCTGACAATCAGACTAAAGTACATCCCATGGCTATGGTAACTTTAGAGTGAGGAGGGGTCAATGGCCTGAAACAGGTGGTGGTCTCCTCAAATATCCCAGTAGACTGTTTGCTTGGAAATGACCTGGAGTCCTCAGCATGGGCTGAGGTAGAACTCAAAACCCATGCAGCCATGCTGGGTATCCCTGAACTGGTGTGTGTCAAGACAAGGGCACAGTGCAAGGCTCAGGGTGAAAAAGTGGTGTTGGAGCCTGGAAAAAGGGCCCAACCCTCCAAGAGAAAAGGAAAGAAGAATGGGGAACCAGCTTCAACACAACAAGAGAAAGAGAACCTATCTTCCCAGGAAGAAGTTCTGCCCTCTGAGAGAACTGAGCCCATGGAGTTAGAACCTTATCAGGTTGAGCTCCTAGGCCCAGGGGGACCCACAAGTGAACAGTTGTGTAAGGGACAAGAAACCTGTCCCTCTCTTGAAGGCCTTAGGCAGCAAGCTGCTGAAGAGACCAAAGGAAAAACCATTGGAACACATAGAGTCTATTGGGAAGATGGACTCCTCTACACTGAGGCAAGAGATCCCAAACCTGGTGCCACTAGGAGAGTGGTAGTGCCTCAGGAGTTTAGGGAGTTCATTCTAACCTTAGCTCATGATATTCCACTTGCTGGGCATTTGGGACAAACCAAGACTTGGGAAAGGTTAGTTAACCATTTCTATTGGCCCAACATGTCCCAGAAGGTAAAGGAGTTTTGTGTCTCCTGTACCACCTGTCAAGCCAGTGGTAAGACAGGTGGACACCCAAAGGCCCCCCTCATTCCACTTCCAGTGGTGGGGGTCCCCTTTGAAAGAGTGGGTGTGGACATAGTGGGTCCACTTGAACCTCCCACAGCCTAAGGGAACCAGTATATCCTAGTGGTAGTGGATCATGCCACTAGGTACCCTGAAGCAATTCCCCTTAGGTCCACTACTGCCCCTGCAGTAGCTAAAGCACTCATTGGTATCTTTACCAGAGTGGGATTTCCTAAGGAGGTGGTGTCTGACAGGGGTACCAACTTCATGTCAGCATACCTGAAACATATGTGGAATGAGTGTGGGGTGACTTACAAATTCACCACACCATACCATCCACAAACCAATGGCCTTGTAGAAAGATTTAACAAGACATTGAAAGGCATGATCATGGGGCTCCCTGAAAAGCTCAAAAGGAGATGGGATGTCCTCTTGCCATGTCTGCTTTTCGCCTATAGAGAGGTGCATCAGAAGGGAGTAGGGTTTTCCCCCTTTGAACTTCAGTTTGGCCATCCTGTCAGGGGATCACTAGCTCCTGTAAAAGAAGGCTGGGAGAAACCTCTTCATGAACCTAAACAAGATATAGTGGACTATGTACTAGGCCCTACGTTCCAGGATGGCAGAGTACATGGAAAAGGCAAGCAAACACCTTGAGGCCAGCCAACAGCTCCAGAAGATGTTGTATGACCAAAAGGCTGCTATGGTTGAGTTTCAGCCAGGGCAGAAAGTCTGGGTTCTGGAGCCTGTGGCTCCCAGGGCACTTCAGGACAGATGGAGTGGCCCTTACCCAGTGCTAGAAAGAAAGAGTCAGGTCACCTACCTGGTAACCTAGGCACTAGCAGGACCCCCAAAAGGGTGATCCATGTGAACCGCCTCAAACTCTTTCATGACAGGGCAGATGTGAATCTGTTGATGGTAACAGATGAGGACCAGGAAGCTGAGAGTGAACCTCTCCCTGATCTCCTCTCCACAGACCCTAAAGATGGTTCAGTAGATGGAGTGATCTATTCAGACACCCTCTCTGGCCAACAGCAATCTGACTGTAGGAAGGTCTTACAACAGTTTGCTGAGCTCTTTTCCCTAACCCCTGGTCAGACACACCTGTGTACCCATGCTGTGGACACAGGAGACAGCATGCCTGTTAAAAACAACATTTTCAGACAGTCTGACCAAGTTAAGGAAAGCATCAAAGCGGAAGTCCACAAGATGCTGGAATTGGGAGTCATTGAGCACTCTGAAAGCCCCTGGGCTATCCCAGTGGTCTTAGTCCCCAAACCTCACACCAAGGATGGAAAGAGAGAGATGTGGTTTTGTGTGGACTACAGAGGACTTAATTCTGTCACCAAGACAGATGCCCATCCCATTCCAAGGGCAGACGAATTGTTTGATAAACTAGGTGCTGCCAGATACTTAAGTACCTTTGACTTGACAGCAGGGTACTGGCAAATCAAAATGGCACCAGGAGCAAAAGAAAAGACAGCATTCTCCACACCTGATGGGCACTATCAGTTTACTGTTATGCCCTTTGGTTTAAAGAATGCCCCTGCCACCTTCCAAAGGTTGGTGAATCAAGTCCTTGCTGGCCTGGAGTCCTTTAGTGCAGCTTGTCTTGACGATATTGCTGTCTTTAGCTCCAGCTGGCAGGATCACCTGGTCCACCTGAAGAAGGTTTTGAAGGCCCTGCAAGCAGCAGGCCTCTCTATCAAGGCATCCAAATGCCAGATAGGGCAGGGAACTGTGGTTTACTTGGGACACCTTGTAGGTGGAGGCCACGTTCAGCCACTCCAGCCCAAGATCCAGACTATTCTGGACTGGGTAGCTCCAAAAACCCAGACTCAAGTCAGGGCATTCCTTGGTTTGACTGGGTACTACAGGAGGTTTGTGAAGGGATATGGATCAATAGTGACACCCCTCACAGAACTTACCTCCAAGAAAATGCCCAAGAAGGTAAACTGGACTGTAGAATGCCAACAGGCCTTTGATACCCTGATACAAGCTATGTGCACAGCACCAGTTCTAAAAGCTCCAGATTACTCCAAGCAGTTCATTGTGCAGACTGATGCCTCTGAACATGGGATGGGGCAGTTTTGTCCCAAACAAATGATGATGGCCTTGACCAGCCTGTTGCTTTCATTAGCAGGAGGTTACTCCCCAGGGAGCAGCGTTGGAGTGCCATTGAGAGGGAGGCCTTTGCTGTGGTTTGGTCCCTGAAGAAGCTGAGACCATACCTCTTTGGTACTCACTTTGTAGTTCAAACTGACCACAGACCTCTCAGATGGCTAATGCAAATGAAAGGTGAAAATCCAAAACTGTTGAGGTGGTCCATCTCCCTACAGGGAATGGACTTTATAGTGGAACACAGACCTGGGACTGCCAATGCCAATGCAGATGGCCTTTCCAGGTTCTTCCACTTAGAAAATGAAGACTCTCTTGGGAAAGGTTAGTCTCATCCTCTTTCATTTGGGGGGGGAAGGGTTGTGTAAGGAAATGCCTCCTTGGCATGGTTACCCCCTGACTTTCTGCCTTTGCTGATGCCAAGTTATGATTTGAAAGGGTGCTGAGGCCTGCTAACCAGGCCCCAGCACCAGTGTTCTTTCCCTAAACCTGTACCTTTGTTTCCACAATTGCCACACCCTGGCATCCAGGTAAGTCCCTTGCAACTGGTACCCCTGGTACCAAGGGCCCTGATGCCAGGGAAGGTCTGTTAAGGGCTGCAGCATGTCTTATGCCACCCTGGGGACCCCTCACTCAGCACAGACACACTGCTTGCCAGCTTGTGTGCTGGTGGGGAGAAAATGACTAAGTCGACATGGCACTCCCCTCAGGGTGCCATGCCAACCTCACACTGCCTATAGCATAGATAAGTCACCCCTCTAGCAGGCCTTACAGCCCTAAGGCAGGGTGCACTATACCATAGGTGAGGGCATAGGTGCATGAGCACTATGCCCCTACAGTGTCTAAGCAAAACCTTAGACATTGTAAGTGCAGGGTAGCCATAAGAGTACATGGTCTGGGAGTCTGTCAAACACGAACTCCACAGCACCATAATGGCTACACTGAAAACTGGGAAGTTTGGTATCAAACTTCTCAGCACAATAAATGCACACTGATGCCAGTGTACATTTTATTGTGAAATACACCCCAGAAGGCATCTTAGAGATAACCCCTGAAAACATACCCGACTTCCAGTGTGGGCTGACTAGTTTTACCAGCCTGCCACACACCAGACATGGTGCTGGCCACATAGGGAGAGTGCCTTTGTCACTCTGTGGCTAGTAACAAAGCCTGTACTGGGTGGAGGTGCTTCTCACCTCCCCCTGTAGGAACTGTAACACCTGGCGGTGAGCCTCAAAGGCTCACCCCCTTTGTTACAGCGCCCCAGGGCACTCCAACTAATGGAGATGCCCGCCCCCTCCGTCCACGGCCCCACTTTTGGCGGCAACGCCAGAGGAGATAATGTGAAAAACAAGGAGAAGTCACTGGTCAGTCAGGTTAGCCCCTAAGGTGTCCTGAGCTGAGGTGACTCTGACTTTTAGAAATCCTCCATCTTGCAGATGGAGGATTCCCCCAATGGGATTAGGGATGTACCCCCCTCCCCTCAGGGAGGAGGCACAAAGAGGGTGTAGCCACCCTCAGGGCTAGTAGCCATTGGCTACTAACCCCCCAGACCTAAACACACCCCTAAATTGAGTATTTAGGGGCTCTCAGAACCTAGCAAGATAGATTCCTGCAACATGAAGACGAAGAAGGACTGCTGACCTGAAAGCCCTGCAGAGAAGATGGAGACACCAACTGCTTTGGCCCCAGCCCTACCGGCCTGTCTCCCCACTTCAAGAAAAACTGCAACAGCGACACGTTCCCCAGGGTCCAGCGACCTCTGAAGCCTCAGAGGACTAACCTGCATCTAAAAGGACCAAGAACTCCTGAGGACAGCGGCTCTGCTCCAAAGAAGAAACAACTTTGCAACAAAGAAACAAACTTTAAAGGACTGCACGTTTCCCACCGGAAGCGTGAGACTTTCCACTCTGCACCGACGCCCCCGGCTCGACCTGCAGAGAACCAACACTACAGGGAGGACTCCCCGGCGACTGCGACCCTGTGAGTAGCCAGAGTTGACCCCCCTGAGCCCCCCCCAGCGACGCCTACAGAGGGAATCCAGAGGCTCCCCCTGACTGTGACTGCCTGCTTCTAAGAACCCAACGCCTGGTAAAGACACTGCACCCGCAGCCCCCAGGACCTGAAGGATCCGACCTCCAGTGCAGAAGTGACCCCCAGGTGGCCCTCTCCCTTGCCCTGGTGGTGGCTACCCCGAGGAGCCCTCCTTGCCTGCCTGCTTCGCTGAAGAGACCCCTGGGTCTCCCATTGAACTCCAATGCAAACCCGACGCCTGTTTGCACTCTGCACCCGGCCGCCCCGTGCCGCTGAGGGTGTACTTTTTGTGCCAACTTGTGTCCCCCCCGGTGGCCTACAAAACCCCCCTGGTCTGCCCTCCGAAGTCGCGGGTACTTACCTGCTGGCAGACTGGAACCGGGGCACCCCCTTCTCCATTGAAGCCTATGTGTTTTGGGCACCACTTTGACCTCTGCACCTGACCGGCCCTGAGCTGCTGGTGTGGTAACTTTGGGGTTGCCTTGAACCCCCAACAGTGGGCTACCTTGGACCTAACTTTGAACCCTGTAGGTGGTTTACTTACCTGCAAAACTAACAAACACTTACCTCCCCCAGGAACTGTTGAAATTTGCACAGTGTCTAGTTTTAAAATAGCTTATTGCCATTTTTGCCAAAACTGTACATGCTATTTTGCTGATTCAAAGTTCCTATGATACCTAATTGAAGTACCTTTCATTTGAAGTATTGATTGTAAAACTTGAACCTTTGGTTCTTAAAATAAACTAAGAAAATATATTTTTCTATACAAAAACCTATTGGCCTGGAATTGTCTTTGAGTGTGTGTTCCTCATTTATTGCCTGTGTGTGTACAACAAATGCTTAACACTACCCTCTGATAAGCCTACTGCTCGACCACACTACCACAAAATAGAGCATTAGAATTATCTATTTTTGCCACTATCGTACCTCTAAGGGGAACCCCTGGACTCTGTGCATGCTATTTCTTATTTTGAAATAATACATACAGAGCCAACTTCCTACAATGATCTATTGCCTTAAGCAGGGAAGTCCATCAGAGTGTTGATATGTCTACCCTGGATTTAGGCTGGAAGGGGGATATGTTGGAAATGGCCCTTCTGCAGGGTTATCCCCAGACTTTTTGCCTTCCTCCTTCTCTTTTTCTGATCTCATTTTTGCTGTTTTTTAGACTCTGCGCACTTTACCACTGCTAACCAGTGCTAAAGTGCATATGCCCTCTCCCTTTAAGCATGGTAACATTGGATCATACCCAATTGGACTATTTAATTTACTTATAAGTCCCTAGTAGAAGGCACTATATGAGCCCAGGACTTGTAGATTAAATTCTACTAGTGGGCCTGCAGCACTGATTGTGCCACCCACTTAAGTAGCCCCTTAACCTTGTCTCAGGCCTGCCATTGCAAGGCCTGTGTGTGCAGTTTCACTGCCAATTCGACTTGGCATTTAAAAGTACTTGCCAAGCCTAAAACCCCCCTTTTTCTACATATAAGTCACCCCTAAGGTGTGCCCTAGGTAACCCCTAGGGCAGGGTGCTGTGTGGGTGAATGGCAGGACATGTACCTGTGTAGTCTATATGTCCTGGTAGTGTAAAACTCCTAAATTCGTTTTTACACTACTGTGAGGCCTGCTCCCTTCATAGGCTAACATTGGGGCTGCCCTCATACATTGTTGGAGTGGTAGCTGCTGATCTGAAAGGAGTAGGAAGGTCATATTTAGTATGGCCAGAATGGTAATACAAAATCCTGCTGATTGGTGAAGTTGGATTTAATATTACTATTTTAGAAATGACACTTTTAGAAAGTGAGCATTTCTCTGCACTTAAATCTTTCTGTGCCTTACAATCTACGTCTGGCTGGAGTTAGTTGACAGCTCCTTGTGCATTCACTCAGACACACCCCAAACACAGGGTACTCAGCCTCACTTGCATACATCTGCATTTTGAATGGGTCTTCCTGGGCTGGGAGGGTGGAGGGCCTGCTCTCACACAAAGGACTGCCACACCCCCTACTGGGACCCTGGCAGACAGGATTGAACTGAAAGGGGCCCTGTTGCACTTATAAGCCACTCTTTGAAGTCTCCCCCACTTCAAAGGCACATTTGGGTATAAAAACAGGGCCTCTGCCCTACCACCTCAGACACTTCCTGGAGAAGAAACTTGTAACCAGAACCTGCATCCTGCCAAGAAGAACTGCCTGGCTGCCCAAAGGACTCACCTGATTGCTTTCTGTGAAGGACTGCGGCCTTACTGTTGCCCTGCTGCCTTACTGCTCCCTGGCTGGGGTGAGGAAGTGCTCTCCAAGGTCTTGGCTAGAGCTTGCCTCCTGTTCCCTGAAGTCTCAGGACCAAAAAGACTTCTCTCTTGCAACTGGACTCCTTGTGTGGAAAAAATTCAACGCACAGCTTGCCAAAAACGACGCACAGCCTGTCCCGCGATGAAAAGTTCACCGCACGCCAAACTGGAACGACACCGCTCGACTTCGCAAGGAAAAGATCGACGCGGCGCCTGTGGTGCGACTGGAACTTCGACGCACGGCCCACCAGATCAACGCCCAGCCGACCTGGGACGACGCAGCCCGACTTCCAGAGGAGAAATCGACGCTGTGTCTGCAGTGCGGGAGAAATTTCCCCGCACCGCCCACCGGAACGACGCAGAGCTTGTCACAAGCCCAGGATCACACGCACAGACCCCGGGGCGTCTGAAAACCCAGCAACCCGAAGAGGATCCACGACCAAGCGCCGGAAATCGACGCACAGCCGTCCCTGCATGGAAACTAAACGACGCATTGACCGTGTGCGGCCCGAGAAATCGACGCACACCCCTTTGTTTCCCCACTTCTCCTCCTCTGCGGCCCTTTGCGGAGATTTTTCACGCGAACCAGGTACTTTGTGCTTGAAAGAGACTGTGTTTGCTTTTAAAAGACTTAAGACACTTTATATCACTTTTCAGTGGTATCCTTAGATTTTCTTATTGCATCTTTGATCGATTTGACCTGCAAATATCCAGATAAATATTATATATTTTTCTAAACACTGTGTGGTGTATTTTTGTGGTGCTATATTGTGTTATTGTATGATTTATTGCACAAATACTTTACACATTGCCTTCTAAGTTAAGCTTCACTGCTCAGTGCCAAGCTACCAGAGGGTGGGCACAGGATAATTTGGATTGTGTGTGACTTACCCTGACCCCCAGTGCTCTACAAAACCCCCCTGGTCTGCCCCCCGAGGACGCAGGTACTTACCTGCTGGCAGACTGGAACCAGAGCACCCCTGTTCGCCATAGGCGCCCATGTGTTTTGGGCACCTCTTTGACCTCTGCACCTGACCGGCCCTGTGCTGCTGGTGTGGTAACTTTGGGGTTGCCTTGAACCCCCAACGGTGGGCTGCCTATGCCCCAGAACTGAGACTTGTAAGTGTTTTACTTTCCTCCTAATCTAACCTTTACTTAACTCTCCCAGGAACTGTTGATTTTTGCACTGTGTCCACTTTGAAAATAGATTCTTGCCATTTTTACAAAGACTGTATACAATATTGCTTTTATTCAAAGTTCATAAAGTATCTAAGTGAAGTACCTTGCATTTAAAGTGTTTACTGCAAATCTTGAACCTGTGGTTCTTAAAATAAACTAAGAAAATATATTTTTTCAATATAAAAACCTATTGGCCTGGAGTAAGTTTTGGAGTGTGTGTTCCTCATTTATTGCCTGTGTGTGTACAACAAATGCTTAACACTACCCTCTGATAAGCCTACTGCTCGACCACACTACTACAAAATAGAGCATTAGAATGATCTACTTTTGCCACTATCTTACCTCTAAGGGGAACCCTTGGACTCTGTGCACACTATTTCTTACTTTGAAATTGTATATACAGAGCCAACTTACAACAGTGACAAATTAATTCCCCATTCAGGAAAATGCCAATATCTTAAGGAAGAGTACCTATCTATTATGTCAACCAGCTCAGCTGTAACTAACCTCAATTTCCCTAAATCAAAAAGTAAAAAGTGAGTCTCCCCATACAAAGACACTGTTTCTGGTGCCATACTCTATCAGAGCAATAGCCTGAAAGCAATGACCACTGACCTGTGTATGTTGCAAAGAAGGCCGCGATATCTCCTCTTCAAGGAGCCTCCCCGTATACCATTTGTCATCCTTCCTCCTTATTTAAGCAAAATTCTAACCACTTACAATTCTTCAAAATTAAAATTAACCAATCACCTACATCTCCCAGTCCTCACCCACCTGATATCAAATCAAATCAAATCATTAACATTTATAAAGCGCGCTACTCACCCGTGCGGGTCTCAAGGCGCTAGGGGAAAGGGGGGGATTACTGCTGCTCGAAAAGCCAGGTTTTTAGGAGTCTCCGGAATGCGGAGTGGTCCTGGGTGGTCCTGAGGCTGGTGGGGAGGGAGTTCCAGGTCTTGGCTGCCAGGAAGGAGAAGGACCTCCCACCCGCCGTGGAGCAGCAGATGCGAGGGACGGCAGAGAGAGCGAGGCCAGAGGAACGGAGGAGACGGGTGGGGGCGTAGAAGCTGAGGCGACGGTTGAGGTATTCCGGTCCCTTGTTGTGGAGGGCTTTGTGTGCGTGGGTGAGAAGTCGGAAGGTGATCCTTTTGCTGACTGGGAGCCAATGCAGGTGTCTCAGGTGTGCGGAGATGTGGCTGTTGCGGGGTACGTCGAGGATGAGGCGGGCCGAGGCGTTTTGAATACGTTGCAGGCGTTTTTGGAGTTTGGCGGTGGTCCCAGCGTAGAGGGTGTTGCCGCAGTCTAGGCGGCTCGTGACGAGGGCGTGGGTCACGGTTTTTCTAGTGTCGGCGGGGATCCAGCGGAAGATCTTGCGGAGCATGCGGAGGGTGAGGAAGCAGGCGGAGGACACGGCTTGGTCATGGTGAGAAGAGGGTCCAAGATGAAGCCGAGGTTGCGGGCGTGGTCTGCGGGGGTCGGTGCGGTGCCGAGGGCCACCAGGAGTCGTCCCAAGCGGATGGGGTGTTGCCGAGGATGAGGACTTCCGTTTTGTCAGAGTTCAGCTTTAGGCCGCTGAGCCTCATCCAATCAGCGACGTCCTTCATGCCCTCTTGTAGGTTGGTCTTGGCGCTGGCGGGGTCCTTGGTGAGGGAGAGTATAAGTTGGGTGTCGTTAGCGTAGGAGGTGATGATGATGTCGTACTTGCGTACGATGTCGGCGAGGGGGCTCATGTAGACATTGAAGAGTGTCGGGCTGAGCGATGAGCCTTGACGTACGCCCCAGATGATCTCGGTGGGGTCTGAGCGAAACGGTGGGAGGTAAACTCTTTGGGAACGGTTTGAGAGGAAGGAGGCGATCCAGTCCAGGGCCTGGCCTTGGATCCCAGTGGAGCGGAGGCGGGTGATTAGGGTGCGGTGACAGACGGTGTTGAAGGCAGCCGAGAGGTCGAGGAGGATGAGGGCGACTGTTTCACCGTTGTCCATCAGGGTTCTGATGTCGTCTGTGACTGAGATGAGGGCGGTTTCAGTGCTGTGGTTGGTTCGGAATCCGGTTTGTGAAGGGTCGAGCAGGTTGTTGTTTTCCAGGAAGGTGGTCAGCTGTTTGTTGACGGTCTTCTCTATTACCTTGGCGGGGAAGGGCAGGAGTGAGATGGGGTGGAAGTTTTTCAGGTCGCTCGGGTCATCCGTAGGTTTCTTTAGTAGGGCGTTGACTTCGGCGTGTTTCCAGCATTCGGGGAAGGTAGCAGAGGAAAATGAAGAGTTGATGACGGCCTGGAGGTGCGGGCGATGATGTCGTCGGCTTTATTGAAGATGAAGTGAGGGCAGGGGTCCGATGGGGCGCCGGAGTGGATAGAGTTCATGATGGTTTTGGTTTCTTCAGTGTTGATTTGGGTCCAGTCGTTGAGGGTGATGGTCGGGGGTGCGGGTTCGGTGATGCTTGGTTGGGTCTGGTGTCCGAAGCTGTCGTGGAGGTCGCTGATCTTGCGATGGAAGAAGGTGGCGAGGGAGTTGCACAAATCTTGTGAGGGCGTGACGGCGTTGGCGTTGGCGTTGGGGTTGGAGAACTCCTTGACGATGCTAAAAAGTTCTCTGCTGTTGTGGCTGTTTTTGTCCAGTCTGTCGGTGAAAAAGTTCCTTTTGGCAGCGCGGATCAGGTGGTGGTGTTCGCGGGTAGCGTTCTTGAGGGCGGTCATGTTGTCAGCGGTGTGGTCCTTGTGCCAGGCCTTCTCGAGGGTGCGACAAGTTTTCTTCGATTCTTTGAGGGTGTCAGAGAACCAGAGAGGTTTTTTGGTGTTGGCCTGTCGATGCGTGCGTTTGAGGGGAGCAAGGTTGTCTGCGCAGTTGGAGATCCAGTTCGTGAGGCTGAGGGCTGCGTCGTTGGGGTCGGTGGTGAGGGTGGGTTGGTTGGCGGCGAGTGCGGAGAAGAGTTGCTCTTCGGGGATTTTGTTCCACTGTCGACGAGGGATGGGTTGAGTGCGGAGGTGGCGGGTCTCGCGTCGGAATGTGAAGTGGACACAGCTGTGGTCGGTCCAGTGTAGAGCGGAGGTGTGGCTGAAGAAGATGTGTTTGCTGGCGGAGAAGATAGGGTCAAGCGTGTGTCCGGCGATGTGGGTGGCGGTGTTCACTAGTTGCTTGAGGCCGAGGTTGGCGAGGTTGTCGAGCAGGGCGGTGGTGTTAGGGTTGTTGTTTTGTTCCAGATGGAAGTTGAGGTCGCCTAGGAGAATGTTGTCCGGCGAGGCGAGGGCGTGCGCGGAGATGAAGTCGGCGATGGCGTCGCTGAAAGGGGTGCGCGGTCCGGGAGGACGGTAGATGAGGGATCCTCTGAGGGTGGTCCTGGGGTCGGTGCGAATCTGAAAATGCAGATGTTCAGCGGCGAGAGGGGTTTCTTCAGTGGAGGTGGTGACGCTGATGGAGTCTTTGAAGACAATGGCGATACCTCCTCCTACTTGGTTGGTGCGGTCTTTTCTGGAGATCTTGTAGCCTTCGGGGATGGCAGTAGCGATGTCTGGGGCCGACGAGGCATTCATCCAGGTCTCCGTGATAAAGGCGACGTCCGGAGCTGTGGAGTCCAGGAGGTCCCAGAGTTCAACGGCGTGCTTGTGGACAGAGCGAGCGTTGACCAGGATGCACTTGAGGTGATTGATGGCGCGTGGGCTGGTGGTCGTGGTAGTTGGGTGGTGGAAGATGCGTTTGCAGGAGTTACAGGCGAAGGGTCCATGGGTGCGTTTGGGGTGAGCTTGGAGCGCCCTGGGTTGAGGGCGTGGAGGGTGGAGGGGTCGTAGCGGGTCAGCGGGGTTCGGGAGAGCTGGGGACAGATAGATGGAGAAATAGGTGGAGAGATAGAAAAATAGGTAGATAGGAGGAGGGGGTGAGTGAGGGAGTTAGATAGAGAGATAGGTAGGTAGATTGGTAGATAGGAGGAGTGAGGGAGGCAGGTAGCGAACGGGGTAGATAGGGGTGATAGAGAGGGGGAGGCGAGTGAGGGAGGGGGGTGTGGCAGGAGCAGGAGGGCAGGGGCGGGAAGAGACAGAAGACGGAGAAAGCAGAAGAACAGAAGATCACAGAAGAACAGAAGATCACAGAAGAAGATACAGAAGACGAAGAAGCAGAAGACAGAAGATCACAGAAGAAGATACAGAAGACGAA
The DNA here is from genome assembly GCF_031143425.1 of Pleurodeles waltl. Lineage (NCBI taxonomy): Eukaryota > Metazoa > Chordata > Amphibia > Caudata > Salamandridae > Pleurodeles > Pleurodeles waltl. The sequence goes on from NC_090444.1 coordinate 1,759,031,601, forward strand.
GAGCAGAAGGCAGAAGACCACAGAACAAGATGAGGAAGAAGAGAGGCGACAGGAGAGGCTGAGAAGCACACAGAAGAAGAGAGAAGACGGGGAAAAGAAGAGTACAGAAGAAGATTACCGAAGACGAGCGAGGAGGAAGAGACAGAGAGGAGGAAAAGAAGCAGGAGCAGGAGAGAGGGTGAGTAGCGCGGGGCAGGGCGAGGGGCTGGGAGGTGGGGGGTACTTACTGCGAGGTGGGTCTCAGGAACCTGGAGGAGCTGGAGGAGCTGCAGCGGCAGGGGGAGCGACCTACCCTTGGGTCAAGGGTCGCTACCACTGTCGCGCAGCGGCCGCCATAAGAGGGAGGAGGGGGGGAGGGGTCAACTGGGGGCGAATGGGAGCTGGGGGGCGGGGGCATGCAGGAGGTCGCGGCGGGAAAGCACGAGGGAGGGGGGGACAGGTAGAGTGAGAAGAGCTAGGGGAGGGGGGTTTAAGGGTGGAGGGGGTGAGTGTTAGGAGATTAGGGAGAGAGGAGTAGGGTTGAGAAGATAGGGGAGGGGGGGTTGTAGAGGTGGGTGAGGGTGAGAGGTAGAGTGAGAGGATAGGAAGATAGGTAACAGAGGGGGCGTCGGGACGGGGGGGAGAGATAGAGAAATAGATAGATGGAGAAATAGGTGGAGAGATAGAAAAATAGGTAGATAGGAGGAGGGGGTGAGTGAGGGAGCTAGATAGAGAGATAGGTAGATTGGTAGATAGGAGGAGTGAGGGAGGCAGGTAGCGAACGGGGTAGATAGGGGTGTGTGATCGGGTGCCCACGATCACGCCACTCGATGGAGCAGCCTGTGACGTGTCGGAGTGCCCCGACACGTCAGTTCCGCGTTTAGCCGTTCCCATAGGAACGGCCGCGGTGTCCTGGGGGCGTTTCCCTGTTTCCAGGGAAACGCACAACACCTTCCGGGCCGGCACAGAAGGGAAAAGGGAACGGACAACGGAGACGGAGAATGGCGGAAAGCAGCAGAGGAGAGAGCCATCGGGAGAGCGGACAATGGAGACGAGTGACGGCGGCCAAGAACAGACCCCGCAGAGACCAGAAGAAGGACACGTAGAAAACGGAGCGGAGAGGGAGAACTTCCCAGACGCAGCGTCAGAGACGAGGAGCCCACAACCCAACCACGACCCCGGAGGGTCGTGGCTTGCCAAGGTACGGTTCCTTTTCGGAGGAACAGACAGGGAAAAGGGAAAACCACAGGGGAAGGGATCTGGGAGGAACGAGAGGGAGGAGGAGGGAGGGGGAAAGGAAGGGAAGGCCTCTACCTAAGAAGGGAGCCTGACTGTCCCCTCAAGCCTGGGAGCACTGTTTGTGTACAAGACAACACCACGTTTGTTTTTTGCATGGTGCACAGGTGTCACACACTCTTTCTCTATACCCCACTTACCTTCCCCTCTTCCTGCTTAAATGATAAACCCCAGGAAATAACCCAATTACTTACCGTGGCTTTTTTTCTGTTTTCTTGCCGGTATTCTTCCGGGAGCCATTCGTGTTTCCAGAGGACGCTGACCTAAGGAGAGAAAGGAAGAAGAACGACAAGATTAAGAAAGAAAAGCTTTCCAAACAATAGACTTTACAGATACTTATCACTTATGAATACCTATAGAATGGAAGAAAGGACATTAGCTCAATAAAACTCTACTTACTTACCCCGTTAAACCGTTTCCAGTCTGGTTTATACCGTATAGCCTGTCACAGTGGTGTCAGAAGTGGGATAAGATTTCCCCTGAAAGGCTAAGAAACGGTATAAACAATGAGCGAATCTCCTTCTTTGGAAGACATGATCAAACAATTGGCCGAAGGCCAACGCCATTTACAGTTGGTGTGGGAAGCTCACCAACGTGAAGCCAAAGAGGATAGGGAGGCCCTGCAGTCTGCTTTGAAAAGCCAAGCCACTATCCTGGCGAACAATCAACTTGTACATGAAACCGCGATGAAAAAGTTAACCGAGACAATAGCCTCCAGTAAGGTACACCCAAATGTCCCCAGTTCGGTTCTCCAAAAATATCAGGAGGGCGAAGAACCCGGACTCATTCTTCACTAATTTTGAAAGAGTAGCATCCTCTGCTCAATGGCCGGAAGATAGATGGGGCCAATATATCGCTCCTCTACTCACGGGATTTATGCAGACAGCTTACCAGGCGGCCAATCCCGGTGGCACCACCACATACCAGGACATTAAAAGGAGCATTTTAGAACGGGTGGGCCACGATACTGAATATTACAGAGTAAAATTTCGGAAAGTAAAATGGGGACACAATGAGGACCCCGCACCTTCTATTTTAGGGTCCAAGATCTGGCACTGAAGTGGCTGGGGCCGATAGGGTCTAGCAGAGACGATATAATAAAAACGGTCATCCTCGAACAATACTTGGAGTCCCTCCCTTCTAGTACTAAAAACTGGATAAGGCAGCATCCTAAGGTAGACACTGAGCTGGCCATCGACTTAGCATGTGCATATCACAGGTCCACCGATGGGAGAACATTACAACCACGACTTAACGTGAAGACACTCCCTCCACCTACAAAACCCATTCCATGATTTCCTTTAGAGGAATCTTTCCAACGCAGACATGGGGAGGCACCTCCTATGCAAGGACCTCAATGTTTCAACTGTGGAGAGTGGGGACATATAGCCCGGGCATGCCCCAGGAAAACCGAGGGAGTTGAGCCGATGGAGATAGGAGTGACCCGACGCCGAGTCTTGTGTACAGGAGGGGGGAGACACCAAATTTAAACACTATATAAACATCAATGGGCGTCCTCTCTCTGCCCTTATAGACTCAGGTTGTAGTCAATCCGTTACACGACAAGATCTGGTAGAGCCGGTTGATAAGAATACCAACAGATGGGTAACCATCTGCTGTATACACGGCGACAAGGAACAATACCCTCTTAGCACCATAGAGATAGAGTGGGATACACACCGAGACTTGCTTCCTATGGGTATAATGGGCCAACTGATCGAAGAATGTATTATAGGTACTGACTATATACATTTCCAACAACTCTTACACGAGGTCCAGACCCAGAAGGAAAACCCCGAATGGCTGAATGAGGCTCCCTTCTGTGATAGTAGCATTGAGTGTCCCCCATACCGCAGGAAATTGTCCCGTCGTGAAAAAAAGAGACGAAAAGTTAAAGTTTAGGTCAGGCCAAGATAACAATCTACCCATAAGGGTTATAGCAGAAACTTGTAGCGCTCCTATCAGTTTCCGTCAACATCAGAGAGAAGACCCCACTCTAGTTCATCCGTGGAGAGATGCCAAAAATGAGGAAACCGACGAGGTGGGTCCCTATTTTCTGGTACAAAGAAACCTTCTCTATAGAGTAAGCACTACACGAGCAGGAGAACGCAAGCGTCAATTAGTAGTCCCCGAGTTCTATAGGGACCAGGTACTCTTCCTAGCCCATAATCAGCCAGGAGGGGGTCATTTTGGCAGGGAGAAAACTGAGGAATACCTCCTCAGGAAATTCTACTGGCCCGGTGTTTTTGCCCACATTAGAAAATATTGTTTGCAATGCTCCAGATGTCAGCTTACCGACCCAGGTCGACCCCGGAAGGCTCCTTTCATGCCCCTTCCCATCATTGATATTCCGTTTAGCAGGGTGGGGATGGACTTAATTGGGCCCCTACTTCCCTCCTCTAAAGGCCATACATATATCTTGGTTATCGTAGACTATGCTACCCGCTACCCCGAGGCCCTTCCTCTGTCAAGCATAACCACTAAAACAGTAGCCCAGGCCATGATAACGGTATTCACACGGACCGGGTTTCCCCGCGAGATACTTACTGACCAGGGTACGCCATTCATGTCCAACTTAATGAAACAAATATGTAAGGTATTAGGAATTACACAAATCAAAACTGCAGTCTATCATCCCCAGACAGACGGACTAGTAGAGCGCTATAACAGGACCATTAAATCACTGTTAAAAAAAATTGTTGATGAAACAGGGAGGGATTGGGACCTGAAATTGCCCCTAGCTCTTTACGCCATTAGAACCCACGAACAGGGTTCAACGGGCCACAGCCCATTCGAACTGGTGTTTGGCAGACAACCCCGTTCTCTACTAGATATGGCCGTTGAGACCTGGGAAGAAGATGAGGAAGAAGAAGGACGACCCCTGTTAGAATATGTACAAAAACTGAAATCACATTTACAGGACCTTTGGGAAGATGTACGACAACATCTGGAAAAAGCACAAGAGATGCAAAAGCATTATTATGATAAGGGGAGTAAGTTGCGTACATTTCTCCCGAACGATCAAGTCCTGATTATGAGACCCACATCTGAACAGAAACTATTGGCTAGATGGCAAGGGCCCTATAAGGTGATTAGAGCTGTCTCCCCGGTCACATACCTCATAGAACTCAGTATCAACCCAAGGAAAACCCAAATCTATCATGTGAATCTCCTAAAAAAATGGGAACCCGTAGATGAGGGTCATGAAACCGTTGAGATGGGTCGTTTTATATCTCCCTGCAAGGAATTAGATATCGAATTATTTCCAGGTGAAGGACCACAACAAGAGACAAGACCCTGTATCAACACTTCCCTGTCTATGGCAGAGAAGTAGCAATTGTATGCCTTGTTACGCCAATATACCCAAGTCTTCTCCGACATACCGGGAAGAACATCCTTGATTTATCACCAAATTAGAACACCTCCAGGACAAACTATCCGCCTACGACCCTATCGGGTCCCTGAGGCAAGGAAGCACCTCATAGAGGAGGAAATAACCAAAATGTTAAACTTAGGGGTAATTGAACCCTCCGTTAAGCCCTGGTGCTCTCCAGTGGTACTGGTTCCCAAACCCGACGGATCAGTCCGGTTTTGTATAGACTTTCGAAAACTCAACTCAATATCCTTGTTTGACACTTACCCTATTCCCCGGGTGGATGATGTCCTGGAGAAGATAGGGAGAGCTAAGTATATGTCTACCTTAGACCTCACAAAAGGGTATTGGCAGATTCCCCTTTTCCCCGAAGACAAAGAGAAAACAGCCTTTTCTACTCAATCTGGCCTTTATCAATTCACGGTATTACCTTTTGGTCTCCATGGAGCCCCGGCCACATTTCAGAGATTAATGGACCGATTACTGAAACCCTTCCATAACTTCTCAGCGGCTTATCTGGACGATGTCGTTATATTCAGCAACACCTGGGTAGAGCATCTAGACCATCTACGTCAAATTTTGGACACTCTAGCAGCGGCAGGACTGACCGCTAATCCTAAGAAGTGTATATTAGGGAAAACGGACATTTCATACTTGGGCTATACAATCGGCAACGGCACACTACAACCCCAAATTTCAAAGGTTGAAGCCATTAGTAACGCCCCCACCCCAAAAACAAAAAAAGATCTACGTTCTTTCCTGGGTTTAGTGGGCTACTACCGTAGATTCATACCTGCCTACTCCACTATCGCAGCCCCTCTTACAGATCTGTTATCTAAGCATCATCCTACCAAGTTGGCACCTTTTTCTGGGGTTCAGAGGGCTAGTTTTGATCATTTGCAATCCATTCTTACAACGGAACCTGTCTTGCAATGCCCTGATTTCTCTAAGCCCTTTCATCTGTATACTGATGCTTCCAATGTGGGACTGGGGGGGGTGCTTGCCCAGCCTGATCTGGATGGGAAGGATCACCCAATTGTTTTTATTAGTAGGAAACTGCTTCCCCGGGAATGTCATTACCCCATCATCGAGAAGGAGTGTTTAGCCATTAAGTGGGCAATAGAAAATCTGCAGTATTACCTTTTAGGCCGACCTTTTGTTCTCTATACGGATCATGCTCCTCTTACTTGGCTAGCCTCTCACAAAGATTCCAATTCTAGGATCCTCCGCTGGTTCCTTGAACTCCAGCCTTTTTCTTTCCAGGTCCGCCATATTCCCGGCTCCTGCCAAGGCCCTGCGGATTACCTATCGCGATTTCCCATCTCTTCCTCAATCCTCGAACAGGATCGTTCTTGGGAGGGGGGGTGTGATCGGGTGCCCACGATCACGCCACTCGATGGAGCAGCCTGTGACGTGTCGGAGTGTCCCGACACGTCAGTTCCGCGTTTAGCCGTTCCCATAGGAACGGCCGTGGCGTCCTGGGGGCGTTTCCCTCTTTCCAGGGAAACGCACAACACCTTCCGGGCCGGCACAGAAGGGAAAAGGGAGCGGACAACGGAGACGGAGAATGGCGGAAAGGAGCAGAGGAGAGAGCCATCAGGAGAGCGGACAACGGAGACGAGTGACGGCGGCCAAGAACAGACCCCGCAGAGACCAGAAGAAGGACACGTAGAAAACGGAGCGGAGAGGGAGAACTTCCCAGACGCAGCGTCAGAGACGAGGAGCCCACAACCCAGCCACGACCCCGGAGAGGGTTGGCTTGCAAAGGTACGTTTCCTTTTCGGAGGAACAGACAGGGAAAAGGGAAAACCACAGGGGAAGGGATCTGGGAGGAACGAGAGGGAGGAGGAGGGAGGGGGAAAGGAAGGGAAGGCCTCTACCTAAGAAGGGAGCCTGACTGTCCCCTCAAGCCTGGGAGCACTGTTTGTGTACAAGACAACACCACGTTTGTTTTTTGCATGGTGCACGGGTGTCACACACTCTTTCTCTATACCCCACTTACCTTCCCCTCTTCCTGCTTAAATGATAAACCCCAGGAAATAACCCAATTACTTACCGTGTTTTTTTTTCTGTTTTCTTGCCGGTATTCTTCCGGGAGCCATTCGTGTTTCCAGAGGACGCTGACCTAAGGAGAGAAAGGAAGAAGAACGACAAGATTAAGAAAGAAAAGCTTTCCAAACAATAGACTTTACAGATACTTATCACTTATGAATACCTATAGAAAGGAAGAAAGGACATTAGCTCAATAAAACTCTACTTACTTACCCCGTTAAACCGTTTCCAGTCTGGTTTATACCGTATAGCCTGTCACAGGGTGATAGAGAGGGGGAGGCGAGTGAGGGAGGGGGGTGAGGCAGGAGCAGGAGGGCAGGGGCGGGAAGAGACAGAAGACGGAGAAAGCAGAAGAACAGAAGAACAGAAGAACAGAAGATCACAGAAGAACAGAAGATCACAGAAGAACAGAAGATCACAGAAGAAGATACAGAAGACGAAGAAGCAGAAGACAGAAGTTCACAGAAGAAGATACAGAAGACGAAGAGCAGAAGGCAGAAGACCACAGAACAAGATGAGGAAGAAGAGAGGCGACAGGAGAGGCTGAGAAGCACACAGAAGAAGAGAGAAGACGGGGAAAAGAAGAGTACAGAAGAAGATTACCGAAGAGGAGCGAGGAGGAAGAGACAGAGAGGAGGAAAAGAAGCAGGAGCAGGAGAGAGGGTGAGTAGCGCGGGGCAGGGCGAGGGGCTGGGAGGTGGGGGGTACTTACTGCGAGGTGGGTCTCAGGAACCTGGAGGAGCTGGAGGAGCTGCAGCGGCAGGGGGAGCGACCTACCCTTGGGTCAAGGGTCGCTACCACTGTCGCGCAGCAGCCGCCATAAGAGAGAGGAGGGGGGGGAGGGGTCAGCTGGGGGCGAATGGGAGCTGGGGGCGGGGGCGTGCAGGAGGTCGCGGCGGGAAAGCGCGAGGGAGGGGGGACAGGTAGAGTGAGAAGAGCTGGGAGAGGGGGGTTTAAGGGTGGAGGGGGTGAGTGTTAGGAGTTTTAGGAGATTAGGGAGAGAGATAGGAGTAGGGTTGAGAAGATAGGGGAGGGGGGGTTGTAGAGGTGGGTGAGGGTGAGAGGTAGAGTGAGAGGATAGGAAGATAGGTAACAGAGGGGGTGTAGGGACGGGGAGAGAGATAGAGAAATAGATAGATGGAGAAATAGATGGAGAGATAGAAAAATAGGTAGAGAGGAGGATGGGGTGAGTGAGGGAGTTAGATAGAGAGATAGGTAGATTGGTAGATAGGAGGAGTGAGGGAGGCAGGTAGCGAACGGGGTAGATAGGGGTGATAGAGAGGGGGAGGCGAGTGAGGGAGGGGGTGAGGCAGGAGCAGGACGGCAGGGGCGGGAAGAGACAGAAGACGGAGAAATCAGAAGAACAGAAGAACAGAAGAACAGAAGATCACAGAAGAACAGAAGATCACAGAAGAAGATACAGAAGACGAAGAAGCAGAAGACAGAAGATCACAGAAGAAGATACAGAAGACGAAGAGCAGAAGGCAGAAGACCACAGAAAAAGATGAGGAAGAAGAGAGGCAACAGGAGAGGCTGAGAAGCACACAGAAGAAGAGAGAAGACAGGAAAAAGAAGAGTACAGAAGAAGATTACCGAAGAGGAGCGAGGAGGAAGAGACAGAGAGGAGGAAAAGAAGCAGGAGAGAGGGTGAGTAGCGCGGGGCAGGGCGAGGGGCTGGGAGGTGGGGGGTACTTACTGCGAGGTGGGTCTCAGGAACCTGGAGGAGCTGGAGGAGCTGCAGCGGCAGGGGGAGCGACCTACCCTTGGGTCAAGGGTAGGTCCATTTACCCACTCCAGACCAGAAAGGAAACCAGGAAAATCTAACAAACCGATAGGATAAACACATCATCCACCGGCCATTCCCCAAAACATCAACACTTGCTTGAAGAATGGCATTACCATTGGTTGAACATAACCTCCAATCAACTGCCATTAGCCTAGAACCACATAGCAGATTGGTCTTGAGTGTAATCACCGACATCTGGAAAGCAGACCAGAGAGGAAACAATCAGTCTCACGTCCTTATTGGACAATATACTATCCAATCACGGAAGGAGATATCAATACTACACTCTACTGTAGAGAATGACATTTTTATTGGCTGAACTTAACCTCCAATCAACTGCCATTCGCCTAGAACTCAATATTTGTCTGGGGTCGTTTTATAGACGATGTTCTTATCATTTGGACTGGCACCAGAGAAAGCTTACATTTGAACGTTAACTATCTTAATAACAATGAGTTGTGATTCCAAGAGGATAAGCTTTTTGGATGTTGAATTGTACAGAGAGAATGGAACCATTCAAAGTAAATTACTTAGAAAGGCTACTGCCACAAATAACATTTTAAGAGCAGACAGTGCTCATCCTAGTTCGGTCATCAAGAGAATACGGTTTGGTGAGATGATGAGATTGCGTAGGAATTGTAGCTTAGACGGAGACTTTGAGGAGGGACTTGAGGACTTGAAGATTAGTCTGTGCAGATGAAGTTATGACAAAGACCTATTGGAACAAGCCTAGAAGAGGGTTTTTGGAATTGACAGGTCTGACACGCTAATCCCTAAGAATAGAGGAAGGAAGGATAATAGGTCCCTTAAGGGTTGCACCCCTCCTGGACTGTGGGAGTTTTAGCGGGTGGGTTCCTACAACCCCTCTTTCTTGGCATTGTTTCAGGCTCAAGTTCCTCTTGACTTCCCTGATGGGCTACCATAGAGTGGGTGGTCAACAGCACCCATTCAGGCAATCCCACTGTCTCTGCATGGGCCCAAAGCTCTATCACTTAGTACATGATATGCTCCAGGCCGTTCCAAAGCAGACAGTCTACAGGTATGGTAGAGCTAAAACCTACTTTCAAGGGACCAGACACCCTACCCCACTCTAGGGTAACCACTGCCATGGGATGGCGAATGACTTGATTGTCAGCATTCACCACACAGTGGAGTGCATTTTAAATGTTCTGTTCTGCAGACACCAGCATACCTGACAGTAGTCATGGTGGCTCCTGTGTCTTGCAGAGTCTTGCACTCCCTAGTAATGGAAGGCCGCTGCTTGTACTTTTTAGTGTTATCAGGCAATGTAGACTGAGGGCTCCATCTCCTTGTCACCCAGGAACAATATGGTGACCTCTGTCCATATCTCACTTGTCAATGGCCCAATTTCTTCCTTCATCCCTACACTAGTAATTCCTAGGGTCTGCTTCACTGTGGGGTGGGGCTTTCTAAGAAATGCAGAGTCTCCCCTCTTATCTTATTCCCTTTTGTAGACAGTCATAACACTGGGCCTGGTGATATGGCAGCATGGGCTTCTTCACACCAAAACCCCCTTTCTCATGCTCAGAAGCAGTCTGGAAATCCCTCCCGGGCCCTGTAGAGATCTCCACTGTATCAAGCGAGCCTCCCTCTCATTCAGTAGTGACTTGAACCATCTTTCTTGTGGTCTCCCCCATGTGTCTTTTTGGACACTCTGGTGCTAAGTCAGATATCTACTTCCTTACCTAACAACAGTGAGCTTGGAATCTACCAGGTGTTGGCATTGCTCTGTAAAGCAATTGCATAATATGTCCTGCCACATAACCAAACTGAACAGTTTGTCATAATAATTTACCTTACTGAACTTCACCCAGCCATGCAGTGTCCTATTTGATGGATCAACAAAATCTTCCCAAAACAGGTGTGTCTATTTTGCTATCCCATAACTTCAGGCAATACTTTTCTAGTGTTAGCCCACTTTTCTATGCAAGGGTCTCATTTATGGGGCATACTTAAACTGCACCTAGGGCCAACATACCTCCCAGTAATGGGCATGCGCTTCTACAGGCTAACTTCCAGTCCTCCTCTGGGACTCTATGCATATGCAAGGCCATTTCATAACCTTCAAACCATTTATCAATGTCTTTCCCACCACATAAAAAGGCATCAAGTCTTTTGGGATGTGGACTTTTTGTTTATCTTTCCTATGCAACTTTGAGTCGCTGCCACCATCATCACTGGACTCGAAAGTCCTTCAGGAGCTCAAATCCATCTTGTGCTGGCTCATCTCATTGGCCAGCAGGGCTTTCTTCTCTTCTAAGGCCAAGGCCAAGTTTTACTCCTCCAGTGAAGGTCTGCTGCTGCCTTTGAATTCTCGGAAGCCAAGGCCAATTTTTTCTCCTGAAGGACAAGTGTAACGAAATGCCTCCTTGGCATGGTTACCCCCTGACTTTTTGCCTTTGCTGATGCCAAGTGATGATTTGAAAGTGTGCTGAGGCCTGCTAACCAGGCCCCAGCACCAGTGTTCTTTCCCTAAAACTGTACCTTTGTTTCCACAATTGGCACACCCTGGCATCCAGGTAAGTCCCTTGTAACTGGTACCCCTAGTACCAAGGGCCCTGATGCCAGGGAAGGTCTCTAAGGGCTGCAGCATGTCTTATGCCACCCTGGGGACCCCTCACTCAGCACAGACACACTGCTTGCCAGCTTGTGTGTGCTGGTGGGGAGAAAATGACTAAGTCGACATGGCACTCCCCTCAGGGTGCCATGCCAACCTCACGCTGCTTATGGCATAGATAAGTCACCCCTCTAGCAGGCCTTACAGCCCTAAGGCAGGGTACACTATACCATAGATGAGGGATAGGTGCATGAGTACTATGCCCCTACAGTGTCTAAGCAAAACCTTAGACATTGTAAGTGCAGGGTAGCCATAAGAGTATATGGTCTGGGAGTCTGTCAAACACGAACTCCACAGCACCATAATGGCTACACTGAAAACTGGGAAGTTTGGTATCAAACTTATCAGCACAATAAATGCACACTGATGCCAGTGTACATTTTATTGTGAAATACACCCCAGAGAGGATCTTAGAGATGCCCCCTGAAAACATACCCGACTTCCAGTGTGGGCTGACTAGTTTTACCAGCCTGCCACACACCAGACATGTTGCTGGCCACATGGGGAGAGTGCCTTTGTCACTCTGTGGCAAGTAACAAAGCCTGTACTGGGTGGAGGTGCTTCTCACCTCCCCCTGCAGGAACTGTAACACCTGGCGGTGAGCCTCAAAGGCTCACCCCCTTTGTTACAGCGCCCCAGGGCATTCCAGCTAGTGGAGATGCCCGCCCCCTCCGGCCAAGGCCCCACTTTTGGCAGCAAGGCCGGAGGAGATATTGAGAAAAACAAGGAGGAGTCACTGGCCAGTCAGGACAACCCCTAAGGTGTCCTGAGCTGAGGTGACTCTGACTTTGAGAAATCCTCCATCTTGCAGATGGAGGATTCCCCCAATAGGATTAGGGATGTGCCCCCCTCCCCTCAGGGAGGAGGCACAAAGAGGGTGTAGCCACCCTCAGGGCTAGTAACCATTGGCTACTAACCCCCCAGACCTAAACACACCCCTAAATTGAGTATTTAGGGGCTCCCAGAACCTAGCAAGATAGATTCCTGCAACCTGAAGATGAAGAAGGACTGCTGACCTGAAGCCCTGCAGAGAAGACGGAGACACCAACTGCTTTGGCCCCAGCCCTACCGGCCTGTCTCCCCACTTCAAGAAAAACTGCAACAGCGACGCGTCCCCCAGGGTACAGCGACCTCTGAAGCCTCAGAGGACTACCCTGCATCTAAAAGGACCAAGAACCCCCGAGGACAGCGGCCCTGTTCCAAAGAAACCAAAACTTGCACCAAAGAAACAACTTTAAAAGGACTCCACGTTTCCCGCCGGAAGCGTGAGACTTTCCACTCTGCACCCGACGCCCCCGGCTCGACCTGCGGAGAAACAACACTACAGGGAGGACTCCCCGGCGACTGCGACCCTGAGAGTAGCCAGAGTTGACCCCCCTGAACCCCTCCAGTGACGCCTGCAGAGGGAATCCAGAGGCTCCCCCTGACCGCGACTGCCTGCTTCAAAGAACCTGACGCCTGGTAAAGACACTGCACCCGCAGCCCCCAGGACCTGAAGGATCCGACCTCCAGTGCAGAAGCGACCCCCAGGTGGTGGCTACCCCGAGGGCCCCCCCCCCCCTTGCCTGCCTGCTTCGCCGAAGAGACCCCTGGGTCTCCCATTGAACTCCATTGCAAACCCGACGCCTGTTTGCACTCTGCACCCGGCCACCCCCGTGCCGCTGAGGGTGTACTTTTGTGCTGACTTGTGTCCCCCCCGGTGCCCTACAAAACCCCCCTGGTCTGCCCTCCGAAGTCGCGGGTACTTACCTGCTGGCAGACTGGAACCGGGGCACCCACTTCTCCATTGAAGCCTATGCGTTTTGGGCACCACTTTAACCTCTGCACCTGACCGGCCCTGAGCTGCTGGTGTGGTAACTTTGGGGTTGCCCTGAACCCCCAACGGTGGGCTACTTTGGACCCAACTTTGAATCCTGTAGGTGGTTTACTTACCTGCAAAACTAACAAATACTTACCTCCCCCAGGAACTGTTGAAATTTGCACTGTCTAGTTTTAAAATAGCTGATTGACATTTTTGCCAAAACTGTACATGCTATTTTGCTGATTCAAAGTTCATATGATACCTGAGTGAAGTACCTTTCATTTGAAGTATTGATTCTAAATCTTGAACCTGTGGTTCTTAAAATAAACTAAGAAACAATATTTTTCTATATAAAAACCTATTGGCCTGGAATTGTCTTTGAGTGTGTGTTCCTCATTTATTGCCTGTGTGTGTACAACAAATGCTTAACACTACCCTCTGATAAGCCTACTGCTCGACCACACTACCACAAAATAGAGCATTAGAATTATCTCTTTTTGCCACTATCTTACCTCTAAGGGGAACCCTTGGACTCTGTGCATGCTATTTCTTACTTTGAAATAGTACATACAGAGCCAACATCCTACAACAAGGGTAGCCCGTTTCAATTTTAAGCTCCTCTCCCCCTGCTTGTCCTCCAGATCTGATGGGGACAAACTGCAAAAGAGCACACTGTTCCGTGCCCTGGACACTTCATGGTGGTGCTGCTCCTTGGGGGGAAAAACCCTTTTGGCACTGGGCTCCACCTTAATGTCATCCTTATTTATTTCTTCCCCATCATCCTCATTCTCCTCTGAAGAGGAATGGGGCTGATAGACCTCTTCCCAGTCTCTGTAGATAATGCGGTAATCCTCTTTCCTGGACTCTCTTTCAGGTTTAGCCATTGTTACCTGGACATGCTCCTCAGCTCTGCCATGCTAGGACACTACATGTTAGCCAGATCCACCTCCATACTCCAAAAAACCTAAGGTGCACAAATTGGGTGCAGGAAGGAACTTAGGAAAAATAAACAATGACCCAATAAAAAAAAACAGCAATAAAACAAATTCCAAAAAATCATTTTGTTGCCAATTTAGAAAGGGATTTTTAATTTCAACTTCACTGTGTGGTATTGCAAAACACAAGTCGTAGATCCCACTCCTAAACATCAATGTAAGAAAGAGGATTAATATTTAGGGGGGGAACGATTTCCCATCTTAAGCAATACTAACACTTATGCCTGGGTGAATCCTCAAAGTCACTAAACTAACCTGAGCTTAACTCCTGGTAGCTATGCCACAGAGCAGACTGGCTTAACAAAGGACAATGTGTAAAGCATTTATGCAGTCCTATAACAGTAATAAAGTCAAAAGACCAAACACTAAAAAACACCCAAACCAATTGACACCACAAAGATAAAAATCCAATAAGGGGAAAAGGAGTTTTTAATTTGTAAAGTTTTCAGTAAAAATAGCATTAAAAAGCACTAAGTGCTAACAAAAGTCTATGGAAGAGGTAGAACCAGACGGAGGCGTGATTTCAGGTTGACCATGATAGAGCCGAGGTCAGATATATAAAGCTGACTGGTACCGGTGAAAGAGTAGAAACCTCACTTCACTTTTTTTAAGAAAAGCATTACCATTTCTTCTAAGTCCCAGTGCAGAATGGTACTATGTCATTTTTGTGAGGAAAAATATCCTCCCCAAGTGGGATGCCACTGAAACTGTAGCAGTCACTGTGCAACTGAAGGAAGGTGGAAGCAAGTTGGTCCTGCTGGCGCTCTGGAGCTTTGAAGATTACTTGCTCGAAATTTTTAAAGGTCCAAAGGGACCTTATTATTTTTTGGGAGGTGCAGGAATCTTTGCGCGGGATAAAGCTGAAATTCAATCTGATGCTGTGGAACTGTCAGTAGGGTAGTTTTTCTGGCGGGTCCCACTGAAGCTCCAGAGAAAAAGTTTTCAAAAGTGTTCAAGCTTTAGTCTGGGATCCAAACAACAACTGCAGTACACTTTCAGGGTGTCAGGTAGAGGCCACCAGCAATTTCCAGTCCAGCTCTAGTTGCCACTTGTCTGCTGGGCTTGTTGTGCCCCTGAACCCTCACAGGAGTTTAGCTACCTGACCCTTGAAGTCCACTTCTTCGTCCTGTGTACTAAAGGAAGCAGGTCCAGTCCTTCAGGGCTCCTCTCAGGTCACAGATAGTAGGTCAGGTCCTCTTTTGATTTTTAGCAAGTCCAGTAGGTGTTCTGAGGGAATAGCCTTGTGGTGCCACATTTGTAAATGGCACCAACTAGTTGGTGGGGGTGACTCCTGGCTGTTCCCTAACCAAAGGGGTGAAGGTTCCCATGGGCAATCCTACCTACTTTTGCATCAGTTTCTGTTTGCCCTACTGCAAACAATCCCACAGTGCACCTTATTCCCAAAATCTAATACGGGTAAACCATTCTCCACTTGTGCAGAGAATGTGTGCCCGCCCGGAAGTGTGGCAGGGGTAAATAAGCAACCGTAGTACCAAAAAGTCGGGGTTAGGAATCCAAACCAGCCCCACTGGTTTAGTAATGATTCAAGTTAATCAAAAGGAAGTTCACTTTCAAATCTTGTCCCATTTCATTCCTTCACTTGTTTTGTGTGTCACAGATTCACAATAGTAAAAAAAAATCTCTTTTTCATATATTCAAATTAAATTCAAGAGCACAGCTGTGCTCTTGGATTTATATGGGGGTAATGAGCAGTCCCCTCCTCTGTGACTGCTCAAAACTTATTCTGGGGGTAGCTCTCCTCCCAGTTAATTTGGTGCCAGCCTGGCTGGGGGGAAAGAGGGCAAAGGCTGGGGTCTTTCCAGATGTACGTGTGACAGAGGAGGCCCCTTGGAAGTTAACTAAGTTTCTTGGCCAACCTAGCTGATCATCCTGGCAGGGGAAGAAAACATCTTCCTGCTCCAAAGCCACTGTCCGTACCCCGAGAGCAGTTTTCACACCTCATGAAGGTGAGTTACTTGATTGACAGCTACTAGACAGCTAACGTAAACCAGCCCCCAGGAACTTCAGGCAGCGCAGGGAAAAGCTTACTTTCTAAAAGCTATCTTTCTTAAGTATTTATTAAAAATCTAATTTAATTGATTTAGGCTTATAATAAATATAAAACAGGCTGGGAAAATTATTTTTCTAGCTGGTCCCAACCGAGATACATAATTGATATATTTTAACCTGCATTCTGTTTTTCTGTAGAGGACAACCAAGCAAGCCTAAATGAAAATAGTGTTGCAGGGCCTTGTCACTGCGTAGGCATGACGTCATTAATGTTTTACATGTCCCACTTTTGAATACCATGCACCCTAAGTTGTGGGTTACAAGGCCTGCAAAGGAATTACTTATTATTTAAAAGGGAGGTCTTAACCTGTCAAACTGAGTTATTTTTACATTTGTGTTGCACGTTTTACACTGCAGCAGTCAGGCTACAAAGGAAGATCTGAAGTCATGTTTTGTAAGCCCACTCCGTGGATGGAATAGTAGGTGATACAGTACACATGTGGCATTTATCATCCAAGCGCTGGGTACAATTTCTACAATATATACTAGGGACATATAGGTGAGTTAAATATGTCAATCAGGAACAAGACAATTTTACCATATTTAAAGGGGGATCACAGCCATGTGACTCCTGGTTAGCAGGGGTAAAGTGCACAGAGTTCTAAAGGCAGCAAAGAAGATACAGCAAAAGTTGGGAGGGACAACACATAACAGATGGTCATTTCCTACAGTGCACATTTGCTTGATTTGCAAGACTCTGACATCCTCGTTTAAGGCTGCCAATGTGCACATGCTGGCGACCTCACTGAGCCTAACAAGGAATAAATTACATGACTTTCATAACTGTTATTTGGACAGTCAGAGGACAATGCTTGATCCTACAATCTGATTAATACCCAGGGAAGATCAAGATAGAGCAGGTCAATTCACGTTGGTGCCTCCTTTGTGGTATTGAAAATCTGATTTCCCCTGGTATATAAGTTAGCAGTTACTTGTGAGTGCAGCTACTTTCTCTCTCAGTTTACCATAAGTATTGACCCCTTCAGTTAAAACATTTTTTTAAATTGACAATATGGTAGGTGACCAGATTAGCATGCAAAATAAAGAAAGGGCCTGTCCCAGGAGGTAGTAGCAGTTCTACAAATGTTTTTTCATCCCTCACACTTGTGGCCATTTCATGGATACAGCACTAAAAGTTATGTGGCACCAAGGTCCTGCAATCCAATCTGTTTTTTTTTCTCACATCTTGTAGAACAAGTTACTTACCTCCGGTAATACCGTTTTCTGCTAGAGACAATGCCTAGATGCAGATTCCTTACCTTAGAATTTCCCCAGGGTTTGATTGGATCTAGAAAATGTTCTTGAGCAGTACCCTGTGCGTTCTCGGGTGGCTTCGTTCGGTCCCACATAGCGGCGCAGTACGTGTCACAGTAATGTTGCGGTCACCTATATAGGTGCCACCTTGACTCGTGGGCGTCAGTTACTTTTCACGACTTTCCACACCAGGAAAACAGAGCCATGAAGTGCACTTTGGTGTGTCCGAACTAGGGCCTTGAAAAGGATCATCCTTAACCGAAGAAATTAGTCCACGGAGCGGGGAGGAATGATGGATCAGTAAGGAATCTGTTTCTAGATATTGTCTCCACCAGATAATGCATTACTGAAGGTAAGTAACTTGTTCATCTGATAGAGACATATAGATGCAGATTCCTTCCGTTAGAATAGATACCCAAGCAATAGCATCCTTGGCGATGGGAAGCAGACAAACTTACTAAAGTAAAAAATCCAGCAGGAGTGATCGGCCAAAAAGACCGCCCCTGCGGACATGACTGTCCAGGCACTAGATGTCCAGCACTGGGACTCCACGTGCTAACGCAGAGGTCGCCGCTTTCACTCTGGTGGAATGGGCCCTCAGGAGGCTGCTTTATAGCCAAAGCGAAGCAGATCTCTACAAAAAGAACAACCCAATGTGAAATGGTTCACTTCTGTACTGCCCGACATTTCTTCGCTCCAACGTACACCACAAAGAGTTGGTTGTCCATTTGGAACTCAACAACTCTTTTTGGGTCCAGAACTGTGGAGTGAGATGTGGAAGTATGTAAAAGGTGGGCATGGTGACTGGCTGG
This sequence comes from Pleurodeles waltl, assembly GCF_031143425.1. Taxonomy (NCBI): domain Eukaryota; kingdom Metazoa; phylum Chordata; class Amphibia; order Caudata; family Salamandridae; genus Pleurodeles; species Pleurodeles waltl. The sequence goes on from NC_090444.1 coordinate 1,759,049,657, forward strand.
TTCACATGGAATGGAGTCACCACTTTCAGGAGGAAAGAGGCCCTAGTGCAAAGCACCAGTTTGTCTAGAAAAACAGACAGGAATGGAAACTTAGATGAAAAAGCCTGCAGCTCACTCACCCTCCGGGCAGATGTGTTTGCCACTAGAAATTAGGTCTTGATGGTGAGCAGCCAGAGGGGCCAATTATGCAGAGGCTCAAAGGGAGCACATATTAGTTAGTAGAGAACCAAACTGAGGTCCCACTGAGGCATAATGAAGGGCAAAGGGGGAAACATATGTACAAGCCCCTTAAGAAATCTATTTACAATAGGGGACTTAAAGAGAGAGAATTGGTCAGGCAGCCACAGGAAGGCAGACAGATCAGAAAGATAAGCCTTAAGAGCAGAGCCCTGCTGAGCAAGGGTAAGTATGAAAAGAAGGATATCAGAAAGAGAAGCAGAAAGAGGGTTGATCAGACTTTTCTGTGCAATAATTTACAATTTTGATTCCATCAGCAGGCATACATCGTCTTGGAAGAGGGATGCCTGGCTGCCAGAATGACATTACAGACTTTAGGGGGTAAGGGAGAGATGGAAGGCTGTCAACTGCTGCCGCTCAATCTCCATGGAAGAAGGTGTAGACTTGACAGGTTCGGGTGGAGGACCCTCCCCTGCTGCTGCAACAGAAGATCCTCCCGAAGGGGCAACCTGATCAGAGGATTAATTCTCATGTTCATCCGCTCAGGATACCAGACTCGCGGTGCCCCAAGCCACAAGGATTACTTGGACCCAGTTGTTCTTGATCTTTTTGAGAACTCCGGACGAACGAGTTACTTACCTTTGGTAACGACTTTTCTGGTGGATACATTAGCTACCTGTGGATTCCTCACCTAATGAATACTCCCACTGCGCCACCACTCGACGGAAATCTTCTTCCTAGCTTCTGCACGTCGACGAGGACGTCACATTTGCCCACGCGACGCCGTCTGGCGTCATACAGGAAATAAGAGGTCCTCGCCGACGTCAGTACCAACATTTTGTACGTGCCTGAGAATAATAATCCATTGAGATGAAAGAACAATAGCAATATTTAATGACATTTCAAACAAACACATCATTCTGAGAAGTCGGTCTATTATTTTTTTTTTCTTTTTTTTTTAAACAAGTAATTAAATATATGAACTATATATATATATATATATATATATATATATATATATATATATATATACACATATATATACATAAACATATATACATGATATATACCAATCCTCAAAACCAAGAGGAGCACACTCAAGAATTACTTGGTTAGACCAAACAGGCAACGGGGAGGCGGGTGGGACCGTGAGGAATCCACAGGTAGCTAATGTATCCACCAGAAAAGTCGTTACCGAAGGTAAGTAACTCGTTCTTCTGATGGATACAACTACCTGTGGATTCCTCACCTAATGAATAGAGTCCCAAAGCAGTACCGCACTCAGTGGTGGGTGCCTGAATGGTCAAACCAAGAAATCCTGCAGCACTGACCGTGCAAAATGGCCATCCCTTCTGACCTCAGAGTCCAAGCAGTAATGCTTCGCAAAAGTATGAAGGGATGACCAAGTTGCGGCCTTGCAGATGTCGACCACAGGAACACCCCTAGCCAAGGCCGAGGAGGCCGACTTAGCTCTGGTGGAATGAGCTCTTATACCATCAGGGGGATCCTTCTTTGCTAAAGAGTAACACATTTTAATGCAAAGAACAACCCACCTGGAGAGTGTTGTCTTGTGGACTGCCTTTCCTCTCCTCTTTCCCACGTATCTGATGAAAAGCTGATCCTCCAGCCTGAAATCCTTCGTTCTGTCTATATAAAAGCTTAACGCCCTCTTTGGGTCCAAGCGGTGTAGTCTCTCTTCTTCCTTTGACGGATGAGGCGGAGGATAAAACGTGGATAGAGTAATTGTCTGGGCCAAATGAAAGGGTGAAACAACCTTCGGAAGGAAAGCAGCCTTGGTCCTCAACACCACTTATCCCCATAAAAAGATGTATAAGGGGGTTTTACCGATAGAGCCTGCAACTCACTCACTCTCCTTGCAGATGTAATAGCCACCAGGAAAACTGTTTTAAGAACTAACAATCTTATGGGGCAAGAATGCATAGGCTCAAAAGGGGACCCCATAAGGAAAGTTAGAACCAAGGACAAATCCCATTGAGGCATAACGAAAGGATTTGGAGTAAATTTATTCATAAGGCCCTTCAAGAATCTAAGTACTATAGGAGATTTAAATAACGAAGGCTGGTCTGGAAGACAAATAAAGGCTGACAAGACAGACAAGTAACCCTAAACAGTAGCCACTGCACAACCCCTCTGTGCTAAAGACAAAGCAAAAGATAAAACATCCGACAAATGAGCACGTAAGGGATCAATCTGCCTCTCTCCACACCATACCACAAATTTAGACCACCTATTAGCGTAGATAGATTTAGTGGAGTGTCGCCTGGCCGCTAAGATAACATCCACTACCTCAGGCGGGAGAGAAAAGGAACTCAGGTTGCCCCGTTCAATCTCCAGGCATGAAGGTGCAGGCTCTGGAGGTTGGGGTGTAAAACCTGCCCCTGCGACTGTGAGAGGAGGTCTGCCATGAGAGGGAGACGGAGCGGAGGGCACAGTGAGAGTTGGAGAAGGTCGGAATACCACACCCTCCTTGGCCAATCCGGAGCAATTAAGATTACTTGGGCCCGGTCTTGGCGTATTTTCCTCAATACTCGAGGAATCAAGGGTATGGGGGGAAACGCGTAAAGCAACTGGTCGCACCAGGTTCTTTGAAACGCGTCCCCCAACGCTCCTTGCATCGGATACTGGAGGCTGCAGAATAATGGGCAGTGCGAGTTCTCCCGGGTGGCAAACAGATCTATCCGAGGAAACCCCCACATCTGGAAGATTAGAAGGACTTGATCTGGATGGAGACGCCACTCGTGGTCGGCCGAGAAACGGCGACTGAGACTGTCCGCACGTACATTCAAGACTCCGGCCAGATGATTTGCTACCAAGCAAATCTGATGGTCCTTTGCCCACGACCATAGCCGAAGAGCTTCTCTGCACAGAAGGTACGACCCCACCCCTCCCTGTTTGTTTATATACCACATCGCGGTAGTATTGTCCGTCAGGACCTGAACCGACTGACCGTGAAGGGATGGGAGGAAGGCCTTGAGAGCCAGACGTACAGCCCGTAACTGTAACAGATTGATATGAAACATCTGTTCCACTGAAGACCAAATCCCTTTGATCTCCAGGTCCCCCAGATGAGCTCCCCACCCTAGAGTGGAAGCATCCATTATGACCGTGGTCACTGGTGGAGGCTGCGTGAACGGCCTTCCCCGGGAAAGATTGTCGCCCGCAATCCACCACTTCAAATCCGAGGCAGCATCTCTGGAGATCTTTACAGAACCTTCGAGATCTCCTTTGTGTTGAGACCACTGCCTTCGGAGGCACCACTGAAGAGCCCTCATGTGCCAGCGAGCATGCGTGACCAACAGTATGCAGGAGGCAAACAGACCGAGCAGACGTAGGACCTTGAGGACTGGAATGACCGCTCCACTTTGAAACATTGGAACCAAAGCCTGAATGTCTTGAATCCGCTGAGGCGGAGGAAAGGCTCGATTCAATGTTGTATCCAGTACTGCCCCTATGAACAGGAGGCGCTGAGAGGGCTCTAGGTGAGATTTGGGCACGTTTACCGAAAAGCCCAGGTCGAACAACAACTGGGTTGTCGACTGCAGATGATGCAACACGAGCTCCAGGGACTTGGCTTTGATCAACCAATCGTCCAGGTAAGGGAATACTGCTATCCCCTTCCTTCTGAGCTCTGCCGCAACCACCGACATCACCTTCGTGAAGACTCGAGGTGCTGAAGTAAGACCAAACGAGAGGACCGCAAACTGATAGTGCTGCGACCCCACCACAAACCGGAGATACTTCCTGTGCGACTTGAGTATCGGGATATGAAAGTAAGCATCCTGCAAGTCGACAGACACCATCCAATCTCACTTGTTCAGCGCCAAAAGCACCTGAGCTAGGGTCAGCACCTTGAACTTTTCCTGTTTGAGGAACCAATTCAAAATCCTCAGGTCCAGGATTGGTCTCAACCGACCATCCTTCTTGGGAATCAGGAAGTACCTTGAGTAACAACCTTGACCCCTTTCCTGCTCTGGAACCAACTCCACTCCGCCCTTTGAAAGGAGGACTTGAACCTCCTGTTCTAACAACAGGAGGTGTTCTTCTGAACAATAAGATGGGCGGGGCGGGATGGGGGGCGGAAACTCCCGAAAGGGAAGGGTGTAGCCTTTTCTCACAATGCTGGTAACCCAGGAGTCTGATGTGATGACCTCCCACTTGTGGAGAAAATACAGTAACCTCCCCCCTACAGGAGAAGAGTGAGTGGGAATTGGTGGAAGCCTAAGGCTGCTTCCCCTGCTGCACCCCTCCAGAGGAAGAGGAAGAGGCAGAGTGCTGCTGAGAGGCTCCCCTGGTATGGACCCTACCCCTCCCTCTAAAAGATCTATAGGAGAGAGCAGAGGTAGGCTGCTGGAATTTCCCCCGAAAGGAGGAGGAGGAGGAGCCACGACCAAATCCTCGAAACCTCCTAAAAAATCTGGAGGAGGCAGAAGAAGTGGCTTGCAAGCCTAGCGACTTGGCCGTGGCCCTGCTCTCCTTAAACCTCTCTAAGGCCGAATCTGCCTTGGAACCAAAGAGCTTGTCCCCATCAAAAGGGAGGTCCAGCAGGGTCGACTGTACATCCGATGAAAACCCTGAGTTACGAAGCCAAGCCTGCCTCCTCGTAACTACAGCAGTGTCCATTGCTCTAGCCACAGAGTCAGTTGTATCCAACCCAGATTGGATAACCTGAGTTGCAGCAGCTTGAGCGTCCGATACCAGATTCAATAGCCCTTGAGGGATCTCCGTATGCGTAGATGTAATTTCGTCCATCAGAGCATAATTGTACCTCCCTAAAATACATGTAGCATTGGTGGACTTTAAGGCCATGCTACATGACGAGAACACCTTTTTGGATGCCATGTCCATCTTCTTGGAGTCTCTATCCGATGGCACAGATGGAAAAGACCCAGGCGCTGACCTTGCCGAGCAGGAAGCCTGGACCACCAAGCTTTCAGGTGTTGGATGTCTGGTAAGAAAGCCAGGGTCAGCCGGTGCAGCTCCTAGCCACAGACCTACTGACAGCCGAAGAAGACACCGGCTTCTTCCAGACCTCCAAAACAGGTTCCAGCAGCGTATCGTTGAACGGCAAAAGTGGTTCTGCTGATGTAGAGGCCGGGTGCAACACCTCTGTCAACAGATTCTGCTTCGCTTCAGTCACCGGCAAAGGCAAATCCAAGAAGTTAGCTGCCTTCCTGATAACAGCATGAAAAGTGGCTGTCTCTTCTGTATACTCCCCAGGAGATGACAAGTCCCACTCAGGGGAAGTATCTAGGCCACTAGCCGTGTCCAGCCCATGGAGACCCTCACGAGAGTCCTCAATCTCTCCTTCCTCCAGGTTCTGCTGGTACTCCTGTTCTTCCAGGAGACGGAGAGCAAGCCTCCTCGAGTGCAGCCTCTCCTCAATCCTCGGCGTCGACATGGCGTCAGCAGATGTCGAAGAACGACGCCGAACTCCGGATCCGTCCGACGTCGGGTCTACAGGCGCCGCAGGTACCTTCGGCGCTGAACCAGGAGTCGGATGGAGAGAAGACTGCTTCGGAGTCGTAGAAGGCCTAGACGGCGTCACTGGCCGAAACACCGAGGCCGCTGGAGCCGAAACTCTTGGGACCGAAGTCTCTGGAGCCACCGGAGCCGACACTGGCGCCGAGCCCACGTTCCCCAGGGGGAGAAAGGGCATAAAGGGTGCTGGTCGAAGCGGAGCCGGAGCACCCATGTTAAAAGCCAAAGGGCCCGAAGGCCCAGCCGGTGCACCACCTGGAGCCATCTGCTGAAAGATGGAGAACATCGCATTTAAAAATGCGGTATTATCGGCTCCAGGGGCCGGAAAAGCCGGGTACTGGGGTGCCTGGATCGAAGGCGACACCGACGCCGGCCTCAACGTCTGTAACGTCGGAGAAAACAGTTGCGGCTGTGGAACCTCAAACACTGAAGGCGGTTGGCCCGAAGATCCGGGCGAAGTCGGAGAGGCTGGAGAAGGCAACGGCGTCGACGGATGGGGAGTGACTGTGGGACTGACCTCCCAAGTCTTCCGACGCCGAGTCGATGGCGACCTCGACCGAGACCTTTCTTTACTCGACCGGCGCCGTGATTCTCGACGACGCCGGGAGTCCAGATGACGCCAATGAGACTTCGGTGACGAGGATTTTCAATGGTGTCTCTTCTCCTTCTTTTTCGACTTCGCCATAAAAAGCTTGGCCTCGCACTCTTTCAGGGCCTTCGGATTCATATGCTGACATGAATCACACCTGCCAACATCATGATCGGAACTTACACACCACAAACAGTCAGAATGTGGGTCCGTTACCGACATTTTGCCCCCACACTCACGACAGGGCTTAAAACCTGACTTCCTCTGCGACATTGTAATCTCAGAGAAAAACACAGCCAAAAAGCACACTGTAACTGTCGAACAGCAACAGTAGCTCCCTCGAAGATAACCGTTTCGAATGGCACGGAAAAAAGGGAACTGACGTCGGCACGTCGGCGAGGACCTCTTATTGCCTGTATGACGTCAGACGGCGTCGCGTGGGCAAATGTGACGTCCTCGTCGACGTGCAGAAGCTAGGAAGAAGATTTCCGTCGAGTGCTGGCGCAGTGGGAGTATTCATTAGGTGAGGAATCCACAGGTAGTTGTATCCATCAGAAAGAAGTGGTATGGGCAGAAAGGCGTACAGGAGGCCTGAGCTCCACTCGAGCTGAAAAGCGTCTCAGAGCGAGAGCCTCCTTGGAAACTCCAGCATGCAAAACTGTGGACATTGCGCTTTCTCTTCGGATGCAAACGGATCTTACCAAGGCTCTTCCCACTGCTGAAAGACAGCTGGCACCACTTCCAGATGCAGACACCACTCGTGATCTGCTAGGCAACGGTGGCTGAGTTTGTCTGCCCTAACATTTAGAGAACCTGTTAAGCCACCAGGGATGCATCCTGCTGTTCCAGCCTTGGCGAGAGATGCAGGGCCTCTTAACATATGATCCACGACCTCACCCCTCCCTCTTTGTTGCAATACCACACGGCAGTGGTGTTGTCCATGAACACCTGCAACAGCCATCCCTTGATGGAAGGAAGGAAGGCTTTCAATTGATGTGGAGCCAGGATTCCACCAGAGACCAGAGTCCTCTGATCTCTAACTCTCCCAGATGGCTGCCCCGTCCCAGGAATGAAGCATGTCACTATAGTGAGATGTGGTTGGGGAAGGGTCCGCCTCTGACCCAATCGCAGTACATTATCCACCACTGCAGTTCCTTCTGAGATCTGGACCATGTTGGAGAGATTCCCCTGATGCTGCGCCCACTGGAACTTCAGAACTCACTGCAGAGCCCGTATATGCCTTCAGGCATGAGTTACCAAAAGGATGCAGGAGGCCATGAGGCCCAGCAGCCTCAGAGTCATTCTCACAGAAACCCAGGCTAGAGGCCGAAACATCAGTATCATAGCCAGAATATCCTGGACTCGCTACTTGGTAGGAGAAGCCCGAAACTGCAGTGTCCTGAACAGCTCAGACCAAAGGGAGTGTCTGAGAGAGATTCAGGTGTGACTTCAGCACGTTTATAGTGAACCCCAACGAATGCAGGAGGTCGGCCATAGTCTGGAGGTGGAAGACGACAGTCTGGGACGAGCCCATCTTCAACAGTCAGTCGTCGAGATAGGGAAGACTGGAACCCCTGATCTCTGCAGATGAGCTGCAACCACCGGCATCACCTTGGTGAACTCCCAAGGGGTGCTGGTAAGGCCAAAAGGGAGCATGGTGAACTCAAAGTACTCGTAGCCTACCCATAAACCACAGGTAATGTCTGTGGCAGGTAGGATGGGAATATTGAAATACAAGTCCTGCACGTCTAATGTTACCATCCAGTCTCCTTGGTCTACGGCAGACAAGACTCGAGCCAAAATGAGCATAATGAAAATCTCCTTTTTGAGGAAGAGATTGAGGTTTCAGAGGTCTAGACCAGGCCGAAGACCCTTGTACTTTTTGGGTATCAGAAAGTAGCGGGAATAACAACCACTGCCTACTTCTGATATCAGAACCCTCCCTATAGCTCACTTGGCCAAGCCAGCCATGACTTCCTTGTGCAGCAAGGTCAAATGACCCTCCATCAGCCTATCATGTGTTGGAGGTATGGGAGAAAGGGAGGATTCGAAGGGAATAGACCCTTTGAATGATCTGCAAGACTCATTTGTCTGGTGTAATGGACCGCCAGAGGTGGAGATGACGCTGGATTCCTCTCCAACTGGGTGCCCATGGTTTTGCAGCATAAGAATAGGACGGCTTGGAAGCTGCAGCTCCCTGGGGGTTGGTGGATGTGAAAGACCTCTGGCTACCTGGTCCATGCAGAACTTGTGAGCTTGCACTGGACTGTGGCTAGCGTAGGGATGGCATGGTGGCAGGCCCCTTCCATAGCCACGAAAGGGGAGAAAGGCAGACTGGGTACGAGGAGTCATTGAGAGGCCCAAGGACTTGGCTGTAGCACCGAGTCTGCCTTCTCTCCAAAGAGACATGTCCCATCGAAGGGCATGTCCATAAGGTTTGCCTGGACATCCCCCGAAAAGCCAGATGTTCTCAGCCAGGCGTGAGGGTAAAGTACCACAGTGGAGGAAACTGCTCTGCCCAGCGAGTCAGTCGTATATGCGGCATAACAAATCTTGAGGGGGGCCCCCTGCACAGTATTTGGAGGGGCCCACTCTCCGGACTCAGTAAGGAGGTCTCTGGCCAGTGTACTATGGTGAGGGGAAGCTCGGGGATCCCCCACTGCAGGGCCTGCAAGGGCCTTTGTTATGCCACTGGGTCCTATCCCAACCACACCTGATGGTGAACCTGCCTGCATTTCTCCCATCCTTCACTGCGTGGGAGAGAAGCCTGGGCCTCCTCTAGGACCTGTGGCAGTATTAGAAATGGGGTCTCTAGTTGGCAGTCAGTTTTTACCCTGTCCAAGTAGTGACGCTCACTCTAGTAAGGGTAAGGAAGATACACAACTCAGATAACCCCTGCTCGCCCTCTTGGTAGCTTGGCACAAGCAGTCAGGTTTATCTTACAGGCAATGTGTAAAGTGTTTACACACACACCCACACACACACACACACACACAGTGAAAACACCACAAAAGTACTCAACACCAGTTTAGAAAAACAACCAATATTTATCTGAAAAAAACAAGACCATAAAGAGAAGAATCCAACATACACACATAAAGTTATCACTTTTTAAAGATTTAAGAGTTTTAATCCTGAAAAGTCAGTGATTGTATCCGTATAACACACAGTACCGTCAAAAACAAAGATGATGCGGGCCGCAGAGGATATGATGTGTCAGAAAAGCAAGCAATGCATTGATTATTTTCACACTGGACAGGCGATGCGTGGATTCTTTCCACACCTGGCTGGCGATATGCTGATTCTTTTCCCACCCAGCTGGCGATGCTTGGATTCTTTTCCCATCAGACTACTGATACGTCGATTCCTGGTTGCAGAGCAGCGTTGATGTAGAAAAATCACTCTCGAGTGATGCGTGTAAAATTCAGACACACAGCGAAGAGGAATCCGCATTGAGCAAGGATGTGTCGAATCTCGCAGGCACTGCGTCGATTTTTCAGCCGCGGTACAGGTGCTGCATCGATTTTTCTCCCACAACTGCACTGTGCATCGATTTTCTCTTCAGGTCAACAGTTTCTTCTTCCAAGAGCCCAGGGACTGGAATTGGCACCACTTGGCAAGTCAGGGCTCTCAGCAGAGGAGCCCAGGCACTGGCAGATGAAGTCTGTGATGCCCCTGAAACTTCACAACAGGAGGCAAGCTCAGCTAAAGCCCTTGGAGAACCTTAGAAAGCAGGATGTAGAAAGCAAAGTCCAGTCCTTTCACTCCCAGAACAGAAGCCGCAAGCAGCAGGTCAGCACAACAAAGCAACAGGCAGTTCCTCCTACAGCATCCAGCTCTTCTTCCTGGCAGAATGTCCTCAATCCAGTAGTGTTCCGAAGTTGTGGGGTCAGCAGTCCAAATCTTATACTCATTTCTGCCTTTAAAGTAGGCAAACTTCAAAGGAAAGACTTTGTAGTACACAAGACCCTGCCTCTTCCTTGTCCTGTCCCAGCCACACTCTAGGGCATTAGAGACCGTATTGTGTGAGGTCAGGAACAGCCCTTTCAAATGCAGGTGTCAGGTCCTCCCTCCCACTATAGCCCAGGAAGACTCATCAGGATATGCGGGAGACACCTCAGCTCCCTTTGTGTTACTGTCTAGAGCGAATTCACAAAAAGCCCAACTGTCTGTCTGACCCAGACGTGTATTCAGCAGCCCGGCAGAGGCACTGAATGGTTAAGCAAGAAAATGCCCGCTTTCTAAAAGTGTTGTTTTAAAACTTACAATCTAAAAACTAACCTTACCAAAATATGTATTTTAAAATTGTGAGTTTAGAGACACCAAACTCCACATCTCTATCTGCTCCCAATGGGAAACTGCACTTAAAAGATATTTCAAGGCTATCCCCATGTTACCCTAAGGGAGAGATAGGCCTTACAATAGTGAAAAACGAATTTAGCAGTATTTCACCATAAGGACATCTAAAACACACGAGTATATGTCCTACCTCTTAAATACACTGCACCTTGCCCATGGGGCTGTGTGATGCTATTAATTGTGTTTGACCAATGACTTTGTGTTTCATCATTGCGCATATTAGTTGCTCAATGTTCACCAGTAGCACATTACATTTTGTATTCAGTTTAGCTGCCTATTGGCTTTGACATGGCGTTAGCCATTACATTCTGTATTCAGGTCAGCTGCCTATTGGCTTTAGCATGGCATTAGACATTACATTTGGTATTTAGGTTAGCTGCCTATTGGCTTTGACATGGCTTTAGACATTACATTCTGTATTCAGTTTAGCTGCCTATTGGCTTTGACATGACATTAGACATTACATTTGATAGTTAGGTTAGCTGCCTATTGGCTTTAACGTGGTGTTAGACATTGCAGTTGAGACATTGCAGATGAGCTGTGTTTTTTCCAAGCTGTGTGTTTCCACATGGTAGACCAAGCAGTGTTTTTCACACCAGACCTTAGCTGATAAGAGTACGTAGATTTTGTGTTTACCTCGCAATCCAGTCTGAGAACGAGTGAGCTCGGGAGAATTGGCCACTCTCCAAGTTTCTTCGGTTCTCACACTGAGTTTGCTTTTAAGGATGATTCTTGACTACACCAGGGGTAGATTGAATCTGCTTTGACTTCAGACAGGAGCTAGACGTCAGTGGCCTGTCTCCTGTTTGGGTAGAAAATCTCTTTCTCGCAGTTGACCGGAGTCATCAACTTGCAGACCCCAGAAAGATGAAGCTGAGCTATAGGCCCTATGGTGATGAATTTTGACTTTTATGCTTTGCTTTGAAGTTATGCTATAATATAATCACATGTATTTGCTGTGTACATTGCAACTGAGAAGTACTTTGATATATTTTGCTTTCATTGCTGCGACTACTTTTGAACGTGTGCTTCCAATCTACTAATTTCGTCTCTCAGGAACCTTGTGGTGAAGTAATGATAACAATAAATGTCTTCTTTAAACTCAGAAGTGCATTCCAGAGAGGTTCTGTAAGCTTGGTTATGAGATAAGAGCAGGAAAGCAGAACAGGCTGCCTTGAGCCTACCTTAGGGGTGACTTACATATAGTAAAAGGGAAGGGTTGGGCATGGCAAGTGGAAACACTTGCCAGGTCGAACTGGCAGTACAAAACTGCACAGACAGACACTGCAGTGGCATGTCTGAGACATGTTTACAGGGCTACTCATGTGGGTGGCACAATTAGTGCTGCAGGCCCACTACCAGCATTTGATTTACAGGCCCTGGGCACACATAGTGCACTTTACTAGTGGCTTACCAGCAAATCAAACATGCCAATCATGGATAAACCAATCACCAATCCAATTTAGACAGAGAGCACTTGCACTTTTAGCACTGGTCAGCAGTGCTAAAGTGCTCAGAGTCCTAAAGCCAGCAAAAACAATTCAGCACAGGATCATAACAGGAGGTCAGAAGCAAAACGTACAAGAGAAACCACGCCAAGAGCTAACCGGTCTAACAGGCAGCACATGCGCAACCGCATCCCACAATGTGTGGAAGTAGCGGCCTAAAAGGCATGCGGTGTTCACCGACTGCAGCGCCAGGCTCTTGGAAGAATACATTTTCGTTCCTAAGGTGTCCAGCCCTTTGGATTCCCTCTCTGGGGAGAAGACTGCAACGTGCCATGGGAGGTTGAGGGTTGAACAACCAAGCTATCAGGGGCAGGGTGTTGGCCTCGATAAACTCTCTTACCTGAGCGGAGGTCGCTTCAGCGCCCCGAAACAGAGGGAGGCGGAAAGTGGACACAGACGATGACTCTGCAGAACTGTGCCAGGAATGCCGAGGTTCCGCACTTGTAGCATCGGCCGATGCACAAGGACAAGTCAAAGTATGCTTTGACTTCTTGTGGTGCTTTTGCCTCTTCCCAGGGTGTTCCGCGGACCTGGAATTGGATGAAAAGGACTTGGGGCGCTTGGAGCGGTCCAGTGACCTTTTCCTCACTTGGAACCGAGACCGCCAAGGAGTTGTACGACGCGATGTCACCTGCCGCGCCTCTAGCAGCTTCAGGGATCACTCCCTCACAGCCTTCAGCACCACGGTCCCGAAGTCTGAGCATGACTTGGAGTTGTGGTTGTGCTTGAGACACCATAAAAAGACAAAATGAGGGTCTGTAACCTGTGTTTCTGGAAGGCATCCTCAACACACTCAAAAAAGACATTAACAAAACGTCGAAATAATTCTATCAAAAACCGACAGAAAGGTAGCTGTTTCCGGATCTGCGCTAACTGGTGCAGAAAGAAAAGAACTGATGCCCGCGTGCCAAGATGGCCCCTATATAGGTGACTACAACGTCACTGCAGTGCATGCAATGATGCTGTGGGAAACCAAATGAAGCTACCCTATAGCGTGCACAGCAATTTTCTAGATCTAGCCTAACGTCTTGTGAAATTCTAAAGCAAGGAATCTGCGTCTGGCTGTCTCAATCAGATGTATAATTTTACTCTAAAGTTGCAAATCTTGGCCCATAGAAGCCCAATGGCAGCCGTGGAACTTTTATTCATCCTCACTCTAGCTTTATGTTTAAGTGGGAGCTTGTACGTTTATGATTTTTTTCCACAAAAGAATGGTACAACTCCATCTTTCTGTGCCAAAGTTTCCAATTTTCATCTTCATCAAAGCTTTGCTCACTTCTATTTCTGGTGTCTGAAAAATCCCTAACCTTATATCTAATCTTGCAATCTCTTGATGTTGTAAGGATGACTTGTGTTGCCCTGATTCGCACAGTTGCCTTCAAGATCTCTGACTTTTAGTGACCATTGTGCTGGGCCATCACAGGAGAAAAGCATCCACTTCCTACCACAGTTGATTGCCACCACGTTGATGGCTTCCTACCTTGCAGAAATAGATTTCCTGTGTAGATGCCAAGATGGATCCATAGGGCGTGCCTGTTACATATACCTCACACTGTATACTGAATGGCAGCTGTATGGCTCCTTCTTTCGAAATAAGGGGATGCAAATTTGCAAAGTTCAGCAATTCGAAGTTTCACTCCTTTTAAACCACCAGGTTAAACAAGCAGGGGCCCAGTTGAGCAGCAATATTCCTGCTCACAATGAGGGCCACAACAAGCAGGCACCTGTCTGCTGTAGTGGCTGCATGTACGTCTCATTTCATGCTGCCAGAAGTCCCCGAATGGGCATCTATCAGTGAGGAATGAAAGGTAAGCAGATACTGAAGAGAGGTTATTGTGTTTCACCCTGCCATTCAGGTTTACAGGAGTCCTAAGTAACAGTGGGGAAACTCAATTCCCTGCAGCCTCTGGTCCCACCTTAAGTGGGGAATACGGTTACAGTGAATTAAATTGGGTGAAGCAACAAAATAAGGAAACTTTGCTCATGTACACAAAAGGCGAAGTTTCCTGACATCACAGACCAATTTACACTTCACCCAGCCCTATCGTGTGAATTGCTGTTCTGTTTCCAATACTTCAAACACAGTGCACCCAAGAAGTAACACAAAGAGAATAGGCTTCGGGTCATCCCACTTCAGCCATTGGTGTTCATGATTTTCCATTGCTTGGGGGAGCTGTCCATCAAGGACTATGGCATTTTGTGGATGGTTACACTGTTTAATTTGTGTTCCACGTGGGTTTTGGTGATAGGTCAAAAAGTAGTCCCTTTGTTAGATTGCAGAAGCAACATGATGTGTAGCTTGTAATTCAGAGTCTGTGGTTGTCCCTTGATATATTTACTTTACTGATGTGATGGCATTTTAATTGCTGATTTATGGCATTTCTGTTTAGGAACTGGGCCCTCTTTACAATTAAAACAGACAATACTATTCACCCTTGCATGTTCATTTGTTTGACTTTTCAGTCAAGATAACATGTTGGATTTACAGATTCATGTGTGTGTGTGCTTGTACTTTTTTTTACAGATGTACCAAACGTACAGGCCATTATCAAATGTATATATTATCAAACACTTCCTGCAAAAAAACAAGTCCTGTTGGCTTTGTCGTTGCATTTTATCTTGTACAGACTGAATACTTGCAGACTTGTAGCCTGCCACTTGACTCAGTTCAGTGTTGTATGATTAACGGTTATAGGTTACAGCAAGTTGACAACAGTAATAAAGTGCTAATGTGCTGATAACTCTTAAAAGATAGACCTAGAATCGCTATAAAATTATTAGTATCTTCCTTTCTAATAAATGTATAGCATATTAAGTCTGCAGTGCTGGAGTTTTACAAGAAAGGATTTTAGAAGGCCTCATTTCTTTTTAATAAAGTACTGCATAGGTAAGAAAGAAATGCAAGGACATATAACCAAAAAGCAAAACATAACATTTGGCTGTGACACATTGACTAAGGAGAAAATTAACATACATAATTACAGGCCATGGAGCTCAAAATATTCCCTCCGAGGACCCCATATCTTATGATGTTTGGGTGGGCATCCCCGCGTTATATACACCACCGTCTCCATTATGGAACACCAATCCATCGTCTGCTGCTAAGCCAACAAATACGGGGCGGTATTTGTATTCCAGTTCCATGCAATGTCTCTTTTCCCAAGTAGGGAGCCCAAACCCACAAGATATCTTTCAGAGTGCCCTCCCCCTGAGTCTTCCAACGGCACCAGGAGGCCAATTATTGGCATACAGTCAATAGGTTTTCCCGGGACATCCACCAAGACTCCCAGAAGTCGCAACCAGTTTTGCTGTAATACAGGGCATGGCCAGATCACATGATAAAAGTCAGCTTTGTCTGCCCCACATCTTTCACAAGAAGCCAACAGGATCTTGCCTGCTCTCCCTAACTTCAGTGGGGTCAAGTATGTTAAAGGTGGGAGGTGGGTGTGGGACTCATTTCCACAGAGGCCAGCAGAGGGGACCAGGTCCGGTCCAGTTGGGTCTGGTCAGCTGGAAAGCAGGAAAGTTCTCTGGAAGATTGTTGTATGCCTGAAGCTCAAACAGAGGTCAGTACACTGACCCTTGGAATTACTTCTAGGGAGCCTGGTTTCAAGGCAAGCAGGTCCAGTCTTCTTTCTATAGACAGCAGGGCAGCCCTTCTTCTGAATCTTCCACAGGCCCAGGAGTGTTTTGGCAACATGTTCTGCAGGTGTCACATTTATACCTACCTTTGTGTGGGGGAATTTCCTTGGGTACCCTCCAAAGTGTTTCTAGTTAGTTCTTCTGTTTCCCCTTGGCTTGGCTCCAAATTGTCTAGGGTGACAAAGGCAAATGCAAACCTGGTGTCAGGTTCCTTTATGTGTACTGCAGGCAGGGCCTTTCAAGAGTTATCAGGGCAGGGCACGCCTCTTCCCCAAAAGAGCCAACCTTCTACATCTAGGCCCCTTTTGTCCCTATGTCTGGAAAGAAGACATTGGCAGAAAGGCACCTTTTGTTTAGGCGTAAAAATGCTAACTTCCTAACAGTGGCATTTTCAGAACTGTAACCTGAACTTCAACTTTACCATTAAAGAGGATTTCAAATTACAACTTGAGTGGAATAATCATTTCTCAATGAGTTCTCAAACTGAAGCTATCACTTAATAAATGTAATAAGTTAACCCAGTGTTAGTGTATGGGAGAGATAGCTGAACAACAGTGAAAAACAACGTTAAGATGTTTTTCACTGCCCGGACATGTAAAACAAGAACAAGAACCTTACCCTAGTAACACATTATCTGGTAGAGACAGGATCGAACCACAGATTCCTTGTTTTGGAATCTTCCCCCGGCATGAGCATGGATCCGGAAGCTTTAGGAAGCACTACCCATGACTGTAGGGCAGTATTGCCAAATGAGCTAGCGAAGATAAATCTATTTGTCCTTATATGTAGACCTAAACTGCATGTTCTACCCTGTTGGGACACAGAGCAGAATAACATGCCATTGAGCAATACCTCTTACATGTGAGGGTATATCCTAACCAGACCTACACTATAAGACACACGCAGAATGTTTATCTCTTGCAGAGAAAACATACAATTGTTGCTTTCTTTAAAAAAAATAAGTTGAAGACAACAATACAACAATAGCAACCATTTGGCATATAATTACACTTTTTCCCAGGAAAAGTACCCAGAGATGATAGAAACGTCTTCAATATATATACCTACTGACATAGGAGTCTAATTGACAACCACCTATGTAGTAACCAACAAAATATAATATGTATTTATATATACATATATATGTCTATATATACATATATATATATATATATATATATATGGAGAGAGAGAGAGAGAGAGAGATATGTAATTCTCTTTATATTTTTTTAAAAACTGAATAAAATAGCAGGCATGAAAAAGGGGAAGTTACTAGTTCGGCTGAAACCAAGGTGAGAATGTGACTGTTATAATGAATAAGACTCATCTACAGATGAACTAGAAGAAGGTGTCAAAGGTCGCAAAAATGGAAAATGTACAGAATTTTGAAATAAAAGAATCTCCCTTGTACAACAACTAGAGTCAGGTAACGATGAAAACAGTTGGAATCATACAACCAATACTGGCAACAAATTGGGCTGGACTGCTGCTCATGCAGGGGTGCCCCCACACACACGTAACTGCACCCTGCTCTCTGGGCTAGGAGGGCCTACCACAGGGGTAACTTACAGTGACCTGGTGCAGTGGCATGTAGTGAAAGGGTGCATGCACCTTTTCATGCAGGCTTCAATGGCAGCCCTGCAGACACATTTTGCATGGGCTCCTATGGGTGGCACAATAAGTGCTCATCCCATGGGGAACCCCTGTGTACCAAGATACCATATACTAAGGACATATATGGGGACAGCAGTATGCCAATTGTGGGGTGTGTAAAGTCCCAAGCAACCACATTTAGAGATAGAAAGCAGCAGTCACTAGGGTCCTGGCTAGCAGGATTTCATTGAACACAGTCAAAACACACTGACAGCAGGCAAAAAATGGGGGTAACTATACCAAAAAGAGAGTACTTTCCTACATAACATCCCTGTAGGGATATGGACCACCTCAAAGGTTTGGGAATTTTACCTTTCATCTGTTTTAACCATAGGAGGGGCTTGTAGTCTGTCTGAACAAGGACGTGAGTGCCAAACAAGTATGGCCTCAACTTCTTAAAAGCCCAGACCACAGCTAAGGCTTCCCTCTCTATGGCTGACCAACACTTTTCCCTGGGGGTCAACTTCCTGTTAATGAAAGCTACAGATTGATCCTGGCCCTCTTCATTTAGTTGAGATAGTACTGCCCCTATCCCTACCTCAGAAGCATCTGTCTGCACGATAAATTGCTTGGAGTAGTCAGGGCTTCTTAATATAGGAGCAGAGTACATGACCTGTTTAAGGTCATCAAAAGCTTTTTGGCAGCTAGCTGTCCACAAAAAATTATTGGGCATCCTTTTAGCGGTGAGGTCATTTAGAGGGGCTACAATGGAGCCATAGTTCTTGATGAACGTCCTGTAATATCCTGTCAGGCCTAGAAAGACTGTAACCTTGGTCTGAGTAGTAAGGGGAGTCCAATCCAAAATGATTTGAATCGTCCACTGCAGTGGTTGAATCTGGCCTCCACCTACCAGGTGGCCCAGATATACAACCTTCCCCTGCCCTATCTTGCACTCAGAGGCCTTGATAGTGTGGCCTGCTTTCTGCAGAGCCTCCAAAACATTCCATAGGTGGACCAGGTGATCCTCCCAGGTGGAGCTAAAGACATCTATATCATCTAGATAAGCTGCACAATAGGCTTCCAATCTTTCGAGGTCTGTATTCACCAGCCTCTGAAATGTGGCAGGTGCATTTTTCAGATCAAAGGTCATCACAGTAAAGTGATAATGTAGTCAAATGGTTGAAAATGCTGACTTGGGTTTGTGTTGCAGGGGCAGTCCAATCCAGAAAGATATGAATTTTGCCCTATAGTGGTTGGATCTGGCCTCCACCGGCCAGGTGGCCCATATAAACCACTTTTCCCCACCCTATCTGGCACTTTGAGGCCTTTATAGTGAGGCCTGCTTTTTGCATGGCCTCCAATACATTCTCAAGGTGGACCAGGTGGTCCTCCTAGGTGGAGCTAAAGACAGCTATATAGCCTAGATAAGCTTCACTGAAGCTTTCTAGGCCTTGGAGAACTTTATTCACCAGCCTTTGGAATGTGGCAGGTGCATTCTTTAGTCCAAAGGGCATCACAGTAAAGTGATAATGACCACTAGGAGTGGAGAATGCAGTTTTGGGTTTGGCATCCTCTAACAACCTGATCTGCCAATAGCCAGCAGTCAGGTCAAAGGTGCTCAGATACTTGACAGGAGCCAGTGTAGGGCTCATCTGCCCTAGGGATAGGATGAGCATCTATTTTAGTAACAGTATTGAGACCTCTGTAGTCTACACAAAACCTAATTCCTCTTTTGCCATTCTAACTGGGGTTTTGGGACAAGCACTACACGGCTAGCCCAGGGGCTGTCTGAAGGCTCAATGACTCCTAGGTCTAGCATCTCCTGGACTTCAGATTTGATGTACTCCATGACATCATCAGGGTGCCTGTACATTTAGCTTTTAACAGGCAAGCTGTCACCTGCGTCAATGGTGTGTTCACACCATGTAGTCTGACCAGATGTCAGGGAGAACAGTTCAGAGAACTGTACCATGTCAGTCCTGTCATAGTAGGGCTTCAGGCGGTTCACATGAAGCACCCTGTGGGGGTTTCTGCCTAGGTCAACCAAGTAGGTGACCTCACCGTTTCTCTCCACAATGGGGTGTGGTCCACTCCATTTGTCTTGGAGTGCCCTGGGAGCCACAGGCTCCAGGACCCACACCTTCTGTCCTGGCTGGTAAACAATCAGCAAAGCCTCCTGGACATGCCATTGTTTCTGCAACTCTTAGTTGGCCTGCAGGTTTAGGTGGCACTCTTCATGCCATCCTTGATCTGAGGCCAAGCACATAGTCCACAATGTCTTGTTTGGGAGGCTTGAGAGGTTGCTCCCAACCTTCTGTAAGAAGAGCAAGGGGACCCCTAAAAGGGTGCCCAAACAGAAGTTCAAAGGGGTTGTAGCCCACTCCCTTCTGAGGAACCTCCCTATAGGCGAAGAGGGGGCAAGGTAACAGGACATCCCACCTCCTTGTGAGCCTTTCTGAGAGTCCCATTATGATGCCTTTGAGAGTTTTGTTAAACCTCTCAACTAAGCCATTTGTTTGGGTGTGGTAAGGGGTGATGAACGTGTAAATAACACCACACACCTTCCACATGACAGGAAGGTAAGCAGACCTGAAGTTTGCACCCCTGTCTGATACCGCCTCTTTAGGAAACCCACCCTGGAGAAGATTCCCAGGAGGGCTTTGGCCACTTCAGGAGCTGTAGTGGTCCTAAGAGGAATGGCCTCTGGGTATCTGGTGGCATGGTCCACTACCACCAGGATAAATCTATTACCAGAGGCTGTTGGAGGACCCAAGGGTCAACAATATCGACCCCAACCCTCTCAAAGGGCACCCCAACCACTGGTAGTGAAATTAAGGGGGCCTTCGGGGTGCCACCTATTGCCTAGATGACGTTATGTGGCGTCGCGTGAAGTCGGGCGATTGTGACGTCATCGTCGACGTACAGAGCTAGAAGAAATTTCCGTCGAAGGCTGGCGCGAGGGGAGAATTCTTTTGGTGAGGAATCCACAGGTAGGTGTATCCATCAGAAGCCTAGATACTTGGTGTCATCCGCAGCTCATCGGAAAGGGTATTCCGCAGATACGGGTTGGGTAGCATCAGTTAATGGAAAGAGCTCAGATTTGGCCCAATTAATTTGCAGGCCCAAAAGCTTGCCATAACGGGTAATTTCCTGCATTATGGGGGGCTAGACTGTCCACAGGGTGCCGACCAAAGAGCATAATATCGTCTGCATAAAGAGAAAGCAATATGGGGCCATGGACAAGTTGAAGACCTCTGTGCGCATGGTGGGTTTGCAAATAACGGACCAGTGGGTCCATTGCAATAATAAAGAGGAGAGGAGACGGGGCACCTCTGCCAGGTACCTTGCGTGAAGTGAAATGCATCAGTAAGCAAGCCATTTACCCAAATTCGTGCCACCGGGTTGGTATACAACAGCAAGATAAGGGATAGAAAATAGGGGGGGCTACCAAGCCTACCCAGGACAGCTCTCAGAAAGGGCCACTCTAAGGAGTCGAAAGCCTTCTCGGTGTCTAGAAGGGCCATGACTGCAGGGATGATTGAAGGTATAAAACTGCAAATATGTTGTGGAGATTAACAGAAGTCGACTGATGAGGAACAAAGCTAGATTAAACAGACGATATGAGCGGTTCCATCAGGAGGGACAATCTAGTTGATAGAACCTTGGCCAGTATTTTGTCAAGGTTTAACAGAGAAAGAAGATGATAAGATGCATAACTGAGAGGGTCCTTGCCAGGCTTAAGTAATAAAGTAAGGACAGCCTGGCGGAACATGGGTGGTAGCGTGCTTGTGGACAAGGACTCAGCAAACAATGCTAAAAGGTGAGGCAAAATGCCACAGTTAGGCCGTCAGGGACCAGTGCCTTGGAACCATCCAGGGCCTCTACGGCCTGGATCACCTCATCAAGAGTGATCGGTTTACTAAGGAACTGATGTTGGCCCTCAGTAATCCATACCAGAACAATCCCGTTCAGATAAGAAGAAAGCACAGAAGGGTTAACCGGTGTATGAGATGTATAAAGTTGTGTATAATAGCGATGGAATTTGGAGACGACGTCCAGTCCACCCACAATGCGTCTCCAATCCTCCACCCTCAGTTCGGGAACGTAGTTATAGAGTCAGTTGGGGCACAGCAGTCATGCAAGGGTTCAGCCCGGACGTTCCCCCTCACCATGTCTGAGTGCTCTACCATTCTTCTCCAAATATGCAAGCTCCCTGTTTACAAGATCACGGAATTCCTTCAACAGCATGGCGCGCTTATGCAGTCGGGGGCTCCTGCCTGCAGCGGAGGAATTATAGATATCCCTGAGCTTATTCTCAACATGCTGCAACTGAGAGCGGATGTCACAAACAACACCAGTAAGCTTAGTGATACATACCCGACATATAAAGACTTTAAAGGCCTCAAACAGCGTGCCCTGTGTGGCGACCATGCTGGTATTCAATGTAAAGTATTTCTTTATGAGTTAAGGACCTCACCCTGAAACTCTGGATCTCTGAGAACCTCCAGGGCTGCACCAGAGCACACTCATATGGTATGAGTAACGTAAGCAGGACAGGACTATGTTCGGACAGTGCCGGGGGGGGCTGCAATCTCCGAGACCCACATGTAGGTGTGCAACGAAAGGAACCAATAATCCAACCTCGACCAAACGGAGTGAAGAGCAGAATAGAACGTGAATCCCGGATTGGACAGATGACAGGACTGCCCAACATCTTGCAGCGCATAGGTGTCAGTAACGTGGCAGAGACTGCTCCAGGCCCGGGGTTTATCACTAGGTTGTGAGCTGGTAGAGTTGTATGTAAACACTGTGGCATGTTGAGGTTACTTTCCAGGATCACATGATCCACACTAAGCTTTCCCAGGTGGTCCGCGATCTCTCGGTAAAAAACTGGATTGTCCACATTGGGAGCATTGATGTTGAGGAGCAAAATGCATTTGTCCCATCAGTAGAACATAGAGGCCCTCAATATAAGAGTGACAAGCATGAAGGATGAAGGCAATAGTCTTGTGTATGAGAATGCATGCGCCCCAGGAGTACGAGCTATAACATGAGAAATATCGATGGGTTACCCAGGCCTTGGCGAAGGGGGAAATCTGTGCTAGGGGATAAGTGTGTTTCTAGGAAGAAGGCTAGTCTTATGCCATGCCGGTTTAAATAAGACAAGACTTGTTTCCCTTTGCATGGATTGTTAATTCCACGTATACTCCAAGATAACAACTTGAGGTTGAGCACCTTATTCATGTTCATGAATGCAATGGCAATGCAGAGGAGTAGTGTACTGCGGTGTGTCATTCACAAAGAAAGTTAGGGAATGGGATGTGACGTTGCGAGCATATACAGAGCAACAAGTTTTCATCAACTGAAACATAACAATAAAACCCCATCCCCCACCCACACCAGATAGCAAGACATCTGGTGCATCTGTGTAAACGAGAACATAACGGAAAACAATCCCCAGAAGACAACTTTGGTTCATATCATAGGAGCGCAGTGACAACTCGAACTGCAGCGGCCTAGGAAGGAAAAGATATGCAGGTAGTGGAGAGGCAAATCAGCTGCCAAAATACAACAGTAATCAGTGCATGCACATGTAAGGTAATCAAGGCACCAAGAGACATGAATGAAGCCTCGATGTCAAGTGAGGCAGTTTGCGGTGTGATACTGGCAGAACATTCCACATAGTTATGTGTGGTCTGACGAGGGCGACCTCCAGGACGCCTCCGGGCTGGAGCGATCAGGGGTTCCAGAAAAGGAAGATGAAGGCTTAGAGGGCAGATGTTTGAAAAAGGTAACCACGTTCGCAGATGTGTCAAATATACAATGTTTTCCATTATGTTCCACACTGAGGCGTGAAGAGTAGAGCATGGCGTACCGCACTCCCATCTTTCTGAGGGTGTTCTTGACATCGCCAAACTTCTAACGCGCATCCTGCACCATGGGGGTGTAGTCACGGTACAGCGAGAGGATGGCTCCCTGATAGTGCAATGGGTCCTGTTCCTGTGTGAGACGAATGGTGCTGTCCCTGTCTTTATAGTTCAGTAGATGTGCAATAAGATAGCGGGGTGGGGCACCCTTAGGGGCCGAGGGCCCAAGGAGTGATGGACACACTCCAAGGCAAAAGTGGAGGAGAAGACGGAAAGGTCGAAGAGGTATATGAGGAGTTTCTACACAAAAGCATCAGGCAGGCCCATGTTAGTGGTCCCCACTATGCCCCCAATGCAAATGTTATTCCTTCTGGACCGGACCTCCAAGTCCTAGCATTTGACCGCAGCCTGCTTGAGGAGACATCCCATTTTGTCGACACCTTTCAGCAGGGTAGCGGCGTTGTCCTCAAGGCTTGAAATCCTATCCTCTGTGCCATCAATTTTCACCCTCTATCGGTCCTGGCGCCCCCCACCCCCATCTTATCTATGCGGCCCGCAAGTGTGTCAAAGTAGGTGTCCACAGCGTGGTAACCCGCCTTCAGGTCTGTCAGAATAGCAGATATATCAGTGGAGAAGGCACCCCCTACCACATTGCGGTCAGTGGCCTTATCCGTGTAGTAGGGCGGGGTCCCGGGCCCTGGGGGCTTTAGCCTTGTCAAATGTTAATCTTGGTTGTTTGGGATCAGATCTACTCATGTTTGTAGCACAGCAAGTAACAACGGGCACAATAAGTGTATGGTCCCCGCTCAGTACTCCTAGGGAGCCGTGGGTTAAGTCTCAGAGAGGCAGATTTGCCCCAATACTAATAGCAAACAGTAGTGTGTGTGGTTCGCTCAGCCAGTGCGATGAACGAACCAGCAGTTTGTTTAAAAAAAAAAATTGGTTAAATGGCAAGTGGACACGCAAGAGGAGACACTTACTACACCACAAGTGCACGTCAGGCAGCGGTCGGTTGCTGAAGGTCCCGCGAGACACGCTTCAGCATTGTCTAGCGCCCTGTAGTGAGGGGGTCGACATCAGCACAGTACTAGAACGGGGGTCCCCAAGCAGCAATGGCATCCCATGGGGAGCGCGTAGCACCGCTAAAGTAATCCGGCAGGCATAGCTCATGGGGCCCCAGGCAGCACCCCCCTCCGGCATTCAGGCAAGGAAGTGGAGACTAACAGGGGATAATGGGGACCCTCTGTGAGGAGGAAGTGCCTACTGCTGTGTCCAGAGACTCCAATGGGGCTGCTCTGGCCTGCAGCCCGGGGCCCCCACTCACTACTACATCAGGCCCAGGGTCCAGACGCTCAGGTCGCAAACGTGGGACATGAACGCCACGGCCGCGCACCCTCCCATTGTAAAGCAGCCAGACAGTCAGGTTGTGGGACTCAGCAGAGAGATCGGGTGCCCGTCAGTCCTCGCGGCCTTGTGCAATGCACTGGAGTGGGTATGCCTCAGGGTTCTCCCCCACCACCACACACACGGCGGGGAAAATCAAATATGGCCATGAGCGCCCCCAGTTTCAGGCAACTGTTCCTCCGGTGCCGTCAAAGGCTGAGGGTTGGGGGGGGGGAGGTTGGAGAAGCGGCGCATGGCACCGGCGAGGTCGGGTAACCCTGCTCTCAGGTTCGCCCGAAGCCCCTGTCGCCACTGGGCCTTCGAGGTGGTCCTGGGCCACGCCGCCTCTCAGAAGCACCAGGGCATTCAGCTGTCTATGTGTTCTCCAATGAGGGGCCCTTTCATATGCCCCCCGACCCCAGGAACACCGGCAGGCAAGTTACAGCTATCAGGAGGCGATGATGCCGGTGATTTGAGCACTAATTAGGCTGCTGGAGCCTCACAAGATTGCGGCCATCTTGGTGGCGGTCGTGGCCATGTCCCTCATCTACCCACTCCTTTAATGGCCCCTGTGGATACACCCAATGTTGCTGTGGTGGTGGCTGCACCAATGTGGAAGAAATGGGAGCTAAACAGCGACACTTCACCCAGCAGGGCCAAAGAGAGTTTGTATTACTGTGTAAAGTGAAAGCGTGTATCTGGGGCCCCATTTACATGCACCACTAGCTTGGTGCTCCCACATATATGTCGAAATTGCAGCAATTCCTGATTCAAGGTCTTGGGACAATAAGGGGTGCCGGAGCTGCGCAGAGGTGCACCTATGCCCCTTTCCCTAGTGGGTCTGCTTTTGACCTTTTCACCTTAGTGCATAGGGAACCCCCCAAAATTGATTACGCCACTCACATCCACCCTGGAGCCCCGACCTGCCATGGATGATGGTACCAACTCAGAAATCCTGAAGGCCCAAAGAAGGCGAGTGAGTAGGCAAGACTAAACAACTACACTTCGTACTGGGACGAGCAGACCCGGTGCAAATTGTCCACAATATGTGACAGCCTAGCTACATCGATAGGCCTCTTGCTGTCCTCTGCTACAGGAACCAGGCACTCCCATCCCTTGATGGACCTCTGCATCCAGAAGTCTTTAGCTGGATCCCTAATGCCTTTCAGCCCTGAGAAGAAAGTGATTGCTGCCATCTGCCTCCGTACCAACGGTAGCGACTTTCCACCAGCCCTCTGACTAGCCAGGAAATGCAACACATCCCCTGGTTTAAACCGCTCAGAAATGTCAGGTGAGCTATAGGATGAATCATACACAAGCCAAGGAAACTCATATGTACATTTTCTCTGGGGAGCAAGGGATGCTGCAATTAAGTCTGGGGCAATAGGGCACCAATCTTCCACAATTCCTCTGGGAAGTCCGACATCACCTTGTCCTCTTGCAGCCACAATTCTCTGCACTCTGCCAACTTAGTATGGGATAAGGCATCAGCAACCGCATTATCTACCCCAGGGTCATGCTTGTGTGAAGCAGCTGCTGATTAGGGCCTTGAGCAGCCGCAACACAAAAGGACATCTAGCACTCCGATTGTTAATCACCATAACTGCTGACATGCTGTCTGGCCAAAAGATGATCCTGGTATTGGCTAGGGAGGCACCCCAACTCTGCAAGTTCACTACGACGGGGAACAGTTCCAGAAAGGTAATGTTGCAGGTGAGCCCAGAAGATACCTAATACACCGGCCAATGCTGAATGCACCACATGGTACCAAACACTGCCTGAACCCAACGCTGTCTGCAGCATCTGTGTGGAGGGCCAACTCCATGTTGGACTGCGCTGGTCCAAACCATTGTTAACCGATGTCCCTAGAGGAAAGGATAAATTGTGGATCAATCGGAACTTGCCTGCCTTTTTTTTGGCCTCAGACCAAGAGGTGAGCATACCAGGATCACGGATGGAGGGAAATCCAATGGGCCCGCTACCCTCCCCTCCTGCACTTCCTTTAGAACCTTCCCCCTAGCAATCCTTGGTTGTCGCACCACCGACAATTGATTCTTGGGTGCGACTGGGGTTGGGGCCGCGTTGGAGGAAATGCGGAAACCGTAAATGAAACCATAATACAGCAGATGAGCATCATGCTTGTTTTTGTATTTGCCAAGGAGGTGGGCTAGCACGTGCAAACGAATGGGCGAGGTGAGCCTGCAGGATGACGGCAGAGGGTTAATGACTTTTGGAGGCAGGCTGCTCCTTTGGCTTTCTATGCTTTTTATAACACTTATTCTCGGGATGCCCTTGGGTTCCGCAGAAGGAACAGAGGTGTTTGAACTTACAGGTCGTGCCCCTGCGACATTCTTTTTTGTTGTTGTACTGCCAGCAGGCCAACTTTTTGTCCCCAAACCCTTTTTCAGACTGAAGGGACTGTGAGAATTTCACCGAGGAGGGGACCATGAGGAACTCAGAGACAAACACCTCCCCCCTTCACTACATGAGGCATTAATTATAACACTGTTAAAACTAGAGAAATCACCTGAATCCTATGAGTCATACAGGCCTCTGTCATAGGTCAATACGGATAATAAAATACTTGCAAAAATAATAGCCAATGGACTATACCCCTTAATGCCAAACCTGGTCCTTCTGGACCAGCCTGACCTTATACAAGAGCGGTTCACCACCCATAATTTGTGAACATTCTTCACAACACTACATTACCTAGAACCCCTCAATGGCAGCAGCAACATTACTCCTGGATGCCGCAAAGGCCTTCAACTCTATAGAATGGTCATACATGTTCACCATACTCAGCCGCTTGGGTATGCAGAATATGTTTGTCAAGTGGATTTGACTACTATATACTGCCCCAATGGCCTGGGTCAATAGTTGTACCTCTGAGCTACTACCAGTGCGCCTCGGCACACAGCAGGGCTGCCCCTGTTGCCGCTTATATTCACGCTGGCCCTGTTACCTCTGGTGTGCATTTTCCGCCAGCGACGTGCATGAGCTACATTATGATTCCACCCATGACCCATAAATGTATCGTTCCATGCGGACGACATGGTGCTGTATCTGCGAGACCTCCACCTGCACTTAGAAGACATTCTCCGCAAATACACTCGCTTTGAGTGGTATTCTGGCCTTAGTATAAACTGGTCTAAATCAATCATATTTCCCTTGGCGTCAAACACGGCCCTCCACATAACAGAGTTCCGGCTGGAATGGAGCACTGACCCCATCAAATACTTGGGTATATGGGTTCACAGAGACCCTGAAATAGTAATCTGTGAAAACTATGGAAGAACTGTGCCTAAGCTGGGCAACCGAGTAGCCCAATGGTCCAGGATGCCACTCTCCCTGACGGACAGAATAGCAATTATGAAAATGATAACACTCCCCAGATTCCTTTATTCAACAACATCCCTATTTCACTTCCAAAACACTTTTTTACAATACTTCACTCTCACATAGCCTGGGCTGGTAAACAACCTCATACCCGGTGGGAGATCTTGACACTTCCCTATGCACTAGAACTCCGCACACTAGTAGTACATTCTAGTACAATGCTATTCTGCCCCGTAACTGCCCACCGACAGTGAAAAGAGAAATAAACACTATAAATCGTACCACTACTGCATGGCGACAACTCAGCGTGCGTGCTAGGAAGCTCCCACTATATGCACCCGCTCGCCCTCTGCATGACCACCCTGCTATTTCTGTCACCCAGGAGGTGGGCGCGCTGGCTATGCTAGAAGGTGTCAGGGCCAAACACTGCAGGATCTATACCCACAAGGCCAGTTTGTTACCCTGACAGATCTTCCCCATCCCACACCTCAGTCACAATTACTGCATTCCATGTATTGCCGCCTCCGGGTGGCTCTGAAAGCCCTGTACCCCTCCCTCCCAGCCAAACCCCCTACATTAGGGACATTTCAGAACCTATTAACGAGTCCCACACGTCACCAATCTCGTGACAAAGCTGTATGATGCGGCCCAAAAAGATGCCACCCGCGCTTTGTTGAAGGCAATTGGCAGATGGAATGCAGTGCTAGGCATCCCATTAACTGTCGATGACTGGAAACTTTGCTGTGCACTCACGTCCACACTGACACCCAAGTACAATTTACGCATAATCCACTTCAAATGCTTACAACAAACATATTACACCCCTGTCCGACGTCTGAACTATGGCTTGGGGACAATGTTAATTGCACTAGATGTGGTATGCCCCAGGCTGACTTTCACCACCTACCATGGCTATGGCATCCCATTCAACAATATTGGTCCACACTATTATCAGAACTTTCACTAATGACTGTGGAACTCCTATGCAATACCCCCCAGTTCCCAGTCTACTCAACCAACTACAACCTGTGGACCTGTGATATTTATAGCAGTGGCACTATTATTAGCCAGGAGAAGGGTAGCTATGTTTTGGGGGTAAAGGACGGCTCCAAGACCTGCACAGTGGATACAAGACATGGGGCCTCATTACAACCCTGGCGGTCAAAGAACACCAGGGTTGTTTTGGCGATTGTACCGCCAACAGGCTGGCGGTACAATCTGCCTCATTACGAACACGGCGGTAGCGCCGCTGTCGCACTGCCGGGACCGGCGGTTTTCCGCCATGGTTGTCCCGGCGGTTTTAATCCGCCAGGGAAGCGCTGCTTGGAGCGCTGCCCAGGGGATTACGACTCCCCTTCCCGCCAGCCTGTCCATGGCGGTAGAGACTGCCATGGAAAGGCTGGCGGGAAGGGGAGTCGCGGGGCCCCTGGGGGACCCTGCACTGCCCATGCACTTGGCATGGGCAGTGCAGGGGCCCCCAGGCACAGCCCCACCCTGCTTTTCACTGTCTGCACAGCAGACAGTGAAAAGCCCGACGGGTGCAGCTGCACCCGTCGCACGGCCGCAACACCGCCGGCTTCATTAGGAGCCGGCTCCAATGTTACGGCCGACATCCCCGCTGGCCCAGCGGGGATGTCATAATGCGGCCGGCGGGATTGCAGCTGCATAGGCGGCAGCTCGATGGTAAAACCTTGGCGGGCGGCCTCTGGTTGTAATGAGGGCCATGGTCTGTTTTATTGTAAAGAACTATTGGGCATTTATGCTGAGGAGCTCCCCCTAATCTCGAGACCTGAAGACATATGAGGCCCGTTTACAGCACACCTGCTGTCCAATCCTGTGGATCTGTAAACTATAATACAGAGGGAACTGTCATTAGATGGGGGAGATGTTGGCCACTTAACTGTGTTGGCGTCCAGGCTCTTACTTCAAAATATTACTCTATGGGATGGCTATGGTGTTGAAAGTGCACCGTTTGTATTTGGTTTCTTATTGCAAAACTGATAATAATAAAAAATAAAAATACAAACTTTGAACACACTTGTCTGCAATCGCAATCTTTATGCCGGTCTAGAAGGAAATAGTACTGAAAATAGCCATGGGCGTAGGAAGTGTGGGGGACGCGGGGGATGTATCCCCCCCAGATTTTGGAGGGTGGGGGACACGGGGGACGAAGGTGGGGGGGACAAGGGGACACAATAATTTCCCCTCTCACATCTGTCATTCAGAGGGCCATTAGCGCACAAAAGCGCTACTTACGATAGCCCTGTACAGACAAATCCTCCAAGCTGATGGTAACCAAATGAAGGTGAGTCAGGAGGCCCCCTGCGCCCTCTGCCCTTTTGTCCTGTTCTAAGGGTGCTCATAAGAACAAAGGGCACAGGAGGAGAAAAGAGTTTTGGATGATTACTGTCACCTGCTGCCTTGAAGAGGAGCACTGCAGGATGCCTTCAAGAGGAGCTGCAAAACAATGAGGAAGATCTAAAGAGAGAACAGAGTCCCACTCACCGTGATGCCTGCAGGCTAGAAAGGAGACTCTGTGAAACACAATATTTGTATTTGCCTAAGATCACACCAGTTGGTGAAACAGTGAAGACGAGACTGAGCCCAGATTTTACATTTTTACACAACAATTTAGCTGTTAGAAGGGTATATTTTTCTAACATTTATGTTTAATGTTTTGTTTTCTAGGTAATGAAGGGCTTGATTACAGCGTGGCTAACAGGGAGAAGCCATATTTCATTTTGGGCCGTTATGCCTAGCGTTATTATTTATGTTGTTGTTATCGTTACATACTTCAGCATATTGAAGTATATTATCTTTTCTCTATCTTTTCTTCACTCTACTCTGAAACAATCTACCCTATGCCACTGCACCCTACACCACTTTTCTCCACTCTGTGCCACTCTACGCCACTGCAATCTATGCTGTACCACTCCACTCCACGCCACTTCAATCTATGCTATTCTACTCTAACCATTGTACACTACACCCCTGCACTCTGCCAGTGCACTATTCACCACTTTACTCAAAACCAATGCACTCTATCCCACTGCCAATCTACTCTGCACCACAGCACTCTATTCCACTGCTTTCAATGCCACTGTACTCTGCACCACAGCACTCTATGCAACTGCACTCTATGTCACTCTACAATACACCACTGTACTTTGCGACCCTCTAATCTGCAACATTGCACTTTCTGCCACTGAACTCCACGCCACTCTACTCTGCACCACTGCACTCAATGCCACTGTGCTCTGTCCCACTGCACTCTTTTCTGCACCACTGCACTGTAATCTACTCTACACCACTCCACTGTAGGGCACTTCACTCTACTTTGAAATCATCTCCTCTATGCCACTGCAATCTACGCAACTCTACTCTATGCTATGCCAGTCTAATCTATCTTGCACCATGCCAATGTACCCTGCACCACTCCAATCTGCTCTGCACCGCTCTATGCTACTGCACTCTACATCACTATGCTCCACTCTGCAACAATCTACTCTTCACCACTATACTGTACTCTGCAGCAATCTACTCTATGCCGCGACACTCTATGCAACTCTAATCTACTCTGCACCTCTGTACTCTAAGCCACTCTTTTCTACTCTGCATCACTGCAGTCTACACCAATGCATTCTATGCCACTCTACTCTACACCACTGCCCTTTATGACACTCTACTCTGCAACACTGCACTCTGCCACTGAACTATACTCCTCTCTACTCTGCACCACGGCACTCTACTCTGCACCGCTCACCTATATGCCACTCTACTGCACTCTACACCAGCGTACTATATGCCACTACACTCTATGCCACTCTACTCTGCATCACTGCACTCCACCACTGCACTCTACACCAGTCTACTCTACCTTGCACCACTCCACTCTACCATGCAACGCATCACTCTATGACACAGTACTCTGAACCACTGCAATCTATTCTGTGCTCCCCTCTACTCTTCACCACTCCACGCTACTGCACTGTACGCTAAACCAGTGCAGTATTCGCCAATGCACTCTACACCACTTTACTCAAAACCAATGCACTCTATACCACTACACTCTACACCAATCTAGTTTGCACCACTGTACTCTATGCCACTTCACTCTAGACCACCCAACTCCACTCTATGACACTTCACTATGACATTACACTCCATGATATTAGACTGACACTCTATTCCATTAAACTCTAACACTTTCTCCACTCTGTAACTCCCTACACAACTCGCTATATGCCACTCCATTCCACTTTACTCCACTGTATGCCACTCCACACCACTCTATGCCACTTCAATCTACGATACTCTGCTCAATGCCACTGCACAACCCTCTACGCCACTCCAATATACAACAATGTACTGTGCTCAACAACACTCTACCCAACTTTCTCTATGCTAGTTCATGTTACTTTACTTCACTCTACTCCAGTTCACTCTTCTTTATGCCTTTCCACTCTACGACACTCTGCCACTCCACTCTATGACACTCTATTACACTGTGACACTACTCCACTCTAATACTACTTTATGGCATTGGGGCTTGATTAGAGATTCAGATCTCCATTGATTGCCTTCTCACTCATATGAGACGTGAGTCCGATTTATCTTCGCCGTTATGGTTACAAGCACTCTGTAACCCTTTTAACTCAAGCTTAACGAAGGCTTAGGAGGATCCTGATACTTGTCTAGGGGATCAAAATATTGTCGGCCAAAGTACCTTGACTTGAATTTGTGATATTGTACATAAGTTGGCATTGGCATAGGTACTATGAGCTAATGACTTCTTGATTCACTATTTGAGTCATTCATGAAAAAGTCGGTGTATAAAAGCTTGTAAATCATTGTTGTGGATGCTAACCTTGTAGGAAAGTAGTCTCTTTCTAGCTTGGTTACCCCCACATTTGGCCTGTTTGCCAGTGTGTTAGCGTGTGTCTACTGGGATCCTGCTAATCAGGACCCCAGTAGTTATGCTCTCTCCTTAAAATTAGGGTTTTTGCATACTGGTAACCCAGTATTTCACCCAAAATTGGCATATTGGTGCCCCCTTATAAGTCCCTAGTATATGGTACTTAGGTACCCAGGGCATTGGGGTTCCAGGAGATCCATATGGGCTTCAGCATTTCTTTTGCCACCCATAGGGAGCCCATGCAAAGGCTTCTGCAGGACTGCTATTGCAGCCTGCGTGAAAAGGTGCATGCACCCTTTCACTGCCAGTTGCACTGCACCAGGTCACTTATAAGTCACCCCTATAGCAGGCCCTCCAGCCCTGAGGGCAGGGTGCAGAGTAACTGTGTGTGAGGGCACCCCTGCACTAGCAGAGGTGCCCCCACGACCTCCAGGACCATTATCCCAGACTTCCTGAGTGCGGGATGCCATTTTACACATGTACTTGAAATAGGTCACTACCTATTCCCAGCTACATAATGGTAACTCGTAACACAGGTATGTTTAGTATCAAACATGTTGGAATCATAACCCAAGGCTTTTGCAAGCATTGGTTGTATGATTTTATGCACTCTGGGGGCTCCTTAGAGGACCCCCAGTATTGCCATTCCAGCCTTCTGAGGTTTTCCAGGCAGGCCCATCTGCTGCCACCTCTCGGACAGGTTTCTGCCCTCCTGTTGCTTGAGAAGCTCAAGCCCATGAAGGCAGAACAAAGGATTTCCTTTGGGAGAGGGGTGTTACACCCTCTCCCTTTGGAAATAGGAGTTACAGGCTTGGGAGGGGTAGCTTCCTTCCCCAGGCCACTGGAAATGCTTTGAAGGGCACATTTGGTGCCCTCCTTGCATAATCCAGTCTACACCGGTTCAGGTACCCCCTGTCCCTGCTCTGGCACGAAACTGGACAAAGGAAAGGGGAGTGACCACTCCCCTGTCCATCACCACCCCAGGTGTGGTGCTCATAGCTCCTCCAGAGGGTCCCTGTGTTTTGCGATCTTGGATTCCAAGTTGGCAGCAAACTCTGGGAGCATCTGAGTGGGCAGTGCCAGCAGGTGGTGTCTGAGCCGTCCCCTGATAGGTGCTTACCTGTTTAGCTGACCAATCCCCCTTTCATGGCTATTTAGGGTCTCTCCTTTGGGAGGTTCTTCAGATTCGGATTGCAAGACTCCACCAGGAATCCTCTGCATCCTTTACTTCACCTTCTCACCAAAGAAACTGCATCTGGACCCTCCAGGAACTCCACAAACTGCAACAACGAAGCAAAGACGACTTCTGCAACATTGTATCTTCAGCTCTTGCCAGCATATGCAACTGTTTCCCGGTCGTGCATCCTCAGAGGACAGCCTGTCTTCAGCCTGCACCAGAAGAATGAAGGAATCTCCCTTGGAGTGAAGGAGTCACTCCCCTGCTTCAGCAGGCACCTCTCTTCAACGACGACCATCTGCTTGGGTCCCCTCTCCTGTTGAGTTGCATGGATCCTACATCACGGGTGGTGGACTGAAGTGGTCCCGATGGTCCTGACGTCCTACTGTCCAACTTTGGTGGAGGTAAGAGCTTGCCTTCCCACGCAAGACAGTAACCCTGTTCACCACGTGTTTTTCAGTTGCCAAGGCTTGTTGGCATCCTTCTATGAAATTCTTTGTGCACAATGTAATTCTGGCCCCCAGCACTCCTTCCGGCAATGCACAGCTTCCTGAGCGGTTCTCTGGCGGTGTGGGATCCTTTGTTTTTGTGCTGCGTGGGCCTCCTTTTGCAACTCCTTTGTCCCTGTGCTGGAGGACTCCTGTGTGCACTGGCTGGTCTTCTGTGGGCTCTCTGAGTTGCTGAGAGCCCCATCTGACTCCTCCTCCTGGGTAGAGTCCACCAGGTTCCTCCTGGTCCCAGGCATTGCCATTTCCCGCTAACTGTGAGCTTTGCGTGTGCCAAGGTTTGTTGGCAGAATCCAGCCACGCAACCAGACTGCAATCATCCATCCGGTGTGGGATATCATCTGCACCAACCAGGAACCCGCATCCATCTTCTTGGGTGCAGTACTGACTGTTGTTCTTCACCAGTGGTTCTTCTTTTGCACCTTTATTCGGGTTAGCAGGGGCTCCTGTCCTCCCTGGACTCTTCTGTGCTTCTTGGACCTAGTCCCATTCTTCCACAGCTCTTTAGGTCCAGGATTCCCCCCTTTGTGTCTTGAAGTATCTTCTGGTTCTTGCATTATCTTCTTTCTCGTGTTCTTGTGTGTTCTAGGAAAGTTACTGTCATTTACTCCTGCGTTCCTGGGCTCTGAGGTGGGTTCTATTACTTACCTTTGGTGTTTTCTAATACTCCCAGCGCCCCTCTACACACCACACTTGTCTAGGTGTGAAACCGACATTCGCATTCTAATTTCTTAGTATATGGTTTGTGTTTACCCTAGGCCCATTTCTAACCATTGTGATTTTCACTAATTGCACTTTTCTAACTTTTTATTGCTATTTCTGCATACTAGTGTATATAATTGGTGTATTACTTACCTCCTAAGGGAGTATAGTCTCTATGGTATTTTTGGCATTTGGGTCACTAAAATAAAGTACCTTTATTTTTGTAACACTGAGTATTTTCTTTCATGTGTGTGAGTGCTGTGTGACTACAGTGGTATTGCATGAGCTTTGCACGTCTCCTAGATAAGCCTTGGCTACAGCTACCCCTAGAGAGCCTGGCTTCTAGACACTGCCTACATTTCACTAATAAGGGATAACTGGACCTGGTATAAGGTGTAAGTACCATAGGTACCCAATACAAACCAGGCCAGCCTCCTCTAAACCACTGTACTATATAGGTTACTTTTTACATTTTTCTTGTAATTGGTGACATTGGGTCATCCAGATAACTTGTGTAATGCCCGAATACCAGTCTTTCTCGATTTCCCCTGTTGATGTTTTCCCACTACATTTGATCTTTTATATTGTGATTGAATAAATGTATGAAACAATCCATTTGCATACTACTTTAATATCATTGTTTATGGGAGTGGTGTTGCATTTTATTCAAGGGACCCCTGTTCCTTTAAAGTTAGTTTACTGCTCCATTTTAGGACACCCTACTTACTCCATGACACTACACCACACCAGTCAATGACACATCATTCTCCTTTATGCCATTAACTTTGAGCCATGCTGAATAGTAGTCTCACTAGTGTACAGCATGGCTAAAACACATTGGCAAAGGCAATAGAACTTGCATAGGCGAGACCTATTAGCTTTGCCAATGCTTGTTTATAAGGTATGAACTTCAAGGTGACTTGCAATATCCTTATGTACGCAGGGGGTATTTTACCCCATATAATACATGGTCACACCACCAACTTTCCCACAAACCACTTAAAACCTTAGTGCATAGCTTCTGACATTCAAAGCTATGAAAGTAGAGCAGAAGAAAGAAAAGCAACATTCCATTTTTTGCTTTAAACAGCTGCATTAATTATGCTCTGTGACCTGGTCTGCCTTTTACCTTGGCTGCTAGCTCTGGCAGAAGGCATTGTAATGTCAGAACTCGACTGTAATAACCCTATCATAGTCATTTTCCGATGTCTTTTCTTTATAATCAGTGAATGTCTTTTCTTTACACGCAGTGACTTGGTGCATCACAAACAGCCGTTTCTAGAGAAATTAGTGACTGCAGTTTATACAGAGATTAGAGAATCCATGTTTATATAGCCTGTAACTGCAAGAGCTTCTTCAGTTGAAATGCTTCTAGTTATGACTGATGTGGAGCTGAGCTGCCCAAGATCACACACAGGAGTAGAAGTGTTATTAGAACTATGGTTTCCGAGCACAGTTTACAACTCTTGTACGTAATCGCTCCAGTGCGGTTCCAATTGGCATGAGGCGAAGAGCATGGTGGGTGTGGGGCGCAAAGGGTATGTTCTTCCTTTTTACCCTCCTACCTTTATTTGCTTGGTGCATGAAGATGCAAGGTTAATCAACATGTTATTTTCACATTTTAGCTAATTACTTTGTGAATGTAAATAACAATAAAAGATACTTTCAGACTGTGTAAACATGCCTTCCTTTCTCCCTATTTTACTTCCAATATATATGATTGTGTATATTTATCGGAGCCTGCAGTTCGTAAACAACGAGCAATTTGTATAGGGTTGATTGAAAGTCCCCAAGGCTGTCCCTGTCCCCCCCAGAAATGTATTGTCTCCTACGCCCCTGAAAATAGCCACCATTCTTACATTTGCTGCTGAGGGTGGGCCTGCAAAATGTTTGGGGACGTTCAAGCTTCTTGTATTGGAATATTTCACGTCTCTTCGGAGCATATGGTGTCTCATCCAATTTAGATGAAAATTGTTTTAGAAAGTGCATCATTTGGTCGAGTTTGTTTTAATCAGGTTTGCCTGCATGGCCTAGTCACTCAGTGCCGTTCGATTGGATTTACGCCCACATCACTTTTAGAGTTCATAAATGGAAATCAACTTTGAAACTGTATGAAAAAAACTATAGTCTGCTTTACCCACCTTTGGCAAATGGATGACAAAAGGGTATGATATATGAAGTGAATAAACAGGAATCACGCAGGGGTGCTCCGGGGCAGAGTTACCAGAAGTATGGCCGCCTTCTGGGCTAGGGTTAAAGGGCATTTTATACGGCAGGTCTCACGGTACAATGGCTAGCCCCTTAAATATTTGATACTCCTTGTTGGAAGTGGAGGACAGAGAAGCACTGGAACGTAATACTTAAGTGTTACAGACCTAAACTGTATTCTTCACACCCACCTTTAGACATCTGCGTGCGAGAAAAACAAAAGTAAGTTTTACACATCGGAAATGGGTAAAATGAGGTATTACCTTCCATTCTGACCCGTGGAACTTGTATGAGAGGTACCGACCCGTGGGAAGAGCACACCTTGTGGTATTAGCATCTCCCATGGAAGTACTACAGTTCAAAACTACCAGGGAACTACTGAGAATGAGGACCACAGTGTGGCGTTTCATGGGAGCCTCGTTATACCTTTACTGTGAGTACATAGTGCTAATCACGTGAAGTGAATCATCTCATGAAGGAACGAGGTTTGAGAATTGGGAACAGCAATCCGAACTATTATCCTCGACCCCAACCCCACCCCAAAAGAGTAGGAAGAGTGGGAATCTGTGTAATAAAGATCAACAGTGAGTCATTCCTACATCTAAAAAAAGTGGTCATGGTATTTCTTTCGTGGCCTCGTGGCTCTTCCTCCACCAAATACTGCGCATTTCAGGCAAGCAATTTCTCGTTTTAGCAACTATGTTTACCAGAAACTGAGTAATGCTCAGCTGACTGAAAATACACCCAAAATACACCAAAGGGCATCTCCCTGAGGCGTGATAAATTCATAGCACCAGAAACATACTGCTGTCTGAACAGGAAGATGGGACTGCACGCGGCTGAAACCGCAGTAGCTTCTAGGTCAGGTAAATGAATTAGTGTTAGTGTGGGAAACTCTGTACCTACACTACCTTTCCATAAGGGCCACGTGCAGCACCTGACCTAGCATTTATGGCTAAACAAGAATGCGGCTATATGCACAGTGGGCAGCAAGACTGTTGCTTGAGATATGCACGAGTGAAGGACTGACCTGTTTGTAGCCATCCACTGGCCTACGGCTGTGTGGCCACCAGCAGTTTTACCAATTGTTTTAAGGGGTAAGGACTAAAAGGTGAACGACTCAGTGAGTCTGGTTCTGGCAATCTGAGGTATTTATATGTTCATCCTCTGCTGGGCGAGTTCCATCATGAAGATGACTGACGATCACTTGCAAAGTACAAGAAAGGTCTTGAGGGTTTTATGCAAGCTACTTGATTCTCAATGTTCCCGAGATGCAGCAGATGAATGCTCCACAGTTTCGGGTTGAGGGAAAAGAAATAATGTGCTCCACAGGGCTCCTGCTTGACCAGTGGTATAAGCAGGACTGAAAGATTGTCCTGTTGTAAGGACCTTGAGGGTCCAGGTGTGCGTGCGGCTTTCTGGGAAGACGCGAGGACTCATGACCATAAAAAAACAGTGACAAGAAATTAACTTTACAACTCACCTCCTTGCTCAGTAGCAAACCAGCATAGCCGTTTGTAAGCATCAAACACATGACCCTATTTTCTCACATAAAAGATAATTAGGACTATGATTTTGACATACTGCAGCTTAGTATTGCTTTGGTTGATAGTCTCATGTGGAAGTTCTTGCAATAGTCTGCCTTGAAAGCATGCAAAAGCCACTGCAGTAATACAGGACTTCGTTCGAAGGAAGGGCAAGTCTGTCTTAGGAGGCACTAAAGACAGAAGCTTGCTACAGCAGTGACTTGCACATCAAGTGAGAGATCCTAGACAACTATAACTCCAAGGACCACCCAGAGTGTCTTTTCCCAACAGTGCTTATTTTGCCAATTATGAAGAACTTTGTCTTGCTGGCTCGACCATTAGAATGTTATTACCTACAAGACAGCTGTGCGTGTTCATAATATATACCAGGACCTGGGTTAGATCCTCACCCTGTTAGCATCATCTAAGATGCTTCTTGTATTTGTGTCTACAGTCATGTCTACATCGTACAGGTGTGAGTAATACCCATTGAGTACATCATTTATGTGTGTTTGTGACCTCACTAGGTGGCTTTATGAGTGCCCAATAGCACAAATTGTTTAATGCGTGGTTTCTGCGTTAATCGGTTTTGCTAACGGGCGGCCTGGCTTGTCTCTCTCAGACTGTCATGAGATGATGTATTCTTTGTAATTCTGCAACCATAGTCTTTGCTTCGGGATAGTATACAGCAATGGTTCCCAACCTGTGGTCCGGGGACCCCTGGGGGTCCAGGAAGCCTCCTCAGGGGGTCCACGACTGCTTAGAAAATTAAATAAATATCAATAGATTAGGTCCCCATCTTTCAGTAATGACTTAATGGGGGGGTCCACGGGTTCCAATAATGATTCAGTTGGGGTCCCCGAGTTCCAGTAATGATAAAGTGGGGGTCCACAGAAGTCAAAAGGTTGGGAACCACTGGTATAGAGTAAGCCTTCTTTTTGCTGTCAGTGTAGCCTTGTCTGCCTCTTCCCCAGGGTCTTGGTTTTTCAGGACCCGCAGCTTGCCTTCAAGCTCAGCAAAGTTTGGTATGGAGCATCTGTCTTACTCCTACTGTATTCTTAATACACATGCCATAGGTAAAGACCCTGAGTGTCTCCCACTCATTTAAATCATAACCAACAGATCCGGCACTAACGTGAAAAAACAGATGTATTTCATCTGTCAACATGGCCATATATGTTGCGTCCTTCAGGGTATTTGTTGCAAATGCAATATGAGTATTCTAACAGGTACAGAGCCCTACTGTATTGTTGAGTAAAGAGTTATGGTGTCAGAGAGGGTGGGTGCCAAGTATTCAGCCCGCATATCCCCCCCAAAAGGTGTACAGTCAAGAAGCTTAGATCAGTTCAGAGAAATATGTAGTGTGACAAGTGTTCTCAACACTGCTGTGCATGCGTGGGAGGCAGACTAGACCGATGGGCATTCCACTTCCTGGGTGTTTACCACCCCAACTCTGGCCATTCAAAGTTCTTGAAGAACCTCAATGAACTGCTAGCCATAATCCCTCATGAACCACTAGTTCAAGCAGCGGAGTTTAATTGTGTCCTAGATGGAACTATGGATAGATCTTCCCCTACTTCTGGGAATGCCAGTCCATGCTTACTCTGAGAAGCTGAGTGCATGGTCAGCAAACTGGGGCCTAACAAAGACATGGATGGCTGCACACACAGGAGACAGGGAATATTGCACCTACTCATTTATTCACTCTCTGTTCACCAGTTCTTCTGGTTATTTGTTACTGAAAAATATGCACTGCATTCAGTACTGTGTAGAGGCCATTGTATGCGCTTAGTTTATTAATACAGTTTATTTTCAGATCCCAGTTACATCTATCTGCCTGTCTGATCACTCCACTATATATATATATGAACCCTTAAGTAAGGCACATTCACTCGCACCCAACCATACATTAAGGCAAAGAACACTAAGGAAACTGCCCTGGATAGTTTGAAAAAAACACTATTTCCGCCAAAGCCAGGTTACCCCACACACACAGCACCAGTAATCCTCAGAAAAAGAGAGTGAGTGGCTAACATCTTTGCACTCCAGGTTATCCAGACCTTCCTGCTACATGAAAATAATCTGATGCTTTTCAGAAGATGAAAGACAAAGCACTTGGCAGCTGAAGCTTCAAGCAGACAAATCCTCCCTTTTAAATCAGAATTGCTTTGTAGGACTTAGAGTCTGATTTAGATTTCGGCGGACGGGTTACTTCGTCACAACGGCGACGGATAGCATGTCTGCCAAAATAGAAATCCCATTATATCCTATAGGAATTATATTTCAGCAGATGGGCTGTCACCAATGTGACCAGTAACCTGTCCGCCGAAATCGAAATCTGGCCCCAAGTTACCTGTCCAAAACAAGCTAAGAAACAACATGAATTGCTAATGTTGCCAGTGTAAGCAAATCTGAATTAGCTATGAAGGGACTGAGGGCTATCAGGGTTAGGAGTTTCCGCTCATCCGGACTCCTGCTTGTGCACATCACATGCAAATGGAAGGCTGGATCAGGTGGTAAAGCTTTCTTCTGAGTCGCTCCCAAAGCGTGGAGTGACCTGCCACTACACATCAGAGCCTCCTCCTCACTTTCTGAATTCTGCCTGAAGCTGAAGACCTGGCTTTTTGAATACTTCCATTAGGCACTAAGGTAAGCTAGACTCACACCTGCTCAGCGTCAGGAGACCCTCCCAGGTGATAGGATGTTCTACAAAGCTGTGTAACATAACATAACAATACATAAGGAAATGTGTAGTTCTGGTATAATCGTTACAATATATTACTTTCTTGATACCACAGATATTTGATCATCATTTCCAGACTAAAGCCTCATCACAGCAGTGTACACTTTTACAGATGAATGGAACTGTACACCTTCTACTTTCTCACAAAGATAGTTAGCACTAATCGGGGAACTGGGTGTGTCTCTCAGCCTAAATTAATTTGAAAGGGACACTACTTGAAATGTTTTTGCTATCTAAACTACATAAAAATAATTAAATATACAACAACATCATGGATGTCCAAATACTACATCAGATTGATAGGCCCCTTTTAAGACCAAGTGCGAGTGGTATTTAAATGTAGTACCATTAAATCGCTGCTTAACAATACCGTCTTCACCTGCTTGTTAGGGTAAATTAAGCAGTTCCTTTAAAAAGCCTTTTTATTGTAAAGACCGAGGACACGGCCAAGAGTTTGCCCAAGGGGAAGAAGAAACAACTGATTTGCATATTGTGGCACTCTGAGGAAGTTACATAATACTAATTCCTATAAGTGAAAATAAATGTACAATACGACAGACAAAAACACAGAAAGACAGCACTTAAGATTGTGCAACTATTTGAATTTCCAGAACACATTCCTCGCCTTGCTCTCTAAATAATTAGATGATTCTCTTCTGCCTCAAGTGTGAAAATTTATTTGAAACGTCTTCAGTAAGCCAACGTATAAAAAGAAAGTGTGACAAAAATATAGTTATAGATATTGATATTCACAGAATGCACGTTGGTCTTCCTCTTGATCGTAACACGCCTCCACATTATGATCCTTTTAGGCCCAAAGTTTAAAAAAAGTGAGAAAGAAAAAAGTGAGGAACTAAACATTTGAAAAACAAAGAATGTAAAAAGTAGTATGGAAAGTAAAAACAGTTGAAACAAGCATTTGCAATGCAACGGGTCTCGCGTTTGCTCATGTTAGAGTTGATCGCGTTGTAAACTCCTAACCCGACTTTTCATCTATCGGCAAAAGTGCTTTTATGTACGTAACCCGAAAAAGTGAAATTAACTGTGTAAAGAGCTCGACTTCTGCCAAGCGAAATCGCGCTAGGAAAATAGAGAAAAAGTAGTCCACGATCCCACAGAAAACAGCGAGCCTCGCATGTTTTCTGTACTTGGTCGCTGCGCTCGAGGAGGGCTAACCACCGGAAAAGGCATAACTTGTGCATGCCTTCCACTAATGAAAGCAAGCAGATTTTACTAGGCAAGCCCTCGAACCAATGAAACACACTGACGTGATGTCGACAGGGCTCCGAGCCCTTTTCTAATAACTAAAGCGTCTCGCTGCGATATGCATGCGCGAGCGCATGCAACGCAGGCTCGACCCTAAAAACTGAAAAAGGTAAACGCAAAGGGTCAGCGGCAGGGACAGGGTAAGGTAAAGTCTAGTGCACCTAGAAGTTCCTGGGTTGCAGTTAGTTCTAGTGTGAAGGGCATAAGGTCCGGCACTTGTGTATTACATCTACCTCTAACATTCTATTGGCTTCCTTGTTATATAAAATACAAAGGTTTTAAAGGATTAAAGTACAGTTTTCCTTTTCACTGATCAAAAAGAATGTACATGGATTCTCCAAGATTTTGTGCAAAAGTGGATTAATAGCCCTCTGGCTTCACAAGAAAATTGTTAGGCATAACGTGAAATCAATTTCTAAATTAAACATGACAGGAATTGCTACCAAATTTACTACAATCACCTGGTATGTATCTTAATCGAAACCTCAAGAAGACAAAAATACATTGGTGGTCATTACGACTCTGGCGGTCTGAGACCGCCAGGGCTAAAGTGGCGTCCGTACCGCCAACAGGCTGGCGGTACGGAGACCCATATTTTAGTTTAGTTTCCCGCCGTTTTAGCTAAAACGGCGGTGATAATCTGCCAGGGCAGCGCTGCAAGCAGCGCTGCCCTGGGGATTATGACTTCCCTACCGCCAGCCTGTTTCTGGTGGTTTGCACCGCCAGGAATAGGCTGGCGGTAAGGGGAGTCCTGGGACCCCTGCGGGCCCCGTACAGCTTTTCACTGTCTGCATAGCAGACAGTGAAAGCGCGACGGGTGCTACTGCACCCGTCGCACGGCCGCAACACCGCCGGCTCCATTAGGAGCCGGCTCCTATGTTGCGGCCGCATCCCCGCTGGGCCGGCGGGCGT
The DNA here is from genome assembly GCF_031143425.1 of Pleurodeles waltl. Lineage (NCBI taxonomy): Eukaryota > Metazoa > Chordata > Amphibia > Caudata > Salamandridae > Pleurodeles > Pleurodeles waltl. The sequence continues at coordinate 1,759,093,568 of NC_090444.1, forward strand.
AAACTAGGTTTGCGCCCGCCGGCCCAGCGGGGATGTTGTAATGGGGGACCGCGGGAGTGCGGCCGCATTGGCGCCCGCACGGCGGTTACAAACGCCGCCCGCCAATGTTGTAATGACCCCCATTATTTAAGAAACAACCTCTCACTAAAATAGAATAGCGTTGAAAGGCTGAACACAAAGGAGAGTTGCATCTTCATTTTTCTCTGTCAGAATAGGAACAAGCACTGACAAAGCCAATAGATAGGTCTGCCCTTGGCAAGCTAGTGAGATTGTTTTTCATTGAAGCATGAAAGACAACTTGCCACTGCCTAAACATGAAGGTCATATACATGCAATAAATATTTTTTAATTGAAACAAATAAAATAACCTAGCATATAATGTTAATAGAACGGTATGGATGCGTCCTAGCAGGCAGGTATCCTTAAAACAGGTATATTACGGTAATTGGAAGCCAAGATTTAAGTACACAAGTATGATCAAACAGAAATAAAGCACAAACAATAAAAAGAAAAAAGCGCTCACAAACTAAAGTACTGGCCATCAGCCGTGGCACTGAAATGTACTTTTTTCTGAATGGATGCACATCTGAGCAGGCAAAATGCTGTTACTCACAGTACAAGAGAGCCATCAGCCGAAGTGAGCTAACCCACAGCCCTCTGATGTATGATGAGGGGGACAGAGCTTAAAATGTAAATGATAGATGAATGGAGAGAGCGGACCCAAAACCACTCTATGTTTGGTTGTATGTATGGATTTTTTATGATTTGTTGTTTTAATTACATGCGTCTGGAGAAACAGCTAAAGCTCTCAAAACCAAACTAAAAATCAATTTTTCTCCGCTCCTCCTTAATTTAAGCATGTTAATAAAGGTTATCAACAAAGAAGGTATACTGCACCAAATAAAGACGTTTTTATGATTCCTTATGCTAAAAAGTGCTGAGGTCATTTCTATGCAGGAAAGTTATATGATATCTAGGAGAAGGGCATGTGAAGAAGGGCTTACAAACAGTTATGTCCACCTTGTTGCAATTTATTGCCATGGCTGTTCCCAAGAGCAGCAAGGTCAGGACTGATGTGCTTAATGCGGGCTTCTGCCTGGAGTGGCACAGTGGATGAAAAACAATGGGTTGGAATGCTACCCAGAGTGACTGCTAGTGTTTTAGACTATTTGCAACCACTCCTCCCTTTTGTGTGTTGGGCACAATTAAAATGTATCATCTTGAACGTAGCATTCCTAGATATTTGGAGCATTGGCTAATAATCACGCCCAGTGCTCTTCTCTTAGGGGTTTACATAAATCCTCCTCCCACTTTCTTTCCGGCTGTTTAATTGTCACTTAGCTTGATCCAATAATGCACAATAAAGTATATAGTACAATCACTGCTCTAACTCTCCAATTTATTGTACATAATATTTGTACCCCTTTATGAATCGGTGGCTCATTTCGCGTCTCATTCATTTTGATTTCTTGCACTGACTGCACAATACAGTACAATAGGAACTGGCCTTTGGATGTCTCATAATTTCTGATTAGATCCGAGACGTCCTTTAGTGCCCCCTACTTATCCCTCCTACTGTGAATATACCACTCTTTTCCCAAGTCTACAGTACCCTACATTCCCTCACTTGCTGAAATGCCACTGGGGCTGTTAACAGAAACTCTGGGGAGTAAGGCACCTTTGATTTTAATTTTCTGTAGTGTTTGTGCCCAACAATTTCTTACCAAAGCTAGGTGATGTAGCATCTCTGTCTCTTTCCCAGGGTTAATCATGGTTTGATTAGGTCTTTGAATCTCAGGATATCCATAGTCTGGCCCACTAAATTGTTCGGTTGCTCATCTCTTCATCTTATACACTCCACCACTGCAACTGTGCAGGCAGGTAACCCAGTTCTAAGCGGGCACAGAAAAGCTGCCCTTCTATGTGGGGAGGTGGAGCTTTATTAATACTACCCTGCACCTGCCCCTTCCAAATAAATTCTGTTTATATGGAATCTATTTCCTGAAAAATGTTCCTCTGATTTCTCAGTGGCTAAGTAGCAAAGTAGAAAGAAAATCGTGGCAAAGCCACCAGGTTTTACAAGAGCTACCCTGCCTAATAATGGCAGTGGCAATGTCGCCAAACATGTTGTTGTGCCTCTCAATGCTGTTATCACTACCTTTATATTTCCATCTATAAGATCTGCTTCTATGCTGTAAATCTCAGTTCCTAAATAGCAAATGGTGATGGGTTCCTGTGGTAATCTAATTCCAGCTGGGGATTTTTTAACACTTATCAACTGTTTTTACCATCTGTCAATTCATGGTGAAGGGGATGAGCGCCAGATTTGCCCCAATCTATGTTTAGGGTGGAGATCTTCCCAAATATTTCCAAGGCATTTTTAGCGCCCTCTGTCCATACCAGGTATTTATATAGCAGGCCATGCCTTCAATGGTTATGTTCATCTACATGCTGTTCCTTTTCTCAGTATACTAGTAAGTAGTTCTGTAGCTAAGGCAAATAACAGTGGGAATAATCAGCACCATGGGAGAGTTCTCCTGCCCACCCAATAGGCAGCTGAAATCACGGGTCCCAGTTTAATGACCGCTGTGGGGTCAGCATGCAGAATCATGGTCCACTTCTTAAAGGCTTTGTCTTGACCAGGTATCACAGCGCTGTATATAGATAGCGCCACTGCGTTGAAAGAAAAGCCTTTTCAGTAGCTACGGCTAGGACCAGTGTGCTAAGCAATTAATATTGGAGTTCTGTGGGCTTTATGTTAATTTTGTGGATCTCACCAACATAATCAACTCCCCCAAAGCCACTTCCTACCCTCATCCTCCAGCAAAGCTCTCTTTGGGGGTGCTCTCCCATCCCTACTCACCATTGTCAATGTCTCAATCACTCAGAGTATCTTTCCAGAAACTCTCAAGACGGGTCAGAAACTCCCACTCCTAAGGAAAACTACACTTGACCCCAAGGACCTGGCCAACTACCAGTACATCACCCACCTACCATTCATCAGCAAGAATAATGAAAAAAACATTCTGTGTTCAAAAACAAGATCACACTAGTACGTGTGACCCCTTCTTTCCAACTGATCCTTCCAGTAGCCCCCCTTTTTTTACGACTGCAATGGATCTCAAGGCCACATCTTCAGTTCTTCTTTCATGCTGGTCTTCAGATTATTTTGCTATCCAGGTTCTTCTCTGTGTTCCTATACTATAGCTCTTTCTTTGCCCTTCGGTAGGCTAGTCATCTTGCCCTCTTTTTCCACTCTATGTGCACTTTACAATTCAGGTGCTGCTAGGGTGATAAGCACTGGCCCCACTTCCCAATTTATTACATTAGACCCTCCTAGCCTGAAATAAGGATTTTTAGATGCAAGGGTTATTTAGTACTCACAGGTCACTCCTGGTAGCGCTTCTTTTTCATCTCCTTCACATCTTCTCTCCTCAACATTTTTAGACCAACATGTCTGTCTCCTTGCAATTTTTCATGTCTTAAACGGGGCTCTGTGCGCCCAGCACATGGCTTGTGTTTGGTGTTATCGTGGTCTCATTTGCTGCACTCTGTTAGCTCTGCATGCATTTTGCATTGTGCTCTCAATTGTTCAGCTTATGCAGGGCCTCTCAATGGCCTCATGTCTATGTTGCTGTGTCAGTTCACTACAACTCTCCTCAGTGCCATTTGGTGCAGAGTTTTAAGAGATCGTCTCTGCCCCATCTTCTATGGTGTGCCACTGGCTCCACTCTTGTCATCTCTTGTTTGTCCTCGTCTGCTTCTGCTCCAGGTCCAGGGTACCACACCTCCAGAGAAGTCTCATCCTCTGTTCCTCCTCTACTTTACTCCTGTGTGACATCTGGGGGTGTCACGCTCCTCCTTCCTACTATATACTCAATATTAGCAAGAGATCCAAAAGCTTTGGCCCATCTATTATCACCATGCCGACATGGCCATCTTGTCCCTTCTCCTAACTTGCCACATGGGTACCCAGATATTTCCAGGTATCACTGGTGGGATGTGGAGCTGCTGTTACTCAAATCACAACCGCCTTGCAGTCTGGCATCTTCTAATTAATTCCCAGTGAAATTATCACCTGTTTTATTCCAGGATACTGCTGGACTGTGGAAGTCGGTCAGAGCCCAAGCAGTGTGTGTATTAGTCCTTGGAACCCTGGGCTCTGCCCCTTCAAACACAAGTACCTTGGTGCCTTCTTTGTGATACACGAATGATAGATGGGAGCCTGCAAGTATCTATCTTAAAGACAATGAGGGACAAGAGTTAATTTATGGCTTATACTGAATTGTAACTTCCTGGCATTTACACCAAAATCCCAAAGTAAAAACTACATGTTAACACTGTAGTAGTAGTGATCTTTGAACAGAAGGTTCAAAGGAGACCGTGCAACATGAATCAGTTACTGACCATGGGCCAATTCCAAACTCAGTGAATACTTTTTAAAGACTTTGGGAACAAGTAAAAGGTAGTGTTTACCTATTCTCCCTAATATGAATATTGGCAAGGCTAAGTAGTAGATGAATGATAGCCTTGAGGTAAATAATCTGTATATGTATTTCATGATGACTTTTGCAATATTAGAGCATTGTAACACAAATTATTAACATTTCGATATTTGCTTTATAATCAATTTTACATTTAAATGAATAATTACAGGGGGTTTATAAACGAAAATGAAAGAATAAGAGAATTACATTCTTCCTCTTATTCATGCCTCTAGCCTCCTTGCTTTTGCAGTGGCGAGTTCCTTGCCCTGACCCTCTCTTGCAATATATTCAATCCTGAGGCACATTATTAAAACAGAGAAAGAGAGATTTTAGAAGTGAGAAGGCTGCCACCACTAGAACTGATGATGACTGTACAATTCCCAAAGCATAATCTTTCTAACAAGAGGTGGCATTGCCTGCACCCATTTAAAAAAGGAGGAGGACAATCACTTGGTCATTAAATATAGTTTAATCAACCAGAAAAGAGTTGGCGTGGCCAACACGGCGGCCTCCTTGAGCGCTTGTTGAGGAGCTCTGAGGCAGGGCCGTTATTTATTCTATGTCAGGACCGGAGGCTCAGATTATGCTTACTCTTCCTTTACTGAACTTTTCACAGCAGCCAATCACAGTTAACAAACAAAAAACTACATTCCCCATAAATCACATGTTCATAAGTCACATGCACCAATCACATAGAGTGACCTGAAAGCATAAGAGCTCTGACCCCCAACGTCATATCCTCTTTCTTTGCTGCTTCACAGCAGATAAGTGCCATTTTCATTTCTTATCGTTCTTTATTGTGAATTATATTGTATTTTGTTAGCGATTTCGTTAAAAAACAGCGTCGCAATTCCGCACGCTTCTATTGTTGTTTATTGCTTGTTGTGCCAGTATTTTGTAAAAAATCCTTGTGGAACGGGAGCACTATGCGCGCTGCGCGCAGTCTGCTCTCACTTTCAATTATATTTTGCAGACACGCGCGTCTCACGAGCCGATCCATTCCCCAGGGAGTTTCTCTTCGGATCGGCTCGTGAGTCCTGCGCTCGAGGACAAATACGCTTTGAAAAGTGTTAGCTGGCTGGAAAAAGTGCATCCCTGACGCCCAGATAGTTATTCTATCTGGGTTGTAAAATAATAATAGGCTCTGCCGAGAGTGTTTAACAGGCAGCTCCCTCCACTCAGTATTAAGGGCCTTTCAATTATATTTTGATTGCCTGTGAGGGTTTTTTTCACTCCCCCTATATAATTTATTGCTAATATCCTTTTACACTGCACTATAACATGGCTCAATGGAGTGATCAAGTTGCAGGGTTCTACCCTGAAGATGATAACAATCAACTTGAAGTTAATTTAGTTGAGGCACTCGATTCTAGAGTGCAGCAGTCAGTGAATGACGCCTTGGTGAGAGCGTTAGGTCCCTTTTCAGGGCAATTGCTGGAATACGCTCACTCTCAAGGCTGGGTGCCGGATAAGTCTCTTACTACCCCTGAGGGGAGCAACCCCCAAGTAGCCTCCAAGTCTAAGGCTAAAACTAAGAATTTGACAAACTTAGATTCCTCTGAGTACATTCATGCTGAGGTTTTTGAAAAACTACGCAAGAAGCGAATTGCTGAACACAATTACAGCACCTTGAAAAATTCCTCCACATCAGGTGACTCCTCTGATCAGGATTCGGATGACATGATCTCGCCAGCCCCCAGTAAAAAGGCGAAGAGGCAGTCCACCTCTCAATTGTTAGATTTCGACCCTTCAGAAATTGTTCATCCTAGATCCTCGAACTGGCTTCCTTCTGCAGAAGTGGCGCAGTACGTACATGATAACCTTAGGAAAGGTTATGATAAGGAAGTTCGTACTCGTCTCAAGACAGAATGCCCTAGACCTGATTTAGATGATAATGTAGCGGATACTCCGGAGATTGATCTGACAATGGTTACTTTTAAAAAAAAAAAATCCAAAGACCCCAAAAAAGGTTTAGATAGATCTTGGCGTTCATATCAGGATAAGCTGCTTGACATGTCGGCCCCCCTGTCAAAAATTCTAGAATTGGCGGCAGCTTCAAAAGAATCAGGCATACTAGTAGATACCGATTTCTTACTGGGTTGGGCTCAACGTGCGTTATGTCAATTGGGTAACACCAACTGTGCTATTTCACTTGGGCGTAGAAAATTGATTCTCATGTGCATAGATCCCAAATTAGTGGATTTAGCATCATCCAAAGCGGGTCCAGCTCCCGGAGGTCTCCTTTTTGGATCTTCTTTCATTAAAGAATTAGCTTAATTGTCCCTTAAAAAGGTTTTTAGGCGAGGCCTTTTGGTCAGGGCCGGACGTTATGGTGGACGAATGTCCGGCCGGGGATCCTTTGCAAGTCCCCAAAACTATTACCCAATGGGACGAGGTAACTGGTCAGGTGATCAGTCAGATGCCACCTTCTACCCCACTCGGTCCAGAGGTGGTAGACCTAGGTTCCGCAGAGGTCATCGCAGAGGCCAACAAGGAGCGATCCAGGACGCCTCCTACGCTGGTAAGACTCATTCACCCTTCGCAGGTTATTCTTGGGGGAAGAGTGGGTCTGTGTGGGGAGAGTTGGCGAAAGATTTCTGGGGATCCTTGGGTTCTTCAGACGGTTGCAGGTTTTCATCTGGAGTTCATCAACACTCCACGTCAGTTGACCCCTCCTCTTCAAAAGAATTTTTCCCTAGAAAGTCAGAGTTTTATAGATGCAGAAGTGCAAGCGTTATTAGACAAAGGGGCGGTAGTTTTTTCAACCCCTCACCCAGCTGGATTTTGCAATCCCATTTTTGTCGTCGACAAAAAAGGGGGAGGTCATCATTTGGTTCTGAATTTGAAAGACTTCAATTCTTGGATTGTGTACAGACACTTCAAGATGGAGGGGATTCACACGTTAAGAGATATCTTAATAGAAGGAGACTGGATGGTAAGATTAGATCTAAAAGACGCTTACCTATCAATACCAATTTTATCCCCTTACAGGAGATTCCTCCAATTCCAATGGAAGACTCAATGTTTGGAGTTCACAGCTCTCCCATTCGGCCTTTCCTCAGCACCATGGTGCTTCACGAAATTGTTGAGACCGGTAGTGGAGAATTTGAGAACCAAAGGGGTTTGCTTGATTATTTACCTGGACGACATCTTATTGATGGCCCAGGACCCAACAACTTTACAGACTCATCTGAATTGGACAATCAATCTATTACAGGAATTGGGTTTCCTTATCAATGCGCAGAAGTCATTGTTGAATCCAACTCAAGTGATAGAGTTTCTGGGCTTCAAGATCGATTCTCTCCAAGCTCAGTTGATTCTTCCCTCGTTAAAGATTCGCAACATAAAGAGGGAATTAAGGTCAGCCCTATCCAGCCCGACTATTTCTTTAAGAACCATTGCCCGTTTGGTGGGCCTGTTAGCATCATCCATTCAGGCAATTTTCCCTGCTCCACTTCACTATCGAGCTCTACAAAGATTGAAAATCAAATATCTGAGGCAAGGTTGGAGTTACTCAACTTTGATCCCGTTGTCCACGGAGGTCAGAGAAGAGATTCAGTGGTGGCTTCACCACATGGAAGCTTGGAATGGCAGGGCCATATTCGGGTCCCATCCGGAGGTGGTGATAGAATCAGACGCCAGTCAATGGGGATGGGGAGCCCGTTGCGGGTCTGTGGTGACCAGGGGCCGCTGGTCATTGACAAAGCAATCGCTTCACATTAATTGTTTGGAACTCCTAGCGGGCTCGTTTGCGATAAAGAGCTTGTCCCCCCTCAAGACAGATTGTTGTAGTCTGCTAAGGATGGACAATATCTCAGCAGTGAGGTATGTCAACAAGTTAGGGGGAACGAAATTCAGAGTTCTAGCGGAAATAGCCAAGGAATTCTAGCATTATTGCTTGAGCCACAGGTTGGTAATTGTTGCAGAATATTTACCGGGAGCCCAGAACGCTGTTGCGGACTGGAACTTCCGATATCTGACGGATGCCAGCGATTGGAAGTTGGATCCGAATATCTTTCAACAGATAATGCGAGAATGGGGACCTTGCTAGGTGGATCTCTTTGCGTCTCGCCTCAATACTCAAATTCAGAGGTTCTTCAGCTGGAGGCCAGACCCTCTGGCCTCGGCGACGGATGCATTTCTACAGGACTGGTCCCCTTTTCGGGGCTATGTATTCCCCGTTTCTATTGATTCCCAGGATTCTGTCCCAGATTCGGAGACAGAAGTCAGACCTAGTCCTGGTAACACCTGTTTGGAGATCTCAATCCTGGTTCCCTATTGCACTCCAGTTAGCCTGTGCTCCTCCGTTACTAATCCCGCCTCGCCAGGATCTATTGTTGAGTCCGGAGGGCCATCAACATCCTCTGATCTTATCGAGGAATCTCACGTTGATGGCATGGATGGTTTCAGGACAAATTGGAAAACCCCAGGCATTTCGCAACAAGCTGAGATCTTTATCAAACAAGCCTGGGCTTCTAGCACCCACAAGAGGTATGTTTCTGCTTGGCGCAGATGGACTAGTTGGTGTATTGGAAGGAATACCAATCCCTTGGAGTCAAGTATTGATTTGATTATTAATTTTCTAGCAGAATTAGCCACCTCAGGTCTAGCCTATAGGACTGTTAATAATTTTAGATCGGCTATTTCGGCCGGACATAAACCTATTGATGGTAAACCAGTGGGCGAACATCCACTTGTTTGCAAGTTATTGATATTCGATTTTCTAATCCACCTCAACCCAAATATAATACTTTATGGGATGTGAACTTCGTATTAAAATTCATAGATTCCTGGCCTAGTAATAAGTTTCTATCACGTAAACAGTTATCAGCGAAGTTGACTATGTTACTTTGATTTCTTGTAAACGAGTTTCGGATGTCAAGGCCTTGGATTTGTCTGGTAGAGGGTGTTACCTTTTCCATCTCCAGAAGAACCAAAACTAATTGCAGGTCAGTAACCTATCCTTGGTACCCGGATAATTCAAAATTATGTGTAGTACAATGCTTGAAGGATTATGAGTCAGCCACTGAGGAGTTTAGGCAGAACATGAATGGCCAGCTTTTAATTTCTTTACAGAAGCCTTTTAAACCAGTTGCTTCCGCCACTCTCTCACGATGGGTTAAGTGGCTATTGAGTGAAGCAGGGATTAATACAGACCAGTTTGGAGGTCATTCTGTGAGAGGAGCTATGGCTTCCAAGTCGTTTAGTTTAGGCTCTAGTTTGCAAGATATTTTGAAGACAGCTGATTGGTCTTCTGAGTGTACTTTTCGTAAGTTTTATTTTAAACCTGTCGTTGATGTTGCTTCTATTGTTATTAATCAGCTTTGAACTAGCATAATCTGATCCTCCGGTCCTGACATAGAATAAAAATAATTCTAGCTTACGCGTCAAGAATTTTCAATTCTCTTAAGGAAGGAGGATTATCCCACCCGTTATGGATATTAGAGGTTATATTCAAATGTATATTTTCTAAATGATTTTGTGCCCTCCCTATATTTTCGTTAGAGAAATGTTTAGAGTTGTTTGTATAAAGATATGACAATGGGAGGTATTATTATTTATTTTGTTTCTCCTAGGATCTGAACAGAAGAATTCTTGAGTTCTTTGCATTTTAACGGTGGAGAAGACGATCTTGTTTCCAGTTCATCGTAGGATGTTTTGTTTGGCTTGTTGCCTGAGCGGAATTGATCCATTTATTCCCGAAGTGCGAGAGAAGTTCGGTTTCTACATATTCTGAAAAAATTTGTTCTTTGGTTGCAGGATTATCTGTTGGACAAAGAAAGAGGATATGACGTTGGGGGTCAGAGCTCTTATGCTTTCAGGTTACTCTATGTGATTGGTGCATGTGACTTATGAGCATGTGATTTATGGGAAATGTAGTTTTTTGTTTGTTAACTGTGATTGGCTGCTGTGAAAAGTTCAGTAAAGGAAGAGTCAGCATAATCCTCGCCTCCGTGTCCTTAATAGAATTGAAAATTCTTGATGCGTAAAATAGAATTTTTTTTATCCTGCAATAATCCCAGCCATCCAGCCTGCAATACTGAAAATAATTAACCAGGACTCTCATCACATCCCATCAATTCCTCTTTTCTGAAGTAAGATTGAAGTACTGGCAATAAATGGGCTGGGGGCTGTAACTGCGAGTAAGGCTCGTTGCAGCAAAGGTGTTGCAGCACTTGAAATCTGGGCTGCTGTGGCTGACCCGACACAGCGCAAGAGAGGTTGCACTGCTGACCCTCATGACGAAACAGTGCGCACTGGAAGTTAAGGCATCCCGTAATGGTGATCCCACCCTGAGAAATACCCGAGGCGGGCTGTGACGGGCCGCAGCCCGCGGCTATGAAGTTCTGTCGGGGCTTATCAGCGCCGGAGCAACTGAAGCAGGCTATCACGCTGTCCTCCTCCACCCAGCTGATCGGAGGACTGCGAGGAATCCCCTGGCCCTCGAATACAAGGTGTGGCCTCCTGAGCATCTCGCGCACCACCCAGATTGGGTGCATGTGCTGCCGGCGGGCTGCCCGGCCCAGCAGTGGGCTACTGACCTGCCGGAGCGCCATGGTGAGGCCCGGACCCATCCTTTCCTCCTAGGCCTCTCGCAAAATTTACAGAGGATGACCAAGCTTGTGACCTATAAGACAATACTTAATTTGCACCACAGAACACTTATTTGCACTGGCGGCCTCGCTGGTGACCTCGCTCTCCTCTACCGTAGGCTGGACATCCGAAGGGCTAATCAATCATAAAGCACCACAAGTTGAATACTCTGCCTGCAGGCTCTATTAGCTGGAAATTGTTGTAATTGATGCCCAAGCAAGAGTGATTTACAGTTATCCTGCTCATTGGTTTGACTGTCTAGCATTGTACCCCACAAGATTCGTAAGGGCTGTGATCCCAAGGGTCACTTTAACTGCTTATTACGAGCCCCGTTGCTCCCCCAGTGTAGGTGACCTAACTATTTAGGGCAGGGCAATTGTTGGACCTGGCCCTTTAAAGGGTTATCTTCAAACTTTTCTTCCTCCTATTTCTTCTAACCTGTTTTAGTAAGCTTTAGGACTATGGGCGCTTTACCACTGCTAAAGTGCATATGCTCTCTGTGTAAAACAGAGGTCTTCAATGTGGGGGGCCTGACCACCAAAGGGGGAGGATAGTCATGGGAAGGGGTAAAACAACCATCAGGGGACGGTTAGTTCCGATATTGTAAATGCTTCAGCTGAAGTGTCATTTAGGGTGTGTCCTGCGCTGTGAAACGGAAGCTGGGCAGATAGATAAACAACTTCCTGCCAGGGTGCCTGCTGCCTGAAAGAAATGCAAATGTGGCTAAGGGTTAGTCTGCAAAAGTAAAAGGTAATCTGCAAATGTAAAGGATGCTTGGGAGCCAGTATTGGCTTTAATTGATCCAATCTTGGTAATAACAAAGATTTATTCTTTTTGAGTGGTAGTGCAGTTAACAACTGAGCTGTGATACAAGTGCTTTCAATTGTAATTGTATTTACATAGCATTTACTAGTAGGTGTTGAAGGGGCAGGTATGTAAAAAAATTGCATTACACAGTCTGGATATTGCTAAAATCTATATTTTGGAAGCACCATTTTATTGTAAAACGTTTAATGCATTTTGTAGCAGTTTATTTCATACTGTGTGTAATGCAAGTTTAAAATAATGACTTGCATATTCATAGTGCTTTCTGTCACAGGTTGTGACCTTGTAGCACAAAAAATATAGAAGTCACGTTTCCACTGCACCACCCAAGATTTAATTATGTGGCTCTCTGGTTACACACAGACCACTGCACTGCATTAACTAATAGAGGTTTTATAACATACTATTGCGCATTTCCCAATGAGTAACAACTTTTTGAAAATTTAATTTTCTTTTAAGTTGTGTGTTATTTTACATGTTGCTACCCAACAGTGAGAGACCTAAAAAACGTAGACTATTTTGTTTTTGGCCACACCTTTGACCCCGCCCCACGCTCACTGACATCACCCCTATTGCATGCAGCATCTCAGTTCTCATACTTATTTTAATGCACTTCGACAGCTGGTTGGCCTGGCTACCCATTCCTGTACGTATCATGGGAGGTTGACAAGAACTGGAGCACTGCGCTGCACACAGCACTGTTGCCTCAGTGAATACAGCTCACTCATCACGCTACAGCTGGCTCTGGTCGCGCTGGCCTGGGGGCTCAGCTGTGCTGGCTGCAGCAGTCTGACCACAGCTGAGACTCACTCAGCCCGGGTGGCAAGCAGCAGTTGTTTCTTTTTCGCGCTGCTGCCTGTGCCTCCAGACTGGTGCATGCCTCATTTACAATGTGCAACCACTGACTTAATTTTGAGCTAAGTTAAACCCTGTATATGTGTTTTTTTTTTTTATGTGAGGGGCACCTTACCTTTAGGTCATGCAGACATACACTGTCCTACAGGACTGTGCTAGCTGCTGCCACAGTTGCTCCCCCGCCCAGCCAGTGCCTGCTTCAGCATATCGCTGCACCCCTGCACTAAGGTTAGCTCTCACTTCCAGGCAACAGCAGAAAAAGAAAGCAGTGTGTTGCAGGTACACACATTAAGCCCTATGGTGCATGGGGGCACACACCGGATGTTATATCACTGGGTCGGGAAGCGCTATCACCTGGTTCTCCGTGCTCAGATTCTCAAGGCCCTCCAGCCTCCCCCAAACATGACTGAAGCCAACAACAGTAGCAAACGAACATAACTAGGAGTCACTCACAAAACTTGGTTTGCTAAACACTGGCTAATATTATTTCTCTACTGTAAAAATGATTTGCTGTCGGAATTGGGGGCATTTATGGTTGTCGATGATGAGTACCAGGTCCTTAGAAATGTTTGTCAGGAGGGGATCCTTAAGCCTAAAAACATTTGACAGAGGGGTCTCAGCATTAAAAAGTTTGAAGTCCTCTGATCTAAAATATATTGGTGAATGGTTTCTCTATGATTGGCTTATTTGATTTACTGGTAAGTCCCTAGTATAGTGCACCAGGTGTGCCTAGGGCCTGTATATCAAATGCTACCAGTGGATCTGTACCACTGATTGTGCCACCCACTTGAGTAGCCCTGCAAACATGTCTCAGACCTTCCACTGCACTGTCTGTGTGTGCAGTTTTAAACTGCCATTTCGACCTGGCAGGTGCACCCACTTGCCAGGCTAAACCTTCCCTTCTGCTATATGCAAGTCACACCTTAAGTTGGCCCAAGGCAGCCCCTTGGGCAGGGTGCAGTGTATTTAAAAGGTAGTACATGTAGTGGTGTGTTTTACATGTCCTGATAGTGAAATACTGCTAAATTCGTTTTTCACTATTGCAAGGTCTCTCTCTCCCTCCGGGTAACATGGAGATTGCCTTGAAATATCTTTTAATTGTAATTTCCCACTGGGATCAGATAGAGATATGGAGGTTGGGGTCTCTGAACTGACAGTTTAAAAATACATCTTTTGGTAAAGTTGGTTTTTAAATTGTAAGTTTGAAAATGCCACTTTTAGAAAGAGGGCATTTTACTTGCTTAACCATTCTGTGCCTCTGCCCATCTCTGGAATACACGTCTGGATCAGGATGACCGTTGGGCTGTTTGTGGATTATCTCTAGACAGTCACACAAAGGAAGCTGAGGTGTGCCCTGCATAGGTCTTTCCAAGGAGATGGAGGAGCTGACACTTCCACCTCAATAGGGCTGTGCCTGTCCTCGTACAAAGCAGCCTCTAACCTCACTAGTCTGGGGCCGGGGCAAGGAAAGGCAGGTACTGAGGACATTCTGCCAGGAAGAACTGGGTGCTGTAGGAGGAACTGCGACTCTGCCTGTGGCTTTGCTGTGCTGGCCTGCTGCTTGCTGCTTCTGTCCTGGGATTGAAAGGAAGGGACTTGGCTTTCTACAGCCTGCTCTCCAAGGTTACCCAAGGGCTTAAACTGAGATTGCCTCCTGTTAAGAAGTCTCAGGGCCATCAAAGACTTCACCTGACAGCACCTGGGCTCTCTTGCTGAGAGTCCTGATTTATCAAGTGGTGGCAAATCCAGCTCCTTGGCCCTTGGAAGTGAGCTCAGGTGCAACAAAGAAGAAACTAAGCACATCAACTCCAGAGCGAGTTCTGAACCGGTGCTGCTGTCTGACGCCACGCCACTGCCTGCACCAAAGCTGTGGTCCCCGCTGAGTACAATTACAGTGACATGCAACACAGGCCCGACGCTGCTGCAGCGCCTCCGAAATACTGCCGCACAATGAGTCCTGAGTGCCGTGTAACTGACGTCCATGACACCTGATTCCACCGCAGCACTTGTGGCCCCGTGGTGTGACCACAACACCGCAAAGTCAATGCTTCGCATCTTGACCTGCTGGATTCATCTATCCTGCCTTGTCATAAAGAACCAGTGCCTCACCCCCGACACCACATCACCTCCCCTGCAACCATAAGGAACCAATGCCTCACCTCCCCTGTCTAACAGTAAGGAACCGACAAACTAACCTCCCCTGTAGTAGTAAGGAACCAACACCGCATCGGGTCCAATGACGCCTTACCTTCCCAACTAAGTGCAACATCTTTGTTTCCTCATTGTTTATCAAGGCTCTGTACCTGGGGTCCATACAACTCCGTGACCAGCCAGCACTCCTTTGAGAGTGGCGTTGGACTGTTGGAAGCAACTCCATCAAGACGCCGTGATAGCACCAGTTGGAACTATTCTATTTTTGAGCACTTTACTAGGATTTCATCTTTGAAAATTGGTATTTTTACTAGTGTATTTTTTGTCATTTCAGTCTTGTTAAAATTCAGATAAATCTTGGTTATTTTTCTAAACTGGTGTGGAGTACTTTTGTGGTGTTTGTACTGTGTTACTGTGTGTGTGTGTGTGTTCAAATACTATACACATTGCCTCTGAGATAAGCCTGACTGCTCGTGCCAAACTACCAAGAGAGTGAGCAGGGACTATCTTAGCTGTGTGGCTCCCATACCCTGAATAGAGTGAGTGTCCCTATGTGGACAGGGTGCAAACCACTGCCAACTAAAGACCCCATTTCTAACAGCAACACAGAAAGTACATTCCTTGTGGTAAATGAGGGACATTGCTGGGACAACCTGCAACCCACACCTCCCGTCTGCAGTCTGGCGACAGCGACCCCTGAGGCCTAAACGAAGGTTGGATACCTCCCGCTTGTTGAAACCCGGCGCTACAGACTGCAAAGAGTGCTGGGTACCTGGTTGTTGTGACAAGTCGTAACAACTCACTCATGCTGGATGACGCCTGAAGACATCTGAGGTCTTTTGATCCCCTGGCTTACACATACATTGGCGAATTACTGTTCCTTCAGTCTCTATAATGCGTCCTATTTAATCACCTCCTAAGGCTGTTCCACTGCACTGTGCGTGTTCTTGTGGGGTGATCGCTCCTTCTGCCAACTCAATAGGGCCCGGTGGAGCCACACAACCTCAATAATCAACATGGTGAAACCAAAGACCAGCAAATCACTCCCACAAGACGGCTGTGACCCACCAGTCACAGATACATCAACAAACCGCAGACTGGATACACTAAACCACCTGGAGGCCACACTACGTACTCACTCAATTTGATAAAGTGCTACAAGCCACATTAGACCCTATAACCTCACTGGAGGCTCGGAAAGATGCTGTATCACTGAATATGAATTTACTGAAGACAGATCACCGCATACTGTCAGACAGGGTTGATGAAACTGAATCTGCTATTGTTGTGATGGAACCCACCATGAAGTAGCTGCAGGAGCAGTTACAAAAGATGGGGGATGAAGTGTCCAGTCTACATCACAGAGCGGAAGATGCGGAAGGACTCTCCCAGCGCAATAACATTTGCCTATGGGGTATCCCTGAAAGCGCTGAAGGTCCCAATATGGAACTGTTCCTCGACGAATGGTTGATGACGACAGAGCTGGCGGATAAAGTACCAAACCTTTTGCCTATAAGGAGGGCTCACTGGGTACCTGGCAGACCACCTCCTCCAGCAGCTCCGCCATGTCCCATCATAGCACACCTGCTTAATTACAGGGATCAAGATTTACTGCTACTGCAGTTCCGTGCCAAGGGTCCTTGGTAGTACAAGAACACGCAGATCACAGCATATCCCGACTTCATGATGGAGGTCCGACATCGGCAAAGCTCCTATCAAAAAGTTAAGCAGTGCCACGAGCTGAACATTAAATATGCGCTGCTCTTTCCAGCAGAGCTGTGGGTTATAGACAGTGAGAGGAACCATGTGTTCTTCTCCCCAGACGATGTAAGGACCTGGTTGCATGCCAAAGGACTGACACAACCCACAACAGAGAAGTCGACTGCTGGTGATTGGTTGGTGTCCAGGCCTCAGTGGCACAAACGTTGGACCATCGCCTCAAAACCGACCCAGGATCAGGTAGCAGAGGAGCAAGCACGTGCGGTGTCTGAAGCCTTCCAAAGTAGCAGAAACTCATTTGCATTACAATTCCCATTGGTCTCTGGCTCGGATGCTGGAGTTTCGACCCCTTCGCTGATTGACATCTTCCAGGGCCAGCAGATCACAGCGAGATCTGCAGAAAACTTATGGAACAGGTGATTGTAAACCGAGCAGGGGCATTTCTGTACATTCTGAACACTGGTGCGCCTGGGCATTTCACTGGTAAGCTGTGCACACTGGGCATACTGGGGGGAGACTGGTATATTCTGGGCCTTGCCATGGGAGAAACAGTCATTACTCTCTCCACGCCTCACAGAGTATAACTCCAACGAGGACATGTTTAGCTCAACATATATTATTGCTGTTCTCAAGTTTTTACTATGGGGCAACTGGCTGGGAACCCACTGACTACCTGTCCTGGGGTGGTGGGGGGTATATTTGTTATGTTATGGTTATTGTTATGAGTTTGTTCTTACAAAGCCATTGAGCACATGAGGGATACAACTGGAGGGAGGGAGTTAATATCCCTCGGAAACCATACACTGAACAAATAGATACTAGACCACCCTGCGCCCCCATTTTTGCGGTTATCACATGTGTATTAATAAGTCACCATGGGGACCCATACCGAGACACACACTCCCCTATATAATGTACTGACATGGAATGTGCATGGCATAGCAACGCAGACCAAATGTTATTGCAATTATGCATACCTGAAACGCCATCACACACAAATAGCAATACTGCTGGGAACATACCTCACGGCCACAGAACTCCAGAAGATTCAGACCAAATGGAAAGGGCAGATATTCGGCCCGTCCTCATCGGCATCTGCCCGAGGTGTGCTTATATGGATAGCACCTGCAGTTCCATACACGGTTGATAGGCACCATGCAGATGTTGGAGTTAGATACAGGATACTAGAGGTCTGACTTCCCAGGAAACAACTAACATTTGTCAGCATTTATACACCTTATTCTAACCAACCAGAATCTTTTGAGGCAATCACCCCTTCCCTTTTCCACAACCTCATGGCACCGGACCTCTGGGGAGGGGATTTTAACTGTGTATGTGACGTAATCTGAGACCGTTCTATACTCCCACTGCGGGGTGCGATAGGAACCCGGACATCACAACACTTTTAGACATAGCTTGACAGAAAGGTGCCTGCATGATGTATGGCACCAAGATTATCTGACAGACTGAGAATACTAATTTTATTCACCAGTTCATGATCTTCATACCAGGCCAGACCTGATGGGTCAGACAGGGCACACGTATTTCGATCTGGAATCTTCAAACTGATGCTCTATCAGACCCTCCCTTTCACGAAGGTCTTACTACCTGCATCCATCAATATTCTGATTTTATTAAGCGTTCCACACACCTACGGGCTACCGAATGGGACACTCACAAGGTGGTGGACAAATCACTTACATCCCCACAGGTGCCCCAGCCAATGTCAGCAGCGACCCAGTCCCCTACCAGAAGATGCCCTCAGTGATGACAGCAACTCTGGAGGTCTTGATCTGGATGAACACCCTGGCCCATCTAGAACCACTGGTCAGTCAGTGTAGGAAGCTGGCTCTGTATATACTATATCAAAATGAGATATAGTGTGCACAGAGTCCAGGGGTTTCCCAGAGGCTTGACAGATACAAAAATAGATAATACTAATGCTCTATTTGTGGTAGTGTGGTCGAGCAGTTAGGCTTATCAGAGGGTAGTGCTAAGCGTTTGTTGTACACACACAAGCGATAGAAGAAACACACACTCAATGACTTAACTCCAGACCAATAGAATTTTATATAGAAAAATATAATTTCTACATTGGTGGATCAGCGGTGGGGTCTACGACTTTGCATTTGCTGGACTACTCAGCCAATACCTGATCACACGACTAAGTTCCAAAATGGCCTTTAGAAAATAGATTTTTGAATTTGACTATTTTTTCTAAATTTTTAAAAGTCCTGCTAGGGCCTTGGCTAAGTCCCTTTTAGCATCTCATTTTAAGTTTAAAAGTATTGTAAAAGTTAGGATTTAGTTACTAGAAGTAGTTTTTAGTTTCTAAAAAGTAATCTCAACTTTAGAAGCATAATGAGCAGCTCAGAGGAAATAGTGATGGAACTCAACCTCACTCCTTACCTCCATCTAGGGATGGCAGAGCTAAGGTCACTCTATAAGCTGAAAAAGATTAGAACTGGTTCCAACCCTACCAAGGTAAAGCTCCAGGAGCTCTTGGCAGAGTACATCAGGGACCACTCTACTAAGGAGGAAGAACTCCCCTCAGAAGGTGAAGATGTTAGAGATGAGGTGGATGATCTCCCCCTCGCTCACCTAAGTAGACAAGGGTCCCAAGACCCTTGTCTCCAAGGATAGTACTCACTGGATCTGGATCTGGATCTTCCACAGAGGAGCCGAGTCCCTCTGGGAACATTGAGGGCAGCCTCAATGAAGAGGAAATCGTTTTAGCAAGGATGGCCAAAAAGTTAGCTTTGGAGCAACAACTCCTAGCTATAGAAAGGGAGAGAGCAGAAAGTGCTTAGGACCCATTACTGGTGGCAGCAACATAAACAGGGTAAGAGAGAATACTGATATCCTAGAAATCCCGAAAGGGATTGTCTCAAAATATGAAGAGGGTGATGATATCACCAAGTGGTTCACAGCTTTTGAGAGGGCTTGTGCAACCAGAAAGTTAAAAAGATCTCACTGGGGAGCTCTCCTTTGCGAAATGTTCACTGGTAAGTGTAGGGATAGACTCCTCACACTCTCTGGTAAAGATGCAGAATCCTATGACCTCATAAAGGCTACTCTGATTGAGGGCTTTGGATTCACTACTGAGGAGTATAGAATTAGGTTCAGGGGGACTCACAAAACCTCGAGCCAGACCTGGGTTGATTTTGTTGACTACTCAGTGAAAACATTAGATGGTTGGATAACTGGCAGTGGAGTGCATGACTGTGATGGGCTTTATAATTTGTTTATGAGGGAACACCTGCTAAGTAACTGCTTCAATAATAAGTTGTATCAACATCTGGTAGACCTAGGTCCCAATTTCTCACCAAGAATTGGGAAAGAAGACAGACCATTGGGTCAACATTAGGGTGACCAAGACTTCCACGGGGGTGACCAAAAGAAAGGGGGTCACAAAGCCTTCCCAGGGGAAGGGTGGTGAGACACCTAAGGACAAACACAAAGAGTCTTCTCAAGGGCCCCAAAAACCTGCTCAGGAGGGTGGGCCCGAGCTTCTTCACAGTCCACAAATGGGTACGAGGGTAAACATTTTGATTGACATTTCGACGGAAATCTTCTTCCTAGTCTCTGCACGTCGACGAGGACGTCACTCTAGCCCACGCGACGCCGTCTGACGTCATACAGGCAATAAGAGGTCCTCGACGACGTGCCGACGTCAGTACCAACATTTTTTACGTGCATGAGAACAACAACCCAATGCAATGAAAGAGCAAGGCAACATCCCATAACCGTGTAAAATACACAATATTGCAATGAATAGCTGTAAATTTAATATAACGAACAAATATATGCAAATCATGTATGTACACAAAGAATTATATACATATATATATATATATATATATATATATATATATATATATATATATATATATATATATATATATATATACAGATAAATATATACAAGTATCCATATACAGTATACAACATCTATTGCAACCTTGAAGACCAAGAGGAGCGCACTCAAGGATTACTTGGTAAGACCAGAAAGGCAACGGGGAGGCGGGTGGGACTGTGAGGAATCCACAGGTAGCTAAGCTAATGTATCCACCAGAAAAGTCGTTACCGAAGGTAAGTAACTCGTTCTTCTGATGGATACAACTACCTGTGGATTCCTCACCTAATGAATAGAGTCCCAAAGCAGTACCACGCCCGGTGGCGGGTGCCTAAATGGTCAGACCAAGAAATCCTGCAGCACTGACCGTGCAAAATGGCCGTCCCTTCTGACCTCAGAGTCCAAACAGTAATGTTTCGCAAAAGTGTGAAGGGACGACCAAGTTGCGGCCTTGCAGATGTCAACCACAGGAACACCTCTGGCCAAGGCCGAAGTGGCCGACTTAGCTCTGGTGGAATGAGCTCTAATGCCCTCAGGAGGGTCCTTCTTTGCCAAAGAGTAACAGATTTTAATGCAAAGAACCACCCACCTGGAGAGTGTTCTCTTGTGGACTGCCTTTCCTCTCCTCTTGCCCACGTACCCGATGAACAGCTGATCCTCCAGCCTGAAATCCTTTGTTCTATCAATAAAGAAGCTCAACGCCCTCTTTGGGTCCAGACGGTGCAGTCTTTCTTCCTCTTTAGAAGGATGAGGCGGAGGATAGAATGTGGACAAAGTAATTGTCTGAGCCAAATGGAAGGGTGAAACAACCTTCGGGAGGAAAGCAGCCTTGGTCCTCAACACCACCTTATCCCCATAAAAAGTTGTATAAGGGGGCTTTACCGATAAGGCCTGCAACTCACTCACTCTCCTTGCAGATGTTATAGCTACCAGAAAAACTGTTTTTATAACCAAATACCTTAAGGGGCAAGAATGCATAGGCTCGAAAGGGGACCCCATAAGGAAAGTCAGAACCAAGGACAAATCCCATTGCGGCATAACAAATGGTTTTGGAGGATATTTATTTAGAAGACCTTTCAAGAATCTGATAACAATAGGGGATTTAAATAACGATGGTTGGTCTGGAAGACAAATGAAGGCTGACAAGGCCGACAAATAACCCTTAATGGTAGCCACTGCACAACCTTTCTGCGCTAGAGACAGAGCAAAAGACAAAACGTCCGATAGATGAGCATGTAAGGGATCAATCTGCCTCTCTCCACACCACGCAACAAATTTAGACCACCTATTAGCGTAGATAGATTTAGTGGAGTGTCGCCTGGCCGCTAATATAACATCCACTACATCAGGCGGGAGAGAGAAGGAACTCAGGTTGCCCCGTTCAATCTCCAGGCATGTAGGTGCAGACTCTGGAGGTTGGGGTGTAAAACCTGCCCCTGCGACTGCGAGAGGAGGTCTGCCCTGAAAGGGAGACGGAGCAGAGGGCACATTGAGAGTTGGAGAAGGTCGGAATACCACACCCTCCTTGGCCAATCTGGAGCTATTAAGATGACTAGCGCCCGGTCTTGGCGAATCTTCCTCAATACTCGAGGAATCAAGGGTATGGGAGGAAACGCGTAAATCAACTGGCCGCACCAGGTTATTTGAAACGCGTCCCCCAACGCTCCCTGCATCGGATACTGGAGGCTGCAGAATAACGGACAATGCGCGTTCTCCAGAGTGGCAAACAGATCTACCCGAGGAAACCCCCACCTTTGGAAGATCAAACGGGCATGATCTGGATGGAGACGCCACTCGTGGTCTGCCGAGAATTGGTGACTGAGACCGTCCGCACGTACATTCAAGACCCCGGCCAGATGATTTGCTACCAAGCAAATCTGATGGTCCTTTGCCCAGGACCATAGTCGAAGAGCTTCTCTGCAGAGAAGGTACGACCCTACTCCTCCCTGTTTGTTTATGTACCACATCGTGGTAGTATTGTCTGTCAGGACCTGTACCGACTGACCACGAAGGGAAGGGAGGAAGGCCTTGAGAGCCAGACGTACAGCCTGTAACTCCAACAGATTGATATGAAACATCTGCTCCTCTGGAGACCAAAGGCCTTTGATCTCCAGATCCCCCAGATGAGCTCCCCACCCTAGAGTGG
The DNA here is from genome assembly GCF_031143425.1 of Pleurodeles waltl. Lineage (NCBI taxonomy): Eukaryota > Metazoa > Chordata > Amphibia > Caudata > Salamandridae > Pleurodeles > Pleurodeles waltl. Next base: position 1,759,116,201 of record NC_090444.1, read on the forward strand.
AAGCATCCGTTATGACCGTGGCCACTGGTGGCGACTGCGCGAACGTCTTTCCTTGTGAAAGATTGTTGCTCGCAATCCACCACTTCAAGTCCACAGCAGCATCTCTGGAGATCTTGACAGCACCTTCTAGATCTCCTTTGTGTTGAGACCACTGCCTTCGGAGGCACCACTGAAGAGCCCTCATGTGCCAGCGAGCATGCGTGACCAACAGAATGCAGGAGGCAAACAGATCGAGCAGACGAAGGACCTTGAGGACTGGAACTACCGCTCCATTTCGAAACATTGGAACCAATTCCTGAATATCTTCAATCCGCTGAGGCGGAGGAAAGGCTCGATTCAATGTTGTATCCAGTACTGCCCCTATGAACAGGAGGCGCTGAGAGGGCTCCAGGTGAGATTTGGGCTCGTTCACCGAAAAACCCAGGTCGAACAACAACTGAGTCGTTGACTGCAGATGATGCGACACAAGCTCCGGCGACTTGGCTTTGATCAACCAGTCGTCCAAGTAAGGGAATACTGCTATCCCCTTCCTTCTGAGCTCTGCCGCAACCACCGACATCACCTTCGTGAAGACTCGAGGTGCTGAAGTAAGACCAAACGGAAGGACCGCAAACTGATAGTGCTGCGATCCCACCATAAACCGGAAATACTTCCTGTGTGACTTGAGTATCGGGATATGAAAGTAAGCATCCTGCAAGTCGACAGACACCATCCAATCTTCCTTGTTCAACGCCAAAAGCACCTGAGCTAGGGTCAGCATCTTGAACTTTTCCTGTTTGAGGAACCAATTCAAGATCCTCAGGTCCAGGATTGGTCTCAACCGACCATCCTTCTTGGGAATCAGGAAATACCTTGAGTAACAACCTCGACCCCTTTCCTGCTCTGGGACCAACTCTACCGCGCCCTTTGAAAGGAGGACTTGTACCTCCTGTTCTAGCAACAGGAGGTGTTCTTCTGAACAATAAGATGGGCGGGGCGGGATGAGGGGCGGGAACTCCCGAAAGGGAAGGGTGTAGCCTTCTCCCACAATACTGAGAACCCAAGTGTCCGTTGTAATAGTCTTCCACTTGCGGAGAAAATGCTGTAATCTTCCCCCTACAGGAGAGGAGTGAGTGGGAAATGGTGGAAGCCTAAGGCTGCTTTCCCTGCTGCACCCCTCCAGAGGACGAGGAAGAGGCAGAGTGCTGCTGAGAGGCTCCTCTGGTGCGGGCCCTCCCTCTCCCTCTGAAAGATCTATAGGGATGGGAAGAGGCAGGTTGCTGGAATCTCCCCCGAAAGGAAGAGGAGGAAGAGCCACGCCCAAATCCCCGAAACCTCCTGAAAATCCTGGAAGAGGCAGAGGAAGAAGGAGCTTGGAGTCCTAACGATTTGGCTGTGGCCCTGCTCTCCTTAAAACGTTCCAAGGCCGAATCTGCCTTGGTGCCAAACAGCTTGTCCCCATCAAAAGGGAGATCCAATAGGGTTGACTGCACATCCGCAGAAAACCCCGAATTACGGAGCCAGGCCTGTCTCCTTGCCACCACAGTCGTGCCCATTGCTCTGGCCACCGAGTCGGTGGTGTCCAGCCCAGACTGAATAATCTGGGTCGCGGCAGCCTGGGCATCTGAAACAACATCCAAAAGACCCTGGGGAAGCTCCGTAAATGATGAGGAAATGTCATCCATAAGAGCATGAATATATCTCCCCAGGATACAAGTTGCGTTGGTGGCCTTCAACGCCAGACTGCAGGACGAAAAGATTTTCTTGGACTGCGCATCCAGTTTCTTCGAGTCCCTGTCCCCAGGCACCGTCGGGAAAGAACCAGGCGCTGATTTGGATGAACAGGAGGCCTGCACCACCAAGCTCTCGGTGTAGGGTGTCTAGAAAGAAAGCCAGGGTCAGTTGGTGCAGCTCGATACCTCCTGGCTACGGCTCTATGAACCGCTGGGGAAGATACTGGTCTCTTCCACACCTCTAGCACCGGATCCAGCAAAGCGTCATTAAAGGGCAATAGAGGCTCTGCCGCAGCTGAGGCCGGATGAAGCACCTCTGTCAGAAGGTTCTGTTTTGTCTCTGCCACCGGCAAAGGCAGGTCCAGAAAACTAGCTGCCTTCCGTACCACTGCGTGAAAGGAAGCAGCCTCCTCCGTGTATTCCCCTGGAGACGAAAGATCCTACTCAGGGGAAGTGTCCAGCCCACTGGCTGTATCTAGACCATGCAGTCCATCACCCGAGTCCTCTAGTTCTCCTTCTTCCAGGACTCGTTGGTACTCCTGCTCCTCTAATAAACGGAGAGCACGTCTCCTCGAATGAAGCCTCTGCTCGATACGCGGAGTCGACAATGCCTCCGCCGAAGCCGAAGATCGGCGCCGATCTTCAGAAGCCACCGACGCCGCGTCCGGTGCCACAGGTAACTTCGGCGCCGATGAAAGAGCACTCGGAGCAGATGGACCCACCGGAGTCACAGGACGAAATCCCGAAGTCGACGGGATGGAAATCTCCGGGGCCAATCCCTCTGAAGCCACCGGAGCGGCCACCGGCGCCGACACCGGCGCCGAGCCCACGTTCCCAAAAGGGAGAAAGGGCATAAAGGGTGCCGGCCGTAGAGGCGCAGGATCACCCAATGAAAAGGCCAAAGGGCCAGCCGGAGCACCCCCTGGAGCCATCTGTTGGAAGATGGTATACATCGCATTTAGGAATGCGGTACTATCGGCTCCAGGGGTGGGAAAAGCCGGATACTGGGGTGCCTGTATCGAAGGCGACCCCAACGCCGGCCTCGACGTCTGCGACGCCGGGGACAACACCAGAGGCTGCACCACTTCAATCACTGACCCCTGTCCAGGTGAAGTCGGTGACGCCGGAGAAGGCAACGGCGTCGATGGATGCGGCGTGACCGTGGGACTGACCTCCCAAGTCCTCCGGCGCCGATCCGAAGACCTGGAACGAGTCTCCTTGCTTGAATGGCGCCGTGATTCTCTACGGCGCCGGGAGTCTCGATGACGCCGATGCCTTGGCGAAGAAGACTTCTTATGATGTTTTTCTTTCTTCGACTTCGCCATAAACAACTTCGCCTCACGTTCCTTGAGGGCCTTTGGATTCATGTGCTGGCATGAATCGCAAGTCGAGACGTCGTGGTCGGAGCTTAAACACCAAAGGCAGTCGGAGTGAGGATCCGTAACTGACATCTTGCCCCCACACTCACGACAAGGCTTAAAACCCGACTTTCTCTGCGACATTATTACTGCAGCGAAGGACTACGCAGCAAAAAATACACTGTAACCACAAAAGTAACAGTTGCTCCATCGAAGATAACCGATTCGAATGCACGGAAAAAAGGGAACTGACGTTGGCACGTCGTCGAGGACCTCTTATTGCCTGTATGACGTCAGACAGCGTCGCGTGGGCTAGAGTGACGTCCTCGTCGACGTGCAGAGACTAGGAAGAAGATTTCCGTTGAATGCTGGCGCCATGGGAGTATTCATTAGGTGAGGAATCCACAGGTAGTTGTATCCATCAGAACTGGTGTGTATGAAAACCAGAGCAAAGAGCAGAGCACAGGGTGGAAAAGAAGTGTTGGAGCCTGGAATAATGGCCCAACCTTCCAAGAGAAAAGGTAAGAGGACTGGGGGACTAGCCTCTGAACAGAAAAAGAAGCAAGACCCCTCTTCTCAGGAAGATGTCTTATCCCCTGAGGGAACTGAGTCCATGGAGCTGGAACCTTACCAGGTACAGCTCTTGGGCCCAGGGGACCCACAAGGGAACAGCTGTGCCAGGGACAAGACTTGTCCCACTCTTCAAGGACTGAGAGAGCAAGCTGCTGAACGGGAGAAGGGAGATGTCAGTGGCTCCCACAGGGTATATTGGCAGGATGGACTCCTTTAGACTGAGGCCAGAGACACCAAACCTGGTGCCACAAGAAGAGTGGTAGTGCCTAAGGAGTTTAGAGAGTTTATCCTCACATCGGCCCATGACATCTCCCTAGCTGGGCATTTGGGACAGACCAAGACATGGGACCACCTTGTGAACCATTTCTATTGGCCCAACATGTCCCAGAAAGTAAGGGAGTTTTGTAGCTCCTGTGTCACCTGTCAAGCCAGTGGTAAGACAGATGGCCATCCAAAGGCCCCCCTCATTTCACTTCCAGTGGTGGGGGTACCCTTTGAGAGGGTTGGTGTGGACATTGTGGGTCCACTTGAATCTCCCAAAGCCTCAGTGAACCAATACATACTGGTAGTAGTGGATCATTCTACCAGATACCGTGAAGCAATTCCCCTTATGTCAACTACTGCCTCTGCAGTAGCCAATGCCCTAATTGGTATTTTTTACCAGAGTGGGTTTTCCTAGGGAAGTGGTTTCTGACAGAGGTACCAACTTTATGTCAGCTTACCCGAAACACATGTGGAATGAGTGTGGGGTGACTTACAAATTCACCACACCATACCATCCACAAACCAATGGACTTGTTGAGAGATTCAACAAGACATTGAAGATCATGATCATGGGGCTCCCTGAAAAACTCAAAAGGAGATGAGATGTCCTCCTGTCATGCTTGCTTTTCGCCTACAGAGAGGTGCCTCAGAAGGGAGTAGGGTTTTCCCCCTTTGAACTTCTGTTTGGCCACCCTGTAAGGGGACCACTGGCACTTGTTAAAGAAGGCTGGAAGAGACCTCTCCATAAGCCTACACAAGATGTGGTGGATTATGTGCTTGGCCTCTGCTCTAGGATGGCTGAGTACATGGAAAAGGCATACAAAAACCTTGAGGCCAGCCAACAACTCCAGAAGTTGTGGCATGACCGAAAGGCTGCAATGGTTTAATTCCAGCCAGGGCAGAAGGTCTGGGTTCTGGAACCTGTGGCTCCCAGGGCACTTCAGGACAGATGGAGTGGCCATTACCCAGTTCTAGAGAAAAAGAGTCAAGTCACTTACTTAGTGGACCTGGGCACTAGCAGGACACCCTGAGGGTGATCCATGTTAACTGCCTGAAATCCTACAATGATAGGGCAGACATAACCCTGCTGATGGTTACTGATGAGGATCAGGAAGCAGAGAGTGAACTCTTCCTGACCTCCTCTCAACTGACCCTAAAGATGGATCAGCAGACGGAGTTGTCTATTCAGACACCCTCTCTGCCCCACAGCAAGCTGACAGCAGGCAAGTCCTACAGCAGTATCCTGAGCTCTTCTCTTTGACCTCTGGTCAGACAAACCTGTGTACTCATGATGTGGACACAGGAGACAGTTTACCTGTCAAAAACAAAGTCTACAGACAGTCTGACCAAGTCAAAAGAGAGCATCAAAGTGGAAGTCCACAAGATGCTGGAGTCAGGGGTAATAGAGCACTCTGACAGTCCATGGGCTAGCCCAGTGGTCTTGGTCCCCAAACCTCATACCAAAGATGGCAACAGAGAAATTAGGTTCTGTGTGGACTATAAAGGACACAAATCTGTCACTAAGAGCAGATGAACTAATTGACAAATTAGGTGCAACCACATTCCTAAGTACCTTTGACTTAACTGCAGGGTACTTGCAATTAGGATGGCACATGGAGCCAAAGGAAAGACCGCATTCTCTACACCTGATGGGCAATGTTCCCTCTAATTTTTTTCCACTGTGTGCGGCAGTGTGCGGTCTCTGTGCGCTGCAGCCAAGGATACGTGCGCCAAGAAATTGACCATTCACGCGCGCACAGCGCATAACTAGCCAAGATCTTTGGCATTAGCCTCTCCATACCACTAAAGCAAAAAAGGGATATCATTGCTCCATGCAATAGGGCATCAAGGCAGTTTTGTGACCTGGTTGCACACCCCAAGGACATGACCTGTTAGGGGAGCACGTATATTGCTCTAAACGGCTTATTTAGGCTTAGAAAGTGATAACGCATATAAACTACCACAAAGTATAGGAATGGTGGAACATTCGATAACAGCACATTTTCTACTGTTCTGAAGCATTTCTTAGCTCATTAACCATTAATTTCCAAGACAAATATCACTTGCTCGCTTGTTTGCTAAAGTACGCCAAATGATGTTTACAACACTCCCCGCGGCATTTAAACGCTGTTTTCATTGACTTCAATCCAGATTCAAATATGAGCATTATCTGCCTTAGGGGAGCACGTATATCGCTCTAAAAGGCTTATTTAAACTCAGAAAGTGATAAAGCATATAAACTACCACAACGTATAGGAATGGTGGAACATTCGATAACAGCACATTTTCTACTGTTCTGAAGCATTTCCTAGCTCATTAACCATTCATTTCCAAGACAAATATCACTTGCTCGCTTGTATGCTAAAGTACGCCAAATGATGTTTACAACACTCCCCGCGGCATTTAAACGCTGTTTTCATTGACTTCAATCCAGATTCAAATATGAGCATTATCTGCCTTAGGGGAGCACGTATATCGCTCTAAAAGGCTTATTTAAACTCAGAAAGTGATAAAGCATATAAACTACCACAACGTAGGCCTGCGCGATGGGGGAAGGAAAGGTGCGCGCACGCTCGCGCGCGTGCCTTACAGGGAACATTGCTGATGGGTATTATCAGTTCACTGCTATCACCCTTTGGCTTAAAGAATGCCCCTGCCACCTTCCAAAGGTTGGTGAATCAAGCCCTTGCTGGGTGGAGTCCTTTGGTGCACATATCTAGATGATATTGCTGCCTTTAGCTCCAGCTGGCAGGATCGCCTGGTCCACCTGGGGAAGGTGTTGCAGGACTTGTAAACAGCAGGCCTCTCTATCAAAACATCTAAATGCTAGATAAGGCAGGGCACAGTTGTATACTGGGGCCACCTTGTAGGTCGAGGCCAAGTGAAACCTTTACAACCTAAGATGGAGACAATTCTGTACTGGGAAGGTCCAAAAACCCAGGCTCAAGTAAGGGCATTCCATGGCTTGACTGGGTACTACAGGAGGTTTGTGAAGGGATACGGGTCCCTTGTGACTCCCCTCACTGAACTGACCTCAAGATGCCAAAGAAGATAAACTGGACCCTTGACTGTCAAAAGGTCTTTGACACCCTGAAAGAAGCAATGTGCTCAGCACCAGTTCTAAAAGCTTCAGATTATTCTAAGCAATTCATTGTGCAGACAGATGCCTCTGAACATGGGATAGGAGCAGTCCTATCCCAAACCAATGATGATGGCCCTGGCCAGCCTGTTGCTTTCATTAGCAGGAGGTTACTCTCCAGGGAGCAGCGTTGGAGTGCCATTAAGAGGGAGGCCTTTGCTGTGGTTTGGTCCCTGAAAAAGCTGAGGCCATACTTGTTTGCCACTCACTTTGTTGTTCAAACTGACCACAGATTTCTCAGATGGCTTATGCAAATGAAAGGTGAGAACCCTAAACTTTTGAGGTGGACCATATCCCTACAGGGAATGGACTTTGTAGTGGAACACAGACCAGGGACTGCCCATGCCAATGCAGATGGACTTTCCAGGTTCTTGCACTTAGACTATGAAGACTCTCTTGGGAAAGGTTAGTCTCATCCTCTTTCGTTTGGGTAGGAGGGTGTGTACGAAAGTGCCACTATTGGCATGGTTAAACCCCCCCCCAACACATGTTTTGCCTAGTGTTGATACCAACTTTGATTGAAAGTGTGCTGGGACCCTGCTAACCAGGCCCCAGCACCAGTGTTCTTTCCCTAAAACTGTACCTTTGTTTCCATAATTGGCACAGCCCTGGCAGACAGTTAAGTCCCTTGTAAAAGGTACCCATGATACCAAGGGCCCTGTGGCTAGGGAAGGTCTCTAAGGGCTGCAGCATGTATTATTCCATCCTGGGGGACCCCTCACTCAGCCCATGCACACTGCATTGCAGCTTGTGTGTGCTGGTGGGGAGAAAAAGGCAAAGTCAACATGACATTCCTCCAGGGTGCCATGCTCACAAACCACTGCCTGTGGCATAGGTAAGTCACCCCACTAGCAGGCCTTACAGCCCTAAGGCAGGGTGCACTATACCACAGGTGAGGGCACAGCTGCATGAGCAATATGTCCCTACAGTGTGTAAGTCCATTCTTAGACATTGTAAGTGCAGTGTAGCCATAGTGAGTATATGGTCTGGGAGTTTGTCATTACGAACTCGACAGCACCATAATGGCTTCACTGAATACTGGGAAGTTTGGTATCAAACATCTCAGAACTATAAACCCACACTGATGCCAGTGTGGGATTTATTGAAAAATGCACACAGAGGGCATCTTAGAGATGCCCCCTGTATGTTAGCCAAACTGCTAGTGTAAGACTGACCGGTCTGTGCCAGCCTGCCACTTTCAGACGGGTTTCTGATCACATGGGGAGAGTGCCTTTGTGCACTCTGTGGTCAGAAACAAAGACTGTCCTGAGTAGAGGTGCTTCACACCTCCCCCCCTGCAGGAACTGTAATGCCTGGTGGTGAGCCTGAAAAGGCTCAAGCCTTGGGTTACAGTGCCCCAAGGCACTCCAGCTAGTGGAGAGCCCCCCCCCTGGAGAAGTCTGGTGGGAAAATTACGGAAAACAGGGAGGAGTGACCACCCCAGCCAGGACTACCCCTATGGTGTCCAGAGCTGAGGGAACCCCCTCCCTGCAGAATCATCCATCTTGGTTTGGAGGACAGAGACCAATAGGGATAGGAATGTGCCCTCCCTCCCCAAAGGGAGAGGGCACGAGGAGGGTGTAGCCTCCCTCAGGGACAGTAGCCATTGGCTACTTCCCTCTGACCCCTAACACACCCCTAAATCTAGGATTTAAGGGCCTCCCTGAACCCAGCTCACCAGATTCCTGATGACCTACAAGAAGAAGGACTGCTAAGCTGAAACCCCCAGCAGAGAAGAAGGAAGACGATAACTGCTTTGGCCTCAGCCCTACCAGCCTGTCTCCTGCTTCAAAGAATCAAAGAACCTGCAAAAAGACCAGCAACGCGTTCAGTGGGCCCAGCGAACTCTGTGGACTCCAGAGGACTGCACTGCACCCAAAAGGACCAAGAACCCCCGAGCACAGCGGCTCTGTCCAAAAGAAACCTACAGCTAAGGACTCCCACCTCACTCCAGATACGCAAGTCCTGACCCCTGTGCACCTGACACCCACGGCCCGTGTCCAGGTGGTCCACCCAGCAAGAAAGGGTCCCCAGGCGATTGGGAACAAGAGCCCACCCTGGGTTGACCCCTCCAAACCTTGACGACGACGCCTACAGAGAGAATTCAGAGGACCCCCGTGACCGTGAGCTCCGGACGAAGATATCCAATGCCTAAAGGACACACTGCACCCGTAGCCCCTAGGCCTTGGAAAACCTGACCCCCGGTGCAGCACCGACCAGCATGCGGCCCTCCTCCCTGCCCAGCTGGTGGTTTCCCCGAGAAGCCCCCCTGGACCTCGTCTACAGCCTCAGAGTGACCCCCAGGGGTCCCCTCATAGAGGTGCATTGAAACCCCGACGCCCTGTTTGCACCCTACACCCAGCTGCCCTAGTGCTACTGAGGGTGCTTGTTGGTGCCTACTTGGGGCCCCTCCAGTGCTCTCTTGAACTCACCTGGTCTGCCCTCTGAGCCGCGGGTACTTACCTGCTGGCTGACCGGATTCAGAGAACCCCCGTGTCTCCATAGGAGCCCACATTAATTTGGTGCCTCTTTGAGCTCTGCACCCCACCGGCCCGTGTTGCTGGTGGTGGGTGTTTGGGGTTAACTTGAACCCCCAACGACGGACTACCTAAAACCCGGAGATAAGAACTGTAAGTTGAATACTTACCTGTAAAACTGTACTATCTTTTCTTCCCGCAGGAACTGTTGAAAATTGCATTGTCCACTTTTAAAATAGCTTTTTGACATTTTAAAGAAAACTGTATACCTTGGTGATTACATTCAAAGTCCTAATTACACCTATGCAAAGTATCTTTCATTCTATTTAATTACCTGCAAACTGAATCTTGTGGTTCTAGAAATAAATTAACAAAACATATTTTTCTATATAAAATCCTATTGGTCTGGACTTAAGTCACTGAGTGTGTGTTTCTTCTATTGCTTGTGTGTGTACAACAAATGCTTAGCACTACCCTCTGATAAGCCTAACTGCTCGATCACACTACCACAAATAGAGCATTAGTATTATCTATTTTTGCCTCTGTCAAGCCTCTTGGGGAACCCCTGGACTCTGTGCACACTATGGCCCTCATTTTGACATTGGTGGTAGATCCCTCTTACCTCCGCAGTGGCGGGCGCTAACATACCGCCGCGGTGGCGAATATCCGTTCGCCATATTATGACATACACACACCAATCCGACAGAATACTGCCATATACACAAATCCGCCAACCCAAAGGTCAGTACTAAAGTGGCGAAACCAACACCCATACCTTTACGCCAACAAAACAACGCCCACCACATTATGACCCATGAATCACCACGGTGGACATTCAAGGGCGGTAAACCATTGGCGGTAAATACCGCCGCGCTCAGAATGGACAACCACATACAAAACAACACTACATTTGCCAATACTAAAAACACACACCAGACATTTATACACACACAACACCCACCCACCCATACCACATAAAACTCACACCCACAGTACCCACAACCCTTTACGAACAACAATTACAGCCAGGAGATTGACATGAACAGCACAGAGACAACTAGACACACACACCACATACACCCAAACATCCCTCACGCACCCCACATCACACAGACCACCACATTACTCAACACACTCTCACCAACACACACCACCAAACACCCATGTCCCCACAAAAGCACCCCCGTTTCACTGATGAGGAGTTAAGGGTCATGGTGGAGGAAATTGTCAGGGTAGAGCCACAGCTGTTTGGAGCACAGGTACAGCAGATATCCATTGCATGGAAGATGAAGCTATGGCGGAGAATCATGGACAGGGTGAACGCCATGGGACAGCACCCAAGAACAAGGGACGACATCAGGAAGACGTGGAACGTCCTACGGGGGAAGGTACGCTCTGTGGTAGCAAGGCACCAGCTCGCCATACAGAGGACTGGCGGTGGACCCCCATCTCCTCCCCACAGCTTACAGCATGGGAGGAGCAAGTCTTGGCAAACCTGCATCCTGAGGGACTCGCTTGAGTAGCCGGAGGACTGGACACTGGTAGGTCAACATTTACCACTTATCACCCCTCATACCTGCATGCCATCTTACCCCCTTACCCTCACCCTCACCCACATCACTCCACTCCATCCCACACAGTGCACATGTGACCAACCCCAATGCCAAGCCCTGCATGCCATACCAATGCATGGACAGCCCTCCCAGCCCTGCGTGTACACCCATCACCAAAGCATGCACAGCATTGGGAAACTAAGAATCACACAATACATCACCATACACAAGCAAAAGGTGGCAGGGCAACAGCAACGATAGAGGGGAAGCCAAGAATGTACATTATGTCACAGACATGAAGCATAATACATCACTTACATCCCCACAGGTGCCCCAGCCAATGTCAGCAGAGAGGAGGTGCCACGACAAACCTTCTGGATATGGACCAACAACCTGGCCCATCAGGGACCACTAGACAGTTGGTCACGCAAGCCCACTCACAGTCCACCACAGAGCCTCTCCCATCAGTATCCAACACCACAGCACCCACCCAGCGTACCCACACCTCTGTCCCCAGGACACGTCAATCAGCAGTGTGCCCGCCTGTACAGGGACCCCAGGCCACACCTCAAACCCAAGACAATCAGGGACCTGGGGTCAGTGGCTGTGGGCACACTGTTCAGGGGACAGAGGCACAGGCCAACAGGGACACTTGGAGGACCGATGTGCGCCAGGGGGAGGACAGGCCCAGGGAACCGACTCTCCAGAGGCACTCACCGAGATCCTGGGAGCCTACCAACATTCTCAGGACCCGATGGGCCAGATCCTTGACAACGTGCAGGAGAACAGGCAGCTGCAGGAGGGACAGTATCAGGGGATCAGGGAGGACTTCAGGCCATTAACACCATCTTGATCTCCATAGCAGGGGTGCTGGCAGACATGGCCACCATCATGAGGGAGGCAACAGCACAGCAGCGGGCCCCTACCACTAGCCAGTCCATTGACCAGCCCTCCACTGCAGCTAGTGGGCAGGAGGACCCGCAACAGGACTTACAGGCCACCAGCACTCCTCCCCCTGCAGAAGGTGAACCACCCTGCAAACGTTCCCTGCGACCCCGAGAGAAGACAGAGACACCTGCCAAGACCACCACCAGGAAATGAGACTCTCCTTATTGTCCCTCCTGTGTCCCACACAGTCATCTTGTCCACTTTGAACTGCCTTTGCTCCCCTTCCTATGGCCCCTTGGACACTGGACCTGTGCTACAAACAGACTGGAACAATACCCTGGGCCTTCCTCCATCATCACCGCATTCCATTGCACTTTTCCCTCAATTTCATAGCACTACAATAAACACCCTTGAATACAACTTGACTACTAGTATTTTATGTTTTGAAAATGTGCAATTATGGAAACAGTCACATCTAGTCAAATAATCTGAACACTGTGAGAGCATAGAAATAATGACATGTAGCTGTCTGTAGTCAGCACATCAGTACACAGTTGTGATATCACCAACATCTGTAAAATGACAAGCCATAGGTGACAATAAATTGAGATGCAAAGGAAGTTAATGCCATCATGCTACAGCCACACAGAATACATGAATAGTCAGAGGAATGGTCAGATGCACGGTATCACCTGTGTCCCATTGGAAGTATTGACGGATAACTGATGTTCTGTTGTCCTCATCCTCATCCTCTTCATCCTCACTGTCCTCAGGGTCTACTTCTGCCACAGGGGCATCTCCAGTCTCTTTCTCCTGTAGAAAGGGTGCATGGAGTCTGAGGGCTCGGTTGTGCAATATGCAGCATGCCACTATTATCTGGCAGACCTTCCCAGTGAGTAGCACAGGGATCCACCTGTCAGATGGAGGCACCTGAACCTGGCCTTCAGGAGGCCGAAGGTCCTCTCGATGATCCTTCTAGTTCACCCATGTGCCTCATTATAACGTTCCTCAGCCCATGTCCTGGCATTTCTCACAGGGGTCAGCAGCCATGATAGGTTTGGGTAGCCAGAGTCACCTGCAAGTATTGAGGGACAACATTTATCCTCACACAATGCTATAGGGATGACACCTGAAAGCATACACTAACATACATGGGTGGGGACCATGGCTCACCTATTAGCCACACCCTGTGCCTCTGTCGTTGGGCCATCACATTTGGGATGCTGCTATTCCTCAGAACAAAGGCGTCATGCACCGACCCAGGATACTTAGCATTGGCGTGGGAGATGTACTTGTCCGCCAGGTACACCATTAGCACATTCAGTGAGTGGAAACTCTTCCGATTCCTGAACACCTGTTCATTCTGGCTGGGCGGGGGGGGGTGGACAAACACAATATGTGTTCCATCAGTTACCCCAATAAAATTGGGGATATGTCCCATTACATAGAATCCGGCCTTCACTGTGGCCAAATCTTCCACCTGGGGGAAAGCTATGTAGCTGTACATGTGTTTTACCAGGCAGACAAAACACTTGCCAGCACGATTGAGAACATTGCCTGTGACATTCCTGCTGCCAATCCCACTGTCACTTGAAAAGTACCTGTTGCCAGGAAATGCAGCACTGATAGCACTTGCACAAGAGGGGGGATCCCAATGGGACGACGGATAGCAGATATCAGGTCTGGCTCCAATTGGGCACACAGCTCAGTTACTGTGGCCCTGTCCAGTCTATAGGTGAGTATAATGTGCCTGTCCTCCAGTGTAGTCAAGTCCACAAGGGGTCTGTACACTGGGGTATGTCTCCTCCTCTTATTCATCCACAGTGGTAGGCATCTAAGGGACAAAAGAGTGAGTAGGCTGTCACAATTTGAACAATGGAACCACAACTTCAGTGTACATAGTGCATTTATGTGATGGGACAGTGGGAATGGCGAGGTATGTGCTAATCTAGGCTGTGACGCAGTTAAGGTTGATGACCGTTGTCCACCACCATGAAATGGCGACCGCCTGTCCAGTATGTAGGGACAGGTGGAAGTGAGGTAACTCCGCCAACGTTGGGCGTCGTGGCGGAAGGCGGTCTTGCACCGCCGTGCAATTCCTCATTGGATAATATGGGTCTCTATGGAGTACAGTGGCCAATGGGGATCTGCGCCGGCGGTGACGGTGTACCCAGCCGCGGACATGACCGCCATTTTCTATCTGATTCCTCACTTGTTTCCTGACCTTCAACAGGAGAATACCTACACTGCCTGTGCTGCTGTGACCTGTGTCTGGAACCTACCATTGCCCGTGTGACCGGGGAAAGGGCCCCTGCCTTCACTTCGGAGGTGTTGGAGCGATTGGTGGATGGGGTCCTACCCAAGTACGGACTGCTGTATGGGCCTTCAGACCAACAGGTGAGTACGCTTTGGGCACAATGCATGTGGGAAGGATGCATGGAGATGTGTGTGCAAATATCGTGTCATCGGGAGGAGGGAATGTCTTGTGGTGTGTACATGGTGTGCGCCGGCCACTGTGTGTGCCAATGGTGACGGAAACGGGATATGTGTGACAGGCTGGATCGTATGGTTAATGGTGTTCCCCATCAAAACAAGGGATTATGGCGTGCCATCGCCAAGGATGTGCGGATCCTGGGGGTCTATGGCGGGCGGAGCACCCACTGTCGGAAACCGTGGGAGGACCTGAGATGCTGGGCAAGTAAGACCGCGGAGGCCCAGCTGGAGATGGCCTCCTAACGAGGAAGGGGTGCCCGTCAGAACCTGAACCCCCGGATGGCCCGCATACTGGCGTTGACCTACCCAAAGCTGGATGGGCGATTGAGGGAATCACAGGAGCCACAAGGGGGTGAGTACAGTGGGCATTATTAAAATAATTGGCAGGTGGCATGAGACCCGGGTGGTGGATGTGAGTTAGTGGGTGCCCTTAAGGCCAGGCCAGACATTGCAGCGTGTCAACTCTAGGGTAATGTGTGTATGGCAAATGCAGGTAACCTAGCTTGTTAGCATTCCATGTCAGTCAGGGCTTTGTGGGTCCCAGGGAGGGTGTAGTTGGCAGTGTGTGGCCTCATCTTGCCGTGGCATCTAGCCAAATCACTGGCAGTGCAATGCATAGTGCTCAAGCCTGATCCCTGTGTTTAACGGTGCTGTGTATGCCAACTGTGGTGTTGATGCAGTAATTGACCCAGTGTTTCCTTTTCCCCCCCCACCCCCTTTTTAATTCTGTCATCCTTTCCATGTGTACATTAGTATCATCTGGCAGGAGAGGCACCGGCGACAGAGGGAGCTGCATCCCACAGGACCCTGGAGACAGAGTTCACTGACGCCGAGGGAACCAGTGGGACGGAGGGGGAGGGGAGCACCATGGCGGAGAAAGGAGGTGACAACACAGACTCAGATACCTCCTCCGATGGAAACTCCCTGGTGGTGGTGGACACCTCTGTGACCACCCAGGCTACAGGTACAGCCGCTACCCCCCGTACCAGCACCACCCTCCCAGTAGCCCCTCAGCAAATTGCCCGTGCCGGCTCACCCAGGAGGGTGGGCATCTCCTTTGCCCCAGGAACCTCAGGCCCTGCCCCAGTAAGCCCTGCTGCCCTGAGTGAGGAGGCTATTGACCTCCTGAGATCGATCTCTGTAGGGCAGTCAACCATTGTGAATGCCATCCAGGGGCTGGCATCCCAGATGCAGCAATGCAATGCATTCCTGGAGGGCATCCACGGTGGACTGGCGGTCCAACAGAGATCAATTTCGGCTCTGGCCTCCTCTCTGATGGCAGCCACTGTCCCTGTTCCTACTGTCCCCCCTCCAACTACCACTTTCCAATCCCAGTCTTCTCAACCCCAACCCATCCCATGCACACATACAGATGAGCATGCACACAAGACAATACCCAAGAGTGGCACAGTCAAACACAGGCATCACACTTCATCCCACAAGCACTCACACAAACCCCAGACAGTTGCAAACACAACCACATCCACTGCCTCCACTGTCTCCACCTCCTCCTCCTCCTCCTCCTCTACCTCCCTCACAATCTCGTCCACACTCACACCTGCATGCACTGCATCAACATCCACCACCAGCATCACCACACCAAGCAGCACACAGACCTCACTAGCAGACATCTCCACAACATCCATGCACACGTCCCTGTGTCCTCTCCCACCCTGTCTGTTCCCCCCCAAAAGTACACAAACGCAAGCATTCACACACCAAACAGCCATCCACCTCACATCAGCACACTGCCCATGCACCTGCACCCAAATCCAGCAGACATACACCTCCTACAACCACACCCTCAACCTCCACTCCCATTCCTCCTCCCTCCTCCCGCCCCACTGTCCCTAAAAAGCTTTTCCTTGCCCAACTTGACCTCTTCCCTCCTCCTACTCCCCATCCTGCCCGTAAGAGCAGGGTCCCAACGACTCAGCCCAGCACCTCAGCCAAACAGTCCATGCGGACAGTGGTGGCACCACCTAGTTGTGGTGGCAAGTCAGTGAAGGATCCCACTCCACCAGCCAAGAAGGTTAAGGATCCCACACCTCCTGCCATGAAGGGAAAGATGCTCTTGACTCCTGCCCAGAAGGCTAAGGATCCCACGCCTCATGCCATGAAGGGTAAGAAGCCCTCGACTCTAGCGGAGGCTGTCAGGGTGAGACCTTCACCACCACCAGCCGTCACACGGCCCCCACCTCCAGCTGAGGAAGTGCATCCCTCACCATCAGCAGTGGCTGCCCAGGAGGCAACTCCACCTGCCACCACAGTTCAGCCCTTACCACCAGCATAGGCTGCCCAGCAGGTACCTCCCCCTGCCACAACAGTTCAGCCCTCACCACCAGCAGAGGCTCCCCAGGAGGCACCTTCAACTGCCACCACAGTTCAGCCCTCACCTCCAGATGACACAGTGCTGCCATCAGCACCAGCGTAGGGCATGTAGGCCACCCTCCATGGACTGCTGTATGAGGGCTCCCCTCCAGGAGCAGTGGGCATGTGGGCTGTCTATTGGAGTTATCACCGCCATGGTCATAATTTGGCAGTAATTACCGCTAGCCTGTTGGCGGTATTACCGCCACTTTATCACTCACCGCCAGGGTCATAACGAGGGCCTATATCTCATTTTGATATAGTATATACAGAGCCAGCTTCCTATAGTTGGCTACCACATCCCACAACCAGTCAACCACAGCCCCCCCCCCTCAGACTCAAAGACCACAGCAGCCAGCCAACGCCCCCAAACTTCTGTCCCCAGGACACGTCAATCAGTAGTGTGCCCACCTGTACAGGGACCCGAATCGACACCACACAGGCAAGACAATGAATGTCCTGGTGTAAGTGGGAGTGGGCACATCGTTCAGGAGACACAGGCACAAGAAACCAGGGACAGTCGGAGGACAGCTGTGTGCCAGGGGGAGGCCAGGCCCAGGGAACCGACTGCCCAGGAGGCACTCACAAATGTCCTGGGGCATACCAACAATCCCAGGACAGGATGGGTCAGGTGATCAACATCATGCAGGAGAACCAGCGGCTGCAGGGGGAACACCACCAGGAGGATATGCAACAATTGCAGGCCTTGAATACCACCATGGCCTCCATTGCAGGGGTGCGGAGTGACATGCTGAACATCATGTGTGAGTACACAACACACCAGCGGGCCCCTCCCACTAGCCAGTATACTGACCAGCCCTCCACATCTGCTGCAGCTAGTGGACAGGAGGCCCTGCCACAGGACTCACAGGACACCAGCACCCCTCTCCCTGCAGAAGGTGAACCACCCTGCAAACGTACCCTGCAACCTAGACATACACCAGAGACAGTTGCCAAGACCACTGCCAGGAAATGAGCCCCTCCAGAATGCCCCCCTTGTGTTTCACTGAGTCGCCTCATTCACTTTGGACTTCCATTACTCCTTTTCCTATGACCCATGGACCTGTGCTACAAACAGACTGGGCCACTACACTGGACTTTTCCCAAACATCACCCCTCTTCATTGCACTTTCCATTGTTTTTCGTTATTCAAATAAACACCCTTGAACACAACTTGAGTAATAGTCCTTTATCAGAAAGAAATGTGCAATGTACTGAGCTGTATTGAACTGCATTATCCTGTGCAAATGTCCTGTAATGTGTGAATCCATCCAACCAATGTGTCTCAGCAGTCTGTAGACATCACATCAGTACACTGTTGTAACCACACCAACAGCTGCAATAAGGGAAAGCACAGGTGACAGTCAGTTGTGATGCAAAGGTAGTTATTGGCCCCACACAACAGCCACACAACACTGTACTAAAATAGAGACATGTATAGATCAACAGTCTTACCTGAGTGTCATTGAAAGTACTGGTGAATGAGACGTTTCCTGTTATCCACATCCTCCTCCTCTTCCTCCTCCTCCTCCTCACTGTCCTCAGTGTCCACTGCTGCCACAGGTGCATTGTCACCCCCCCTCCTCATGCAGAAAGGGCACTTGGTGTCTGAGGGCCAAATTGTGCAGCATGTAGCAGACCACCACAGTCTGGCAGAACTTCTTAGGGAAGTAGCATAGGGATCCACCTGTGTAGTGAAATGTGTGTTTTGACCACTGACTTCGTGTTGCACCACTTTGCACCCGGCCTAGCTGTCCAGTGTTCACCAGTTACAGACTCCATTTTGTATTTAGTTCAGCTTTAGCTTCATTCTGCCTATTGACTTTATCGTAGCATTAGACACTGCCATGTTAAAGGCTGCCAGTGATTTTCCACGTTGTCTGTCTGTTTTCGTGCTTTTTTCTCACCAAGGGCTTTGGTTGATGAGAATGTACTCAGACGGCAGGGAATGGCCTTGCTTTGACTTGACATCTTGGGATTGTGGCCAAATCCCAATGTGTTATTTTCAACACATACCTAAACTAGCCAGCAGGTTTGAATACTTCTTGCGCAACTTTAGGGGTTTTTCCAGAAAGCTCCTTCTTTGGTTTTTTAAGATATAAAAGAAACCCAGTTTGACAATAGGAGATTCAGAGACCTCAATCAGGATTCAGGCGTCCGATGCCTGATCTAGATTTCCCGTGAGGGTAGAGATCTCTCTTTCTCCTTCGCAGTCGAACTGGGTCATCGGCTTGCTGGAGGAAGAAAGATGAAGCACCTGACCGGCCCTACGGTGATGCATTTTTATTAATTATTTGCTTTGCATTATACTATAGATACATATATTTGCTGTGTATATTGCAGTGGAGAATCAATTGTGTATGTTTTCATTTCATTGTTGTGACTATTTTTAAACGTGTGCTTTCAAGATGCTAATCTCCTTTTAGGAACCTTGCGTAGTGATATAATAAATGTCTTCTTTGGACTAAGAAGTGCATTCCAAAGATTTTTTGTCAGTGCATGAGTATTTCAGCTCTGTCATAAGTGAAAAGCAAAACAACCTATTAAACGGAGGCACCTGAACCTGGCTTTCAGGAGACTGAAAGCGCATTCCACAATCCTCCTGGTATGTCCATGTGCATCATTGTATCGATTTTCAGCCCCTGTTCTTGGTTTCCTAACAGGGGTCAACAGCCAGGACAGGTTTGGGTAGCCGGAGTCACCTGGAAAAAGTGAGGGGCACACATTAGCCATGCATAATGGCATGGGGCATGACTCCAGTAGGCATACACTGGCATACATTGGGTGGGGACTTAAGCTCACCTATAAGCCACACTCTGTGCCTCTGTAGTCGTGCCATCACCTGTGGGACGCTGTTATTCCTCAAGACATAGGCATCATGCACAGATCCAGGATACTTGGCAGTGACGTGGTAGATGTACTGGTCAGCAAGGCACACTATCTGGACATTGAGAGAGTGGAAACTCTTCCTATTCCTGTACACCTGCTCATTTGCCCAGGGAGGGACTAAGGCAATATGGGTCCCATCAAACCCACAATAGAGACATAGGGGGTCATTCTGACCCCGGCGGGCGGCGGGAGCCGCCCGCCTGAAGGGAACCGCCGAATGACCGCACCACGGTCAAAAGACCGCGGCGGCCATTCTGGCTTTCCCGCTGGGCCGGCGGGCGACCGCCAGAAGGACGCCCGCCGGCCCAGCAGAAAACCCCCTTCAACAATGAAGCCTGCTCCGAATGGAGCCGGCGGAGTTGTAGGGGTGCGACGGGTGCAGTGGCACCCGTCGCGATTAGACACTGAAAATCTTTATGGGGCCCTGTTAGGGGGCCCCTGCACTGCCCATGCCAGTGGCATGGGCAGTGCAGGGGCCCCCTGGGGCCCCACGACACCCGTTCCCGCCATCCTGCTCCTGGCGGTAAGAACCGGCAAAAACAGGGTGGCGGGAAGGGGGTCGAAATCCCCATGGCGGATGGAGGATTCCCTGGGCCAGGGGTAAACCGCCGGTTGCCCTTTTCTGACCGCGGCTTTACCGCCGCTGTCAGAATGGCCCAGGAAGCACCGCCAGCCTGTTGGCGGTGCTTCCGCGGTCCCTGGCCCTGGCGGTCATGGACCGCCAGGGTCGGAATGACCCCCATAGATTCTTAGATCTTCGCTTGCCCTTTTCAGGGGACCTCTAACACTGCCGATGTGCATTGGCTCTTCCGAAGAGTGTGTCTCGGAGGTCTTGATACTTTCCACTTTACTCCTATCGAAATGTTATAGGATAGGATGAAATTATCTTTTCAGCTTTTCTTTCAAACAGACGCTGATCAATCTCTAAAACGAGATCAATTAATTTTGACACATCATTAGGGCAATCTGGAATTTGGGCTAGGGCATCTTTTAGTTCTTCTCATAAACCTCAGTAAAAAAATGCAGCCCTTTTGCTCTCGGGCCAATCAGTTTCCACAATTAATTTGTTGAATTGGGCCAGATAAGAGATCAAATCCCTATTACCTTGTTTTAAGTCTAGTAATTCATTATCTGTGGCTTGGGAAATTATTCTGCGGTCAAAGATTCAAAGAAATTTGGTTTTAAAGACTTCAAAATCATATAGTATGGGGTCATTTTGTGAACCCAAAGGCATGGACCATGAAGCCTCATCTCCACTCAAATAAGACAAAATGAACACTGTTTTTGACTGATCCTCTGTAAAAATAACGGGACAACAAAGGAAGTGTAAGGAGCACTGGGTTAAAAATATCTGCGCCTTGTAAGAATCCCCACTAAAACGTTCAGGTGAGGCCAGGGGAATGATAGGGAAGATGGAATGAATGACTTGTGTGGATATTTCTGAGGTAGAGGTAGGTAAGGTTTTACCTGAAACCCCACTAGTTCCCGCGGTATACCCAGAAGTGAAGTTATTTCATTTGTCCATGAGCAGCTGGGTCTCAACATGGGAACTTTTTATTTCCTCTCTCAAGTTTTTGTTTTCATCTAGGGTAAGGGTTAACTGTTTTTGCATTTCATCCATAAGTGCAGCCAAGGAATTAAAATCTAAGCCTTCAGCCATTCTGCTCGGGTGGAAATAAGTATTTTTAGGCACTTTAATCTGTCAGGAGATTACCCATTAAATCAAACTTCCACAGGAGCAGATGCCTTTTACTCAACTCCCTCCAATAGATGCGTGCTCAGACTTTAACTGATTATCTGAACCCTCCATCTGCTAGAGGGAAAGGGGAATGGGAATAGAAAAAGATAGACCGCCTCCAGATCCAGTTCCAGCCTGTTTCCCACCTGAAGATAGGATATTCAGTGAGTGTCTCTGAAAACCTGCACCTTTCTTCTTATTGGGATTTCTTTAAAGGAAGGACCTACAGTCGGGTGATAAGAGCATAGATAAGTACATTCCTACTGTGCATTCAACTGTTCAGCCATTCACATTCACCCAATTCTATCGTTCTCCTAACCTGGATCTTTTGAGAAACTAGCCGTCAATGAGAAACAATGTTAACTTAATATCTTCTTTTCTCCAGGAGTCAGAGGTTTCCAAGGTTCAAAAGTTCACAAATATACAAACTACTAATATCTTTTACAGGAAAAGAAAACTCCTTCTCAAGGTTCACTTTTCTCAATCACAGTCTCTAGAAATTATTCTCAGCACTGAGGTTTGTCTCTAAGACTGACAAGTCTGCAAAGAGGTATTGAATATATATGTACATATATATATTGGCAAGTCTGGAAATCATACAAAAGGATTCCTTACTGCAGTTGCTTGAAGTTCTGTTAAGCCAAAAGGAATTCTCCTCAGAAAGCTGATAGCCAGTTGTTGGAAGAAGGAAAAAATTCAGCTTCTTCAAAAGGGAAAAAGTAGCTGATGTGCACACCGTAACAAGAAAAATAATTAATTACTCAAAACTGGACGAATTCTCTATGAAACGAAGCGCCTCAGGAACACTGCTCATTCTCCTCAGGATGAGAGTTGAAGTGCAGGGCTCCCAGAGAGAAACAGCTGGAGGGAAGCTTCAGCATGAGACTAAGGTAGAAACACTAAAGCGCTGACCTCACAAGGATTTGCGGCCACCATCTTGAGTGGCAGTTAAACCTGAAGGAGCTAGCTCTAAGAACAGCCTCTACAAGAGCCGACGGGAGTGAGGACGCCGCTGCACGCAACGTGGGTATAAGGAAAAGGGGAATCATTTTTGCTGAGGGAAGAACGTAACGCTGGCAATAGTTTTCCTGACACCTCTGGGACAACCCCATCTACAAGATCTTTGGCCAACCCCTTCCTGTAGCCCACCACTCAGTTGCCAGTGCCCGCTCACCCAGGAGGGTGGGCGTGTCCTTCGCCCCAGGCACCTTAGGCCCTGCCCCAGTCACCCCTGCTGCTCTCAGTGAGGAGGCTATTGACCTTCTGAAATACATCTCTGTAGGGCAGTCAACCATAGTGAATGCCATCCAGGGGCTGGCATCCCAGATACAGCTTTGCAATGTCTTCCTGGAGGGCATTCACAGTGGCTTGGCGGCCCTAAAGAGATCGTTTCGGCTCTGGCCTCCTCTATGATGGCAGCCAGTATCCCCGTTTCTTCCATTCCCCCTCCAACTACCTGTACCCAGTCCCATAGCCCTCTCCCGCAACCCATCCCACGCACACAGTCTGACAAGCACACACACAGAACAACAGACAGGACTCGTGCAGACAAACAGAGGCACCACACTTCACTCCACAAGCACACACAGCCAACAACCAGATGCACACACAACAACAGCCACTGTCTCCCCTTCCTCCTCCTCCTTCACTCACTCACTCTTCCTCCTCCCTCACAGTCACATCAGTACTCACACCTACATGTACTGCATCATCAGTCCCAGATCCTGCCACCTGTACAGCCTTGCCCACAGTCACCTCAACAGCAGACACGTAGACATCCACCCCAAACACCACATGCACAGTCACCACCATCACCACCTCATGTAGCACACCCACCTCAATTGCAGACACCACCACAAAATACAATCACATGTCCTGTTTGTCCTTCCCCACCCTGTCTGCCCCCCACCTCCAAAGACACATAAACGCTCCCACTCAGGCACCCAACAGCCATCCACCTCAAAAATGCACACTGTACATGCACCTGCACCAAAGTCCAGCAAACCTCCTCCTCCTACAACCACTCCCTCTACCTTCACTCCCATTCCTCCTCCCACACCTCGCCCGACTGGTCCTAAGAAGCTTTTCCTTTCCCACCTTGACCTTTTTCCTACACCCCCACCCCTCCTGCCCATAAGAGGAAAGTGCACCCCCCAGTCTAGTCCCTCCAGCTCCCATTCGACTCCTATTCCTCCTCCTAAGAGTTCTCCCGCTACTAACGGGACCAAAAGTGGCACTCCGGCCCCCAGTTCTAAAGCCACTCCTCCTCCCCTACACAGAAGGGCAAGCACCCGCCCCCTCCCAAGCCCAAGGACCCCCTCCCAAGAAAAGAAAACCACCAACCCCTCCCACTCCTCCCTGCCCCCTGAGGTGTCTGCTTGCCATCTCCATGATGCCCCTGCCCAGTGGAGTGTCTAGGCAAGCTCAGTCCAAGCTCTTGGAGAAACTTTGGAAGAAGGATGTAGAAAGCCAAGTCCAGGCCTTTCACTCCCAGGACAGAAGCAGCAAGCGCCAGGCCAGCACAACAAAGCAACAGGCAGAGTGTCTGTTCCCACCTAATTACAGTGGTTGGACACCAGGTATGCGTCCTGGTTTTCTTTGCTCCTGGGTTATGTTGATGTTGATTTACTCTGCAGATTGTCTGGGTGTGTGGCATGTGTGTTTAGTGTGTGTTGTGCATGTGTGTGTGTGTGTCACTCTCCCCTCCCTCCCTTGCGTGCTAGGCGGCTGTACTCACCGTCGTCATCTTCGTCGGCGTTGGTGCTCCTGTACGGCCATTGCGTGGTACAGCATCGGGAAGATTTCCAGTTCGGGTTCCATAGCAGCAGTGGACTCCTCTGTGTCCCTGGAGGGGAGTGTCTCCTTTTATATCATGTGTATGCGCCAGGCTTTTGGTGGCATTGCTAACGCCCTGGAAATCCTGGTGGTCTGCTATCTCATAATGTGGTGGGCATACATATCCTTATCTGCCGCCAGCCTGTAGGTGGCTACCGCCGTGGTCAGTGGCCATACCACACTGGGCGGTTGGGGTGTTACATTGGCTGTCTATTGGAGGGATCACCGCCATGGTCATAATTTGGAGGTCATTACCGCCAGCCTAGCGACGGCACTACAGTCATCGCCAGCGTGGTGGTCACCTGACCGCCAATGTCATAATGAGGGTCTAAGTGTCTTACTAGTACTATAGACAAGTTAGTCTGCTGAACTGGACCATATTCTGGTTCTCCTTCCTGATTATTGATGACAGATGTATGAGACATTATAGATTACATGCTATATCTATCAAGAGAACTTTTCAAAGCACCCCCCCGCCCCCAAATCTCCCTTCAATCCCACAATTATTATGTTGGAGCTGTAACATGCATTACTTTGGCGACATTCTGTTTTGCTTCATGCTTTGTAATGTTTCAAAATTATAGATGTGAAGTATGTATAAGTTATCCCCAGTTGTCGTTACTACCTGTGATTCACTGAGCTTCCATTTACTGTTGCAAACCAACAAAAAGATATAAACAAAAAAGAAACAGAAAAGAGTTGAGGCAGCTGAGAAACCATATATATATTATTTATAATATATATACAAAACGCTGATACAGAGCAAACTTAAAACAAGTAATTCCCTATACATTTTCTGTTTTTATTAAATATTTGCGAGTGACAAAATTCATTGAGAAAGAATATATAGAGCCTGCTCAAGGGCGGATCACCATGAGTCGCTGAAAAATGTACCATAGGCCTTATTTAAAATTCACAGGCTCCCAATAAACATAGCGAGGCTGAGCGATGAAGGCTCAAAACTCAGCAGAAACAATAATAATATTCAATAA
This sequence comes from Pleurodeles waltl, assembly GCF_031143425.1. Lineage (NCBI taxonomy): Eukaryota > Metazoa > Chordata > Amphibia > Caudata > Salamandridae > Pleurodeles > Pleurodeles waltl. The sequence goes on from NC_090444.1 coordinate 1,759,141,482, forward strand.
TGATACTTCTTCAACTAATGTTTTTATTTTAAAATTAACACATACCATATTCTACACAAATCTAAATTCTATAAAAACAGAAATGCACATGGAGGACAAAAAAACAACAACAATACAAACACTTTTTAAATAATAAAGAGACCTCTATATACTGGCTGTGACAACATGTTGTCATAATCAATAGTCGATTGCTTATGGACAAAGTTGTTCACAATAACCCATCCCCTACATAAAGGCAAAGAATTGTTTCTAATCAGAGGGTTCTTCATAATAAATCACCTACTGCCTATGGTGACAACATGGTTTATGTGGGAGTTCCAGCAAGCAACGAGTTAGTGTTTCCTAAATTACTGCTTACATGCAGCCACTCAAATGCTACCAAGAGATTTTGTAGGGTTGGAAGACTTTCACCTTCTCTAGCCACCACATCAAACAGCCGTAAGCCAGGGAGGAGGTCAGAGCACACTAAAGGTCCTGTTGACTTGGGGCAAGTGGCACTGGAGACAAGCACTGCTCATTTTGCTCCTAAGAAACATCTTCAGACTCTCCTATTAAGCCAGGTCTAGTGGCTCAGTGGACTAATGCGTCTACTGTAGGGGTCTGTGTTTGTCCTCATAGTCACCCGGCGGGTCCACTCAGTCTTTCATCCTTTTGAGGCGATAAAATGAGTACCACTGAGTTGGGTGACAATGAACATCTGTTATTCAGCACCAAGATACCCTTCTAGGTGAACGTGTGCTTTACACATACATGTTAGGTTATGTTACTTTTCTAATTTTGGACCTATTTTGCTTCTCCCCGTCTCCTCTAAAATCCTAGAATCCCATATTAACACTCAGCTTTCCTCTTTTTTAGAAGCAAACTGTTTTTTCCCATATATTTCAGTCGGGTTTTGAAACTAACTACAGTACAAAATCAGTACTCTGATCTCAATGAGAGTCATCTGAGAGTCATACATGCTTGGATTCTGGACACTCTGCTGTGCTTATCTTACTGCATCTGTCTGTCAAATTCGACACAGTCTCTCACTTCATGGCAGTTAGGGTGAGAGACCATGCCCTTGACTAGCTGACTTTCTTTCTGACTGACCAGTCCCAAGCAGTCTTGCTGCCTCCATTTCAGTTTGAACTCAGAAATATCAGACTTGGCGTTCCTCAGGCATCAGCTGTGAGCCCCACCCTTTTTAATCTGTATGTGATCGCCTTTGACGACTTTCATATACTCCTTCAGCATTGCATACTACACATAGGCAGTTGATACTCATATCATCCTTACAATGAGAGGATATGTTCTATCCAGCCAATCTAGATTTCAATAATGCAATGCAAACAATAAATGATTCCCATCGCTTCTTGATGACGAGTATTCCTTGAAAATAAATTCATCCATGACTGAGCTCTTTGTCTTTGGCAACCAATCTATTGGGAACTCTAAAGGGTGGCCTTCAGAAATTGCTCCAGTTTCACTATCCTCCCATTCAACTAACAACAACAAAACTTAGAAATATTTTTTGATAGTAGTCTTAACTTTCAAGAGCAGAATTTCTAAAAAAAAACATTCAACTGCCTCTGCTTTTAAAAGTGCTAAAACAAGTTCTCCTCTCTCTTTCAGTGGATCACAAAAAATGTTATTCAATCTAGGATCTTGGCCATACTTGGTTATTACAAGTCACTCTTTCTAGGCCTGTTTAAAGAGTAGATCCTCTGCCTTCAACAGATCTTAAACTCAGGAGCCTGCCTGTTACTGGGCATTAAATAGTTGACCCGGTTTCCTTCTACCTGAAGCAACTACCCTAGTTTCCAACTGAAAAAGGTGTCTATTGAAATCTCTTTCTCTCTGCCATTGGACTTATTACATCCTTAGCCCTATTAACTTGCAAAATCTATTTCAAATATAAACTCCCACTCACTCTCACCATAGTCCTCCGGACACCTTCTTGCCAGTCCAGGTATCAGAAGGACTAGACTTGGAGTCATGTCCTTTGGCTTCATTGTGGTGTCAGAATAGAATGCCCTTCCTACATATCTCCAGCACACAATCCTCCCCTGTAGGCCAGGATACAGGCGAAAATGTCTATAACTTCTAATCCTCTGGCCTCTACTGATCTGTCTTGTCAGCGCTAAGACACCCATCTGTGTAACGGTGGGTTTTATAAAAATTCAATCAGTCAGGGACCACAGAGAGTTTCTCAGGTGGAAGTTTCTTCCCACATTTCCTTGTGGGACTGGTTCTTCCTCAGAGCTTCGCAGTGATGATGTAAAGAAGATTCCTTTGTCCCTCTGCAAAGCTTACTCAGAGCGAAGGCCTATAGGCCATGTCCCTTTAATGGCAGCTTTTCCACCTGCAGCTGTCCTTCTAGTGCTTGCCCCAGTCCACAATATTTCGCTTCCTCCTGCAGGACAGTGTGAGGCAGCACTTCTAGCAAAGTTCAAGATCTTATTGTCCATGCATACATCCTAATCAGTAGGCTGGTGGCTCCTGCAGGCAGGTATGCCTCTGGGAATGGAGTCTGACAATTTCTTAGATTAAAAGACAGTTCCTATGTCTTCTGGGCATTCTCTTTGCGGGACCTTATTTCATGTTTTTCCATAACCTGCAAAGGAGGTTGGAAATAAAAGATCCCAGCCTCGGCATAGAGAAATCTCCTCTTGCATAATGCTAAGCAGGGCCCAGCAGAATTAATTTCACCCTCAGCTGAGCAAATGACCAGTATTTAATCTTAGCTTGACCAGTTATGTGCAAAGTTTGGGATCCTCCTCCATTCTGATCTCCCAAATGTGGATATGACTTACAAACACACCTCTACGGAGAAGATGTTGGCAGTTTCATTTTTTGTTTATTAGCTTCAGACTGGTACTGGCACATCTTTTGTCATTCAAATGCTGAAGAGTGAGAAAGTGGAGCTAAAAGTGCACTGATAGAGAACAGAAGGTTAAATATAAAGGGAAGAAAAAAGGAATCCCAATTCCTTAGGTGTTGTAAACTCACTACAGCGACATTCTTGGAAGGGGGGTTGTGAGGAGGAGGAGGAGGGGTTATGAAGGGATCTTCCAATGTTCACCTGCAACAGAGACAAAAGACAGGCTATTTCTAATCCCACCCACCATTCATCCACCAGAGCCTGGTTACAAGAAACATTTCTGAGGGAGGAAATTCATATCTTGCCCTGGTCGACCCCAGACATGGCTCAGTTTGAAAGCCATAGCAGGTGTAGAACCCTGTGCATGTCTGTGAGACTGCCTCTGGCTCCAGCTCATGGGTGTAGCTTCAGCTCTTGGAAGTGACTTCTGAAGAGCAGGCAGCTGTGTTTCTTCGGGCTCCAACTCTTCAGACTCCAGATCAGCTAATCCCAGAGCTAAAGCGTTCCTGTAACACTTTATCATGCTCTGCAGTTTCGAGGCACAAGTAATGATAAGCTCAAGAGTTTGAGTTCCTGCACCTTTTTCAGTTCTTTCTTCCATGCTGCTGGAAGATCAATATCCTTGTGAAATAGTTTGTCAGGTATTCAGTTTGTGTGCCTGGCGCACGTTTTAGTTTAGTTACTGCTACTGTGCTTTCCACGACCTCCAGGTGCTGTCAATAATGTTTTGATTTCCTGAAGTCGGGGGGTCCTAGCCCAAGGACTAGACTGGGAACGCAGTGTGCCATCTCTCCTATGAGCTCTGGGTGGATTGATGGAGTGGAGAACCCCTGGCCAGCTAAGTCATGCTTTGATATGTTGCAACTGCCTCCGAGAAGAAGTGTATGCCAAACTCATTACATAAGTAATCTTCATTCAAGGGTTAACCCAGACTTATGAGAGTGTTTGTCTTGGTCCTTTGGTTGATTAATTGAACAGGTAATGGTTCTGCAAAAAAGCACGAACGTGATAAAAACTATTCACTTACTTCTAAAATTGGGAGTGGATGTCAATATATTTTAGAAAGGGCAGTACAGGATTTCATTTACAGGTTTTTTTGGGGTTAAAGTCCTCTGCATGTATCTTTGTATGCCACAGGCGCCCCACTGGGTGAGACAATTCATGACCAGAATAGTCCTTAGACACAAAATGGCATCTTAACACTGAAGCAGTTATAATTGTACCCCACTTGAGCGATCTTCATCGAACTTTACATACTTTCCAGAACAATCACTTGGCTTTTTCCGAACTTGGTGCAGAATGGACACAATGGGGGTCATTCCTACCCTGGCGGTCATAGACCCTGACCCTCTAACAGGGCCCCACATTGATTTTCAGTGTCTGCGTGGCAGACACTGAAAATCGCGACGGGTGCAACTGCACCCGTCGCACACCAGCAACTCCGCCGGCTCCATTCGGAGCCGGCTTCCTCGTTGCTGGTGCTTTCCCGCTGGGAGGGCGGGCGGCCTTTTGGCGGTCGCCCGCCCACCCAGCGGGAAAGTCAGAATCACTGCGGCGGTCATTTGACCGCGCTGCGGTGTTCTGGCGGGGGAACTTTGGTGGGCGGCCTCCGCCGCCCGCCGAAGTTAGAATGACCCCCAATGTCTTCTAGATCTAGCAAAATATGCCCGGGCTTTTGTTGCTGTGCAGAGCACAAGTTGTTCCGTTGCACTTCTTGTGAAGATTGGCAAAAAATTCCTGCTATTCACAAACTGAAAAATGTGGCGGTGAGATGGCGGGGGGGGGAGGGTCCAGCAATCACATTAGCTTTTTGTTTTATTGCCAGTCATTAGTTTCAGGCTGATTTTCCTCGCATACGACAACGGCCATAACAATCAAGGAAAATTTGTTTTTCTGCCTGAAGTACAGAGAGCTTATAGCAGTCTGTTGTTTTTTAACTTGTTTTATTGATTTTTAAGATACCAGTAACAACCAGAAAAGATACTGATCACATATCAACCTCTGCTAGTGCACTTCCGATGCTCTGCGCAGTAGATAAAGGTACACTGGCACCCAGATGTCCCGAGACCTGCACAGAATTGGCGTCAACTCCCAGTAGGCTGATAGTTGCTCACTGCAAAACGTTACATCATGAATCAAGTCTGACATTGTGGGCAGTGGCCCGCGACCCCATCTCATCGCCACTCTGCATCTCGCCAGCACCAGAAGTAGTGCAGTTAGGGTTCATGCAGGTGCCGGTATGTCCTTCGCATAGCCTATTAAAGCCATCAGCTGCGGAATCATCCGGGGCGTGCCCACCATATCGGCCATCTCACTTCCCACCATCTCCCAGTATTCCCTGATGCCTGGGTAATTCCACGCTACATCCTCTTGTGCCCCACATTTCTTGCATTGTGGTGAGTTTCTTAGTCCCAGACTATGTAGCTTGGTAGGCGTGTGGTCTAATCTGTACAGATACTTGCTTGTATTGGTCTAAGTCTTCACTTTGGAGACGGAGTCCCTGTTAGTGCACAGCAGTGTGTTCACTGTGTGTCCGCAAGACCTGTCTGGAGATCTATCTCCCATTGCCCTCATGCTGCGCCGAAGCAACTTGTAGGGCTATGGGCTATTGTAGTGTATATGGAAGAGACCAGGCAACTAGGAGAGGAAAAAGTGCAGGCGTGCTCATTTAGTGCAAATATGGGTGGCTGTTGTGAAAAGGGTGGGCCCAATTCTTTTTAGGTTGCCCTGAGCCTATTATATAGGAAACTATCTAATGATGTATTTGTATCTCCCCCAGGGGGATAAAACTGCCCTCTGGATAAAAGTCTCCTAGACAGCGGAGACCCGGGGTTTGCAGTTGCACTGCTATGGCGTGCTTGCACTACTGCACCACTACTTGTCTGAACCACTACTGCTAAACAACTAAAAAGTCTCTACAACGAAGTACTGAACAACTACTGTCTAAACAACGAATCTTAAGGTAAGTTTTTATGGTTTATTAGTTGTTTGAATATAAATATATATATATATATATATATATATATATATATATATATATATATATATATATAAATAATAATAATAATAATATACACAAATGACCCCTTGCTGAATTCAGAAGTCTGTCTACTTTTCAGAAATGTTTAGCTTTCCGGGATCCAGCATTGGTTTCACACCCATTCCTGTCCTTAACTGGAAGGAGGCTGAAAGCACCAAAAATAGTAAAAATGGGGTATGTCTCAGTAAAATGCCAAATTTGTGTTGAAAAATGTGGTTTTCTGATTCAAGTCTGCCCGTTCCTGAAAGGTGGGAAGATGGTGATTTTAGCACCAGAAACCCTTTGTTGATGCCATTTTCAGGGAAAAAACCACAAGCCTTTTTCGGCAGCCCTTTTTTCCAATTTTTTTGGAAAAAACAAATTTTCACTGTATTTTGGCTAATTTCTTGGTCTCCTCCAGGGGAAACCACAAACTCTGGGTACCATTAGAATCCCTAGGATGTTGGAAAAAAAGGACGCACATTTGGCGTGGATAGCTTATGTGGACAAAAAGTTATGAAGGCCTAAGTGCAAACTACCCCAAATAGCCAAAAAAGGGCTCAGCACTGGGGGGGGGAAACGGCCCAGCAGCTAAGGGGTTAAATAGTATATATAAATATATATGAGTTGTTTAGAATATATATATATTCTAAACAACTAATAAACCATAAAAAAAGGAAAACTTACCTTAAAATTTGTTGTTCTAGCAATCGTTATTGAGGCAAAATCGTTGTATAGACAGTAGTTGTTCAGTACTTCGTTGTAGAGACTTTTCAGTTGTTTAGCAGTAGAGGTTCAGACAAGTAGTGGTTTAGACCTTATTGTTCAGGATGTTTCCCGGCCATCCATAGGCACAATTTTTACTTAGACAATTATGGGTTGATCCAAATATTGTCTATGCCCTGCTTTCAGTCATGCCAGTGCCATTGTGTCAAAGTAGCCTGCGATCTCTTGAGGAGATGGGGAGCCTTTGGAGCTTATCAACTCTTGATAGTAAGGAGTGAATTCCAACAGAATTACAGGTATTATAGATTATATATTTACACTACTTATTATTATGTTGGTGATGACTGAGCTGGGGCGGTTCTTTCGCATACGATTTGCCCGAGTTTTGCCAGGTCTGTCACCCTCCCCATACATACGGGCACTTGATTCCCTGCCTAGGTGGTTGGGCTCACTCTGTGCTGTCTCTTGGAATGCAATAAGTGTGTACTGCTCCTCCACAAGCAGCGCTGTGGTCCAGCTGCCAGCCAACTGCTCCTCCAGTGTTTTCAACTTGCCTTCAGGTCTGTGTAGTCGGGATCTTATGTCCCTGAGGACTCGAGCCTGTTTAGATATAGATAAGCCACGTATCACCACCTGGTAGGCCTCCTATAGTAATGAGGGGCGGTCAATCAAGTTGTCATTTATGTCAAAGAAGAGAGCTGTCTCCAACCGAATTTCTTTCTGGAACACTGCATCTCTCAAAGCACCATATGGAAGCCACCTTGAAAACGCCCATCAGGTCCTGTTTAGCACACCTAGTTCTAACACGACGAGGACATGATTCGTGTAGGGTCTGGGGTGATACTGTATTCTTCTGGTCCACGTCCCCACACCCTCCGCCACCAGCTAATAGTCTAATCTGGACCATTTAGATCGTGCATCGGTCGCCCATGTACCTTCGCTGATATTCGGCGGTCCTAGCCCGCCAAAGATCTGTCAGTTGCCCCTCTGACATAATGTTACTGAGTTGTTAAGCCGCCTGAGTTTTTGGATGTCAACACTCATCCGATCTATTCATTCTTGGGTCTAAAATAACACTGAAGTTCCCTCCCCATATTACTGCGTCTGTTCCATAGGTCCAGACTTTCTGTCATATTTCAAGAAAAAAGAGGGGCTGTCTGTGTTTGAGCCATAAATGCATATGATCAGAAAGGGGTGTGTGTGTGTGTGTGTATGGTAAGAGCTGTATCAGAATATATCTCCCTTCTGGATCTATGGTTCCCCCAGTGTGCTGAGGGGGAGAACTTTGGGGATTAAAATAGCCACTTCCCACGCATATGCAGAGTATGATGCTGTGTATCTGTGCTCTATCCATCGTACATGACGTTGATGTTGCATAATTGCCTTCAAAGGTGTTTCTGAATTAACGCTATATCTAAATTGTATTACTGCAGATATGCTATGATGTCGCATATTTTGAGGGAATCGTTCACCCCATACATTCCAGGTTATAAGCCTACTCCCTTTCATGCCTGTCTGCTACTGAGGGACTATGTGTAGTGGCTGCTGGACTACGGTTTGTCACTTGGACCATAATAATGTGGATCGAGAATGTGCATGAGGCGGTCATAGGTTATGAATTGTAGCTGTGTTGAGCGCACCATATGTGCGTGATATGTGACATATCAGTATTCCACCCTCCCGCCCACTCCAGCCTCCAGCCAGAGACTGAAAACATATCCCTCCCTCCTTCCCGCTTGTTAAGTACCCCATAACTACAACCTCCCTGGTAGCTAGCTGTCCCATACGTAGGTAGCCGCACTGCAACTATAGAACAGGGGAATGCCTACTGTAGTGGAGCCGGGGTCCCTGCAAACACCCAATCCCAGGGTAGGACAGGATGCCAGGACTTTGACATTATCAACCCAAAGAGTCCCAAAAGTCAATTATGGTGTAGAGTAGGTCATCATATAGTGGGCCCAAAGGACCCTCCCAGGGCAGACTTTCTAGCTGTAGTGAACATCATCGGAGGCAGTCTAGCTGGCTCGGCTTTGAATATTTGCAGCTGTGTTAATTATTGGAATTCACCGTGTTTTCCATTGCCTTTCAGTCCGTCGCACTGGGGGAGCAAGCCTATCCCGCCCTCTGGAGCACAACTTTTTTGCGCTTGCTTCGGGTCTGAAAAGTGGACCGGTCTGCCTTCATGAGTGATCTTTAATTTGGCAGGGTAAAGCATGCTGTAACTCATTCCCACTGCGTGGAGTGTATGCTTGACCGGGAGGAACTCTCTTCTCACTGTTTGGTCCATGAACGTGAAGTTGGAGTACCTGAGGATTTTGTTACCATCCTATTGGAGGGATCCTTGCTCTCTGGTGAGTGAGAGCACTGTGTCACGATCTTTAAAACTGAAGAGCTTCGCTATGATGGGCGAGCCCAGTGAGCGTTGTGCGCTCTCTCTACTGAGAAGAGGAGTGTAAAGGAAGTTGCACCAAACAAATGCTTCAGCATAATTGCCACATATTCCACCATATGGTCTATTCTGGTTGTTTCTGCTACTCCAATTATGCAGAGGTTGTTTCTATGGGATACTGTCTCGAGGTCTTTATTTTTGCCTTTGATCACATCTAGGATTTTTCCCATATGGAGGAGCTTTCACCATGTCCTCAACGTCGCATGTGCACTGCTCAAGGTGACAAATATAATCTTCATGCACATTAAAGTGCTTCTTAATGTGGCCTATGTAATCTCTGAGGGTATATTTTTTTTAAGGCAAGCTTTGCCAGGCTTTGCTTCATTTCCAAAAGCAGATGCGGTAGTTCTGGCTCAGCATCCTGCTCGAGGAAGGCATATCCTCGCGTGGTCTCAGCCTGCTGCACCGTAACAGCCGGTTGCCTGCTTTCAAACAACAGCTTTGACTGTTTGCCCTCATGCTTGGCCATGTTGTTGGTATAGAAACAGGGCACTCAGGGGTGCACACAGCAGTATGCAGTTGGGGTCAGCTGACCCCACTGCAAACACTCACGGTACTCAAACGGCCCTGCCTCAACCCAGCTGTCATCTTTTTCTCCACCAGGGTTGACGAGCAGACCTCCAAGGCAGCAGTTCACCCTGCCTACGCCAAAACAAGGACTCCCACCGAAGATCCAGGTAGATCAGGTCACATGCATTCAGACAATAGACCGCTGCGCGTTGCTGCCTCCTCGGTGTGTTATGAGCTATGGATGGTCCCACCTCATCCGAGGCATGACCACTACCACTCCCAGAGGGCACAGGCAGACTCACGGTCCAGCAGCCACACTCTGCCTTGGTTATGTAGGTACCTCCACCTCCCGCTGTACCGACTCTTCCTACATCTTCCACCAGGCCTCCACTGCCGACTCACAACCTCTTTGCCGGTGTCACCTCTCCCTCTGAAGAGGTGTGATATTTTCAATCATCCATGTTGCCCTGTGCAGGGTGCTCCCATGGGTCCAGCCACCACCCTCCCGGGCCTCTCTTTGATGTAGCCACACCCGGGGTACTGCAGCATTTTCCAGCAGCGGTGGTCCTGACCTGGTTATGTGGCTGTTTTTTGTGTAATCAGTGGGACTGTCCCCAGCCTTCCAGACAACAAAAACACCTAGTAGCCACTCCAGCACTGGTAGCAACTCTACCTTTGGTTCTACCTGTTCTGCCTCTCCTTCACCTTCTACATGGTGAGTATACTCCAAGCACTGATAGTGGCCAGAAGAAGGCAAACTGAACTAACGGAGGGAGGAAACAGCAAAAACCAAATCAAATGATCAAAAATTAATGTAACAGGAGAAAGCAAAGAGTAAACTAGGGTAAAAAATGAACAAATGTCATGAAACAGAGAAAAACTATATGATAAAATAAAGGGAAAGCACAGAAAAAGTGATTATTCTGAAAATGCATTTTGGTCTGGGAAAATTGAAATACAGCAGTGCACTACTTGGGACTCGCATAACAAAGTGTGAAACTACCTACTATGTTTCTGTTTCACTAATAGCTGTATATTTGTACAGAAACAGAATTTTCACTTGACTTGCGCTGCAAGCTCATCCACTTTTTCACACACCAGAACCGGGTTGTGGTGGTCCTCCTATTTAAATATCCTTTCTAGTCTGCTGTGGAGACACGCCTTTTACCCTTTGTTTGATGATGCCGCTCACAACAGAGTAGTCTGCAGCCTGAAGCACCCATTACGAAGGCACAAAGAGATGTTGTGTTCTGCAATAACCCAACTGAAAGTGCGATGAAGGAAAACAAAAGTCTGACTCTCATCTACGGGTCCCTCCACTGTGACCATAGAATCTGCATTTCAGCTCCTCACCCCTACTATCTACTAAATAGCAGTGCTTAAGGAAGTCTGATCAGTAGTTTCTTGCTAGCAAAGAGTTCATTAAAATTCTTACGAGGGCCCAATCATTGCGCTCCACACCTCAGTGTCTCCACCCACAGAAGAGTAGACAATACGCCTCCAAGCTGTACTTTCCCTTCATTTTGTACTTGTAATGTGGCAAACCAGACACATCCCGTCTGAGCCCACTTTATTTTTATAAGTAATTCTGTGAGCTGAACCTAAGCATAACCATCACCAGACACCCACTCCAGAATTTTCAATAGTTGCATTTTGTTACACATGTATTTTCTTACACTGCTATTATACTGAGTTTACTTGTTCTTTTCAGTGCACCCAAAGCTCTTGATATTTCCATATATATGCATCCATCAATTACTTTTCGCTTCCAACCCTTGAGCTCATCAGCTGACCTGGATGGCTAAGCCTAACAGTGGACAGACTGCTTGCCTGATTTTAGCACTTATAAAAATATCTAGTTTAGCACTATTTTCATAAGCATGTTTTTTTCCACAGTCTGCATCCCCAAATTGCATGCTAATTCAACAAAGATTCTCTATATGCCTAAACAGCAGTGAAAGCTGTTGTGCAACATGGCATAAAGAAAAGAAAGAGCTGTGAGGTAGTCAATGTTAACCAACATCTAAACAAAACTGACATTTCACATAGGTGAAACCTGTTGGCTTTACCAATGCTTATTTTACTTTAAGTAGCCCTCTTCTTCCCTTCCATCCTCTGCAAGCCTCCTTTTCTTGAGCACAACTATTCTGTCACATGCATGCTCACCTTAAGCTCTATTACTGTATTTCAAAAACTGCCCACAACTTGTTTACAAGATCAGAACCTCTCCTCCGAAAGTCATATGCGTGTAACCTAGCAATACCTAACCTCCTCCAGTTTGCCTTGTAAAGCCATCAACCATGTGTAAGTGTCACATACTGCCCTCTGTTAGAAATTGGGACACTCTTCCTTGGAGAAACCCCCATGGGTAAAGAGGACCATCAGTGCCCTGGCCACGGCGGGAACAGTTATATTCCTCAGTGGAACAACTTCCAGGCACCGGGTGGCATGGTCCACCAAGACCAAAACAAATCTGCTGCTCATGGCTCTCACTGGATCCAGAGGCCCAATGATGTCAATGGCCACCATCTCAAAGGGGATGCTAATGACAGGAAAAGGTTGCAGGGGGGGACTTTCACATCCTTCTTGACTTGCCATTTGCCTGGGAAGTAGGACAGGATCTACAATACACATCTGAGACCTTCCTCATTTCAGGTCAATAGAAGTGAGTGACAAGCCTGTCAAAGGTCTTGTCTTTCCCCAAATGACATGCCAGTGGCACCTCATGAGCCAGACCCAGTAGAAAGACTGTATAGCACTGGGGGACTATCAATACAAGGGTTGCAACAGGTTCAGGAGCCTTAGGCTCACTATACAAGAGACCATTCTCCCAATAAATCAGGTGTTTCCCAGTGGCGTGACCAGCTGCCTGGGTCTCAGCCTGCTGCCGAAGACCCACAAGAGTAGGGCATTCCCTCTAAGCCTTGCAGAACTCTTTCCTGGTGGGACCCCCTGCTGCCAGTTGGACAGCTCAGACAGGTTCCCCAGTTTAGTCACATCCTCGCCTGTAACCTCTGGGGCGACCCCCTCAGGGTCAGCCGCCTCCCGGACAGTGGGAGTTTCAGGAGCAGGGTTCCTGCACCCCTTGTGCCTCTTCTTTTTGCCAGGACCCTGGGTCATTGTACCAGATTCGAGGTCCTTCTGATCACCCTCTCGGGCTGCCCCCTTAGGACACCTAGCATCTCCCTTGAAGTGCCCTTCCTGTTGACAATCATAGCACTTCAGGGGGCCTTCCCTGCAGACCTACTGTCAGAAAACCATTTATTTTTCTTCTCAGCAGCGGTCCACCTCCTTAGCAAGCTCTCTGGGGTCAGTGAGCTTACTGCCAAAAAAGGTGTTGGTGCAGGTCTGGAAAACAAAGACTGAACATGTGCTCCTGCGCAATCAAGTTATACAGCCTGTGATAGAACTTTTCTTCACTGCTCTGGTCACGCCCGCCGATCGCAAATTCATTTAGGGCTAGCGTGTACCCTTAAAACTGTGTGCTGCCCTTGACGATTGCTTGTCGTCAGTTCATGTTTCCTGTCTTCGAGCTTGAAGTAGGTTACTCTCATCGTCCTCAAGCACCTGCAGGATTCCACTCCAATCCACAGTTGATCATGTCCTCTTTTTACCGGTAGACCATATTTTTGCCTTCAAGTAAGATGCAGCGTGTCTTCTGTGTCTTTTTTTCGAGCGTCTGACTTTTCCCGGGCGGGTTTGTCTTTCAGCACGTCCTGACTCTGTTTTTGGCTTGCTGCTTCCTGTGTTCTCGGTTTCTGTGATTCCGTCCTCAACCTGAATAAGGTGAACTTATTTTGTAAAGTCATAAATGGCGTACAGCAAGATTCTAATTCTGACCTCAGCTTGAGTAATGTGAACTATATTGTAAAGTTATAAATGGATTGCAGCCAGATATTAATTGCAATGAACTCCTGAACTTGTTATTAAAAGCTAGACAAATAATTCATGGACTGTTTTCAGTCTCTAAGGAGTTATTATAGCACCTGTGGACTAACGTATTAGAAACTATTATCTGTTACGTATGAAAACAGTCAAGGAAATGAGAAACTTAGTTATTACTAAATTGTGACCACAGTTAGCACTGGGATGAGAAGCACTAGTTTAGGTATGTGTACAGAAGTTCCCTAGACTGGCATAATATTGTTCTAGTCTATTGGCGTTACTGATTTCAGAGTCTTTTTCTAGTTACTGAGCTTGTCAATCCACATCCTGACTCAGCTTCTTAAAAGAAAGGGAGAAGGGAATGAGGGTAAGATTAAGAAGACAACAGTAATATACAGAAGGTCTTTTGTAGAAACCATAGGCTGCACCCGTCTACCTGGTCCATCTGACTGAGTCCTGCTGTCTATCGTCCCTTCATCCCGTTGGGCCAGACTTGGCTTATCTAGCCTGTTTGTCTCATAGAGAGGCAGGGAACTTGCCTCACCTCCATTTCATCCCTACACAAAGGTACAAGCATGACTGTATGACAAGCCCACAGTGAGTTTCCACCCAGGTGAAATGGAGGCATCTGAGGTTACCCTAGCAGACTTGACACATACGATAGGGAATGTACAAAAAGAAACTCAGACCTTGTCACAATGATTAGATGCACTGCAGTGTGCCGCTGCAGCTCCTCCTATTCCTAGTGGTAACCATGGCCCTGTCTCATCTGGTGGGGCTAATCCTAGTCAGAGCCCAGGAACTTCGATAGTTCAGGTTACAACGTCTCCAGCCATTCCACTGGCACCTCCAGAGCGTTTCTTAGGGGACGCTTCCAAGTTTGCTACCTTTATAACTCAATGTCAGTTACATTTTATTTGTAAACCAAACTGTTTTCTGAATGATCAGTCTATAGCGGCTTTTGTATTGTCATATTTGGGAGGTACGGCGGCTACCTGGTCAATACCCATTGTGGAAAGGGATGATCCTTTATTGTACAATTATGCAGCCTTTAAGACTGAACTAAAGAAATTGTTTGACAGACATACCTTTTTTTCAATCTGTAGACAAAGAGGTACTGAACCTAAAACAAGGTAATAAGGATTTGTTGACGTATATAACCATATTTAACCATTTAGTGGCAGAGTCGGTCAGGGTGGCCAGATAATAAGAGATAGTCTTTGCTTTTAAGGGGTTGCATGACGGATTGAAGGATTTGTTGGTCCAGGTAGTTGATCCCCCTGAGAACTGTTCTGATTTTATAGATCTAGTGGTAAAATTAGATCACTGTCTATCAGAAAGAAAGAGAGATAAGACTTGATCTGATACTAGACTTTTGGTTTATAAGGAAAACAGAACTAAATCGGATAAAGTGTATGAGTCTGAACCTAAACAAATAGGCAATTTGAGGGGACACCTTAGTAAGGAAGAGAGACAAAGGTGCAGGGCCCTAGGTTGTGTCTATATAGTGGAGACAAAGGTCATTTTTTGCGAGAGTGCCCTAAAAAACCTAAGAGAAAGGGCGACTCGGAAAACTAGGGTGCCCAAGACCGGATGAGGCCAGTGTTTCGGATGATCAAATAATATGGCCTCAAACTCATTAGCACAGACAGCTAGCATTCAGCATTATCAACATTTGTGTTTAACTACACAAGTGCTTTTGAGTGGAGTATAAGGCACTTTTCAGACTCTAGAGCTACTGGGAACTTTATGGATAGCACCTTAGCATTGCTTTATAGTACACCATGTGAGCAAAAAACATTAGTTGAAGAAGTTAAACTATTGATGGCAGTGCTCTTAAGTCCAGTTGAGTATTAAAGGAATGCATAAAGAACAGATGCACTTTGATTTGGTTCAGGCCCTCTAGTTTCAAGCAATCTTAGAAATACCGTGTTTGGAGACTCACAATCCAACTATGGATTGGAAGAACCATAAAAATACTTTTGACGGTACTGTAAGGAGCATTGTTTTAAGCACAATTCTCAACCAGCTGGCTATCCTGCTGTGGCCCTTCCCTTGCCAGCAGAGACTCCAGAGGAAGTAGTTGATAAATCAAAGGCTACAGTCCTTCCTCCACATCACCCTTATGACTGCCAGATTAACTTGATTCCCAGGGCTAGAATTCCTTGTAGTAGAATCTATGCACTTACAGAAAAAGAAAATATTTACTTAAAGAAATATTTGGATTAGATGTTAAAGATCAGGTTTATTAAACCTTCTCTGCCTTCTTCTTCCTCTTCTCTTTTTTTGTACCCAAGAAGGGAGGTGATTTACATGGCTGCATTGACTACAAAGCCCTCAATGAGGTCACGGTAAAAAAAAATTATCCTCTCCCTCTTATAACTACACTTATTGATCAGTTAAAAAAATGGCAAGGTATTTACAAAGTTGGACCCCGAGGAGCCTATCATTTGGTCGGAGTGAAAGACGGGGATGAATGGAAAACAGTCTTTTGTACAAAATGTGGGTTATTTGAATATCTTGTGATGCCCTTTGGTTTGTGCAATGCCCCTGCTGCTTTACAGTTTTTTTTAATCAATGAGGTTTTGAGAGATTGTCTGGTTGTTTGTGCCATGGCATACTTTGATGATATTTTGATCTATTCTCCTTCTACGATAGAACATGAAAAAGATGTCAGGGTGTTTTACAACGACTTTGTGATAATAAGCTTTTTGTGGAGCTAGAGAAATGTGAATTTCAAACTTCTGAGGTGGCCTTTTTGGGGTATCTTGTCTGCACAAGGGGTGGGTATGTGCCCCCACAAGGTAGATGCCTTAACACATTGGAAATCCCCACAAAGTATTAAGTAGGTACAAATTTTCATTTGTTTAGCTAATTTCTACAGACAATTCATAGATCATTTCTCTACATTAGTGGCCCCTCTGACACAGTTACTAAAGAAAGGGGTGGTATTTCAATTGTCTGAGGCAGCAGGACAGGCATTTCAACATCTAAAGGTCATGTTCATGAAGGATCCTAATTAGCAGCGTCCGGATCCTACTCAACCATTTATTGTGGAGGCTGACGCCTCTCAAGTAGCTGTAGGGGGAGTTCTGTCCCAAAGAAACAAGAAAACTGGAGAATTACACCCTGTAGCCTATTATTCAAACAAACATAGCCCAGCTGAAATTAACTATTCTATAGGTGACAAAGAACTATTAGCAATTTTAAAAAAGGCATTCGAAGAATGGCGTCACTACTTGATGGGAGCCTTGCACACTGTCACAGTCATTACAGACCATAGGAATCTTAAATCTTTAAAGATAGCTAGAGCCCTATTTATGAGACAATTACGCTGAACTAACTTTTTTACTGCCTATGACTTGTGATCCAGTTTCAAACAGGATGTCAGCATAAAAAAGCTGATGCCTTATTCCGTTTAGGTCATGACCCAGGATTACAGGAATCTGAAAGTCCTCTCATAATACCACCAGAACGTATTTTATGGGCTGTGATTTCAGAGAAAACTTTTTACACTGAAGTTGAGACGGCACAACACAATGTTACAGCTCAGGAAGAACTACGCACATATGAAAGTAAGACTGTTAATAACCTACAATAAGTACAAGACAAGTTGTTTGTTCCCAGTCCAGAGTTACAGCAACAGGCCCTACATTGGTGCCATACTTATATCTTGGTTGGGCACCCAGGAGAAAAGAAGACTATAGAGTTGGTTAGACATCATTTTTGGTGGCCTACATTAGTTGCAGACACTAAAACTTTCGTACAAAGATGTGCCATATGTGCTCAAAACAAGACTTCTCATCAGGCATCTGGAGGGTTGCTTCACCCTTTACCTACTCCTCCGCATCCCTGGCATACTGTGTCCTTAGATTTTATTGTGGAGCTCCAAAGACCTTACAGGGGTATACCACTATAATGGTGATCGTATATATGTTTTCCAAAATGGCCCATTTTATACCATTAACTGGTCTGCCTACATCTAATGAGTTAGCAGACACGTTTTTACGATCTCTTGCACAACTACATGGTTTGCCTTCCAATAGAGGTTCTCAATTTGTTTCCAAGTTCTGGAGGGATCTATGTGCTATTTTACAAATTGATGTGCATTTGTCAACAGGTTATCACCCCCAATCAGTTGGTCAGACAGAGAGGGTAAATCAATGTCTGGAACAGTTTATTAAATGTCAGACATTGGTGGACTCCTCTACTTGGAATACAGTGTTGTTGGCGGCAGAATTTGCATATAATAATGCCCACCACAGTTCTATTAAAATGTCTCTTATCCTTTGCAATTATGGTTTTCATCCTCATTTCCTATTGTTATCCTCTGCATCTACCGCTGATGTCCCTGCAGGACAGGACTATGTGGAACATTGAAAAACTTTACAATGTACTGCTAAGGACAACTTGAATCAAGGTAAATTGGCCTATTAACAGAATGCAGATAAACATTGCAGGGATGGTCCTGATTATCAGGTAGGAGACCAAGTATGGTTATCAATGAAACATCTACATTTGAAAGGCCCACGGAAATTTCAACCTGGGTTTATTGGCCCCTTTTCTATTCTTAAATGTGAAAATGAGGCACCTATGAAATTGGATTTACCATCCCATCTTCGCATCCACCTTGTCTTTCATGCATCTGTGCTAAAACCTGTGACTCCGTGAACTGTTTTTCAGGATAAGCCCCCTGTGCTGATCATGGATGATGTTCCTGAATATGAGGCGGAAGCAATTCTGGACTCCAAACATGTACATCATGGACTTCATTATCTGACTCAATGGAAAGACTACAGACCCGAGGATCGCAACTGGGAACCTGCTTGCAATGAGCATGCCCCCATATCTTGTGTGCCTCTTTCATCGTTTGTACCCTGACAAGCTTAAGCCTGTGTGGGGAGAGCCTTGAAGGGTGTATGGTCAGGCCTCGCAGATCCTTTAAGGGCGAGCGCGTAGCCTTAAAACTGCACGCTGCCTTTGACGATTGCGTGTCATCAGTTCTTGTTTCCTGTCTTCGAGCTGGACGTGGGTCGCTCTCATCATCCTTGAGCGCGCCTGCAGGATTCATCTCCAATACACAGTTGGCTGTGTCATCTCTTCCCCGTTAGGCTGTATTTTTGCCTTCAAGTTAGACACAGTGAATCTTCTGTGTCTTTTTTCGAACGCTCGACTCTTCCCAGGTGGGTTTGTCTTTCAGCACGTTATGACCCTGTTTTTGGCTCACTGCTTCCCACGTTCTAGAGTTTCTGGGATTACGTCCTCAATCTGAATAATGTGAACTTTTTTTGTGAAGTCATAAATGGAGTGAAGCAAGATACTAATTTTGACCTTAGCTTGAGTAATGTGAACTATATTGTAGAGTTATAAATGGATTGCAGCCAGATATTAATTGCCATGAACTCCTGAACGTGTTCCTAAAATCTAGATGATTAATTCATGGACTATTGTTTTCAGTCTCTAAGGAGTTATTAGAGACTTAGGCAACTGTGGACTAATGTAATAGAGATTATTGTCTGTTACGTATGAGAACAGTCAAGGAAATGGGAAGGATTATTTCTAAATTGTGACCACAGTTAGCATTGCGGTGAACAGCACTAGTTTAGGTATGTGCATAGAAATTCCCTAGACTGGCATATTATTACTGTAGTCTAATGACGTTACTGATTTCAGACTCTTTTTCTAGTTACAGTGCTTGTCAATCCACATCCTGGACTCAGCTCTTTAAAAGAAAGGGGGAAGGGACATGAGTGTAAGATTAACAAGACAACAGTAATATACAGAAGGTCTTTTGTTGTAACTCTGATTCTAATGATAGTTATAATTTGTTTTGTTATAAAAAATAGGCTGCACCCGTCTACCTGGTACGTCTGTCTAAGTCCTGCTGTCTATCATCCCTTCATCCCGCTGGGCCATACTTGGCTTATTTAGCCTGTTTGTTTCATGGAGAAGCTGGGAACTTGCCTCACTTCCTGCGGGAAGGTAGAAGCCCCACAGACCTTTACCCAATCATCCAGTGCCTTGCAAAAGGAATCAATAGAATCCACCCAGGTCTGATGATATAGCTGTTCTGTTGGGACAGACGTCTGTACCCCTCTGGGGTCAAACCAAATGTCCTGATTAGGGCTTCATTCATGGGGGGGATACCTCATCCTTTTACCCCACTCAAGGGCCAGTCGAGTGTCCCTCCCCTCACTAGGAATATGCCTTCAGATACTAGCTCCCCCAACCCTCCTCAGGGACCTTGTGCATCTGTAGTGCAATTTCTTAAGAATTAAACCATCTATCTACCATCACCACAAAGTCAGACACCAGACCCTTGCGTATGTAAATCCCCTAGTCAGAGGACACTCAATAAATGTTTGCACCATCTTGGCTGGTCTCAGCCCTCCTGGCCTTTATATCCAGTTCTTTCAGGCTCCTTTCTTCTTTGGCAAAACATTTCTACTCCAAAGCTTTCTTTTTCTCTACTTTGAGTTTGGCCAGCTCCAGTTTAAACTTTCTCTCCTCCCTCTTGTCCTCCAGCTCCTCTGGGGACAGGCATCTGGATGACACACTGCTCCCTGCCCTGGTGGGGACCACAGTTCTCTGGTAGGACATTGGCTCCCTGCCCAACAGGCAGTCCCAGATTCCCAAGTGAATCATGGTCCAGCTCCTCATCATCATTCTCTGTAGTTACAAGTGCTATATCACAAGCTCCTATCATGGCTGTTAGACTTTTCATCCTTGGCGTGGTCTCCCTTAACTTTTTGCCTCTGTTTCCCAGGTTGTTGATGTATGCTGGACTCTGATTTAGCAGTTTTTGTTACTCTGGGCACTTTACCACTGCTAACCAGTACTAAAGTGCAAGTGCACCTTTACAAAATGTGCATGTAATTGGCTAATCCATGATTGGCATATTTGATTTATTAGTAAGTCCCTAGTACAGTGGACTAGAGGTGCCCAGGGCCTGTAAATCGAATGCTACTAGTGGGCCTGCAGCACTGGTTGTGCCACCCACATAAGTAGCTCTGTAATCATGTCTCAGACCTGCCACTGTAGTGTCTGTGTGTGCAGTTTTAACTGTAAATTTGACTTGGCAAGTGTACCCACTTGCCAGGCTTAAACCTTCCCTTTTCTTACATGTGAGACACCCCTAAGGTAGGCCCTAGGTAGCTCCAGGGGCAGGGTGCAGTGTATTGTTAAGGTAGGACATGTAGTAATGTGTTTTATATGTCCTAACTGTGAAATATTACTAAATTTTGTTTTTCACTGTTGCAAGGCCTGTCCCTCTCATAGGTTAATATGGGGGCTACCTTTAAATATGATTAAAGTGTAGATTCCCTTTGGGAGCGGATGGACATGTGGAATTTGGGGTCTCTGAGCTCACAATTTAAAAATAGATCTTTTAGTAAAGTTGATTTTTAGATTGTGTGTTTGAAAATGCCACTTTTAGAAAATGAACATTTTCTTGCCTATACCATTTCTATGACTCTGCCTGTTTGTGGATTCCCTGTCTGGGTCAGTTTGACAGTTGTGCTGGTTGCACCTCACACTAGACAGTGACACAAATGGAGCTGGGGTGTAGTCTGCATTACCCAAAGAGCCATCTGTGCTAGGAGGGAGGGGAGGAGTGGCCACTCACACCTGAAAGGGCGGTGCCTGCCCTCACACAATGCAGTCTCCAACCTCCTGGTGAGTGTCTGGGGCCTGGCCTGGGCAAGGCAGGATTTCACATTCAAGAGAGACTTTGCTTTGAAGTAGGACTACTTCAAAGGAGAAATTGGGTATAAGAAGGGCACCCAAAACCACAGACTACAGAACACTTCTGGAAGCCAAGAGGAACCTCTGCCTGGAGAAGAGCTGAAGAGCTGAGGAAGAAGAGCTGCCCTGACTGTGACTGTGCTTTGTGGAGCTATCCTGCAGTTGCTGCTTCTGCCAGAGTAAGAGGGCAAAGACTGGACTTTGTGTGCCTTCCATCTTGTGAAGATCTCCAATGGCTTGATTTAGAGCCTGCCTCCCGTTGTTTGAAGTCTCAGGGACAGCAAAGACTTCTCTCTGCCAGCACCTGGAGTCTCTGGAGAGACTCCTACTCTGCCCTGTGGTGCCCATCCAGTTCCTGGGACCCTGAAAGGAGAAGCTGTCAGCCTAAGAGGAAGAAATCCACGCACAGAACGCCGTGCGGGGAAAAGATCGACGCAACTCCGATCTGCGGCTGAAAAATCGACGCGCCGCCAGCTTCGTGGCTGAAAATCTATGCTCGCCTGCAAAGCAACCCGAAGATCGACGCACGGAGCAAGAGAAACAACGTGCAGCATCGCTGATGGAGGCTGGTGAGATCGCAACCTGCGCTGCATGGTTTTCGGATCATCGTGCGGCTGGATTTCCGACACAAGCACAGCTGGGTGTGTAAAAACAACGCAAGGCCTGCCCGGACCCGAGAGTGCTGACAGGATCGACGCATCGCTCTCCTGTGGAGAGAAGAAATGAAGCGCCCGACCAGACGAAAGGAAAAACAACGCAAGGTCTCGCTTGTGAGTGAAATCGATGCATCGTAAGCCCTTTTTGACGCACACTCGTCCGTGCAGGGTTATTTTTGACGCACCCAAGGTACATTTTCACGCTAACAGTGTTAGTGTGTGTTTAAAACTACATAAAGACTCTTTTTGCTTTTTAATTGATAACTTGACTTGTGTATTATGGATTTTTGTAGTTTTGGTTTTGTTTTGTTTAGACAAATATTTTCTATTTTTCTAAACCTGTGTTGTGTCATTTTGTAGTTTTTTCATTATGTTACAGTGTGTTGGTACAAATACTTTACACCTAGCTCTCTGAAGTTAAGCCTACTGTTCGTGCCAAGCTACCAAGCAGGGGTTAGCTGTGGGTGATTCTCTTTTACCCTGACTAGAGTGAGGGTCCTTGCTTGGACAGGGGGTAACCTGACTGCCAACCAAAGAACCCATTTCTAACAATGGCCCTCAGCACCTTTTGCAGCTCTGCCTTCCTGGTGAAGCCTTTAGTAGAAATCTCAAACCCCTTGCAGAAATCGTTGAGCTGGACCACAGTGTAACTCTCAAGTTTGGCCAGCCCAAAATCCATTCTTACATGTGCAGATGTAGAACCTTAAAGTCAGAGACATGATTTTAGGAAAAAGCAAAAATGGCAATCAGGGAGAATAGAAAAGTTTAAAGAGCCAATTAGGAAGGGTGGAGAATGCCAATTAAGAAGTGATTAGAATTGGACTTAGGTATGGAGTGTAAGTGTACACCAAAACTGTAAGACACTGCACAATCACAAATCCTATCCTCACCGCCGACTCCTAATGTCCGAATTTGGGGGGCTTATTTACAAGCCCCTTTCGTCATTGGTGCAAAAATGTTTCCCATATAAAAATTGACACTCTGGCCGTGCAAGGGGCTTATAAATAAGCCTCTGGGTCTCTTGTTGGCAGACGTATGCACCTTGTCCAAGTAGGGACCAAAGTCAGGGTAAGTCAGTTACACACCATAACTTAACTTGTGTTCACTTTCTCGTAGCTTGGCACAGACATGCTTAACTCGAGAGGCAACGTGTAAAGTATTTGTGCAACACTTCAAACAGTAAAACAGTTAAAACACCACACAAAAGATACCACACTAGGTTAGAAAAATAGATCCTAATTTAATGAACAACACAAGACCAAATCTGAGACATGAATGTTTAAATAATTAACTTAGTTGTAGTACTTAAAAGCCTAAAGTGCCAACCGGGGCCATCTGGTCGCGCTAGACTGGGTCAAATTTGAAAAGTCAGGCTGACTGTAATGGAGTGCGAGTCAGACACAAGGTCCAGCCTTGGACCGCTGATACAGTACCTTGGTTTGGAGATGCGTCAACGTCGAGAGCAAGATGCTTGTAGCAGGAGGCAATGGCCAGCCATCAATCCAGCAGATGTAGGTGATGTGTCGGCTCTGAGCCGCACAAAGTTGAAGATGCATTGGGAATGGAGATGTGTTGCATAGTCTGCAATGCGGTGTTCCTGATCATCGCAGCAGCAACGATGCGCTGGCGTAGACGGCGATGCGGTGTCTGCGATCCTCGCAGCAGCGGCGATGCATCAGTATCAATGGAGATATGCTGGTTCTGAGCGCTGCAACGGCGATGATGCATTTATTTTGGACTGGAGCACCATTTTAGACCCACTTCTAAGGGCCCAGGACTGGATTGGTACCACTTGGCAGGGCAAGACTTGCAGCATGCAAAGACCAGGTGCTGGAGGTGATGAGTTGGAAGTCTTGTATGTCCCTGAGACTTCAGAACAACAGGAGGCAAGCCAGCACGCCCTTGGAGTAACTCTGGTTCTGGGTTCAAGTGTTGCGTGTCTAGTCCTTCCCACCTAGGTAAGGAAGGAAGCAGGGAGCAGGTCAGTACAACAAGAAAGCAGTTCTTCTAAAGCACTCCTTCCAGTAGCACAGCACTCCTTCGTCCTGGCAGAGCATCCACAGGTCAAGAAGTGTACTGAGTTGGTAGGGTCAGAAGTCCAGTTCTTATGCCCAGTGGAACCTTTGAAATGGATGAGATTTCAAAGAAGGGCTTTGAAGTACACAGAGGTCCTCCCTTCCTACCCTAACTTCAGACTCACTGCAGGGTGGTATGCAACGCTGTGTGGAGACAGGGCATTGCCTATTCAGGTGTGTCATCCCCTCCCTCCCATCCTGCCCAGAATGGCCCATCAGGATGCTGATGGCCCATCAGACACACCTAAGCTCCCTTTGTGTGTTGCTGTCTAGAGGGAATGCACAAGTCTAGCTGCCACCCAAACCCAGACGTGTATTAGAGACAGGCTGCAGGCACAAAGGGCTAAGAGCAGGAAAATGCCAACTTTCTAAAAGTAAAAAAACAGATGTTCCTAGAGGAATTATTTATGCGCAGTTTACCATATTCAGTCACATTGGTCAAATAGATCAAACATCCAAGAAATAGAAAAAAAGACTGCACACAAGTACTCTAAAACAAATTGTATTTGAATCACAACCTATATAATTGTTAGAGTTCAGTGTATATACATAAATACATCAATACTTCTATCAACACTGTTCAACCCTCATCAGTTTCTCACAGAATTGGTATTAAAGGTCAAGTCCAAGGATCCTGGGGAGATGTTAACCCCCTCTTGACAACAACAGTTTATTGATTCTCAGGCCAAATATACTGTTTCTCAATTCCCACTATGGCGTGTCAATTGGGAGGAATTGTCAATGTTTCGGTCTTCAAAGGCCAAGGGGTCCTCAATACCATCCTCAGGACTCAGTGTTGAAAGAATGGTAAACCCACGGTCACACCAAAGGACTCCATGGGCAGATAGACTCCATATGTAATCACCTAGGTATTATAAAATCCCAGAAGAAAACTACTGCACAATGCAACCAAAACAAAATGGATTTAAACTTATACACAGAAGACAGCAACCGCCTGCTCCCATGACTTTCTACACTGTAATTTAGGGTAGTCGGCACCAGCACACCAATTGTACAGCAGCTTTCTACTCTACCTCTCCGTAAAGATTGTGTTTATTTTATTGACATACGTAATGCACAGACATATGCAAAATGTGCAAAAGTTCTGTCCATTATGGCATTGGCTAATTTTGAATTTGGTCTTTTAATTACATAATATCTATTTTTAGACCTACCCTCATATTCTTGTTTTGTTAATACTTTTAATATTCATTATTATCTACTGTTATATATATATTTTTAACATTGTACATTTTAACAAAATGACTTAACATAAGGTATGGCTCATCTATTTCCAAACAAATTGATGGCCCATTACTGAGCATTTGAAAAGTGTGTTTACAGAAAGGGAAATAGTAACCAACATAAGAGAAGAGAGAATATTAAATGAAGGTACGTCCTTGTATGGATGATAGAAAGACAGAGTGGTGTTGTCGAATGCCACGTCACAATTCAGCACTACTCGGTCCATCACACCGAGATGTCCATGCCAGTGCTGCCCTGAACCAAACACGAGTGCCAGTAACTCTTGCACCCAATTTATAGTGACATAGAACTTGGATCTGCCTCTGAGGGTTTGCACTACTGATGGAGGGGCTACAGGAACATTCCTGAGTCCAAATGCCAAGACTCTTGTTCCCATCCAACAAAAGTTACATTTAACACAACGGCATCCTGTCCACGTTACTGGGTTTCCCTCTGCCCAGGGTAAGCTGCGAGGAATGCTCACTGAGTCCCCAGTAGAATAAACAGAAAACAGCAACAAAACACTATTGAAATTTGTTTTTAAACTCAACAAGTGAGGAAATTCACCCTTCTTATTTGTATACTGTAGTCAATAGTAGGCTTCTTTGGCTATGTTAATACGGACTCCTTAGTCAGAGATGTTTCTACTAGGAACAGTGTAAGGAGATGTGGGAAACTTTTGAATGTGTATATATAAATCAGCCAAGTGACTCACTGACTTGTTGCAGTGTGAACAGGAGTCAGTTGTGGCAGCGTCTGTGTTCAGAGCCAGCAGCACGTCAGTCAAAAAAGTGTGCTAATCACAACCTTTAAAGTGTACTTTTTGACACATTTAGAAGTTAACTCCGGTAGAGCAGGTACAAAGAGAGTGATTCTTGAAGATATTAACACCCTGAGTGAGAAGGTTTTACCTCACAAGTGCTGAGCTTTGTTTTGATATTAGGAGACGTTTGCTCTTATGCCTTCACAGCTTTTATTTCACAAAAACTATCTCAACCAAATGTGCGTACTTCCCCCCCCCACATGTTGAGGATTCTAAAGGTACTCACAATTTGTGGATTTCCCCGGAGTGAACTGATATATTCAAAATGTAGAAAATGTTCTTATGGTTTGAAGATGCCAAATGCAGCCCCAACCATACCTTAGGTCTCAGAGGGACCTCTCTGGGGTAGGCCTGTCATACCCCAAGGCCTTACAGAAACGATTATCACTGGGGAGCCCAGAAGGAAAGAGACCTGCTCTGCAGCCCTACCCTGATGCTTGTCGTATTCTGGCACAAAACATAATCAATATAATAGCAGGTACTATCTTTTTCACTAGACTGAGGCAAGCCACAATTTGTGGATATCCCTCTCTTACTCTGGAGACGAAAGGTGAAGACTTTATCATGCCAGGCCCACTAACTGTGGCACGCCCATAAAAAGCCAGCAGGAATACTGCAAAACCACATCTGCTGAGGAACTCAGCGCTTGGCCTAATACATAAATAGAGGTAGCTGTCTAGCAAAACACAAACAACCACTGACACAGCCTACAGGCCCACTGCAGGCTGCCTTCTATTGGTTTTGCCAAGGATGGTGCTTTCTTATGTTTCTGTGAATCTTTTCTACAAAAAAACATTTTTAAAAAACATATCCAGTGCATGCAAACATATGCGTCTGTACAGGTGGTTGTCTTTCAATCTTTCTGTAATAAAGTTTTATAAAAGCATTAAAAGATCTCCTACCCATCCCCCCAACCGTTCGCATGCACAGACGGACATCTTTGAATTGTTGTAATTAATGTTAAACCAAAACATTCAAAGATGGCCACCCTTGCGCTGCAATGCAAGGGTGGCCAATTTGGAAGGGGCTGAAAGCCCATTCAAAGATGACCGCATGTTCACGCATATACACAGGTAAGTGTGGCCATTCTGGACTAGGTTAAAAACCCATTTTAAAAACCATGCGGACCGCAAGCAGTGCACACAGGATACGAACTGCAAGTGATGGTAAGGGTCCAGCAGCTGTCTCTACTGAGCTGACAGATCCTAAAAAAGGTAAAACTAAGAATTTTAAAAAATCCCAGTAATCGAAAGGGAACACTTTCTCTGTGCATGAGGACATTTTGCTTAGGATGCTATATGATAAGCTTTGGTGGGCAGAACCAAAATGTGAATGACGCCTGTACAGACTAATGGATTAAGAGGGCTGGCTAAAGACCCAACTTTTTAAGTCTAATTTTATGAATATTTTCACAAAAATTAAAAGGTTTTGGCTAACGCCAAATTTAAAATGGTATTATCATGCACCAAAGCATTTCTGCACATTAGACCACACTTTTGATTTCTGTAGCCCCAAGGTAGAAATTGTGTGCAATTGTTTTTGCACTGATGACAACATTGTGGTCTAAATGGTCTGTACAAATACTACTCTTTGGAAATCGTTTTCAGCACTAGCAGATGATGCATGCCAGGATTCACATGTGTTACGAGAGGTCTGTAGGCTTCTTAGTACTGGAATACTATTAATAGACAATGCAAGTCAGAGCAGAGGAATGCTCTGAGAATTAGGTGTATGTTTCAGTGGGACATGGATTTGTTTGTTGCCAGTCACAATTGATGTCTGTTAGAAATGGGGTCTTTGGTTGGCAGTCAGGTTACCCCCTGTCCAAGCAAGGACCCTCACTCTAGTCAGGGTAAGTCACACACAATCCAAATTATCCTGTGCCCACCCTCTGGTAGCTTGGCACTGAGCAGTCAGGCTTAACTTAGAAGGCAATGTGTAAAGTATTTGTGCAATAAATCATACAATAACACAATATAGCACCACAAAAATACACCACACAGTGTTTAGAAAAATATATAATATTTATCTGGGTATTTGCAGGTCAAAACGATAAAAGATGCAATATGAAATTGTAGAGATATCACTGAAAAGTGATATAAAGTGTCTTAAGTCTTTAAAAAGCAAACAAAGTCTCTTTCAAGCACAAAGTACCTGGTTTGGAGTGGAAAATCTCCTCAAAGGGCCGCAGAGGAGGAGATGCGTGGAAAAATGGTGTGTGCATCGGTTTCGCCCATTCACACACGGACTTGAGTCGTTTTTTCACACGGGGAAGACGTGCGTCGTTTTCTGGCGTGCGGACAGGTCTCCTCTGTGGATTGCGGGATTCCAAGATGTCCCGGGGTCTGTGCGTGGAATCCTGGGCTTGTTGTCCGGCTGCGCGTCGTTCCGGTGGGCTGTGAGTGGAATTTTCTCCCTCA
Source organism: Pleurodeles waltl (assembly GCF_031143425.1). Lineage (NCBI taxonomy): Eukaryota > Metazoa > Chordata > Amphibia > Caudata > Salamandridae > Pleurodeles > Pleurodeles waltl. The sequence continues at coordinate 1,759,169,893 of NC_090444.1, forward strand.
CGGCAGGTGTCGCGTCGATTTCCTCTCTGGAAGTCGGGCGGCGTTGTCCAGGTGGGCCGTGCGTCGAAGTTCCGGTCACACCGCAGGCGTTGCGTCGATCTTTTCCTTGCGGGGTCGAGCAGCATCTTTCCGGATCGGCGTGCGGTGAATTTTTCACCGTGGAGCAAGCTGTGCGTCAAATTTTTCGGCGCACAAGGAGTCCAGTTGAAAGATGGAAGTCTTTTTGGTCCTGAGACTTCAGGGAACAGGAGGCAAGCTCTATCCAGGCCCTTGGAGAGCACTTCTGCAGCAAGACAGGAGTTTAGCAAGGCAGCAGGCCAACAGCAAGGCAGCAGTCCTTTGTAGAAAGCAGTCAGGTGAGTCCTTTGAGCAGCCAGGCAGTTCTTATTGGCAGGATGCAGGTTCTGGTTCAGGTTTCTTCTCCAGCAAGTGTCTGAGGTGGTAGGGCAGAGGCCCTGTTTTATACCCAAATGTGCCTTTGAAGTGAGGGAGACTTCAAAGAGTGGCTTAGAAGTGCACCAGGTCCCCTTTCAGTTCAATCCTGTCTGCCAGGGTCCCAGTAGGGTGTGTGGCAATCCTTTGTGTCAGAGCAGGCCATCCACCCTCCCAGCCCAGGAAGACCCATTCAAAATGCAGATGTATGCAAGTGAGGCTGAGTACCCTGTGTTTGGGGTGTGTCTGAGTGAATGCACAAGGAGCTGTCAACTAAACCTAGCCAGACGTGGATTGTAAGGCACAGAAAGATTTAAGTGCAGAGAAATGCTCAATTTCTAAAAGTGGCATTTCTAAAATAGTAATATTAAATCCAACTTCACCAGTCAGCAGGATCTTGTATTACCATTCTGGCCATACTAAATATGACCTTCCTACTCCCTTCAGATCAGCAGCTACCACTTCAACAATGTATGAGGGCAGCCCCAATGTTAGCCTATGAAGGGAGCAGGCCTCACAGTAGTGTGAAAACGAATTTAGGAGTTTTACACTACCAGGACATGTAAACTACACAGGTACATGTCCTGCCTTTCACCCACACAGCACCCTGCCCTATGGGTTACCTAGGGCACCCATTAGAGGTGACTTATATATAGAAAAAGGGGAGGTTTTAGGCTTGGCAAGTACTTTTAATTGCCAAGTCGAGGTGACAGTGAAACTGCACACACAGGCCTTGCAATGGCAGGCCTGCGACAAGGTAAAGGGGCTACTTAAGTGGGTGGCACAACCAGTGCTGCAGGCCCACTAGTAGCATTTAATCTACAGGCCCTGGGCACATGTAGTGCACATTACTAGGGACTTATAAGTAGATTAAATAGTCCAATTGGGTATGATCAAAAGTTACCATGTTTAAAGGGAGAGAGCATATGCACTTTAGCACTGGTTAGCAGTGGTAAAGTGCGCAGAGTCTAAAAGCCAGCAAAAACAGTGTCCAAAAAGTGGAGGGAGGCAGGCAAAAAGTTAGGGGTGACCACCCTAAGGCATGTCAGGTCTAACAATGTCTATTATGAGAAGTCTGCAAATGTTTACATTCTGGTAGAAGCCAACTAGAAGGGAAAGAGAGAGAGGCCTGGAAATGCCTCAGTACTGGGAGGTCAAGCTGGAAAAGAGGCGAATTATGCAATCTTTCTTGATATCATTGTAGGTGTATAGCTAGCCATGCTGCGGATCAGAACAGAAAAACTACAAGAGCTCTGAGAATTTATCATTACTAGGATATTTGCACAGTCCACACAAAATAAAGGAGAACTGTGACTATATTATATTGATTTAAGTTGTAAACCAATACTTTTTGGTATGATGGACTTTAGATATATTGCTACAAGTCCAGTATTGTTCCAGTTTATAAACCACAATACAAAAATGAAAATTTGAGCACTGTTTATGCTGTACTTTGCAACAGGACTACAAAGAACATTGTTAGTTTTAGGTCTCCCTTACATACGACCTTCAGCTATTTGCTGTAAAAAGAACTCTTGTAGTCCACACCAAAAACATACAGTAGGTTTGGTTTACAGCTAACCCACTGCTTTGTCTAGTTGTCACTCTTATCTGGTTGCTTTTTATTCAATTGCTTCTATTACTGTTCTTATGTTTTTAACTACCCTGTAGTATAGTGTCTTTCCCATTGGATGATGTGTATCCTTCCACTGCTCACACTCCTGGAAGTACTTTTTTCTCTTTCTTTAAACATCCGTGTGAGTGCATGTTTTCTTGCTCTCCCTCTCTCGCTGGTGCTGTTTCCCCACTCAAAACATAATCCGCCGTTCCAAAAGATACAGCAAATTTTATATACCACGAGGAGCTGGGTCTCCCTTACATGGACGATCAAATAACAATCTCACCATTCCTTTTGTGGATTAAGAGCTGGCAAAACCCAGAGACAGCATGCATGTCAGATTGCCTAGCCTTAGAAAATGTGAACAAGATACCTTGGTTGATGTATGTAAAATCGAGCTTTCACAAATTAGGCTTAATAGAATGCCTCAGTTCCCCTACATATCTTCCACCGGATGCCAAGTTGATTCTGAAAACTAGGTATGCAATCTGTTATGGGAGGAGAGGATACAAGGTGTTTTGGACATTAAAACAGTTGATTATTATTTGCAGATTGTCACTGTTAACTCTCTTGGACCATACCTGGGATGGTCTGAGACTGCAAATCATTGGCTTCTTTTAACATATTATAGACTTAATTTAATTAATTTTAAAGTGGCTTTCCCGTTACAATGCGTATGGCAGTGGGAATAACCCCCATGTCACTGTGATTATGCCACAAAACAAAAGCACCTGTCACTTTATATTATTTTGTCCACTTCAAGCAGGCCCAAGAAGTACCTTTCTGACTCCATTGTTGCGTCTGGGGTATTTAGGCAACATCGACCTGCAATGGAATTCTTAAAAAAATTAATTACGATAGATTTGTGCCATGCAGTGTTAAACTTTATCAAGAGTGCAATCTGAATGAGAGACCAGTATGAGCTTGTTAATTTAAACTGAAATTTTGTCGTGAAAGAGTAGTAAGTTTTCCCCTGATTCCTAGGAATTTTACTGAATGTGATTTGTACGTGCCTTACTGATTACTCGTGTTATTTATATGGATTTTTATAAATCGTTATGTGTTTTATGATTTTTATGGCGTGCTGTCGAAATAAAGTTGTGATGGCTGAAGCTGTATGAGTCCGATATTACACATGCTGGTAGGGATTATATGTTAAGAATCAATGGTCTAGCTGAATAAAAAGTCACAACTTAAAATATAATAATGCAGTAGTAGGATAGTGTGTACTAACCAGTCTTTATTACTTGCCAAAATAATGCTTTTTAACAAACTTAGAATAATGAAAGAGGAAAAATGAGTCTCTAAAACTATGCCTTGCAGTTTGGGTACAGCTCCTTGATGCTAGTTCACAGCTCAGTGTGCTCTATTAGAAGGATTGCAACCTATGGAATGCAAGTAACAAAAAAGGTCTTTGAGAAAAAACCCGTACATACGATACAACTCTGAGCTAGCCTCATAAAATACAAATTTGTCAACTGCCTCTTATATAATGTGGGTAGTTACAGGCATATTAGTCCACTACGCTACTTTATGCATCAAAACTGTGACTAGACAGAACACATGACTCCACCACATGCACTAACCATCAGAGTATGTATGTATGTATGTATGTATTTGTATTTGTAAAGTGCATTCCGGCCGTAGCACTGAAGCGCTGAGGAGAGTCGGTGAGTTACAGGGATGCGAAGCAGAGAGGGGACCATCGCCAAGGGCGTCCAAGAGTCCCAAGACTCCCTAAAGGGTGAACAGCCAGGTTTTCAATTTCTTTCTAAAACAAAAATAAGACTCTACCTGCCTAATGGCAAGAGGGAGTGCGTTCCAGAGTCTCGCTGCCCCTACAGAGAAGGCTTTGTACCCCCATCTCACCCTATCGCAGCGCAGCACAGCGATGAGCTGCCGGGTAGAAAATCTAAGCAGCCGGGCGGGCTGGTAGGGTTGCAAGGCCGACCTAAAATAATTGCAACCGACCTGATGAAGGGCTTTGTAAGTTAAGCAGAGTGTTTTAAACTTGATACGTTTTTCCACAGGAAGCCAGTGGAGATGTCTAAGACTCAAGCTGGCGGATGAGGAGCGCGGCAGATCTAAGACCAAACGGGCCGCCACGTTCTGAATTAGCTGTAGTCTATGGAGTGCGACTTGCTGATGTTTAACATAAGGGTGTTGCAATAATCCAATTTAGAAACCACAAGCGCCAGGACCACCACCATTTTCAGTTCTTCCTGGATAAAGGGAAAACATTTTGTAAGCATTTTCAATGCCCAGTAACAACATTTAACCGTCTGGTTGACTTGTTGCTCAAATGATAGGGATTTGTCAAACACCATACCCAGGTTTCTGGCAGAAGGGCACGGGACTGGACGCTTCCTGCAGGACTCTAGCCACCAGCGGGGGCCCCATCAGTTAGTGTCTATGCCGGAAAAAAATATTTTTGTCTTTTCCCCATTCAGTTTAAGCCAATTGCGGCTCATCCAGCTGTTGATCTTGCTCATGCATTGATGGAATCTGTCTGCAACCTCCTCCAAGTTATGAAAAACTGGAATGATCAACTGAGTGTTGTCTGCGTAAGACACCACTTGGAAGCTGAATGAACGTACCAATCTGGCCAGTGGCGCCACGTAGAGATTAAACAAGGTAGGGCTAAGTGAAGACCCTTGTGGAACCCCACTGGGTAATTGAAACGGCGTCACCCTATAATCTCCGCATGACACTGTGATGGATCTGTTCATGAGAAAAGACTTGAGAATATCAAGTGCCCTATCTCGGACATCTGCCTGATGCAGGCGCTGGATCAGCAGTTGAGGGGATATGGTGTCAAATGCCGTGGAAAGATCCAATAGAACTAGGATAGCGCCCTCCCCCTTATCCACTCTTCTTCAAATTATATCGGCCAAAGATATTAAAGCGGATTCCGTGCTATGAGCTTGTCGAGACCCGTGTGAGCGGGATCGAGTCCTCCATTGACCTGTAGAAAGTCAGCCAATTCGGTATTCAGATGTTTTTCCAGAATCGTGGCCGTGGTGGGTAATAAGGAAATGGGTCAAAGTTTATTCAAATCGTTAGGCTCCCCACCTGGTTTCTTAATAAGCGGGACCACAATAGATTCCTTCCAGGAGGGAAAATTTCAGCATATACTGGTTCCAAAGCCACTGAAACCAATTCAGGTACTAGCTTTAGTATCCAGGGGGACAGGGGTCATTAGGTGAGCCGGACTTGACTTTTTCCAACAATTCAGTAATTCTATTGGCCGATAAGGGTGAAAAACGGTCAACTTAGGACTGAGGTCTAAGAGCGAGATTGCTTTCTGATCGCCTCCTTCCCGTTCCGGGGCGAGCTGTGCAAAATTCACATGCAGTTGAACAATTTTATTCTTTCAAAAGTCAGCCACTCTTTGGCAGAAAGAGGGGGAATTCTCCAGTCCGGAGGAGGAAGGCGGAAAGGTTAGGGTCGGAGCCACTTTGAGAAGTTCCCCCGATACATTCTGTGCTTCTCTCATTTTGTGAGAAAAGTATACTGTTTTGGCTTTTTCAATAGCGAATTTATAGTTCTCAAGGGAGGCCCTAAGTTTGCCTCGCTCCTCATCGGTTTTCTGTGCCTGCCATCTAAGTTCCTGACTGCGGTATAGTCTCTGTAAATTTGTAAGTTCCTCTGAGTACAAAGGAGAGGAGGGGAGCCGTCCCAGCCTGGGACCCAATTTCGCCAGGGGGGGCAGTGTGTTGATAGCCACTCTGAGCCCGAGTAGTCTGACCGTTATATTTTTCCCTTGAAAATTGATGGGTACACAAAGATCGCAGCTGCAAATGCCTCACCTTTGTAAGGCAGTGGTTCTTAACGTTTTAAGTTCTGTGGATTCCCACTGAATTATTATTGTAAACCGGGGACCCCACTGAGTCATTACTGGATGCCAGAGAGCTCAGCTTAAGTATTTCAATGATTTGAACCTCAAAGCAATACACAAAATAACAAAAACAAGCATTCATCAAACAAATCACAAATGTTAAAATATTTTATGTAGCTCACAAACACATGTAAACAATCTAAATGTTCATGTAAATAAAATCGTGCTTTTCTAAATTCAACTGATGCCGCCCATTGTCCATACTATATTCTGTTTGATGGGTAGGCACTGCACTCGCGAATCAATTTGATCACTGTGGTATCCTTGTGAAGGTGTTCGAAGCACGAGCGAGAATGTGGTGAGAGATTGTGGTGTGACGTGTGTGTGTGGAATGTGCGAGAGAGCGGTTGAGGGCGGACGGAGGCTGGATGCGGAAAGGTCGTTGGTTGGCAAAGGGCTTTCTTCAGAGCATGTATTCTACTTAATAAATATCTGTACATTCTCACCAACGCGTCCTTGGTGTACACGTCTACTCGCCACCCTTTAATCTTAACTTTGGCGACGAGCGTCATGCGGGCGGCAGAAGCGGCACCGTAAGACTTTAATCAGCTGAGCCGGCACCGTGGGACTTTAATCAGCTGAGCCCTAACAACACGAACAGGCCTTAATGATTTATGATGTTTACAGAAGGCGCACGTGAAGAAACTTCAAGGTACAATTCCATCATAAAACTGAAGGTAACTGGCATTGATCACGCGCATGCTCCTTCGTGAAAAATCAAAGGAACACACGTGCGCTTGGCAACTGTTGCCAAGCGTCCTTCTCTCGGTTGTTTCCCTGGCAACGGAGACATTATGTAACACGCTTTCAGAGCCTAGTGGTAACACGCGCTTGGCAACTGTTACCACGCGTCTTTCCCTCGGATGTTTCCCTGGCAATCAAAACAATATGAAACACGTTTCAAGGCCTAGCAACATTCCTCTTTCCTTATTGCGGGTGCGCAAAGGAAAGTTTAACAGAGTTGGACTGCGTTCATGAGAGTTAAAGACTGTTTCATTCGGAAAGTTGTGAGTGAGAATTAAACTCTTCAAGGATTGTACACTTCTTCCCAGCTGATTAACACATCATGTTATTGATAAAGCAGTGGTCTTAACCATACAAAATACAGTTTACTGCAGCAACATGCAGAATGTACCAGCAGCACCGTTCTTTCTGTCTTCTCCTGGTGATCCACCCATTCCATGGCAAAAATGGAAGAAAGTTTTTAAAAACTATGCTAGTGTGTGTGGAACTTCGTTGAGCGTGGAGAGGAAGACATCTTTATTAATGCACTGCTTGGGCACTGAGGGCCAGGAAATCTTTGAAAATCTCCCAGATCTTTCGGATAGTGACTGTATCGGCCTCAATAAATTTGATATTTGCGTAAAGAAACTAGACTTGCATTACTTACCGAAGGTAAGCACTGTCCTCGAACAGCATCAGTTTGGGAAGAGGATGCAACGCCAAGGAGAAACGACGGAACAATATATCACGGAACTCAGAAGACTTGCTTCTACTTGTGTGTTTGGTAACTCCTACGAGGAACGGTTAAGGGACCAATTTATGCTGGGCTGTTCTCTAGAGAAGGCAAAAGAGTGCATGTGGCAAAAGGACAACCCATCCCTGGATGAAGTCTTAGTTATAGCCAAAACCTGTGAGCACTCCAGAAAATGTGTTGAAGTTCTTCGCAAAGACACTTCCTTATCTGACACAACGAAGGAAGAAGGAGCCACTGTGAAATCAATACAATGTAGCCATGTTGACAATAGATATGGTGCAGAATCTGTAAAGCTAAGAAAAACATTTTCTGGGAAATGTTTTAGGTGTGGGGGCATTGGCCACATGGCCAATAACAAAGAGTGTCCTGCTTGGAGAATGGTCTGTAAAGGCTGTGGTAAGCCTGGACATCTTGCTAAATGTTGCAGGTTAAAGAATAACAAAGGGAAGATAAGAGAGGTATGGTGTGATAGTGATGCAAGTGATGCCGAGGCCGTGAATGTCGTGCAGGTTTTACAAACAAAAGTCGGTCCCTCTGATGGTCCTGTGGAGTCCATTTTAGTCAATGGTAAACCGGTCAAAATTCTCTTTGATTCCGGGGCAAAGATAACTTTAATACCAAAAACATTCTATGACCGGTATTTAAAAGGAACAGTTAACTTATTCAAACCGGATGTGAGACCTAAAGGTTATGGAGGGGAGCCAATCAAATTGCTGGGTTACTTTTGGGGGAGTATAGAATTTAAGGGACGTCTCATACCAGCAAAAGTGTACATCTCCATAAAAGGGGATTCCTTAATCAGTTGGATCCACCAACGTGATTTACGAATTCTACGAGATCCTAATGAAAACCTGCCTGTTAGGCTTAAAGACAACCCAGCAGTTCAATTTGTCTCTGAAAATGTGAGTGTATGGATGAACGAGTTTCCAGATGTGTTCAGCGAGAAATTAGGCTGTCTCAAGAATTATGTACATCAGATTAGGCTTAAGACTGGAGAGCTACCCAAGTCAGCGAAAGTGAGGAATGTCCCCTTGTTGGTCAGGACAAAATGAAAGCTGAAATTGATAAACTTGTCATGAACGGAATCAGTCAAGAAGTTGAAGCTTCTGGATGGGTGGCGCCAGTAGTTATGGCAAAGAAGGCTAATGAGGAAGCCAGGCTCTGTGTAGACTTTAGAGAATTAAACAAGTCAGTCATAATAGATCACTATCCACTCCCAAACATAACAGAGTTGTTGTGTTCTCTTGGTGGGGCAAAGCATTTCTCAACTCTAGATTAGACTTCCGCCTACCATCAGATAATGCTGCATAGTTCCTCCCAGGATTTGGCCACCTTTATAATGCCATTTGGCACCTTTAAGTTCCTTAGAATGCCGTTTGGATTAATTTCGGCAGCTGCAGTATTCCAGAGGGCCGTGGAAAGAATTCTAAAAGGTGTGGAAGGAGTGAAAGTGTATCAGGACGATCTCTTAATCACTGGGACCATTTTAGCAGAACACAACGAGAGACGAAGGCTGGTTTTAGGGAGATTAAGTATCAATGGTCTAACACTAAAAGCTGAGAAATGTAGGATCATCATTCCCAATATAGAGTATTTGGGTCATGAAGTTTCAGCAAAAGGGATCCGTCCCAAGGCTAGTTTAGTTGGCACTATCAAAAATCTGCCTAATCCACAAAATAAAGAGGAACTTGTAAAGTTTCTCGGGATGGCGGAATTCTACAATAAATTTGTTCCACGTTTTGCAGTAAGGACATATTGTATGAGACAGTTATTAAAGAAAGGGGCGGAGTTCAAGTGGGATCAGGCATGCGAGAAGGAGTATCAGGATATCAAGGTCAGCCTGGATGAGGCAGCGGATTTAGGAAGTTTTGATGCATGCGATGAAATTATACTGATGACAGATGCCAGCTCCAAAGGGCTAGGGGTGGTCCTTTCTCAAAAGAAACAAGGTCAAACTAGGACAATACTTTTTCCATCAAGGTGTTTAAAAGGGGCAGAATTCAACTACTCAGTAGTCGAAAAAGAGGCTCTTAGTGTATTCTGGGCTGTGAGAAAGTTGAGGAAGTTTTTGTGGGGACATAAATTTCAGATAATAACTGATCATAAACCTCTTGTAGAGGTATTTACGAAAAAGGGAATTGATATGATCTCACATAGAATCAGGAAGTGGGTAGTGGCCCTACAAGAATTTGAGTATGCAATTTCTTATATCCCTGGGACGTTAAATGTTCAAGCTGATTGTCTTTCAAGACTGTGTGTAGACGCAGGAAAAGATGAGGAGACTATTGAAGGAGGTTGTTTTGCAGACATTGCGACTGATGAAGAAATAAGGGTCTGTGTTGTTACTGGAGGGTTGATCTCAGAGTCAGTGTGGGAGGAAGAATTGTCAAAAAACGCCATTTTGCAGGATGTACTAAACAAGGTAAAAGATGGCTGGGGTGTGAGAGAAGAACAAGTTGAAGAATTGGTGGGTTATTGGCAGGTCAGGAATGAATTGTCAGTGGAGGATGGGCTGCTGATGAGGGGCAGCAAGTTAATACTGCCAGTAACCTTGAGAAGGAATCTCGTTGATCAAGCCCACGCAAGTCACATGGGCATCTCTAAGACAAAGGAGAGATTAAGGAAAGCCAACTGGTGGCCAGCCATAGATATGATGGTGGAGAGAGAAGTGAGGAATTGCCATATGTGTGCACGTTCTGATAAAGTGTTAAAACATAGAACTCAACCTATGGTCATAAGAGAGGAGGCTGCTGGTCTCTGGGTTGATATAGCTTTGGACATTTTAGGCCCAATCAGACGAAAATCAGTTGACCGATACATTTTGGTCTGCATTGATATGTACTCACGTTGGCCTGAAATCAAATTTGTGAACTCAGTTGAGTCGAAAGACATAATTAATTTTCTGGATGTCTTGTTTGAGAGAGAGGGTTTCCCATCCACGCTACTGACGGATAATGGGGTGCAGTTTGTCTCTGAATCAACAGAGTCTTTCTTGAAGGAAAGGAACATTAGACATAAAATAACTTCTCTCTATCATCCAGAATCTAATGGAGTTGTTGAACGCTTCATAAAAGTACTGAAAGAGTGCATGCAGTTGGCACATGTTAATGAGGTTGATTGGGAAGGTGAAGTGAGGAAGAAAGTTTGTGAATATCGATTAACACCACATTCCACCACAGGGGTGACTAATTTCCAATTGTTCAAGGGGAGGGCACCATGCAGTGAGATTGAACCCAGGTGGGTAATTGAGAAACAGAAAGAGATTGATGATCGGGTTGATGACATTGAAGATTGGAGAGAGAGAGAAGGAGAAGTTAAAAATAAAAGGAAAGTAAGATATGACGCACGGAATGCTGTAAAAAAAAAAGTGCTGCATGAAGGGGATTATGTCAAAATTAGATCTCCAAGAAAGGAAGGGAAACCATCCAAGTTCAAGGGACCTTTTAAGGTCATAAAGCTGTTCAAGAATGCTGTAAAAACAGACGACCACCGGATTTGGAACCTGAATAGGGTTGCCAGGTGTTTTGGACCCAGTGTGGTTGCTCAAGACTCTCATACCATCTCACCGAATGTTGTTGCTCAAGACACTCGCACCATTCCATGTGTTCCTAAGTTGCGAGATCCAGAGGAGGCTCGAAAAAAATAGAAATATAACAAGACCATTGTGGCTTAAAGACTATGTAAAGTGATATTTATGCAAAATGTTAGGTGTAGGTCTATGTTGAGCAATATTTAGTAACTGAATAGTCATATTCATAGGAAATTATATGTTTAGGTCTAGGTAGAGTAATATGTTGTAGAGTTACGTTTCAGCTTAAAGTTTGATATGAGGAAGGTGGTGTGGTATCCTCGTGAGGGTGTTCGAAGCACGAGCGAGAATGTGGCGAGAGATTGTGGTGTGACGTGTGTGTGTGGAACGTGCGAGAGAGCGGTTGAGGGCGGGCGGAGGCTGGATGCGGAAGGGTCGTTAGTTGGCGAAGGGCTTAGTACAGAGCATGTATTCTACTTAATAAATATCTGTACATTCTCACTAACGCATCCTTGGTGTACACGTCTACAAGCCACCCTTTAATCTTAACAATCACACCAACCTAACTTTTAGCTTCCAGTTGTAAATTTCATCACACGTATCTAACATTTTAAAAATTGTATATTCTGCTTCGTTATTTGCATGCATTTTATTATTCTGCTACCATTATGTAATTTTCTAAGCAGACACTGACTCCCTGAATAGGTGCACCGGACCACAGGTTATGAACCACTGTTGTGCAGTCTTTTTATGATCAATTAAGTAGCTATGAATAGACGTACTGTCACATTAGTCCTTGTTGCCAATTTATTTGTGAAACAGTTTAAAAAAAAAAATGTATAAGTTTATTGTCAGACTCGGCTTTCGTGGATGTGCCCTTTTCCTGCTGCCACACACCTGACCCCCGATATATGAGCCACTGGAGTAAAATGCTAGCATTTGTAGAACCGATTAAGACACTTGCAGTCCTGTTTGGCCCATTCTAAAATGTAGACTACAGGTCCCAGAATACAAAGCAAAAACCTAGACAGAATAGGCGACTCAATCATGGATCTAGAAATGTTTATCGCTTTCTACAGCTATTTGTTTGCTTCGGGTGTGCACATCTTTCCCAGGCATGGATACTGGGCCGTCGAGGCGAAATAAGTAACCAAAAGCATTAACGATTAACAGGGCCTCTAAAATTATGTAGCACAGGGGCACCAAATTATAGGGAAGGGACTAAATTATGTGCCAAGAAAAAACAACGTGGCATAATACAGTACTTTTGTGATACCATTATTTAATTATTTTGCCAATTTTCTACACAGTTAACATTGTCTGAGCAAACGTTTCACTTATTTCAGTTTAACACGTAACAAACAACTGAAAGGGGACCCATCAACCTCTGCAACAGCTTTCCACTGTGAGGCAACGCGTCACCACAGTTTTGGTAACTTTTGATCCGTTTAAAATAGAAACTTTTTTGTAAAAATGTGCACATTATGCAGCAGTTGGTGGATTGGATTATAAAGGGAACTGAACAAGTCCATATTTAATCAGAAAACGCCTCAGCTACAAAAGCTCATAACTCTGAGTAAAAACACACAATGCAAGTCATCATTCCTCCCGGTCTAGTCTATTTCGAGCTGCGCAAAATAAGCATGACTTGCAGGACACATTTTTCAGAGCCGCTCCTCTGTGTTCAAGTGGGATAGGGGACAGGGACGTCATTACAAAATATCCTTTGCTCGCCTGTTCGACTGTATGTATAATCTGCACTGCAGGGAGGTCGGCTCCCGAAAAATCTTGCTGCTGTGGAACGCACCTTCCCCCGTAGGTCATTCCACCTCTTCCTGATGTCATCCCTTGTTCTGGGGTGCTGTCCCACGGTGTTGACCCTGTCCACGATTCTCCGCCAAAGCTCCATCTTCCTTGCATTGGATGTCTGCTGCACCTGTGATCCGAATAGCTGTGGCTCTACCCGGATGATTTCCTCCACCATGACCCTTAGCTCCTCCTCTGAGAATCTGGGGTGTTGTTGTGATGCCATGGGTGTAGTGTGAGTGGTGTGGGTGAGGGGGTGTGGGGTGATGTGTTGAGGTGTTTGATGTAAGGTGCGTGGATGGTGTATAGGTGATGATGGTGTGTGGCTGTGGTCTTGTCTGTGGTCTTGCTATCTCTCTTGTGGCTATTGTTTTTAGTCGTAAAGGGTTGTGGGTAATGTGGGTGTGTGTTTTATAGTAGTGTGGGTGTGTGGGTGTGGTGTGTGTTATTCAAATTGTCCAATGTAGGTTTGTTTTGTTAGTGTGTGTGTATTTTGAGCGCGGAGGTTATGTAGCGCCAATGGTTTACCGCCACTGAATGTCCGCCACAGTGATTCGTGGGTCATAATGTTGTGGGCGTAGTTCTGTTGGCATAACGGTGTGGGTTTTGCAACGGCCAGTTTATCACCGAACTTTGGGCTGGCGGACTTGTGTGTGTGGCTGTATAGTGACAGATTGCTATGTGTGTGTCATAATATGGGTAGCAGTAATCCGCTGCGGCGGTGGTATGTTGGCGGCAGTCAGCATGGCGGTAAGCGGTACTTACAGCCAATGTCATAATAAGGGCCTATATCTCATTTTGATATAGTACATACAGACCCAGCTTCCTATGGGCACTCATTTTTCTAATACAATTTTTGAACATCTAACACCACTACTAGGGATACAGCACAAATTGTCCTCCGCATATCACCCACAAAGTCGTGGAATCGCAGAGTGCCTGAATGGCCTCTTGAAGTGTAAAATCAGCAAATTATGCATGACCCTGAGTAAAAAGTGGCTACACTGTTTGCCAGTAGCTCTATTTTCCCTGAGGAATACCCCGAGCTCAGACCATCACTTGAGTCCTCACCAAATAGTGACAGGGAGATCCATCAATGTCCAAGCCCCTGCCCCTGCCCCTAGAAATACATTTCAGGGAGAAAGTGCGTCCTAAACACTCAGTAATGAGATGCATATGTATTTGTGCAAAGTTCATTTCCAAACAGATAACCAAAGAAAAAGGGAAGCACACCAACGCAGAGGTCGACCTCCCAGAAGTAAAAGTACGAGATCAAGTGTTCATATGGAACTTTATTCGCAAATGGAAAGAGAAACATTTTGGGGTTGTACACAGTCACCATGGTTACACCAACAGCTCTCAAAGTTCAAATGAAACAAGAGGTGGGACGAAGGCTGACACCCTAAAAGGGCCTCCTCCAACTTTATTTTTGGACTATCTTTTGAATGGACATTATCAAAGATATGTATTTTGTTTTTGTAATTTTCTTTTATCTCTTAAATCTATCCATTTTCCTCTTTGCTAGGAAAGTACCCTCAAATTCTAATATCTTTATTGTCCAAAGAGAGCGCTCTAGTAACAATGTGACCCCTAATGCTCATGCTAAGTTGTCAGACAACATGTGATATCAGCACATGATGGAAATAGGTGCAGAAGACACGAATGAATCATGCTTTGCGTGCTCTTTAATTCCTAATGCTACTGGTTCAGATAGACAACACTCCACAAAGGAAGTACCACCAGACACAGCTCGCTGCCTATTACCTGTACTTGTGTAGAATAAAGGCCCAAATGCAATTGATCCATGTCAGAGTAGTACACTTCCTAGTCAATGCCACAAGATACTAAACGTTACCGGAAGTACTATACATCCTCACAGACAGATAAGAGAGGAAATGACAAGCCAGAGAAAAACAGGATAACCCACCACTGTAGATTGGTCCTAGATGGTCTTACATTTAGGTTTCCTAGGGGTAACATGGCCATCAGCCGAATGTAACAGATATCCTGCAAAACCCTTGCCCCCAGTTTGTGTCTGCAGGCCAGGGCTCAGAGACAGAGGGTCAGTCTTTACTCATAATCAGTGGGTGACATCTCGACATCAAATTTTCATGTAGGGCCATGTCTTTATGGAATGACACTGACGTTATCCAGGATGCTATAAGGAAATGCACACCCATCTGGGACAAACATATTCCACACTTTACCTGGGTGGACAGTATTGTAAGTCCTCAGACTCATGAAAATAACCTCTGTCTTATGTTCCAGGGGAAGTGGGACCATCGACGTAGGTTGGAATATTGGTTGCAAGGTCACAATCTTCCATGCCGATATGCAGGAGGGCACCTCCAGCCTTATGGATTTCTTCTGGCAGTTTGGAGAACTACTGTACGCTCAGTTACCACCTAATTGGGGAGGAATTTGTTCCATGATAACTTTGCACGCTCAAGTTTTAGTGATACTCAGAATAAACATATCCGCCTTGCATAAGCACCGCATGAGCTGTCCAATGACCTTGCTACATCACAGCTGGAAGAAGAGAACTGCAGAATACTATGGTACGAGCACCTGAAATGAAATCCCTCAAGAATACCACTTGTTAAATGACGCTGAGCTTTTCTTTGGGAGCATCTTGCCATGTGTCCAAGCTAAGGCAACTGCTCATTGGCTCCAGATCATGATGTGGGAACTCGTTAACGTCATTAACACCACAAATGAGGGCTTCAATACAACGAAGGAAGAACTGCGTGCCCTGAGGATAATGGTACTACAACACCGTTCTGTACTGGACCTTATGACGGCCATGCAAGGGGGTGTCTGTAAAAAGATAGGTACCATGTGCTGCACTTTTATTCCAGTAAATGACGCAGAGAATGGAACTTTGTCAGAAGCAATACAAACACTGCATAATTTACAAACTAAAATGATAGATGAAGGAGGTGACCCAGATAGTTGGTTTAGTGGTTGGTTTTCAGCACTGCCATCTTGGATGTCAGGACTGTGGGGGCTCTGTTACCAATGACAGTGATCTTGCTACATATATACTGAGAAATACAGGCAATACTAGTATATGTTAGGAGAATAGGCACTAAGGCGGGAGGGATGTTTTCAATTAGGACACCAACACCAGTAGTGGATTCCCATGGCAATATGTATCACCTGGTACCAATGGCACACCAAGATTTAGATAAGGTAGTTGAAATATCAACAGGAGGGAGGAATGTTGTAGGAAAAGTAAAAAGCAAGTGCACTACTGTGAATATGAAATGTGAAAACATTGCGCAATATCAAGCACCAACAAAGGCTACACCGCTGTTCACAATCAAAAATCAGTTTAGGCCAAACCGCCACACTGACACAAACAAGATGAAAGGTTAATTCAAGGATGTAGTGGAGTAAGGAACACAAAAGTGTCTTCTGTTTAAGGCCAACTCATGTCTGACCAACCTGCAGATATTTACAACATTAGTACACAAGTCCCCGGCACACTCTTTGTGCATACAATCAGAATGATTAGACACTGGGCACATAATTGAATTATCCCAAAGCACACAGGTGCAGGACTTACACTGCGTGCAGGGAAGAAACCAAATACTGAGCACTCTGGAGTCTCAGCCACAGAATGATGTCAGCACACACTTCAATTAAATTACATTTACAAAAGAGCATGTATGCACTCATAGGTCAAAGAATGCTAGGTCATAAACCTTTGTGGAGTGTATAATAAGGGTGAATAATGTTTTAACTTACGAATTCAGGGTTATGGGGTCACATGTTTGAATGTTTTTCAATATAATCTGTAAACCTGCAAGTTATCTATTGTTAATCATGTGTAAAAAAGTATTGTACTGATGTGTATAAAAGGTCCTGTCTGTGAACAGGCATTTGAGAAAAAACATACAGGCAGGTCTTGCAGGGCTGAGTTGCAGTCTGCAGTGTTTTTCTCCCTGTCGCAACAGTTAGTAAATACTGTCACGGACTACTCGTTGTCTATATCTGTGGCCCAATGGAACTGCGGAGAGGTCTTGATTCTTGCTGGTTCTGCCTTGACCCAAGAAGGGGCGACCCTTTCTGGTAGCCACGGTGCTGCTGACGAGGGAACGCCAAAGCAGTCCGTGCCCTCCAGAAGGAGTCCCTGAGGGAAAAAACCCAAAAGGGAAAAAAACCTCTAAACAGGAACTCCATGAAACAAAAACAAAAGTAATAAAGTAATTCTGAACAATAGGACAAAAAAATAGTACTGAAAAAAGCTGGAACAGGCTAGGAAAAAGTATAACTGGCGAAGAATAAGCAGGAGCGAAGATCACTACCAAAGGAAGTGTTGCAGCGCAAGGAGAACAGGAATCACACACCTTTTATACCCAAGAAACAGGAAGTGACCAACAGGAAGTAAAAAGACACCATACTGGATTGGGAATACATCATAGAAACCTATAGAAAAGACACCATTTTAAAAAAGGTTCCAAAGGCATGCAGGGAAAAAGAAGGCATGCTTGGAACAAGAAAGAACATGGCAGCTAGAAAAGAGCATAAATACAGGGAGAAATGAAGAAAGAAGAAAAGAAGAAAGGAAACATGAAGGAGAGAACATAAGGTAAGTGAGGGTGTGTGTGGAGGGAGGCAGGAACTAGTGAGGGCACGCCGCGCCCGTAACTCATTGAGGCTCCATGCCCAATTTGGGGCCTTGAGTAAAACAGGGAATGTCAGGGGCACAGCACACCCTGCCACCGCGGATTACGGCTGCGTCCTGCGCCGAGTGAGCGGCTCGTGCCATGGCGCGACAGTAGGTGCCCCCCAGAGCCCAGGGTTTGTGCAGAAACAGCCGAAAAAACTGACGGATCACAGGTGGGGCGTGAACACAAGAGGCATCTTCCCAAGACCATTCATTAAGAGGATAGCCTTTCCAATGAATGAGATATTAGAGATGGTTACGGAATATGCGAGAGTCACATATTTCTTGTACTTCATATTCGGGTTCATTATCCACCAACAGAGGAGGAGGACATGTGAAATGTCGGGAAAAAGGATCAGGGGCCAGATGTAGCAAAGGGTTTTTCCCATTCTGTGTCAATGGGAAAATGTGTTCGTACATATGGCCCTTGGTGTATAAGGTTTCAATTGAGAGACATGAAATACTGGATGGATTTTCCAGGTTCAAGGTAAAAGGTGACGGAAAGATACGGAATTAATTTTTTGAAGAATACAAAAGGGTCCGTAGTAACGGGGTTTAAACTTATTTTGGAAAGACGTAGAGGCAGAAATCTGGAAGAAAGCCAGACTTTATCTTGCACTTGATGAGCTGGAGCCTCACATTGTTTCTTATTGGCCATTCTTTTCATGTGTCATCTAGTGAATAATAGATTAGACCGAATAAGACGTTGAATTCTATATAGTCTCTGGGAAAAAGAGGTGATAGCAGGAAGTGTAGAAGAGGTCTTAGGAGTGGCAGGAAAAGATGTGGTATGGAATCCATATGAGAAGAAAAAAGGAGGGACTTCAGAGGCACTATGGACAGTATTGTTGTAAGAGAACTCCGCAATGGGTAGGTTTGTGCTCCAGTTGCTGTGAGTGGTATTACAAAAACAACAAAGCTATTGCTCAAGTCCCTGATTCAGATGTTCTGTCTGTCCATTGGTTTGGGGATGAAATCCAGAAGATAAAGCTACATTGATATTCAAGATCTAACAAAAGTGTTTCCAGAACCATGACATGTATTGAGGTCCCCTGTCTGACACAATACTTTGTGGGAGACCATGGAGGTGAAAAATGCCTTGAATGAAAATCTGGCTCAATTCTTGAGATGTGTATAATTTGTTCAAGGCAGTAAAATGAGCCATCTTATTAAATAAATCTACCGTCACCATTATAACTCGGTTTCCTGCTGATGGAGGTAAAGAACACATAAAATCAGTTGATATTGTGTGCCAGGGGGCTGGTGGAACTGGTAATGGTTGAAGTAGTCCTGCGGGCCTAGTACGGGGTATTTTCACTTGGGCAGAAATGGGACAAGATTCCACGTATCTTTCAGCGTCTTGTTTCAATGTAGGCCACCAAAAAGAGTGGAGAAGCAATTACTACGTGGCTTTAATACCACAATGACCAGCTATAGGGGAATCGTGACACATTTGGAGTGCTTTTTCTTGAACTTTTTTAGATGGTAGATATAATGTATCTTTGTGATAGTAGTATTCTTTATTCTTACGTACTTTGGGAAGTAGATCCTTTAGTTCTTATTCTGAGAGGGTTGAGTATTCAGAATGAACTTCATCGAGGAATGACTGGACTACACCAATTATTTTGTCTGGTTCGAATAGATACTGTGAATGGGTATTAGAACTGTCAGGGTAGCGTCGAGATAAGGCATCGGCCAAAATATTTTGAGAACCTGGAACATAGGTAATATAGAAATCGTACTGACTGAAGAAAAAGGCCCAACGGGCTTGCCGACTGTTTCGACACTGAAAATTTCGTAAGCATTGCAAATTGCGATGTTCCGTTCTTACTTCAAAAGGTTCTTTTGAACCCATGAGGAATAGTCTCCGCTCTTGACAGGCTTTTTTTTTTTTTAGAGCTAAGAGCTCTCTTTCCAATACTGAATAATTGTGCTCAGAATCAGAGAGCACATGAAACAGATAAAAGATCGGATGTTCTAATCCACTGTCGTCCTGTTGTGGTAATAAAGCTGCCCGATAGCTCTTTCTGAAGCATCAGTAACAACTATGAATTGTTTATTGGTGTCCGGATGTCTTAGTATGGGTGTTTGGGTGAAGGCCTGTTTTCAGTTTTGAAAAGCAGTCTCAAACATGTCCGTCCAGATTAAAACATTTCGCAAACTCTCTTTTTTGAGAGTTTGTGTGATTTGACTAGTTTGTTTAGCAAATCCAGAATTAATTGGCGGTAGAAATTGGCCAGCCCTAAGAAACACTGAGTTTCTTTGATTGAGGAAGGGGATGGCCAATCTAGAGTGGCCTGAACTTTTTCTGGATCCAAAGAGATACCAATCTGATTAATTTGATAACCTAAATATTTAACCTCAGTCTTATCAAATTCACATTTCTCTGGCTTACAGCAGAGCTGATGTTGCTTAAGTCTGTTTAAGACTTGCTTAACGTGTTCAGGATGAAGTTCAGGGTGTCTGGAAAACATGAGGATATCATCCAAATAAATCATCACAGTGTGATTTAATAAGTCGGAGAATATCGAATCCATAAATCTTTGAAAAACTGAGGGGGCATGTGCTAAACCAAAAGGCATTACCTTATATTCGTAATGTCCAAAGGGTGTTCGAAAGGCAGTTTTCCACTCATCTCCTTCCTTAATTCGTAAAAGATGGTATGCTCCACGAAGGTCTAATTTTGTAAACATCTGTGCCCCGCTGACAGCCTCCAAAATGTATTTGATGAGGGGTAGTGGATACCGGTCTTTTATGGTGATTTTATTTAATCCACGAAAGTCTATACAGGGACGGAGATGTTTCGTCTTTTTAGTTACGAAGAAGAGGGGAGCCACCGCAGGAGAAGAAGATGGTGTAATAAGACCACTCTGTAGATTTTCTTGCAGTTAGTCCTTGAGTATCTGTTTTTCAGGTTCTATAAGAGAATACATTCTACCAAATGAGACAACTGCTCCAGGTTCCAGGAGAATGGTACAATCGTAGTTTCTGTGAAGGGGTAGTACTGGTTTCAATGGTTTTTGGAACATGCCTCGAAAATCCAGATAATGACTACGTACCCCTTGGACGGAATTTATAGAGTGTCCTAAATCCTCTTCTAAGGAGGATATCTTTCTGGGGGACCAATACGTTTCGGAAGCATAGCAATGATCTTGACAGAATTTAGAAGACAGAGAAATGGTTCTGGTTTCCCAATTAATATATGGATTGTGTCTCATAAACCATGGTATTCCGAGGATTATTGTATGATTGGGAGAGGAGATTAAATCAAAAGAGACATGTTCAGTGTGTTCCAAAGTGTAGACCGAGAATTGCAGTGGTATTGATGACAGGACCGGATGATAATAAGGATCCATCTACAGTGTGCACTTGTTCTAGAACGTCTTTTGGTAGTTGTGGAATTTGTAGTTTCGTAGCCCAGGTCACATCCATATAAATGCCACTGGCTCCGCAGTCTAAAAATGCCAGGGTCCTTTCTACACAATCATCAGGTAATTGCAGGGTAACTGGTAACAGAAATAGAACAGTGGCATCTTCCTAGGAAGAACTGATGGAAGGTATCGCAGAAGATCCAGTCCCCTCCCTTCTCACAGAGGATGGGAAGTGGCGTTTACCGAGGTCTTCAATGGACAAACTAGACAAGTGCGGAGCAAATGGCCAGCAGCACCACAATATAGACATAATCCTCTTCTCCGTCTATCTTAACGTTTTCTAGTAAAGAGAGGACCACAAGCAGTGTCTACTTGCACAAGTTCTCCTTTTGTTGTCTCCTCTAATGCAGGTCGAGGTTCTTCAGGATGATGGACAAAGATACGCGGGTTGCCTGACTGAGAAGGTCCACGATTCTTTCTTTTTTCTTGACGACGTTCTTTGAGACGATATTCTATAGAAAGTGCTAAATCCATCAAGCTTTGTAGATCATCCATTCTGGCAGAATGTACTAATTTGTCTTTTATGTCTTTTTTTTTCTTCTTTTAAATCTTTCTATTTTTATTTTCAAACAATGCAAGTTATTCAACTCATGTCCAGTGTATCAGCATACATCAGGTTTCCTTGGTCACAAATATAAATTCGTAACAAAAGCAACAATTTCACAGGAACTGTAGCAATGGTATCCCCATTTGTAACCGTTATTGAGTAGTGGACATATGTTGTGTCTACACATGACATTTAATGTGATGGTCGCAATAAGTTGAGCTAATCTCATCGCGTACTAGCGCCTCTAGTCGATGTTGGTATATTGCCGGATAGCTAATAACACCTAACAGATAGTAATCCCTATGTAGGGCTGTGCGGGAATAGACCTGAAAATGCATTATAACTTAACAAGAATGAAAGAAGAAAGAACCTGTTTGGCGTGTATGAGGGGGGGGGACATCGGGATGACTTCCACCCGGCGCCATGGAAGCAAAGATGTTAAACATAGCGTTAAAAAACGCTGCAGGATCCGATCCCGGAGTCGGGAAAGCCGGGTACTGTTGCTGCTGCACCGGCAAAGCTGCCGAAGAGGGTCCAGGTAACTCCTGGCCAGGAGAACCTTCAGGCCTCTGGGGAGGCTCGACCTCAAAGATCGACCCTGGTGACGTCGGGGTCGCCGGAGGTGGAGGGGTGACGGTCGGGCTTATCTCCCACGTCGGATGACGCCGAGTCGATGGAGAAGCCGATCTAGACCTGGACCGTCCTTTGCTCGATCGGCGCCGAGATCCATGACGGCGCCGAGAGCCACTATGGTGATGACGAGACCTAGAGGATCTAGACGAAGACTCCCTCCTATGATGCCTCTCTTTCTTCTTCTTGGACCGGGCCAAGAATAACTTTGCCTCTCTTTCTTTGAGTGCCTTAGGGGTCATGCGCTGGCACGAACCGCATGCCTCGACCTCATGATCGGAACTAAGGCACCAGAGGCAGTTTTCGTGGGGGTCGGTAACCGCATTGGTTACAAGGTTTAAAGCCGGATTTTCTAGGCTGCGACATCGTAACCGTCCGTTGTAACAGTAGCTCCTTGTGAGCCTCGAAGAAACAACCGTTATTCGGGCACGGAAAAAAGGGAACTGACGTCTGCACGTCGACGGCGGCTTCTTATTGCCTAGATGACGTTATGTGGCGTCGCGTGAAGTCGGGCGATTGTGACGTCATCGTCGACGTACAGAGCTAGAAGAAATTTTCGTCGAAGGCTGGCGCGAGGGGAGAATTCTTTTGGTGAGGAATCCACAGGTAGGTGTATCCATCAGAAGCCTAGATACTTGGTGTCATCCGCAGCTCATCGGAAAGGGTATTCCGCAGATACGGGTTGGGTAGCATCAGTTAATGGAAAGAGCTCAGATTTGGCCCAATTAATTTGCAGGCCCAAAAGCTTGCCATAACGGGTAATTTCCTGCATTATGGGGGGCTAGACTGTCCACAGGGTGCCGACCAAAGAGCATAATATCGTCTGCATAAAGAGAAAGCAATATGGGGCCATGGACAAGTTGAAGACCTCTGTGCGCATGGTGGGTTTGCAAATAACGGACCAGTGGGTCCATTGCAATAATAAAGAGGAGAGGAGACGGGGCACCTCTGCCAGGTACCTTGCGTGAAGTGAAATGCATCAGTAAGCAAGCCATTTACCCAAATTCGTGCCACCGGGTTGGTATACAACAGCAAGATAAGGGATAGAAAATAGGGGGGGCTACCAAGCCTACCCAGGACAGCTCTCAGAAAGGGCCACTCTAAGGAGTCGAAAGCCTTCTCGGTGTCTAGAAGGGCCATGACTGCAGGGATGATTGAAGGTATCCTATGTAAAACTGCAAATATGTTGTGGAGATTAACAGAAGTCGACTGATGAGGAACAAAACTAGATTAAACAGACGATATGAGCGGTTCCATCAGGAGGGACAATCTAGTTGATAGAACCTTGGCCAGTATTTTGTCAAGGTTTAACAGAGAAAGAAGATGATAAGATGCATAACTGAGAGGGTCCTTGCCAGGCTTAAGTAATAAAGTAAGGACAGCCTGGCGGAACATGGGTGGTAGCGTGCTTGTGGACAAGGACTCAGCAAACAATGCTAAAAGGTGAGGCAAAATGCCACAGTTAGGCCGTCAGGGACCAGTGCCTTGGAACCATCCAGGGCCTCTACGGCCTGGATCACCTCATCAAGAGTGATCGGTTTACTAAGGAACTGATGTTGGCCCTCAGTAATCCATACCAGAACAATCCCGTTCAGATAAGAAGAAAGCACAGAAGGGTTAACCGGTGTATGAGATGTATAAAGTTGTGTATAATAGCGATGGAATTTGGAGACGACTTCCAGTCCACCCACAATGCGTCTCCAATCCTCCACCCTCAGTTCGGGAACGTAGTTATAGAGTCAGTTGGGGCACAGCAGTCATGCAAGGGTTCAGCCCGGACGTTCCCCCTCACCATGTCTGAGTGCTCTACCATTCTTCTCCAAATATGCAAGCTCCCTGTTTACAAGATCACGGAATTCCTTCAACAGCATGGCGCGCTTATGCAGTCGGGGGCTCCTGCCTGCAGCGGAGGAATTATAGATATCCCTGAGCTTATTCTCAACATGCTGCAACTGAGAGCGGATGTCACAAACAACACCAGTAAGCTTAGTGATACATACCCGACATATAAAGACTTTAAAGGCCTCAAACAGCGTGCCCTGTGTGGCGACCATGCTGGTATTCAATGTAAAGTATTTCTTTATGAGTTAAGGACCTCACCCTGAAACTCCGGATCTCTGAGGGCCTCCCCAGAGAACCTCCAGGGCTGCACCAGGGCACACTCATATGGTATGAGTAACGTAAGCAGGACAGGACTATGTTCGGACAGTGCCGGGGGGGGCTGCAATCTCCGAGACCCACATGTAGGTGTGCAACGAAAGGAACCAATAATCCAACCTCGACCAAACGGAGTGAAGAGCAGAATAGAACGTGAATCCCGGATTGGACAGATGACAGGACTGCCCAACATCTTGCAGCGCATAGGTGTCAGTAACGTGGCAGAGACTGCTCCAGGCCCGGGGTTTATCACTAGGTTGTGAGCTGGTAGAGTTGTATGTAAACACTGTGGCATGTTGAGGTTACTTCCCAGGATCACATGATCCACACTAAGCTTTCCCAGGTGGTCCGCGATCTCTCGGTAAAAAACTGGATTGTCCACATTGGGAGCATTGATGTTGAGGAGCAAAATGCATTTGTCCCATCAGTAGAATATAGAGGCCCTCAATATAAGAGTGACTAGCATGAAGGATGAAGGCAATAGTCTTGTGTATGAGAATGCATGCGCCCCAGGAGTACGAGCTATAACATGAGAAATATCGATGGGTTACCCAGGCCTTGGCGAAGGGGGAAATCTGTGCTAGGGGATAAGTGTGTTTCTAGGAAGAAGGCTAGTCTTATGCCATGCCGGTTTAAATAAGACAAGACTTGTTTCCCTTTGCATGGATTGTTAATTCCACGTGTACTCCAAGATAACAACTTGAGGTTGAGCACCTTATTCATGTTCATGAATGCAATGGCAATGCAGAGGAACTCGAACTGCAGCAGCCTAGGAAGGAAAAGATATGCAGGTAGTGGAGAGGCAAATCAGCTGCCAAAATACAACAGTAATCAGTGCATGCACATGTAAGGTAATCAAGGCACCAAGAGACATGAATGAAGCCTCGATGTCAAGTGAGGCAGTTTGCGGTGTGATACTGGCAGAACATTCCACATAGTTATGTGTGGTCTGACGAGGGCGACCTCCAGGACGCCTCCGGGCTGGAGCGATCAGGGGTTCCAGAAAAGGAAGATGAAGGCTTAGAGGGCAGATGTTTGAAAAAGGTAACCACGTTCGCAGATGTGTCAAATATACAATGTTTTCCATTATGTTCCACACTGAGGCGTGAAGAGTAGAGGATGGCGTGCCGCACTCCCATCTTTCTGAGGGTGTTCTTGACATCGCCAAACTTCTAACGCGTATCCTGCACCATGGGGGTGTAGTCACGGTACAGCGAGAGGATGGCTCCCTGATAGTGTAATGGGTCCTGTTCCTGTGTGAGACGAATGGTGCTGTCCCTGTCTTTATAGTTCAGTAGATGTGCAATAAGATAGCGGGGTGGGGCACCCTTAGGGGCCGAGGGCCCAAGGAGTGATGGACACACTCCAAGGCAAAAGTGGAGGAGAAGACGGAACGGTCGAAGAGGTATATGAGGAGTTTCTACACAAAAGCATCAGGCAGGCCCATGTTAGTGGTCCCCACTATGCCCCCAATGCAAATGTTATTCCTTCTGGACCGGACCTCCAAGTCCTAGCATTTGACCGCAGCCTGCTTGAGGAGACATCCCATTTTGTCGACACCTTTCAGCAGGGTAGCGGCGTTGTCCTCAAGGCTTGAAATTCTATCCTCTGTGCCATCAATTTTCACCCTCTATCGGTCCTGGCGCCCCCCACCCCCATCTTATCTATGCGGCCCGCAAGTGTGTCAAAGTAGGTGTCCACAGCGTGGTAACCCGCCTTCAGGTCTGTCAGAATGGCAGATATATCAGTGGAGAAGGCACTCCCTACCACATTGCGGTCAGTGGCCTTATCCGTGTAGTAGGGCGGGGTCCCGGGCCCTGGGGGCTTTAGCCTTGTCAAATGTTAATCTTGGTTGTTTGGGATCAGATCTACTCATGTTTGTAGCACAGCAAGTAACAACGGGCACAATAAGTGTATGGTCCCCGCTCAGTACTCCTAGGGAGCCGTGGGTTAAGTCTCAGAGAGGCAGATTTGCCCCAATACTAATAGCAAACAGTAGTGTGTGTGGTTCGCTCAGCCAGTGCGATGAACGAACCAGCAGTTTGTTTAAAAAAAAAAATTGTTTAAATGGCAAGTGGACACGCAAGAGGAGACACTTACTACACCACAAGTGCACGTCAGGCAGCGGTCGGTTGCTGAAGGTCCTGCGAGACACGCTTCAGCATTGTCTAGCGCCCTGTAGTGAGGGGGTCGACATCAGCACAGTACTAGAACGGGGGTCCCCAAGCAGCAATGGCATCCCATGGGGAGCGCGTAGCACCGCTAAAGTAATCCGGCAGGCATAGCTCATGGGGCCCCAGGCAGCACCCCCCCTCCGGCATTCAGGCAAGGAAGTGGAGACTAACAGGGGATAATGGGGACCCTCTGTGAGGAGGAAGTGCCTACTGCTGTGTCCAGAGACTCCAATGGGGCTGCTCTGGCCTGCAGCCCGGGGCCCCCACTCACTACTACATCAGGCCCAGGGTCCAGAAGCTCAGGTCGCAAACGTGGGACATGAACGCCACGGCCGCGCACCCTCCCATTGTAAAGCAGCCAGACAGTCAGGTTGTGGGACTCAGCAGAGAGATCGGGTGCCCGTCAGTCCTCGCGGCCTTGTGCAATGCACTGGAGTGGGTATGCCTCAGGGTTCTCCCCCACCACCACACACACGGCGGGGAAAATCAAATATGGCCATGAGCGCCCCCAGTTTCAGGCAACTGTTCCTCCGGTGCCGTCAAAGGCTGAGGGTTGGGGGGGGTGGGGAGGTTGGAGAAGCGGCGCATGGCACCGGCGAGGTCGGGTAACCCTGCTCTCAGGTTCGCCCGAAGCCCCTGTCGCCACTGGGCCTTCGAGGTGGTCCTGGGCCACGCCGCCTCTCAGAAGCACCAGGGCATTCAGCTGTCTATGTGTTCTCCAATGAGGGGCCCTTTCATATGCCCCCCGACCCCAGGAACACCGGCAGGCAAGTTACAGCTATCAGGAGGCGATGATGCCGGTGATTTGAGCACTAATTAGGCTGCTGGAGCCTCACAAGATTGCGGCCATCTTGGTGGCGGTCGTGGCCATGTCCCTCATCTACCCACTCCTTTAATGGCCCCTGTGGATACACCCAATCTTGCTGTGGTGGTGGCTGCACCAATGTGGAAGAAATGGGAGCTAAACAGCGACACTTCACCCAGCAGGGCCAAAGAGAGTTTGTATTACTGTGTAAAGTGAAAGCGTGTATCTGGGGCCCCATTTACATGCACCACTAGCTTGGTGCTCCCACATATATGTCGAAATTGCAGCAATTCCTGATTCAAGGCCTTGGGACAATAAGGGGTGCCGGAGCTGCGCAGAGGTGCACCTATGCCCCTTTCCCTAGTGGGTCTGCTTTTGACCTTTTCACCTTAGTGCATAGGGAACCCCCCAAAATTGATTACGCCACTCACATCAACCCTGGAGCCCCGACCTGCCATGGATGATGGTACCAACTCAGAAATCCTGAAGGCCCAAAGAAGGCGAGTGAGTAGGCAAGACTAAACAACTACACTTCGTACTGGGACGAGCAGACCCGGTGCAAATTGTCCACAATATGTGACAGCCTAGCTACATCGATAGGCCTCTTGCTGTCCTCTGCTACAGGAACCAGGCACTCCCATCCCTTGATGGACCTCTGCATCCAGAAGTCTTTAGCTGGATCCCTAATGCCTTTCAGCCCTGAGAAGAAAGTGATTGCTGCCATCTGCCTCCGTACCAACGGTAGCGACTTACCACCAGCCCTCTGACTAGCCAGGAAATGCAACACATCCCCTGGTTTAAACCGCTCAGAAATGTCAGGTGAGCTATAGGATGAATCATACACAAGCCAAGGAAACTCATATGTACATTTTCTCTGGGGAGCAAGGGATGCTGCAATTAAGTCTGGGGCAATAGGGCACCAATCTTCCACAATTCCTCTGGGAAGTCCGACATCACCTTGTCCTCTTGCAGCCACAATTCTCTGCACTCTGCCAACTTAGTATGGGATAAGGCATCAGCAACCGCATTATCTACCCCAGGGTCATGCTTGTGTGAAGCAGCTGCTGATTAGGGCCTTGAGCAGCCGCAACACAAAAGGACATCTAGCGCTCCGATTGTTAATCACCATAACTGCTGACATGCTGTCTGGCCAAAAGATGATCCTGGTATTGGCTAGGGAGGCACCCCAACTCTGCAAGTTCACTACGACGGGGAACAGTTCCAGAAAGGTAATGTTGCAGGTGAGCCCAGAAGATACCTAATACACCGGCCAATGCTGAATGCACCACATGGTACCAAACACTGCCTGAACCCAACGCTGTCTGCAGCATCTGTGTGGAGGGCCAACTCCATGTTGGACTGCGCTGGTCCAAACCATTGTTAACCGATGTCCCTAGAGGAAAGGATAAATTGTGGATCAATCGGAACTTGCCTGCCTTTTTTTTGGCCTCAGACCAAGAGGTGAGCATACCAGGATCACGGATGGAGGGAAATCCAATGGGCCCGCTACCCTCCCCTCCTGCACTTCCTTTAGAACCTTCCCCCTAGCAATCCTTGGTTGTCGCACCACCGACAATTGATTCTTGGGTGCGACTGGGGTTGGGGCCGCGTTGGAGGAAATGCGGAAACCGTAAATGAAACCATAATACAGCAGATGAGCATCATGCTTGTTTTTGTATTTG
This sequence comes from Pleurodeles waltl, assembly GCF_031143425.1. Classification (NCBI taxonomy): domain Eukaryota; kingdom Metazoa; phylum Chordata; class Amphibia; order Caudata; family Salamandridae; genus Pleurodeles; species Pleurodeles waltl. The sequence continues at coordinate 1,759,198,751 of NC_090444.1, forward strand.
CCAAGGAGGTGGGCTAGCACGTGCAAACGAATGGGCGAGGTGAGCCTGGAGGATGACGGCAGAGGGTTAATGACTTTTGGAGGCAGGCTGCTCCTTTGGCTTTCTATGCTTTTTATAACACTTATTCTCGGGATGCCCTTGGGTTCCGCAGAAGGAACAGAGGTGTTTGAACTTACAGGTCGTGCCCCTGCGACATTCTTTTTTGTTGAACTGCCAGCAGGCCAACTTTTTGTCCCCAAACCCTTTTTCAGACTGAAGGGACTGTGAGAATTTCACCGAGGAGGGGACCATGAGGAACTCAGAGACAAACACCTCCCACCTTCACTACATGAGGCATTAATTATAACACTGTTAAAACTAGAGAAATCACCTGAATCCTCTGAGTCATACAGGCCTCTGTCATAGGTCAATACGGATAATAAAATACTTGCAAAAATAATAGCCAATGGACTATACCCCTTAATGCCAAACCTGGTCCTTCTGGACCAGCCTGACCTTATACAAGAGCGGTTCACCACCCATAATTTGTGAACATTCTTCACAACACTACATTACCTAGAACCCCTCAATGGCAGCAGCAACATTACTCCTGGATGCCGCAAAGGCCTTCAACTCTATAGAATGGTCATACATGTTCACCATACTCAGCCGCTTGGGTATGCAGAATATGTTTGTCAAGTGGATTTGACTACTATATACTGCCCCAATGGCCTGGGTCAATAGTTGTACCTCTGAGCTACTACCAGTGCGCCTCGGCACACAGCAGGGCTGCCCCTGTTGCCGCTTATATTCACGCTGGCCCTGTTACCTCTGGTGTGCATCTTCCGCCAGCGACGTGCATGAGCTACATTATGATTCCACCCATGACCCATAAATGTATCGTTCCATGCGGACGACATGGTGCTGTATCTGCGAGACCTCCACCTGCACTTAGAAGACATTCTCCGCAAATACACTCGCTTTGAGTGGTATTCTGGCCTTAGTATAAACTGGTCTAAATCAATCATATTTCCCTTGGCGTCAAACACGGCCCTCCACATAACAGAGTTCCGGCTGGAATGGAGCACTGACCCCATCAAATACTTGGGTATATGGGTTCACAGAGACCCTGAAATAGTAATCCGTGAAAACTATGGAAGAACTGTGCCTAAGCTGGGCAACCGAGTAGCCCAATGGTCCAGGATGCCACTCTCCCTGACGGACAGAATAGCAATTATGAAAATGATAACACTCCCCAGATTCCTTTATTTAACAACATCCCTATTTCACTTCCAAAACACTTTTTTACAATACTTCACTCTCACATAGCCTGGGCTGGTAAACAACCTCATACCCGGTGGGAGATCTTGACACTTCCCTATGCACTAGAACTCCGCACACTAGTAGTACATTCCACATGTGTATATACACCCCATGTCGCAGTGGAAGTCGATGATGCACACCCCCTTCCTTTGAAAGCTATTCTGCCCCGTAACTGCCCACCGACAGTGAAAAGAGAAATAAACACTATAAATCGTACCACTACTGCATGGCGACAACTCAGCGTGCGTGCTAGGAAGGTCCCACTATATGCACCCGCTCGCCCTCTGCATGACCACCCTGCTATTTCTGTCACCCAGGAGGTGGGCGCGCTGGCTATGCTAGAAGGTGTCAGGGCCAAACACTGCAGGATCTATACCCACAAGGCCAGTTTGTTACCCTGACAGATCTTCCCCATCCCACACCTCAGTCACAATTACTGCATTCCATGTATTGCCGCCTCCAGGTGGCTCTGAAAGCCCTGTACCCCTCCCTCCCAGCCAAACCCCCTACATTAGGGACATTTCAGAACCTATTAACGAGTCCCACACGTCACCAATCTCGTGACAAAGCTGTATGATGCGGCCCAAAAAGATGCCACCCGCGCTTTGTTGAAGGCAATTGGCAGATGGAATGCAGTGCTAGGCATCCCATTAACTGTCGATGACTGGAAACTTTGCTGTGCACTCACGTCCACACTGACACCCAAGTACAATTTACGGATAATCCACTTCAAATGCTTACAACAAACATATTACACCCCTGTCCGACGTCTGAACTATGGCTTGGGGACAATGTTAATTGCACTAGATGTGGTATGCCCCAGGCTGACTTTCACCACCTACCATGGCTATGGCATCCCATTCAACAATATTGGTCCAAACTATTATCAGAACTTTCACTAATGACTGTGGAACTCCTATGCAATACCCCCCAGTTCCGTATACTTGGTCTACTCAACCAACTACAACCTGTGGACCTGTGATATTTATAGCAGTGGCACTATTATTAGCCAGGAGAAGGGTAGCTATGTTTTGGGGGTAAAGGACGGCTCCAAGACCTGCACAGTGGATACAAGACATGGGGCCTCATTACAACCCTGGCGGTCAAAGAACACCAGGGTTGTTTTGGCGATTGTACCGCCAACAGGCTGGCGGTACAATCTGCCTCATTACGAACGCGGCGGTAGCGCCGCTGTCGCACTGCCGGGACCGGCGGTTTTCCGCCATGGTTGTCCCGGCGGTTTTAATCCGCCAGGGAAGCGCTGCTTGGAGCGCTGCCCAGGGGATTACGACTCCCCTTCCCGCCAGCCTGTCCATGGCGGTAGAGACTGCCATGGAAAGGCTGGCGGGAAGGGGAGTCGCGGGGCCCCTGGGGGCCCCTGCACTGCCCATGCACTTGGCATGGGCAGTGCAGGGGCCCCCAGGCACAGCCCCACCCTGCTTTTCACTGTCTGCACAGCAGACAGTGAAAACCCCGACGGGTGCAGCTGCACCCGTCGCACGGCCGCAACACCGCCGGCTTCATTAGGAGCCGGCTCCAATGTTACGGCCGACATCCCCGCTGGCCCAGCGGGGATGTCATAATGCGGCCGGCGGGATTGCAGATGCATAGGCGGCAGCTCGATGGTAAAACCTTGGCGGGCGGCCTCTGCCGCCCGCCAAGGTTGTAATGAGGGCCATGGTCTGTTTTATTGTAAAGAACTATTGGGCATTTATGCTGAGGAGCTCCCCCTAATCTCGAGACCTGAAGACATATGAGGCCCGTTTACAGCACACCTGCTGTCCAATCCTGTGGATCTGTAAACTATAATACAGAGGGAACTGTCATTAGATGGGGGAGATGTTGGCCACTTAACTGTGTTGGCGTCCAGGCTCTTACTTCAAAATATTACTCTATGGGATGGCTATGGTGTTGAAAGTGCACCGTTTGTATTTGGTTTCTTATTGCAAAACTGATAATAATAAAAAATAAAAATAAAAACTTTGAACACACTTGTCTGCAATCGCAATCTTTATGCCGGTCTAGAAGGAAATAGTACTGAAAATAGCCATGGGCGTAGGAAGTGTGGGGGACGCGGGGGATGTATCCCCCCCAGATTTTGGAGGGTGGGGGACACGGGGGACGAAGGTGGGGGGGACAAGGGGACACAATAATTTCCCCTCTCACATCTGTCATTCAGAGGGCCATTAGCGCACAAAAGCGCTACTTACGATAGCCCTGTACAGACAAATCCTCCAAGCTGATGGTAACCAAATGAAGGTGAGTCAGGAGGCCCCCTGCGCCCTCTGCCCTTTTGTCCTGTTCTAAGGGTGCTCATAAGAACAAAGGGCACAGGAGGAGAAAAGAGTTTTGGATGATTACTGTCACCTGCTGCCTTGAAGAGGAGCACTGCAGGATGCCTTCAAGAGGAGCTGCAAAACAATGAGGAAGATCTAAAGAGAGAACAGAGTCCCACTCACCGTGATGCCTGCAGGCTAGAAAGGAGACTCTGTGAAACACAATATTTGTATTTGCCTAAGATCACACCAGTTGGTGAAACAGTGAAGACGAGACTGAGCCCAGATTTTACATTTTTACACAACAATTTAGCTATTAGAAGGGTATATTTTTCTAACATTTATGTTTAATGTTTTGTTTTCTAGGTAATGAAGGGCTTGATTACAGCGTGGCTAACAGGGAGAAGCCATATTTCATTTTGGGCCGTTATGCCTAGCGTTATTATTTATGTTGTTGTTATCGTTACATACTTCAGCATATTGAAGTATATTATCTTTTCTCTATCTTTTCTTCACTCTACTCTGAAACAATCTACCCTATGCCACTGCACCATACACCACTTTTCTCCACTCTGTGCCACTCTACGCCACTGCAATCTATGCTGTACCACTCCACTCCACGCCACTTCAATCTATGCTATTCTACTCTAACCATTGTACACTACACCCCTGCACTCTGCCAGTGCACTATTCACCACTTTACTCAAAACCAATGCACTCTATCCCACTGCCAATCTACTCTGCACCACAGCACTCTATTCCACTGCTTTCAATGCCACTGTACTCTGCACCACAGCACTCTATGCAACTGCACTCTATGTCACTCTACAATACACCACTGTACTTTGCGACCCTCTAATCTGCAACATTGCACTTTCTGCCACTGAACTCCACGCCACTCTACTCTGCACCACTGCACTCAATGCCACTGTGCTCTGTCCCACTGCACTCTTTTCTGCACCACTGCACTGTAATCTACTCTACACCACTCCACTGTAGGGCACTTCACTCTACTTTGAAATCATCTCCTCTATGCCACTGCAATCTACGCAACTCTACTCTATGCTATGCCAGTCTAATCTATCTTGCACCACGCCAATGTACCCTGCACCACTCCAATCTGCTCTGCACCGCTCTATGCTACTGCACTCTACATCACTATGCTCCACTCTGCAACAATCTACTCTTCACCACTATACTGTACTCTGCAGCAATCTACTCTATGCCGCGGCACTCTATGCAACTCTAATCTACTCTGCACCTCTGTACTCTAAGCCACTCTTCTCTACTCTGCATCACTGCAGTCTACACCAATGCATTCTATGCCACTCTACTCTACACCACTGCCCTTTATGACACTCTACTCTGCAACACTGCACTCTGCCACTGAACTATACTCCTCTCTACTCTGCACCACGGCACTCTACTCTGCACCACTCAACTATATGCCACTCTACTGCACTCTACACCAGCGTACTATATGCCACTACACTCTATGCCACTCTACTCTGCATCACTGCACTCCACCACTGCACTCTACACCAGTCTACTCTACCTTGCACCACTCCACTCTACCATGCAACGCATCACTCTATGACACAGTACTCTGAACCACTGCAATCTATTCTGTGCTCCCCTCTACTCTTCACCACTCCACGCTACTGCACTGTACGCTAAACCAGTGCAGTATTCGCCAATGCACTCTACACCACTTTACTCAAAACCAATGCACTCTATACCACTACACTCTACACCAATCTAGTTTGCACCACTGTACTCTATGCCACTTCACTCTAGACCACCCAACTCCACTCTATGACACTTCACTATGACATTACACTCCATGATATTAGACTCTGACACTCTATTCCATTAAACTCTAACACTTTCTCCACTCTGTAACTCCCTACACAACTCGCTATATGCCACTCCATTCCACTTTACTCCACTGTATGCCACTCCACACCACTCTATGCCACTTCAATCTACGATACTCTGCTCAATGCCACTGCACAACCTTCTACGCCACTCCAATATACAACAATGTACTGTGCTCAACAACACTCTACCCAACTTTCTCTATGCTAGTTCATGTTACTTTACTTCACTCTACTCCAGTTCACTCTTCTTTATGCCTTTCCACTCTACGACACTCTGCCACTCCACTCTATGACACTCTATTACACTGTGACACTACTCCACTCTAATACTACTTTATGGCATTGGGGCTTGATTAGAGATTCAGATCTCCATTGATTGCCTTCTCACTCATATGAGACGTGAGTCCGATTTATCTTCGCCGTTATGGTTACAAGCACTCTGTAACCCTTTTAACTCAAGCTTAACGAAGGCTTAGGAGGATCCTGATACTTGTCTAGGGGATCAAAATATTGTCGGCCAAAGTACCTTGACTTGAATTTGTGATATTGTACATAAGTTGGCATTGGCATAGGTACTATGAGCTAATGACTTCTTGATTCACTATTTGAGTCATTCATGAAAAAGTCGGTGTATAAAAGCTTGTAAATCATTGTTGTGGATGCTAACCTTGTAGGAAAGTAGCCTCTTTCTAGCTTGGTTACCCCCACATTTGGCCTGTTTGCCAGTGTGTTTGCGTGTGTCTACTGGGATCCTGCTAATCAGGACCCCAGTAGTTATGCTCTCTCCTTAAAATTAGGGTTTTTGCATACTGGTAACCCAGTATTTCACCCAAAATTGGCATATTGGTGCCCCCTTATAAGTCCCTAGTATATGGTACTTAGGTACCCAGGGCATTGGGGTTCCAGGAGATCCATATGGGCTGCAGCATTTCTTTTGCCACCCATAGGGAGCCCATGCAAAGGCTTCTGCAGGACTGCTATTGCAGCCTGCGTGAAAAGGTGCATGCACCCTTTCACTGCCAGTTGCACTGCACCAGGTCACTTATAAGTCACCCCTATAGCAGGCCCTCCAGCCCTGAGGGCAGGGTGCAGAGTAACCGTGTGTGAGGGCACCCCTGCACTAGCAGAGGTGCCCCCACGACCTCCAGGACCATTTTCCCAGACTTCCTGAGTGCGGGATGCCATTTTACACATGTACTTGAAATAGGTCACTACCTATTCCCAGCTACATAATGGTAACTCGTAACACAGGTATGTTTAGTATCAAACATGTTGGAATCATAACCCAAGGCTTTTGCAAGCATTGGTTGTATGATTTTATGCACTCTGGGGGCTCCTTAGAGGACCCCCAGTATTGCCATTCCAGCCTTCTGAGGTTTTCCAGGCAGGCCCATCTGCTGCCACCTCTCGGACAGGTTTCTGCCCTCCTGTTGCTTGAGAAGCTCAAGCCCATGAAGGCAGAACAAAGGATTTCCTTTGGGAGAGGGGTGTTACACCCTCTCCCTTTGGAAATAGGAGTTACAGGCTTGGGAGGGGTAGCTTCCTTCCCCAGGCCACTGGAAATGCTTTGAAGGGCACATTTGGTGCCCTCCTTGCATAATCCAGTCTACACCGGTTCAGGTACCCCCTGTCCCTGCTCTGGCACGAAACTGGACAAAGGAAAGGGGAGTGACCACTCCCCTGTCCATCACCACCCCAGGTGTGGTGCTCATAGCTCCTCCAGAGGGTCCCTGTGTTTTGCGATCTTGGATTCCAAGTTGGCAGCAAACTCTGGGAGCATCTGAGTGGGCAGTGCCAGCAGGTGGTGTCTGAGCCGTCCCCTGATAGGTGCTTACCTGTTTAGCTGACCAATCCCCCTTTCATGGCTATTTAGGGTCTCTCCTTTGGGAGGTTCTTCAGATTCGGATTGCAAGACTCCACCAGGAATCCTCTGCATCCTTTACTTCACCTTCTCACCGAAGAAACTGCATCTGGACCCTCCAGGAACTCCACAAACTGCAACAACGAAGCAAAGACGACTTCTGCAACATTGTATCTTCAGCTCTTGCCAGCATATGCAACTGTTTCCCGGTCGTGCATCCTCAGAGGACAGCCTGTCTTCAGCCTGCACCAGAAGAATGAAGGAATCTCCCTTGGAGTGAAGGAGTCACTCCCCTGCTTCAGCAGGCACCTCTCTTCAACGACGACCATCTGCTTGGGTCCCCTCTCCTGTTGAGTTGCATGGATCCTACATCACGGGTGGTGGACTGAAGTGGTCCCGATGGTCCTGACGTCCTACTGTCCAACTTTGGTGGAGGTAAGAGCTTGCCTTCCCACGCAAGACAGTAACCCTGTTCACCACGTGTTTTTCAGTTGCCAAGGCTTGTTGGCATCCTTCTATGAAATTCTTTGTGCACAATGTAATTCTGGCCCCCAGCACTCCTTCCGGCAATGCATAGCTTCCTGAGCGGTTCTCTGGCGGTGTGGGATCCTTTGTTTTTGTGCTGCGTGGGCCTCCTTTTGCAACTCCTTTGTCCCTGTGCTGGAGGACTCCTGTGTGCACTGGCTGGTCTTCTGTGGGCTCTCTGAGTTGCTGAGAGCCCCATCTGACTCCTCCTCCTGGGTAGAGTCCACCAGGTTCCTCCTGGTCCCAGGCATTGCCATTTCCCGCTAACTGTGAGCTTTGCGTGTGCCAAGGTTTGTTGGCAGAATCCAGCCACGCAACCAGACTGCAATCATCCATCCGGTGTGGGATATCATCTGCACCAACCAGGAACCCGCATCCATCTTCTTGGGTGCAGTACTGACTGTTGTTCTTCACCAGTGGTTCTTCTTTTGCACCTTTATTCGGGTTAGCAGGGGCTCCTGTCCTCCCTGGACTCTTCTGTGCTTCTTGGACCTAGTCCCATTCTTCCACAGGTCTTTAGGTCCAGGATTCCCCCCTTTGTGTCTTGAAGTATCTTCTGGTTCTTGCATTATCTTCTTTCTCGTGTTCTTGTGTGTTCTAGGAAAGTTACTGTCATTTACTCCTGCGTTCCTGGGCTCTGAGGTGGGTTCTATTACTTACCTTTGGTGTTTTCTAATACTCCCAGCGCCCCTCTACACACCACACTTGTCTAGGTGGGAAACCGACATTCGCATTCTAATTTCTTAGTATATGGTTTGTGTTTACCCTAGGCCCATTTCTAACCATTGTGATTTTCACTAATTGCACTTTTCTAACTTTTTATTGCTATTTCTGCATACTAGTGTATATAATTGGTGTATTACTTACCTCCTAAGGGAGTATAGTCTCTATGGTATTTTTGGCATTTGTGTCACTAAAATAAAGTACCTTTATTTTTGTAACACTGAGTATTTTCTTTCATGTGTGTGAGTGCTGTGTGACTACAGTGGTATTGCATGAGCTTTGCACGTCTCCTAGATAAGCCTTGGCTACAGCTACCCCTAGAGAGCCTGGCTTCTAGACACTGCCTACATTTCACTAATAAGGGATAACTGGACCTGGTATAAGGTGTAAGTACCATAGGTACCCAATACAAACCAGGCCAGCCTCCTCTAAACCACTGTACTATATAGGTTACTTTTTACATTTTTCTTGTAATTGGTGACATTGGGTCATCCAGATAACTTGTGTAATGCCCGAATACCAGTCTTTCTCGATTTCCCCTGTTGATGTTTTCCAACTACATTTGATCTTTTATATTGTGATTGAATAAATGTATGAAACAATCCATTTGCATACTACTTTAATATCATTGTTTATGGGAGTGGTGTTGCATTTTATTCAAGGGACCCCTGTTCCTTTAAAGTTAGTTTACTGCTCCATTTTAGGACACCCTACTTACTCCATGACACTACACCACACCAGTCAATGACACATCATTCTCCTTTATGCCATTAACTTTGAGCCATGCTGAATAGTAGTCTCACTAGTGTACAGCATGGCTAAAACACATTGGCAAAGGCAATAGAACTTGCATAGGCGAGACCTATTGGCTTTGCCAATGCTTGTTTATAAGGTATGAACTTCAAGGTGACTTGCAATATCCTTATGTACGCAGGGGGTATTTTACCCCATATAATACATGGTCACACCACCAACTTTCCCACAAACCACTTAAAACCTTAGTGCATAGCTTCTGACATTCAAAGCTATGAAAGTAGAGCAGAAGAAAGAAAAGCAACATTCCATTTTTTGCTTTAAACAGCTGCATTAATTATGCTCTGTGACCTGGTCTGCCTTTTACCTTGGCTGCTAGCTCTGGCAGAAGGCATTGTAATGTCAGAACTCGACTGTAATAACCCTATCATAGTCATTTTCCGATGTCTTTTCTTTATAATCAGTGAATGTCTTTTCTTTACACACAGTGACTTGGTGCATCACAAACAGCCGTTTCTAGAGAAATTAGTGACTGCAGTTTATACAGAGATTAAAGAATCCATGTTTATATAGCCTGTAACTGCAAGAGCTTCTTCAGTTGAAATGCTTCTAGTTATGACTGATGTGGAGCTGAGCTGCCCAAGATCACACACAGGAGTAGAAGTGTTATTAGAACTATGGTTTCCGAGCACAGTTTACAACTCTTGTACGTAATCGCTTTTAATATCTCCAGTGCGGTTCCAATTGGCATGAGGCGAAGAGCATGGTGGGCGTGGGGCGCAAAGGGTATGTTCTTCCTTTTTACCCTCCTACCTTTATTTGCTTGGTGCATGAAGATGCAAGGTTAATCAACATGTTATTTTCACATTTTAGCTAATTACTTTGTGAATGTAAATAACAATAAAAGATACTTTCAGACTGTGTAAACATGCCTTCCTTTCTCCCTATTTTACTTCCAATATATATGATTGTGTATATTTATCGGAGCCTGCAGTTCGTAAACAACGAGCAATTTGTATAGGGTTGATTGAAAGTCCCCAAGGCTGTCCCCCCCAGAAATGTATTGTCTCCTACGCCCCTGAAAATAGCCACCATTCTTACATTTGCTGCTGAGGGTGGGCCTGCAAAATGTTTGGGGACGTTCAAGCTTCTTGTATTGGAATATTTCACGTCTCTTCGGAGCATATGGTGTCTCATCCAATTTAGATGAAAATTGTTTTAGAAAGTGCATCATTTGGTCGAGTTTGTTTTAATCAGGTTTGCCTGCATGGCCTAGTCACTCAGTGCCGTTCGATTGGATTTACGCCCACACCACTTTTAGAGTTCATAAATGGAAATCAACTTTGAAACTGTATGAAAAAAACTATAGTCTGCTTTACCCACCTTTGGCAAATGGATGACAAAAGGGTATGATATATGAAGTGAATAAACAGGAATCACGCAGGGGTGCTCCGGGGCAGAGTTACCAGAAGTATGGCCGCCTTCTGGGCTAGGGTTAAAGGGCATTTTATACGGCAGGTCTCACGGTACAATGGCTAGCCCCTTAAATATTTGATACTCCTTGTTGGAAGTGGAGGACAGAGAAGCACTGGAACGTAATACTTAAGTGTTACAGACCTAAACTGTATTCTTCACACCCACCTTTAGACATCTGCGTGCGAGAAAAACAAAAGTAAGTTTTACACATCGGAAATGGGTAAAATGAGGTATTACCTTCCATTCTGACCCGTGGAACTTGTATGAGAGGTACCGACCCGTGGGAAGAGCACACCTTGTGGTATTAGCATCTCCCATGGAAGTACTACAGTTCAAAACTACCAGGGAACTACTGAGAATGAGGACCACAGTGTGGCGTTTCATGGGAGCCTCGTTATACCTTTACTGTGGGTACATAGTGCTAATCACGTGAAGTGAATCATCTCATGAAGGAACGAGGTTTGAGAATTGGGAACAGCAATCCGAACTATTATCCTCGACCCCAACCCCACCTCAAAAGAGTAGGAAGAGTGGGAATCTGTGTAATGAAGATCAACAGTGAGTCATTCCTACATCTAAAAAAAGTGGTCATGGTATTTCTTTCGTGGCCTCGTGGCTCTTCCTCCACCAAATACTGCGCATTTCAGGCAAGCAATTTCTCGTTTTAGCAACTATGTTTACCAGAAACTGAGTAATGCTCAGCTGACTGAAAATACACCCAAAATACACCAAAGGGCATCTCCCTGAGGCGTGATAAATTCATAGCACCAGAAACATACTGCTGTCTGAACAGGAAGATGGGACTGCACGCGGCTGAAACCGCAGTAGCTTCTAGGTCAGGTAAATGAATTAGTGTTAGTGTGGGAAACTCTGTACCTACACTACCTTTCCATAAGGGCCACGTGCAGCACCTGACCTAGCATTTATGGCTAAACAAGAATGCGGCTATATGCACAGTGGGCAGCAAGACTGTTGCTTGAGATATGCACGAGTGAAGGACTGACCTGTTTGCAGCCATCCACTGGCCTACGGCTGTGTGGCCACCAGCAGTTTTACCAATTGTTTTAAGGGGTAAGGACTAAAAGGTGAACGACTCAGTGAGTCTGGTTCTGGCAATCTGAGGTATTTATATGTTCATCCTCTGCTGGGCGAGTTCCATCATGAAGATGACTGACGATCACTTGCAAAGTACAAGAAAGGTCATGAGGGTTTTATGCAAGCTACTTGATTCTCAATGTTCCCGAGATGCAGCCGATGAATGCTCCACAGTTTCGGGTTGAGGGAAAAGAAATAATGTGCTCCACAGGGCTCCTGCTTGACCAGTGGTATAAGCAGGACTGAAAGATTGTCCTGTTGTAAGGACCTTGAGGGTCCAGGTGTGCGTGCGGCTTTCTGGGAAGACGCGAGGACTCATAACCATAAAAAAACAGTGCACAAGAAATTAACTTTACAACTCACCTCCTTGCTCAGTAGCAAACCAGCATAGCCGTTTGTAAGCATCAAACACATGACCCTATTTTCTCACATAAAAGATAATTAGGACTATGATTTTGACATACTGCAGCTTAGTATTGATTTGGTTGATAGTCTCATGTGGAAGTTCTTGCAATAGTCTGCCTTGAAAGCATGCAAAAGCCACCGCAGTAATACAGGACTTCGTTCGAAGGAAGGGCAAGTCTGTCTTAGGAGGCACTAAAGACAGAAGCTTGCTACAGTAGTGACTTGCACATTAAGTGAGAGATCCTAGACAACTATAACTCCAAGGACCACCCAGAGTGTCTTTTCCCAACAGTGCTTATTTTGCCATTTATGAAGAACTTTGTCTTGCTGGCTCGACCATTAGAATGTTATTACCTACAAGACAGCTGTGCGTGTTCATAATATATACCAGGACCTGGGTTAGATCCTCACCCTGTTAGCATCATCTAAGATGCTTCTTGTATTTGTGTCTACAGTCATGTCTACATCGCACAGGTGTGAGTAATACCCATTGAGTACATCATTTATGTGTGTTTGTGACCTCACTAGGTGGCTTTATGAGTGCCCAATAGCACAAATTGTTTAATGCGTGGTTTCTGCGTTAATCGGTTTTGCTAACGGGCGGCCTGGCTTGTCTCTCTCAGACTGTCATGAGATGATGTATTCTTTGTAATTCTGCAACCATAGTCTTTGCTTCGGGATAGTATACAGCAATGGTTCCCAACCTGTGGTCCGGGGACCCCTGGGGGTCCAGGAAGCCTCCTCAGGGGGTCCACGACTGCTTAGAAAATTAAATAAATATCAATAGATTAGGTCCCCATCTTTCAGTAATGACTTAATGGGGGGGTCCACGGGTTCCAATAATGATTCAGTTGGGGTCCCCGAGTTCTAGTAATGATAAAGTGGGGGTCCACAGAAGTCAAAAGGTTGGGAACCACTGGTATAGAGTAAGCCTTCTTTTTGCTGTCAGTGTAGCCTTGTCTGCCTCTTCCCCAGGGTCTTGGTTTTTCAGGAGCCGCAGCTTGCCTTCAAGCGCAGCAAAGTTTGGTATGGAGCATCTGTCTTACTCCTACTGTATTCTTAATACACATGCCATAGGTAAAGACCCTGAGTGTCTCCCACTCATTTAAATCATAACCAACAGATCCGGCACTAACGTGAAAAAACAGATGTATTTCATCTGTCAACATGGCCATATATGTTGCGTCCTTCAGGGTATTTGTTGCAAATGCAATATGAGTATTCTAACAGGTACAGAGCCCTACTGTATTGTTGAGTAAAGAGTTATGGTGTCAGAGAGGGTGGGTGCCAAGTATTCAGCCCGCATATCCCCCCCAAAAGGTGTACAGTCAAGAAGCTTAGATCAGTTCAGAGAAATATGTAGTGTGACAAGTGTTCTCAACACTGCTGTGCATGCGTGGGAGGCAGACTAGACCGATGGGCATTCCACTTCCTGGGTGTTTACCACCCCAACTCTGGCCATTCAAAGTTCTTGAAGAACCTCAATGAACTGCTAGCCATAATCCCTCATGAACCACTAGTTCAAGCAGCGGAGTTTAATTGTGTCCTAGATGGAACTATGGATAGATCTTCCCCTACTTCTGGGAATGCCAGTCCATGCTTACTCTGAGAAGCTGAGTGCATGGTCAGCAAACTGGGGCCTAACAAAGACATGGATGGCTGCACACACAGGAGACAGGGAATATTGCACCTACTCATTTATTCACTCTCTGTTCACCAGTTCTTCTGGTTATTTGTTACTGAAAAATATGCACTGCATTCAGTACTGTGTAGAGGCCATTGTATGCGCTTAGTTTATTAATACAGTTTATTTTCAGATCCCAGTTACATCTATCTGCCTGTCTGATCACTCCACTATATATATATATGAACCCTTAAGTAAGGCACATTCACTCGCACCCAACCATACATTAAGGCAAAGAACACTAAGGAAACTGCCCTGGATAGCTTGAAAAAAACACTATTTCCGCCAAAGCCAGGTTACCCCACACACACAGCACCAGTAATCCTCAGAAAAAGAGTGTGAGTGGCTAACATCTTTGCACTCCAGGTTATCCAGACCTTCCTGCTACATGAAAATAATCTGATGCTTTTCAGAAGATGAAAGACAAAGCACTTGGCAGCTGAAGCTTCAAGCAGACAAATCCTCCCTTTTAAATCAGAATTGCTTTGTAGGACTTAGAGTCTGATTTAGATTTCGGCGGACGGGTTACTTCGTCACAACGGCGACGGATAGCATGTCTGCCAAAATAGAAATCCCATTATATCCTATAGGAATTATATTTCAGCAGATGGGCTGTCACCAATGTGACCAGTAACCTGTCCGCCGAAATCGAAATCTGGCCCCAAGTTACCTGTCCAAAACAAGCTAAGAAACAACATGAATTGCTAATGTTGCCAGTGTAAGCAAATCTGAATTAGCTATGAAGGGACTGAGGGCTATCAGGGTTAGGAGTTTCCGCTCATCCGGACTCCTGCTTGTGCACATAACATGCAAATGGAAGGCTGGATCAGGTGGTAAAGCTTTCTTCTGCGTCGCTCCCAAAGCGTGGAGTGACCTGCCACTACACATCAGAGCCTCCTCCTACCTTTCTGAATTCTGCCTGAAGCTGAAGACCTGGCTTTTTGAATACTTCCATTAGGCACTAAGGTAAGCTAGACTCACACCTGCTCAGCGTCAGGAGACCCTCCCAGGTGATAGGATGTTCTACAAAGCTGTGTAACATAACATAACAATACATAAGGAAATGTGTAGTTCTGGTATAATCGTTACAATATATTACTTTCTTGATACCACAGATATTTGATCATCATTTCCAGACTAAAGCCTCATCACAGCAGTGTACACTTTTACAGATGAATGGAACTGTACACCTTCTACTTTCTCACAAAGATAGTTAGCACTAATCGGGGAACTGGGTGTGTCTCTCAGCCTAAATTAATTTGGAAGGGACACTACTTGAAATGTTTTTGCTATCTAAACTACATAAAAATAATTAAATATACAACAACATCATGGATGTCCAAATACTACATCAGATTGATAGGCCCCTTTTAAGACCAAGTGCGAGTGAATTTAAATGTAGTACCATTAAATCGCTGCTTAACAATACCGTCTTCACCTGCTTGTTAGGGTAAATTAAGCAGTTCCTTTAAAAAGCCTTTTTATTGTAAAGACCGAGGACACGGCCAAGAGTTTGCCCAAGGGGAAGAAGAAACAACTGATTTGCATATTGTGGCACTCTGAGGAAGTTACATAATACTAATTTCTATAAGTGAAAATAAATGTACAATACGACAGACAAAAACACAGAAAGACAGCACTTAAGATTGTGCAACTATTTGAATTTCCAGAACACATTCCTCGCCTTGCTCTCTAAATAATTAGACGATTCTCTTCTGCCTCAAGTGTAAAAATTTATTTGAAACGTCTTCAGTAAGCCAACGTATAAAAAGAAAGTGTGACAAAAATATAGTTATAGATATTGATATTCACAGAATGCACGTTGGTCTTCCTCTTGATCGTAACACGCCTCCACATTATGATCCTTTTAGGCCCAAAGTTTAAAAAAAGTGAGAAAGAAAAAAGTGAGGAACTAAACATTTGAAAAACAAAGAATGTAAAAAGTAGTATGGAAAGTAAAAACAGTTGAAACAAGCATTTGCAATGCAACGGGTCTCGCGTTTGCTCATGTTAGAGTTGATCGCGTTGTAAACTCCTAACCCGACTTTTCATCTATCGGCAAAAGTGCTTTTATGTACGTAACCCGAAAAAGTGAAATTAACTGTGTAAAGAGCTCAACTTCTGCCAAGCGAAATCGCGCTAGGAAAATAGAGAAAAAGTAGTCCACGATCCCACAGAAAACAGCGAGCCTCGCATGTTTTCTGTACTTGGTCGCTGCGCTCGAGGAGGGCTAACCACCGGAAAAGGCATAACTTGTGCA
This sequence comes from Pleurodeles waltl, assembly GCF_031143425.1. Lineage (NCBI taxonomy): Eukaryota > Metazoa > Chordata > Amphibia > Caudata > Salamandridae > Pleurodeles > Pleurodeles waltl. The sequence continues at coordinate 1,759,214,991 of NC_090444.1, forward strand.
TGCCTTCCACTAATGAAAGCAAGCAGATTTTACTAGGCAAGCCCTCGAACCAATGAAACACACTGACGTGATGTCGACAGGGCTCCGAGCCCTTTTCTAATAACTAAAGCGTCTCGCTGCGATATGCATGCGCGAGCGCATGCAACGCAGGCTCGACCCTAAAAACTGAAAAAGGTAAACGCAAAGGGTCAGCGGCAGGGACAGGGTAAGGTAAAGTCTAGTGCACCTAGAAGTTCCTGGGTTGCAGTTAGTTCTAGTGTGAAGGGCGTAAGGTCCAGCACTTGTGTATTACATCTACCTCTAACATTCTATTGGCTTCCTTGTTATATAAAATACAAAGGTTTTAAAGGATTAAAGTACAGTTTTCCTTTTCACTGATCAAAAAGAATGTACATGGATTCTCCAAGATTTTGTGCAAAAGTGGATTAATAGCCCTCTGGCTTCACAAGAAAATTGTTAGGCATAACGTGAAATCAATTTCTAAATTAAACATTACAGGAATTGCTACCAAATTTACTACAATCACCTGGTATGTATCTTAATCGAAACCTCAAGAAGACAAAAATACATTGGTGGTCATTACGACTCTGGCGGTCTGAGACCGCCAGGGCTAAAGTGGCGTCCATACCGCCAACAGGCTGGCGGTACGGAGACCCATATTTTAGTTTAGTTTCCCGCCGTTTTAGCTAAAACGGCGGTGATAATCTGCCAGGGCAGCGCTGCAAGCAGCGCTGCCCTGGGGATTATGACTTCCCTACCGCCAGCCTGTTTCTGGTGGTTTGCACCGCCAGGAATAGGCTGGCGGTAAGGGGAGTCCTGGGGCCCCTGGGGGCCCCGTGCAACTTTTCACTGTCTGCATAGCAGACAGTGAAAGCGCGACGGGTGCTACTGCACCCGTCGCACGGCCGCAACACCGCCGGCTCCATTAGGAGCCGGCTCCTATGTTGCGGCCGCATCCCCGCTGGGCCGGCGGGCGTAAACTAGGTTTGCGCCCGCCGGCCTAGCGGGGATGTTGTAATGGGGGACCGCGGGAGTGCGGCCGCATTGGCGCCCGCACGGCGGTTACAGCTTGGCGGGCGGCGTTAGCCGCCCGCCAATGTTGTAATGACCCCCATTATTTAAGAAACAACCTCTCACTAAAATAGAATAGCGGTGAAAGGCTGAACACAAAGGAGAGTTGCATCTTCATTTTTCTCTGTCAGAATAGGAACAAGCACTGACAAAGCCAATAGATAGGTCTGCCCTTGGCAAGCTAGTGAGATTGTTTTTTATTGAAGCATGAAAGACAACTTGCCACTGCCTAAACATGAAGGTCATATACATGCAATAAATATTTTTTAATTGAAACAAATAAAATAACCTAGCATATAATGTTAATAGAACGGTATGGATGCGTCCTAGCAGGCAGGTATCCTTAAAACAGGTATATTACGGTAATTGGAAGCCAAGATTTAAGTACACAAGTATGATCAAACAGAAATAAAGCACAAACAATAAAAAGAAAAAAAGCGCTCACAAACTAAAGTACTGGCCATCAGCCGTGGCACTGAAATGTACTTTTTTCTGAATGGATGCACATCTGAGCAGGCAAAATGCTGTTACTCACAGTACAAGAGAGCCATCAGCCGAAGTGAGCTAACCCACAGCCCTCTGATGTATGATGAGGGGGACAGAGCTTAAAATGTAAATGATAGATGAATGGAGAGAGCGGACCCAAAACCACTCTATGTTTGGTTGTATGTATGGATTTTTTATGATTTGTTGTTTTAATTACATGCGTCTGGAGAAACAGCTAAAGCTCTCAAAACCAAACTAAAAATCAATTTTTCTCCGCTCCTCCTTAATTTAAGCATGTTAATAAAGGTTATCAACAAAGAAGGTATACTGCACCAAATAAAGACGTTTTTATGATTCCTTATGCTAAAAAGTGCTGGGGTCATTTCTATGCAGGAAAGTTATATGATATCTAGGAGAAGGGCATGTGAAGAAGGGCTTACAAACAGTTATGTCCACCTTGTTGCAATTTATTGCCATGGCTGTTCCCAAGAGCAGCAAGGTCAGGACTGATGTGCTTAATGCGGGCTTCTGCCTGGAGTGGCACAGTGGATGAAAAACAATGGGTTGGAATGCTACCCAGAGTGACTGCTAGTGTTTTAGACTATTTGCAACCACTCCTCCCTTTTGTGTGTTGGGCCCAATTAAAATGTATCATCTTGAACGTAGCATTCCTAGATATTTGGAGCATTGGCTAATAATCACGCCCAGTGCTCTTCTCTTAGGGGTTTACATAAATCCTCCTCCCACTTTCTTTCCGGCTGTTTAATTGTCACTTAGCTTGATCCAATAATGCACAATAAAGTATATAGTACGATCACTGCTCTAACTCTCCAATTTATTGTACATAATATTTGTACCCCTTTATGAATCGGTGGCTCATTTCGCGTCTCATTCATTTTGATTTCTTGCACTGACTGCACAATACAGTACAATAGGAACTGGCCTTTGGATGTCTCATAATTTCTGATTAGATCCGAGACGTCCTTTAGTGCCCCCTACTTATCCCTCCTACTGTGAATATACCACTCTTTTCCCAAGTCTACAGTCCCCTACATTCCCTCACTTGCTGAAATGCCACTGGGGCTGTTAACAGAAACTCTGGGGAGTAAGGCACCTTTGATTTTAATTTTCTGTAGTGTTTGTGCCCAGCAATTTCTTACCAAAGCTAGGTGATGTAGCATCTCTGTCTCTTTCCCAGGGTTAATCATGGTTTGATTAGGTCTTTGAATCTCAGGATATCCATAGTCTGGCCCTCTAAATTGTTCGGTTGCTCATCTCTTCATCTGATACACTCCACCACTGCAACTGTGCAGGCAGGTAACCCAGTTCTAAGCGGGCACAGAAAAGCTGCCCTTCTATGTGGGGAGGTGGAGCTTTATTAATACTACCCTGCACCTGCCCCTTCCAAATAAATTCTGTTTATATGGAATCTATTTCCTGAAAAATGTTCCTCTGATTTCTCAGTGGCTAAGTAGCAAAGTAGAAAGAAAATCGTGGCAAAGCCACCAGGTTTTACAAGAGCTACCCTGCCTAATAATGGCAGTGGCAATGTCGCCAAACATGTTGTTGTGCCTCTCAATGCTGTTATCACTACCTTTATATTTCCATCTATAAGATCTGCTTCTATGCTGTAAATCTCAGTTCCTAAATAGCAAATGGTGATGGGTTCCTGTGGTAATCTAATTCCAGCTGGGGATTTTTTAACACTTATCAACTGTTTTTACCATCTGTCAATTCATGGTGAAGGGGATGAGCGCCAGATTTGCCCCAATCTATGTTTAGGGTGGAGATCTTCCCAAATATTTCCAAGGCATTTTTAGCGCCCTCTGTCCATACCAGGTATTTATATAGCAGGCCATGCCTTCAATGGTTATGTTCATCTACATGCTGTTCCTTTTCTCAGTATACTAGTAAGTAGTTCTGTAGCTAAGGCAAATAACAGTGGGAATAATCAGCACCATGGGAGAGTTCTCCTGCCCACCCAATAGGCAGCTGAAATCACGGGTCCCAGTTTAATGACCGCTGTGGGGTCAGCATGCAGAATCATGGTCCACTTCTTAAAGGCTTTGTCTTGACCAGGTATCACAGCGCTGTATATAGATAGCGCCACTGCGTTGAAAGAAAAGCCTTTTCAGTAGCTACGGCTAGGACCAGTGTGCTAAGCAATTAATATTGGAGTTCTGTGGGCTTTATGTTAATTTTGTGGATCTCACCAACATAATCAACTCCCCCAAAGCCACTTCCTACCCTCATCCTCCAGCAAAGCTCTCTTTGGGGGTGCTCTCCCATCCCTACTCACCATTGTCAATGTCTCCCTCACTCAGAGTATCTTTCCAGAAACTCTCAAGACGGGTCAGAAATTCCCACTCCTAAGGAAAACTACACTTGACCCCAAGGACCAGGCCAACTACCAGTACATCACCCACCTACCATTCATCAGCAAGAATAATGAAAAAAACATTCTGTGTTCAAAAACAAGATCACACTAGTACGTGTGACCCCTTCTTTCCAACTGATCCTTCCAGTAGCCCCCCTTTTTTTTACGACTGCAATGGATCTCAAGGCCACATCTTCAGTTCTTCTTTCATGCTGGTCTTCAGATTATTTTGCTATCCAGGTTCTTCTCTGTGTTCCTATACTATAGCTCTTTCTTTGCCCTTCGGTAGGCTAGTCATCTTGCCCTCTTTTTCCACTCTATGTGCACTTTACAATTCAGGTGCTGCTAGGGTGATAAGCACTGGCCCCACTTCCCAATTTATTACATTAGACCCTCCTAGCCTGAAATAAGGATTTTTAGATGCAAGGGTTATTTAGTACTCACAGGTCACTCCTGGTAGCGCTTCTTTTTCATCTCCTTCACATCTTCTCTCCTCAACATTTTTAGACCAACATGTCTGTCTCCTTGCAATTTTTCATGTCTTAAACGGGGCTCTGTGCGCCCAGCACATGGCTTGTGTTTGGTGTTATCGTGGTCTCATTTGCTGCACTCTGTTAGCTCTGCATGCATTTTGCATTGTGCTCTCAATTGTTCAGCTTATGCAGGGCCTCTCAATGGCCTCATGTCTATGTTGCTGTGTCAGTTCACTACAACTCTCCTCAGTGCCATTTGGTGCAGAGTTTTAAGAGATTGTCTCTGCCCCATCTTCTATGGTGTGCCACTGTCCTCCACTCTTGTCATCTCTTGTTTGTCCTCGTCTGCTTCTGCTCCAGGTCCAGGGTACCACACCTCCAGAGAAGTCTCATCCTCTGTTCCTCCTCTACTTTACTCCTGTGTGACATCTGGGGGTGTCACGCTCCTCCTTCCTACTATATACTCAATATTAGCAAGAGATCCAAAAGCTTTGGCCCATCTATTATCACCATGCCGACATGGCCATCTTGTCCCTTCTCCTAACTTGCCACATGGGTACCCAGATATTTCCAGGTATCACTGGTGGGATGTGGAGCTGCTGTTACTCAAATCACAACCGCCTTGCAGTCTGGCATCTTCTAATTAATTCCCAGTGAAATTATCACCTGTTTTATTCCAGGATACTGCTGGACTGTGGAAGTCGGTCAGAGCCAAGCAGTGTGTGTATTAGTCCTTGGAACCCTGGGCTCTGCCCCTTCAAACACAAGTACCTTGGTGCCTTCTTTGTGATACTCGAATGATAGATGGGAGCCTGCAAGTATCTATCTTAAAGACAATGAGGGACAAGAGTTAATTTATGGCTTATACTGAATTGTAACTTCCTGGCATTTACACCAAAATCCCAAAGTTAAAACTACATGTTAACACTGTAGTAGTAGTGATCTTTGAACAGAAGGTTCAAAGGAGACCGTGCAACATGAATCAGTTACTGACCATGGGCCAATTCCAAACTCAGTGAATACTTTTTAAAGACTTTGGGAACAAGTAAAAGGTAGTGTTTACCTATTCTCCCTAATATGAATATTGGCAAGGCTAAGTAGTAGATGAATGATAGCCTTGAGGTAAATAATCTGTATATGTATTTCATGATGACTTTTGCAATATTAGAGCATTGTAACACAAATTATTAACATTTCGATATTTGCTTTATAATCAATTTTACATTTAAATGAATAATTACAGGGGGTTTATAAACGAAAATGAAAGAATAAAAGAATTACATTCTTCCTCTTATTCATGCTTCTAGCCTCCTTGCTTTTGCAGTGGCGAGTTCCTTGCCCTGACCCTCTCTTGCAATATATTCAATCCTGAGGCACATTATTAAAACAGAGAAAGAGAGATTTTAGAAGTGAGAAGGCTGCCACCACTAGAACTGATGATGACTGTACAATTCCCAAAGCATAATCTTTCTAACAAGAGGTGGCATTGTCTGCACCCATTTAAAAAAGGAGGAGGACAATCACTTGGTCATTAAACATAGTTTAATCAACCAGAAAAGAGTTGGCGTGGCCAACACGGCGGCCTCCTTGAGCGCTTGTTGAGGAGCTCTGAGGCAGGGCCGTTATTTATTCTATGTCAGGACCGGAGGCTCAGATTATGCTTACTCTTCCTTTACTGAACTTTTCACAGCAGCCAATCACAGTTAACAAACAAAAAACTACATTCCCCATAAATCACATGTTCATAAGTCACATGCACCAATCACATAGAGTGACCTGAAAGCATAAGAGCTCTGACCCCCAACGTCATATCCTCTTTCTTTGCTGCTTCACAGCAGATAAGTGCCATTTTCATTTCTTATCGTTCTTTATTGTGAATTATATTGTATTTTGTTAGCGATTTCGTTAAAAAACAGCGTCGCGATTCCGCACGCTTCTATTGTTGTTTATTGCTTGTTGTGCCAGTATTTTGTAAAAAATCCTTGTGGAGCGGGAGCACTATGCGCGCTGCGCGCAGTCTGCTCTCACTTTCAATTATATTTTGCAGACACGCGCGTCTCACGAGCCGATCCATTCCCCAGGGAGTTTCTCTTCGGATCGGCTCGTGAGTCCTGCGCTCGAGGACAAATACGCTTTGACAAGTGTTAGCTGGCTGGAAAAAGTGCATCCCTGACGCCCAGATAGTTATTCTATCTGGGTTGTAAAATAATAATAGGCTCTGCCGAGAGTGTTTAACAGGCAGCTCCCTCCACTCAGTATTAAGGGCCTTTCAATTATATTTTGATTGCCTGTGAGGGTTTTTTTCACTCCCCCTATATAATTTATTGCTAATATCCTTTTACACTGCACTATAACATGGCTCAATGGAGTGATCAAGTTGCAGGGTTCTACCCTGAAGATGATAACAATCAACTTGAAGTTAATTTAGTTGAGGCACTCGATTCTAGAGTGCAGCAGTCAGTGAATGATGCCTTGGTGAGAGCGTTAGGTCCCTTTTCAGGGCAATTGCTGGAATACGCTCACTCTCAAGGCTGGGTGCCGGATAAGTCTCCTACTACCCCTGAGGGGAGCAACCCCCAAGTAGCCTCCAAGTCTAAGGCTAAAACTAAGAATTTGACAAACTTAGATTCCTCTGAGTACATTCATGCTGAGGTTTTTGAAAAACTACGCAAGAAGCGAATTGCTGAACACAATTACAGCACCTTGAAAAATTCCTCCACATCAGGTGACTCCTCTGATCAGGATTCGGATGACATGATCTCGCCAGCCCCCAGTAAAAAGGCGAAGAGGCAGTCCACCTCTCAATTGTTAGATTTCGACCCTTCAGAAATTGTTCATCCTAGATCCTCGAACTGGCTTCCTTCTGCAGAAGTGGCGCAGTACGTACATGATAACCTTAGGAAAGGTTATGATAAGGAAGTTCGTACTCGTCTCAAGACAGAATGCCCTAGACCTGATTTAGATGATAATGTAGCGGATACTCCGGAGATTGATCTGACAATGGTTACTTTTTTGAAAAAAATTTCCAAAGACCCCAAAAAAGGTTTAGATAGATCTTGGCGTTCATATCAGGATAAGCTGCTTGACATGTCGGCCCCCCTGTCAAAAATTCTAGAATTGGCGGCAGCTTCAAAAGAATCAGGCATACTAGTAGATACCGATTTCTTACTGGGTTGGGCTCAACGTGCGTTATGTCAATTGGGTAACACCAACTGTGCTATTTCACTTGGGCGTAGAAAATTGATTCTCATGTGCATAGATCTCAAATTAGTGGATTTAGCATCATCCAAAGCGGGTCCAGCTCCCGGAGGTCTCCTTTTTGGATCTTCTTTCATTAAAGAATTAGCTTAATTGTCCCTTAAAAAGGTTTTTAGGCGAGGCCTTTTGGTCAGGGCCGGACGTTATGGTGGACGAATGTCCGGCCGGGGATCCTTTGCAAGTCCCCAAAACTATTACCCAATGGGACGAGGTAACTGGTCAGGTGATCAGTCAGATGCCACCTTCTACCCCACTCGGTCCAGAGGTGGTAGACCTAGGTTCCGCAGAGGTCATCGCAGAGGCCAACAAGGAGCGATCCAGGACGCCTCCTACGCTGGTAAGACTCATTCACCCTTCGCAGGTTATTCTTGGGGGAAGAGTGGGTCTGTGTGGGGAGAGTTGGCGAAAGATTTCTGGGGATCCTTGGGTTCTTCAGACGGTTGCAGGTTTTCATCTGGAGTTCATCAACACTCCACGTCAGTTGACCCCTCCTCTTCAAATGAATTTTTCCCTAGAAAGTCAGAGTTTTATAGATGCAGAAGTGCAAGCGTTATTAGACAAAGGGGCGGTAGTTTTTTCAACCCCTCACCCAGCTGGATTTTGCAATCCCATTTTTGTCGTCGACAAAAAAGGGGGAGGTCATCATTTGGTTCTGAATTTGAAAGACTTCAATTCTTGGATTGTGTACAGACACTTCAAGATGGAGGGGATTCACACGTTAAGAGATATCTTAATAGAAGGAGACTGGATGGTAAGATTAGATCTAAAAGACGCTTACCTATCAATACCAATTTTATCCCCTTACAGGAGATTCCTCCAATTCCAATGGAAGACTCAATGTTTGGAGTTCACAGCACTCCCATTCGGCCTTTCCTCAGCACCATGGTGCTTCACGAAATTGTTGAGACCGGTAGTGGAGAATTTGAGAACCAAAGTGGTTTGCTTGATTATTTACCTGGACGACATCTTATTGATGGCCCAGGACCCAACAACTTTACAGACTCATCTGAATTGGACAATCAATCTATTACAGGAATTGGGTTTCCTTATCAATGCGCAGAAGTAATTGTTGAATCCAACTCAAGTGATAGAGTTTCTGGGCTTCAAGATCGATTCTCTCCAAGCTCAGTTGATTCTTCCCTCGTTAAAGATTCGCAACATAAAGAGGGAATTAAGGTCAGCCCTATCCAGCCCGACTATTTCTTTAAGAACCATTGCCCGTTTGGTGGGCCTGTTAGCATCATCCATTCAGGCAATTTTCCCTGCTCCACTTCACTATCGAGCTCTACAAAGATTGAAAATCAAATATCTGAGGCAAGGTTGGAGTTACTCAACTTTGATCCCGTTGTCCACGGAGGTCAGAGAAGAGATTCAGTGGTGGCTTCACCACATGGAAGCTTGGAATGGCAGGGCCATATTCGGGTCCCATCCGGAGGTGGTGATAGAATCAGACGCCAGTCAATGGGGATGGGGAGCCCGTTGCGGGTCTGTGGTGACCAGGGGCCGCTGGTCATTGACAAAGCAATCGCTTCACATCAATTGTTTGGAACTCCTAGCGGGCTCGTTTGCGATAAAGAGCTTGTCCCCCCTCAAGACAGATTGTTGTAGTCTGCTAAGGATGGACAATATCTCAGCAGTGAGGTATGTCAACAAGTTAGGGGGAACGAAATTCAGAGTTCTAGCGGAAATAGCCAAGGAATTCTAGCATTATTGCTTGAGCCACAGGTTGGTAATTGTTGCAGAATATTTACCGGGAGCCCAGAACGCTGTTGCGGACTGGAACTTCCGATATCTGACGGATGCCAGAGATTGGAAGTTGGATCCGAATATCTTTCAACAGATAATGCGAGAATGGGGACCTTGCTAGGTGGATCTCTTTGCGTCTCGCCTCAATACTCAAATTCAGAGGTTCTTCAGCTGGAGGCCAGACCCTCTGGCCTCGGCGACGGATGCATTTCTACAGGACTGGTCCCCTTTTCGGGGCTATGCATTCCCCGTTTCTATTGATTCCCAGGATTCTGTCCCAGATTCGGAGACAGAAGTCAGACCTAGTCCTGGTAACACCTGTTTGGAGATCTCAATCCTGGTTCCCTATTGCACTCCAGTTAGCCTGTGCTCCTCCGTTACTAATCCCGCCTTGCCAGGATCTATTGTTGAGTCCGGAGGGCCATCAACATCCTCTGATCTTATCGAGGAATCTCACGTTGATGGCATGGATGGTTTCAGGACAAATTGGAAAACCCCAGGCATTTCGCAACAAGCTGAGATCTTTATCAAACAAGCCTGGGCTTCTAGCACCCACAAGAGGTATGTTTCTGCTTGGCGCAGATGGACTAGTTGGTGTATTGGAAGGAATACCAATCCCTTGGAGTCAAGTATTGATTTGATTATTAATTTTCTAGCAGAATTAGCCACCTCAGGTCTAGCCTATAGGACGGTTAATAATTTTAGATCGGCTATTTCGGCCGGACATAAACCTATTGATGGTAAACCAGTGGGCGAACATCCACTTGTTTGCAAGTTATTGATATTCGATTTTCTAATCCACCTCAACCCAAATATAATACTTTATGGGATGTGAACATCGTATTAAAATTCATAGATTCCTGGCCTAGTAATAAGTTTCTATCACGTAAACAGTTATCAGCGAAGTTGACTATGTTACTTTGTTTGATTTCTTGTAAACGAGTTTCGGATGTCAAGGCCTTGGATTTGTCTGGTAGAGGGTGTTACCTTTTCCATCTCCAGAAGAACCAAAACTAATTGCAGGTCAGTAACCTATCCTTGGTACCCGGATAATTCAAAATTATGTGTAGTACAATGCTTGAAGGATTATGAGTCAGCCACTGAGGAGTTTAGGCAGAACATGAATGGCCAGCTTTTAATTTCTTTACAGAAGCCTTTTAAACCAGTTGCTTCCGCCACTCTCTCACGATGGGTTAAGTGGCTAATGAGTGAAGCAGGGATTAATACAGACCAGTTTGGAGGTCATTCTGTGAGAGGAGCTATGGCTTCCAAGTCGTTTAGTTTAGGCTCTAGTTTGCAAGATATTTTGAAGACAGCTGATTGGTCTTCTGAGTGTACTTTTCGTAAGTTTTATTTTAAACCTGTCGTTGATGTTGCTTCTATTGTTATTAATCAGCTTTGAACTAGCATAATCTGATCCTCCGGTCCTGACATAGAATAAAAATAATTCCAGTTTACGCATCAAGAATTTTCAATTCTCTTAAGGACACGGAGGCGAGGATTATCCCACCCGTTATGGATATTAGAGGTTATATTCAAATGTATATTTTCTAAATGATTTTGTGCCCTCCCTATATTTTCGTTAGAGAAATGTTTAGAGTTGTTTGTATAAAGATATGACAATGGGAGGTATTATTATTTATTTTGTTTCTCCTAGGATCTGAACAGAAGAATTCTTGAGTTCTTTGCATTTTAACGGTGGAGAAGACGATCTTGTTTCCAGTTCATCGTAGGATGTTTTGTTTGGCTTGTTGCCTGAGCGGAATTGATCCATTTATTCCCGAAGTGCGAGAGAAGTTCGGTTTCTACATATTCGGAAAAAATTTGTTCTTTGGTTGCAGGATTATCTGTTGGACAAAGAAAGAGGATATGACGTTGGGGGTCAGAGCTCTTATGCTTTCAGGTTACTCTATGTGATTGGTGCATGTGACTTATGAGCATGTGATTTATGGGAAATGTAGTTTTTTGTTTGTTAACTGTGATTGGCTGCTGTGAAAAGTTCAGTAAAGGAAGAGTCAACATAATCCTCGCCTCCGTGTCCTTAATAGAATTGAAAATTCTTGATGCGTAAGATAGAATTTTTTTTATCCTGCAATAATCCCAGCCATCCAGCCTGTAATACTGAAAATAATTAACCAGGACTCTCATCACATCCCATCAATTCCTCTTTTCTGAAGTAAGATTGAAGTACTGGCAATAAATGGGCTGGGGGCTGTAACTGCGAGTAAGGCTCGTTGCAGCAAAGGTGTTGCAGCACTTGAAATCTGGGCTGCTGTGGCTGACCCGACACAGCGCAAGAGAGGTTGCACTGCTGACCCTCATGACGAAACAGTGCGCACTGGAAGTTAAGGCATCCCGTAATGGTGATCCCACCCTGAGAAATACCCGAGGCGGGCTGTGACGGGCCGCAGCCCGCGGCTATGAAGTTCTGTCGGGGCTTATCAGCGCCGGAGCAACTGAAGCAGGCTATCACGCTGTCCTCCTCCACCCAGCTGATCGGAGGACTGCGAGGAATCCCCTGGCCCTCGAATACAAGGTGTGGCCTCCTGAGCGTCTCGCGCACCACCCAGATTGGGTGCATGTGCTGCCGGCGGGCTGCCCGGCCCAGCAGTGGGCTACTGACCTGCCGGAGCGCCATGGTGAGGCCCGGACCCATCCTTTCCTCCTAGGCCTCTCGCAAAATTTACAGAGGATGACCAAGCTTGTGACCTATAAGACAATACTTAATTTGCACCACAGAACACTTATTTGCACTGGCGGCCTCGCTGGTGACCTCGCTCTCCTCTACCGTAGGCTGGACATCCGAAGGGCTAATCAATCATAAAGCACCACAAGTTGAATACTCTGCCTGCAGGCTCTATTAGCTGGAAATTGTTGTAATTGATGCCCAAGCAAGAGTGATTTACAGTTATCCTGCTCATTGGTTTGACTGTCTAGCATTGTACCCCACAAGATTCGTAAGGGCTGTGATCCCAAGGGTCACTTTAACTGCTTATTACGAGCCCCGTTGCTCCCCCAGTGTAGGTGACCTAACTATTTAGGGCAGGGCAATTGTTGGACCTGGCCCTTTAAAGGGTTATCTTCAAACTTTTCTTCCTCCTATTTCTTCTGACCTGTTTTAGTAGGCTTTAGGACTATGGGCGCTTTACCACTGCTAAAGTGCATATGCTCTCTGTGTAAAACAGAGGTCTTCAATGTGGGGGGCCTGACCACCAAAGGGGGAGGATAGTCATGGGAAGGGGTAAAACAACCATCAGGGGACGGTTAGTTCCGATATTGTAAATGCTTCAGCTGAAGTGTCATTTAGGGTGTGTCCTGCGCTGTGAAACGGAAGCTGGGCAGATAGATAAACAACTTCCTGCCAGGGTGCCTGCTGCCTGAAAGAAATGCAAATGTGGCTAAGGGTTAGTCTGCAAAAGTAAAAGGTAATCTGCAAATGTAAAGGATGCTTGGGAGCCAGTATTGGCTTTAATTGATCCAATCTTGGTAATAACAAAGATTTATTCTTTTTGAGTGGTAGTGCAGTTAACAACTGAGCTGTGATACAAGTGCTTTCAATTGTAATTGTATTTACATAGCATTTACTAATAGGTGTTGAAGGGGCAGGTATGTACAAAAATTGCATTACACAGTCTGGATATTGCTAAAATCTATATTTTGGAAGCACCATTTTATTGTAAAACGTTTAATGCATTTTGTAGCAGTTTATTTCATACTGTGTGTAATGCAAGTTTAAAATAATGACTTGCATATTCATAGTGCTTTCTGTCACAGGTTGTGACCTTGTAGCACTAAAAATATAGAAGTCACTATTTTCCACTGCACCACCCAAGATTTAATTATGTGGCTCTCTGGTTACACACAGACCACTGCACTGCATTAACTAATAGAGGTTTTATAACATACTATTGCGCATTTCCCAATGAGTAACAACTTTTTGAAAATGTAATTTTCTTTTAAGTTGTGTGTTATTTTACATGTTGCTACCCAACAGTGAGAGACCTAAAAAACGTAGACTATTTTGTTTTTGGCCACACCTTTGACCCCGCCCCACGCTCACTGACATCACCCCTATTGCATGCAGCATCTCAGTTCTCATACTTATTTTAATGCACTTCGACAGCTGGTTGGCCTGGCTACCCATTCCTGTACGTATCATGGGAGGTTGACAAGAACTGGAGCACTGCGCTGCACACAGCACTGTTGCCTCAGTGAATACAGCTCACTCATCACGCTACAGCTGGCTCTGGTCGCGCTGGCCTGGGGGCTCAGCTGTGCTGGCTGCAGCAGTCTGACCACAGCTGAGACTCACTCAGCCCGGGTGGCAAGCAGCAGTTGTTTCTTTTTCGCGCTGCTGCCTGTGCCTCCAGACTGGTGCATGCCTCATTGACAATGTGCAACCACTGACTTAATTTTGAGCTAAGTTAAACCCTGTATATGTGGTTTTTTTTAATGTGAGGGGCACCTTACCTTTAGGTCATGCAGACATACACTGTCCTACAGGACTGTGCTAGCTGCTGCCACAGTTGCTCCCCCGCCCAGCCAGTGCCTGCTTCAGCATATCGCTGCACCCCTGCACTAAGGTTAGCTCTCACTTCCAGGCAACAGCAGAAAAAGAAAGCAGTGTGTTGCAGGTACACACATTAAGCCCTATGGTGCATGGGGGCACACACCGGATGTTATATCACTGGGTCGGGAAGCGCTATCACCTGGTTCTCCGTGCTCAGATTCTCAAGGCCCTCCAGCCTCCCCCAAACATGACTGAAGCCAACAACAGTAGCAAACGAACATAACTAGGAGTCACCCACAAAACTTGGTTTGCTAAACACTGGCTAATATTATTTCTCTACTGTAAAAATGATTTGCTGTCGGAATTGGGGGCATTTATGGTTGTCGATGATGAGTACCAGGTCCTTAGAAATGTTTGTCAGGAGGGGATCCTTAAGCCTAAAAACATTTGACAGAGGGGTCTCAGCATTAAAAAGTTTGAAGTCCTCTGATCTAAAATATATTGGTGAATGGTTTCTCTATGATTGGCTTATTTGATTTACTGGTAAGTCCCTAGTATAGTGCACCAGGTGTGCCTAGGGCCTGTATATCAAATGCTACCAGTGGATCTGTACCACTGATTGTGCCACCCACTTGAGTAGCCCTGCAAACATGTCTCAGACCTTCCACTGCACTGTCTGTGTGTGCAGTTTTAAACTGCCATTTCGACCTGGCAGGTGCACCCACTTGCCAGGCTAAACCTTCCCTTCTGCTATATGCAAGTCACACCTTAAGTTGGCCCAAGGCAGCCCCTTGGGCAGGGTGCAGTGTATTTAAAAGGTAGTACATGTAGTGGTGTGTTTTACATGTCCTGATAGTGAAATACTGCTAAATTCGTTTTTCACTATTGCAAGGTCTCTCTCTCCCTCCGGGTAACATGGAGATTGCCTTGAAATATCTTTTAATTGTAATTTCCCACTGGGATCAGATAGAGATATGGAGGTTGGGGTCTCTGAACTGACAGTTTAAAAATACATCTTTTGGTAAAGTTGGTTTTTAAATTGTAAGTTTGAAAATGCCACTTTTAGAAAGAGGGCATTTTACTTGCTTAACCATTCTGTGCCTCTGCCCATCTCTGGAATACACGTCTGGATCAGGATGACCGTTGGGCTGTTTGTGGATTATCTCTAGACAGTCACACAAAGGAAGCTGAGGTGTGCCCTGCATAGGTCTTTCCAAGGAGATGGAGGAGCTGACACTTCCACCTCAATAGGGCTGTGCCTGTCCTCGTACAAAGCAGCCTCTAACCTCACTAGTCTGGGGCCGGGGCAAGGAAAGGCAGGTACTGAGGACATTCTGCCAGGAAGAACTGGGTGCTGTAGGAGGAACTGCGACTCTGCCTGTGGCTTTGCTGTGCTGGCCTGCTGCTTGCTGCTTCTGTCCTGGGATTGAAAGGAAGGGACTTGGCTTTCTACAGCCTGCTCTCCAAGGTTACCCAAGGGCTTAAACTGAGATTGCCTCCTGTTAAGAAGTCTCAGGGCCATCAAAGACTTCACCTGACAGCACCTGGGCTCTCTTGCTGAGAGTCCTGACTTATCAAGTGGTGGCAAATCCAGCTCCTTGGCCCTTGGAAGTGAGCTCAGGTGCAACAAAGAAGAAACTAAGCACATCGACTCCAGAGCGAGTTCTGAACCGGTGCTGCTGTCTGACGCCACGCCACTGCCTGCACCAAAGCTGTGGTCCCCGCTGAGTACAATTACAGTGACATGCAACACAGGCCCGACGCTGCTGCAGCGCCTCCGAAATACTGCCGCACAATGAGTCCTGAGTGCCGTGTAACCGACGTCCATGACACCTGATTCCACCGCAGCACTTGTGGCCCCGTGGTGTGACCACAACACCGCAAAGTCAATGCTTCGCATCTTGACCTGCTGGATTCATCTATCCTGCCTTGTCATAAAGAACCAGTGCCTCACCCCCGACACCACATCACCTCCCCTGCAACCATAAGGAACCAATGCCTCACCTCCCCTGTCTAACAGTAAGGAACCGACAAACTAACCTCCCCTGTAGTAGTAAGGAACCAACACCGGATCGGGTCCAATGACGCCTTACCTTCCCAACTAAGTGCAACATCTTCGTTTCCTCATTGTTTATCAAGGCTCTGTACCTGGGGTCCATACAACTCCGTGACCAGCCAGCACTCCTTTGAGAGTGGCGTTGGACTGTTGGAAGCGACTCCATCAAGACGCTGTGATAGCACCAGTTGGAACTATTCTATTTTTGAGCACTTTACTAGGATTTCATCTTTGAAAATTGGTATTTTTACTAGTGTATTTTTTGTCATTTCAGTCTTGTTAAAATTCAGATAAATCTTGGTTATTTTTCTAAACTGGTGTGGAGTACTTTTGTGGTGTTTGTACTGTGTTACTGTGTGTGTGTGTGTGTTCAAATACTATACACATTGCCTCTGAGATAAGCCTGACTGCTCGTGCCAAACTACCAAGAGAGTGAGCAGGGACTATCTTAGCTGTGTGGCTCCCATACCCTGAATAGAGTGAGTGTCCCTATGTGGACAGGGTGCAAACCACTGCCAACTAAAGACCCCATTTCTAACAGCAACACAGAAAGTACATTCCTTGTGGTAAATGAGGGACATTGCTGGGACAACCTGCAACCCACACCTCCCGTCTGCAGTCTGGCGACAGCGACCCCTGAGGCCTAAACGAAGGTTGGATACCTCCCGCTTGTTAAAACCCGGCGCTACAGACTGCAAAGAGGGCTGGGTACCTGGTTGTTGTGACAAGTCGTAACAACTCACTCATGCTGGATGACGCCTGAAGACATCTGAGGTCTTTTGATCCCCTGGCTTACACATACATTGGCGAATTACTGTTCCTTCAGTCTCTATAATGCGTCCTATTTAATCACCTCCTAAGGCTGTTCCACTGCACTGTGCGTGTTCTTGTGGGGTGATCGCTCCTTCTGCCAACTCAATAGGGCCCGGTGGAGCCACACAACCTCAATAATCAACATGGTGAAACCAAAGACCAGCAAATCACTCCCACAAGACGGCTGTGACCCACCAGTCACAGATACATCAACAAACCGCAGACTGGATACACTAAACCACCTGGAGGCCACACTACGTACTCACTCAATTTGATAAAGTGCTACAAGCCACATTAGACCCTATAACCTCACTGGAGGCTCGGAAAGATGCTGTATCACTGAATATGAATTTACTGAAGACAGATCACCGCATACTGTCAGACAGGGTTGATGAAACTGAATCTGCTATTGTTGTGATGGAACCCACCATGAAGTAGCTGCAGGAGCAGTTACAAAAGATGGGGGATGAAGTGTCCAGTCTACATCACAGAGCGGAAGATGCGGAAGGACTCTCCCAGCGCAATAACATTCGCCTATGGGGTATCCCTGAAAGCGCTGAAGGTCCCAATATGGAACTGTTCCTCGACGAATGGTTGATGACGACAGAGCTGGCGGATAAAGTACCAAACCTTTTGCCTATAAGGAGGGCTCACTGGGTACCTGGCAGACCACCTCCTCCAGCAGCTCCGCCATGTCCCATCATAGCACACCTGCTTAATTACAGGGATCAAGATTTACTGCTACTGCAGTTCCGTGCCAAGGGTCCTTGGTAGTACAAGAACACGCAGATCACAGCATATCCCGACTTCATGATGGAGGTCCGACATCGGCAAAGCTCCTATCAAAAAGTTAAGCAGTGCCACGAGCTGAACATTAAATATGCGCTGCTCTTTCCAGCAGAGCTGTGGGTTATAGACAGTGAGAGATGTGTTCTTCTCCCCAGACGATGTAAGGACCTGGTTGCATGCCAAAGGACTGACACAACCCACAACAGAGAAGTCGACTGCTGGTGATTGGTTGGTGTCCAGGCCTCAGTGGCACAAACGTTGGACCATCGCCTCAAAACCGACCCAGGATCAGGTAGCAGAGGAGCAAGCACGTGCGGTGTCTGAAGCCTTCCAAAGTAGCAGAAACTCATTTGCATTACAATTCCCATTGGTCTCTGGCTCGGATGCTGGAGTTTCGACCCCTTCGCTGATTGACATCTTCCAGGGCCAGCAGATCACAGCGAGATCTGCAGAAAACTTATGGAACAGGTGATGGTAAACCGAGCAGGGGCATTTCTGTACATTCTGAACACTGGTGCGCCTGGGCATTTCACTGGTAAGCTGTGCACACTGGGCATACTGGGGGGAGACTGGTATATTCTGGGCCTTGCCATGGGAGAAACAGTCATTACTCTCTCCACGCCTCACAGAGTATAACTCCAACGAGGACATGTTTAGCTCAACATATATTATTGCTGTTCTCAAGTTTTTACTATGGGGCAACTGGCTGGGAACCCACTGACTACCTGTCCTGGGGTGGTGGGGGGTATATTTGTTATGTTAT
The DNA here is from genome assembly GCF_031143425.1 of Pleurodeles waltl. NCBI lineage: Eukaryota > Metazoa > Chordata > Amphibia > Caudata > Salamandridae > Pleurodeles > Pleurodeles waltl. The sequence continues at coordinate 1,759,233,333 of NC_090444.1, forward strand.
GGTTATTGTTATGAGTTTGTTCTTACAAAGCCATTGAGCACATGAGGGATACAACTGGAGGGAGGGAGTTAATATCCCTCGGAAACCATACACTGAACAAATAGATACTAGACCACCCTGCGCCCCCATTTTTGCGGTTATCACATGTGTATTAATAAGTCACCATGGGGACCCATACCGAGACACACACTCCCCTATATAATGTACTAACATGGAATGTGCATGGCATAGCAACGCAGACCAAATGTTATTGCAATTATGCATACCTGAAACGCCATCACACACAAATAGCAATACTGCTGGGAACATACCTCACGGCCACAGAACTCCAGAAGATTCAGACCAAATGGAAAGGGCAGATATTCGGCCCGTCCTCATCTGCATCTGCCCGAGGTGTGCTTATATGGATAGCACCTGCAGTTCCATACACGGTTGATAGGCACCATGCAGATGTTGGAGTTAGATACAGGATACTAGAGGTCTGACTTCCCAGGAAACAACTAACATTTGTCAGCATTTATACACCTTATTCTAACCAACCAGAATCTTTTGAGGCAATCACCCCTTCCCTTTTCCACAACCTCATGGCACCGGACCTCTGGGGAGGGGATTTTAACTGTGTATGTGATGTAATCTGAGACCGTTCTATACTCCCACTGCGGGGTGCGATAGGAACCCGGACATCACAACACTTTTAGACATAGCTTGACAGAAAGGTGCCTGCATGATATATGGCACCAAGATTATCTGACAGACTGAGAATACTAATTTTATTCACCAGTTCATGATCTTCATACCAGGCCAGACCTGATGGGTCAGACAGGGCACACGTATTTCGATCTGGAATCTTCAAACTGATGCTCTATCAGACCCTCCCTTTCACGAAGGTCTTACTACCTGCATCCATCAATATTCTGATTTTATTAAGCGTTCCACACACCTACGGGCTACCGAATGGGACACTCACAAGGTGGTGGACAAATCACTTACATCCCCACAGGTGCCCCAGCCAATGTCAGCAGCGACCCAGTCCCCTACCAGAAGATGCCCTCAGTGATGACAGCAACTCTGGAGGTCTTGATCTGGATGAACACCCTGGCCCATCTGGAACCACTGGTCAGTCAGTGTAGGAAGCTGGCTCTGTATATACTATATCAAAATGAGATATAGTGTGCACAGAGTCCAGGGGTTTCCCAGAGGCTTGACAGATACAAAAATAGATAATACTAATGCTCTATTTGTGGTAGTGTGGTCGAGCAGTTAGGCTTATCAGAGGGTAGTGCTAAGCGTTTGTTGTACACACACAAGCGATAGAAGAAACACACACTCAATGACTTAACTCCAGACCAATAGAATTTTATATAGAAAAATATAATTTCTACATTGGTGGATCAGCGGTGGGGTCTACGACTTTGCATTTGCTGGACTACTCAGCCAATACCTGATCACACGACTAAGTTCCAAAATGGCCTTTAGAAAATAGATTTTTGAATTTGACTATTTTTTCTAAATTTTTAAAAGTCCTGCTAGGGCCTTGGCTAAGTCCCTTTTAGCATCTCATTTTAAGTTTAAAAGTATTGTAAAAGTTAGGATTTAGTTACTAGAAGTAGTTTTTAGTTTCTAAAAAGTAATCTCAACTTTAGAAGCATAATGAGCAGCTCAGAGGAAATAGTGATGGAACTCAACCTCACTCCTTACCTCCATCTAGGGATGGCAGAGCTAAGGTCCCTCTATAAGCTGAAAAAGATTAGAACTGGTTCCAACCCTACCAAGGTAAAGCTCCAGGAGCTCTTGGCAGAGTACATCAGGGACCACTCTACTAAGGAGGAAGAACTCCCCTCAGAAGGTGAAGATGTTAGAGATGAGGTGGATGATCTACCCCTCGCTCACCTAAGTAGACAAGGGTCCCAAGACCCTTGTCTCCAAGGATAGTACTCACTGGATCTGGATCTGGATCTGGATCTTCCACAGAGGAGCCGAGTCCCTCTGGGAACATTGAGGGCAGCCTCAATGAAGAAGAAATCCTTTTAGCAAGGATGGCCAAAAAGTTAGCTTTGGAGCAACAACTCCTAGCTATAGAAAGGGAGAGAGCAGAAAGGGCTTAGGACCCATTACTGGTGGCAGCAACATAAACAGGGTAAGAGAGAATACTGATATCCTAGAAATCCCGAAAGGGATTGTCTCAAAATATGAAGAGGGTGATGATATCACCAAGTGGTTCACAGCTTTTGAGAGGGCTTGTGCAACCAGAAAGTTAAAAAGATCTCACTGGGGAGCTCTCCTTTGCGAAATGTTCACTGGTAAGTGTAGGGATAGACTCCTCACACTCTCTGGTAAAGATGCAGAATCCTATGACCTCATAAAGGCTACTCTGATTGAGGGCTTTGGATTCACTACTGAGGAGTATAGAATTAGGTTCAGGGGGACTCACAAAACCTCGAGCCAGACCTGGGTTGATTTTGTTGACTACTCAGTGAAAACATTAGATGGTTGGATAACTGGCAGTGGAGTGCATGACTGTGATGGGCTTTATAATTTGTTTATGAGGGAACACCTGCTAAGTAACTGCTTCAATAATAAGTTGTATCAACATCTGGTAGACCTAGGTCCCAATTTCTCACCAAGAATTGGGAAAGAAGACAGACCATTGGGTCAACATTAGGGTGACCAAGACTTCCACGGGGTTGACCAAAAGAAAGGGGGTCACAAAGCCTTCCCAGGGGAAGGGTGGTGAGACACCTAAGGACAAACACAAAGAGTCTTCTCAAGGGCCCCAAAAACCTGCTCAGGAGGGTGGGCCCGAGCTTCTTCACAGTCCACAAATGGGTACGAGGGTAAACATTTTGATCCCAAGAAGGCCTGGTGTCACTACTGAAGACAGCATGGACACCAAACTGGAGACATGGCTTGTCCCAAGAAAAATCCCACTAGCACTACCCAGTTAGCACTGGAATTGCCGGTCTCCAGGAGTGATCCACAGTGTGCCCAGAGCAAATAGGGTTCACACTGAACCTACTTTAGTCTCTGAGGGTGGAGTGGATATAGCTACACTAGCTACCTGGCCGCCTAACATGCAAAAATACAGACAGCAGCTCTTGATAAATGGGACAAAGGCAGAAGCCCTGAGGGATACAGGTGCCTGTGTCACCATAGTGACAGAGAAACTGATATCCCCAGGACAGTATTTGGCTGGACAAACTTATCCAGTTACCAATGCTGACAATGTGACTAAAGTCCATCCCATGGAAATGGTGACTTTAGAATGGGGAGGTGTTACTGGCCTGAAACAGGTGGTGGGGTCTTCTGCAATCCCAATAGAATGTTTGCTAGGGAATGATTTGGAGTCCTCAGCATGGGCGGAGGTAGAACTCAATACCCATAAAGCCATGCTGGGTATCCCTGAAGAACGAGTTACTTACCTTCGGTAACGACTTTTCTGGTGGATACATTAGCTACCTGTGGACTCCTCACCTAATGAATACTCCCATGGCGCCAGCATTCGACGGAAATCTTCTTCCTAGTCTCTGCACGTCGACGAGGACGTCACTCTAGCCCACGCGACGCCGTCTGACGTCATACAGGCAATAAGAGGTCCTCGACGACGTGCCGACGTCAGTACCAACATTTTTTACGTGCATGAGAACAACAACCCAATGCAATGAAAGAGCAAGGCAACATCCCATAACCGTGTAAAATACACAATATTGCAATGAATAGCTGTAAATTTAATATAACGAACAAATATATGCAAATCATGTATGTACACAAAGAATTATATACATATATATATATATATATACAGATAAATATATACAAGTATCCATATATACAACATCTATTGCAACCTTGAAGACCAAGAGGAGCGCACTCAAGGATTACTTGGTAAGACCAGAAAGGCAACGGGGAGGCGGGTGGGACTGTGAGGAATCCACAGGTAGCTAATGTATCCACCAGAAAAGTCGTTACCGAAGGTAAGTAACTCGTTCTTCTGATGGATACAACTACCTGTGGATTCCTCACCTAATGAATAGAGTCCCAAAGCAGTACCACGCCCGGTGGCGGGTGCCTAAATGGTCAGACCAAGAAATCCTGCAGCACTGACCGTGCAAAATGGCCGTCCCTTCTGACCTCAGAGTCCAAACAGTAATGTTTCGCAAAAGTGTGAAGGGACGACCAAGTTGCGGCCTTGCAGATGTCAACCACAGGAACACCTCTGGCCAAGGCCGAAGTGGCCGACTTAGCTCTGGTGGAATGAGCTCTAATGCCCTCAGGAGGGTCCTTCTTTGCCAAAGAGTAACAGATTTTAATGCAAAGAACCACCCACCTGGAGAGTGTTCTCTTGTGGACTGCCTTTCCTCTCCTCTTGCCCACGTACCCGATGAACAGCTGATCCTCCAGCCTGAAATCCTTTGTTCTATCAATAAAGAAGCTCAACGCCCTCTTTGGGTCCAGACGGTGCAGTCTTTCTTCCTCTTTAGAAGGATGAGGCGGAGGATAGAACGTGGACAAAGTAATTGTCTGAGCCAAATGGAAGGGTGAAACAACCTTCGGGAGGAAAGCAGCCTTGGTCCGCAACACCACCTTATCCCCATAAAAAGTTGTATAAGGGGGCTTTACCGATAAGGCCTGCAACTCACTCACTCTCCTTGCAGATGTTATAGCTACCAGAAAAACTGTTTTTATAACCAAATACCTTAAGGGGCAAGAATGCATAGGCTCGAAAGGGGACCCCATAAGGAAAGTCAGAACCAAGGACAAATCCCATTGCGGCATAACAAATGGTTTTGGAGGATATTTATTTAGAAGACCTTTCAAGAATCTGATAACAATAGGGGATTTAAATAACGATGGTTGGTCTGGAAGACAAATGAAGGCTGACAAGGCCGACAAATAACCCTTAATGGTAGCCACTGCACAACCTTTCTGCGCTAGAGACAGAGCAAAAGACAAAACGTCTGATAGATGAGCATGTAAGGGATCAATCTGCCTCTCTCCACACCACGCAACAAATTTAGACCACCTATTAGCGTAGATAGATTTAGTGGAGTGTCGCCTGGCCGCTAATATAACATCCACTACATCAGGCGGGAGAGAGAAGGAACTCAGGTTGCCCCGTTCAATCTCCAGGCATGTAGGTGCAGACTCTGGAGGTTGGGGTGTAAAACCTGCCCCTGCGACTGCGAGAGGAGGTCTGCCCTGAAAGGGAGACGGAGCAGAGGGCACATTGAGAGTTGGAGAAGGTCGGAATACCACACCCTCCTTGGCCAATCCGGAGCTATTAAGATGACTAGCGCCCGGTCTTGGCGAATCTTCCTCAATACTCGAGGAATCAAGGGTATGGGAGGAAACACGTAAAGCAACTGGCCGCACCAGGTTATTTGAAACGCGTCCCCCAACGCTCCCTGCATCGGATACTGGAGGCTGCAGAATAACGGACAATGCGCGTTCTCCAGAGTGGCAAACAGATCTACCCGAGGAAACCCCCACCTTTGGAAGATCAAACGGGCATGATCTGGATGGAGACGCCACTCGTGGTCTGCCGAGAATTGGTGACTGAGACCGTCCGCACGTACATTCAAGACCCCGGCCAGATGATTTGCTACCAAGCAAATCTGATGGTCCTTTGCCCAGGACCATAGTCGAAGAGCTTCTCTGCAGAGAAGGTACGACCCTACTCCTCCCTGTTTGTTTATGTACCACATCGTGGTAGTATTGTCCGTCAGGACCTGTACCGACTGACCACGAAGGGAAGGGAGGAAGGCCTTGAGAGCCAGACGTACAGCCTGTAACTCCAACAGATTGATATGAAACATCTGCTCCTCTGGAGACCAAAGGCCTTTGATCTCCAGATCCCCCAGATGAGCTCCCCACCCTAGAGTGGAAGCATCCGTTATGACCGTGGCCACTGGTGGCGACTGCGCGAACTGCTTTCCTTGTGAAAGATTGTTGCTCGCAATCCACCACTTCAAGTCCACAGCAGCATCTCTGGAGATCTTGACAGCACCTTCTAGATCTCCTTTGTGTTGAGACCACTGCCTTCGGAGGCACCACTGAAGAGCCCTCATGTGCCAGCGAGCATGCGTGACCAACAGAATGCAGGAGGCAAACAGACCGAGCAGACGAAGGACCTTGAGGACTGGAACTACCGCTCCATTTCGAAACATTGGAACCAATTCCTGAATATCTTGAATCCGCTGAGGCGGAGGAAAGGCTCGATTCAATGTTGTATCCAGTACTGCCCCTATGAACAGGAGGTGCTGAGAGGGCTCCAGGTGAGATTTGGGCTCGTTCACCGAAAAACCCAGGTCGAACAACAACTGAGTCGTTGACTGCAGATGATGCGACACAAGCTCCGGCGACTTGGCTTTGATCAACCAGTCGTCCAAGTAAGGGAATACTGCTATCCCCTTCCTTCTGAGCTCTGCCGCAACCACCGACATCACCTTCGTGAAGACTCGAGGTGCTGAAGTAAGACCAAACGGAAGGACCGCAAACTGATAGTGCTGCGATCCCACCATAAACCGGAAATACTTCCTGTGTGACTTGAGTATCGGGATATGAAAGTAAGCATCCTGCAAGTCGACAGACACCATCCAATCTTCCTTGTTCAACGCCAAAAGCACCTGAGCTAGGGTCAGCATCTTGAACTTTTCCTGTTTGAGGAACCAATTCAAGATCCTCAGGTCCAGGATTGGTCTCAACCGACCATCCTTCTTGGGAATCAGGAAATACCTTGAGTAACAACCTAGACCCCTTTCCTGCTCTGGGACCAACTCTACCGCGCCCTTTGAAAGGAGGACTTGTACCTCCTGTTCTAGCAACAGGAGGTGTTCTTCTGAACAATAAGATGGGCGGGGCGGGATGAGGGGCGGGAACTCCCGAAAGGGAAGGGTGTAGCCTTCTCCCACAATACTGAGAACCCAAGTGTCCGTTGTAATAGTCTTCCACTTGCGGAGAAAATGCTGTAATCTTCCCCCTACAGGAGAGGAGTGAGTGGGAAATGGTGGAAGCCTAAGGCTGCTTTCCCTGCTGCACCCCTCCAGAGGACGAGGAAGAGGCAGAGTGCTGCTGAGAGGCTCCTCTGGTGCGGGCCCTCCCTCTCCCTCTGAAAGATCTATAGGGATGGGAAGAGGCAGGTTGCTGGAATCTCCCCCGAAAGGAAGAGGAGGAAGAGCCACGCCCAAATCCCCGAAACCTCCTGAAAATCCTGGAAGAGGCAGAGGAAGAAGGAGCTTGGAGTCCTAACGATTTGGCTGTGGCCCTGCTCTCCTTAAAACGTTCCAAGGCCGAATCTGCCTTGGTGCCAAACAGCTTGTCCCCATCAAAAGGGAGATCCAATAGGGTTGACTGCACATCCGCAGAAAACCCCGAATTACGGAGCCAGGCCTGTCTCCTTGCCACCACAGTCGTGCCCATTGCTCTGGCCACCGAGTCGGTGGTGTCCAGCCCAGACTGAATAATCTGGGTCGCGGCAGCCTGGGCATCTGAAACAACATCCAAAAGACCCTGGGGAAGCTGTAAATGATGAGGAAATGTCATCCATAAGAGCATGAATATATCTCCCCAGGATACAAGTTGCGTTGGTGGCCTTCAACGCCAGACTGCAGGACGAAAAGATTTTCTTGGACTGCGCATCCAGTTTCTTCGAGTCCCTGTCCCCAGGCACCGTCGGGAAAGAACCAGGCGCTGATTTGGATGAACAGGAGGCCTGCACCACCAAGCTCTCCGGTGTAGGGTGTCTAGAAAGAAAGCCAGGGTCAGTTGGTGCAGCTCGATACCTCCTGGCTACGGCTCTATGAACCGCTGGGGAAGATATTGGTCTCTTCCACACCTCTAGCACCGGATCCAGCAAAGCGTCATTAAAGGGCAATAGAGGCTCTGCCGCAGCTGAGGCCGGATGAAGCACCTCTGTCAGAAGGTTCTGTTTTGTCTCTGCCACCGGCAAAGGCAGGTCCAGAAAACTAGCTGCCTTCCGTACCACTGCGTGAAAGGAAGCAGCCTCCTCCGTGTATTCCCCTGGAGACGAAAGATCCCACTCAGGGGAAGTGTCCAGCCCACTGGCTGTATCTAGACCATGCAGTCCATCACCCGAGTCCTCTAGTTCTCCTTCTTCCAGGACTCGTTGGTACTCCTGCTCCTCTAATAAACGGAGAGCACGTCTCCTCGAATGAAGCCTCTGCTCGATACGCGGAGTCGACAATGCCTCCGCCGAAGCCGAAGATCGGCGCCGATCTTCAGAAGCCACGACGCCGCGTCCGGCGCCACAGGTAACTTCGGCGCCGATGAAAGAGCACTCGGAGCGGATGGACCCACCGGAGTCACAGGACGAAATCCCGACGTCGACGGGATGGAAATCTCCGGGGCCAATCCCTCTGAAGCCACCGGAGCGGCCACCGGCGCCGACACCGGCGCCGAGCCCACGTTCCCAAAAGGGAGAAAGGGCATAAAGGGTGCCGGCCGTAGAGGCGCAGGATCACCCAATGAAAAGGCCAAAGGGCCAGCCGGAGCACCCCCTGGAGCCATCTGTTGGAAGATGGTATACATCGCATTTAGGAATGCGGTACTATCGGCTCCAGGGGTGGGAAAAGCCGGATACTGGGGTGCCTGTATCGAAGGCGACCCCGACGCCGGCCTCGACGTCTGCGACGCTAGGGACAACACCAGAGGCTGCACCACTTCAATCACTGACGCAGGTCCAGGTGAAGTCGGTGACGCCGGAGAAGGCAACGGCGTCGATGGATGCGGCGTGACCGTGGGACTGACCTCCCAAGTCCTCCGGCGCCGATCCGAAGACCTGGAACGAGTCTCCTTGCTTGAATGGCGCCGTGATTCTCTACGGCTCCGGGAGTCTCGATGACGCCGATGCCTTGGCGAAGTAGACTTCTTATGATGTTTTTCTTTCTTCGACTTCGCCATAAACAACTTCGCCTCACGTTCCTTGAGGGCCTTTGGATTCATGTGCTGGCATGAATCGCAAGTCGAGACGTCGTGGTCGGAGCTTAAACACCAAAGGCAGTCGGAGTGAGGATCCGTAACTGACATCTTGCCCCCACACTCACGACAAGGCTTAAAACCCGACTTTCTCTGCGACATTATTACTGCAGCGAAGGACTACGCAGCAAAAAATACACTGTAACCACGAAAGTAACAGTTGCTCCCTCGAAGATAACCGATTCGAATGCACGGAAAAAAGGGAACTGACGTCGGCACGTCGTCGAGGACCTCATATTGCCTGTATGACGTCAGACAGCGTTGCGTGGGCTAGAGTGACGTCCTCGTCGACGTGCAGAGACTAGGAAGAAGATTTCCGTTGAATGCTGGCGCCATGGGAGTATTCATTAGGTGAGGAATCCACAGGTAGTTGTATCCATCAGAACTGGTGTGTATGAAAACCAGAGCAAAGAGCAGAGCACAGGGTGGAAAAGAAGTGTTGGAGCCTGGAATAATGGCCCAACCTTCCAAGAGAAAAGGTAAGAGGACTGGGGGACTAGCCTCTGAACAGAAAAAGAAGCAAGACCCCTCTTCTCAGGAAGATGTCTTATCCCCTGAGGGAACTGAGTCCATGGAGCTGGAACCTTACCAGGTACAGCTCTTGGGCCCAGGGGACCCACAAGGGAACAGCTGTGCCAGGGACAAGACTTGTCCCACTCTTCAAGGGCTGAGAGAGCAAGCTGCTGAACGGGAGAAGGGAGATGTCAGTGGCTCCCACAGGGTATATTGGCAGGATGGACTCCTTTAGACTGAGGCCAGAGACACCAAACCTGGTGCCACAAGAAGAGTGGTAGTGCCTAAGGAGTTTAGAGAGTTTATCCTCACATCGGCCCATGATATCTCCCTAGCTAGGCATTTGGGACAGACCAAGACATGGGACCACCTTGTGAACCATTTCTATTGGCCCAACATGTCCCAGAAAGTAAGGGAGTTTTGTAGCTCCTGTGTCACCTGTCAAGCCAGTGGTAAGACAGATGGCCATCCAAAGGCCCCCCTCATTTCACTTCCAGTGGTGGGGGTACCCTTTGAGAGGGTTGGTGTGGACATTGTGGGTCCACTTGAATCTCCCAAAGCCTCAGTGAACCAATACATACTGGTAGTAGTGGATCATTCTACCAGATACCGTGAAGCAATTCCCCTTATGTCAACTACTGCCTCTGCAGTAGCCAATGCCCTAATTGGTATTTTTTACCAGAGTGGGTTTTCCTAGGGAAGTGGTTTCTGACAGAGGTACCAACTTTATGTCAGCTTACCCGAAACACATGTGGAATGAGTGTGGGGTGACTTACAAATTCACCACACCATACCATCCACAAACCAATGGACTTGTTGAGAGATTCAACAAGACATTGAAGATCATGATCATGGGGCTCCCTGAAAAACTCAAAAGGAGATGAGATGTCCTCCTGTCATGCTTGCTTTTCGCCTACAGAGAGGTGCCTCAGAAGGGAGTAGGGTTTTCCCCCTTTGAACTTCTGTTTGGCCACCCTGTAAGGGGACCACTGGCACTTGTTAAAGAAGGCTGGAAGAGACCTCTCCATAAGCCTACACAAGATGTGGTGGATTATGTGCTTGGCCTCTGCTCTAGGATGGCTGAGTACATGGAAAAGGCATACAAAAACCTTGAGGCCAGCCAACAACTCCAGAAGTTGTGGCATGACCGAAAGGCTGCAATGGTTGAATTCCAGCCAGGGCAGAAGGTCTGGGTTCTGGAACCTGTGGCTCCCAGGGCACTTCAGGACAGATGGAGTGGCCATTACCCAGTTCTAGAGAAAAAGAGTCAAGTCACTTACTTAGTGGACCTGGGCACTAGCAGGACACCCTGAGGGTGATCCATGTTAACTGCCTGAAATCCTACAATGATAGGGCAGACATAACCCTGCTGATGGTTACTGATGAGGATCAGGAAGCAGAGAGTGAACTCTTCCTGACCTCCTCTCAACTGACCCTAAAGATGGATCAGCAGACGGAGTTGTCTATTCAGACACCCTCTCTGCCCCACAGCAAGCTGACAGCAGGCAAGTCCTACAGCAGTATCCTGAGCTCTTCTCTTTGACCTCTGGTCAGACAAACCTGTGTACTCATGATGTGGACACAGGAGACAGTTTACCTGTCAAAAACAAAGTCTACAGACAGTCTGACCAAGTCAAAAGAGAGCATCAAAGTGGAAGTCCACAAGATGCTGGAGTCAGGGGTAATAGAGCACTCTGACAGTCCATGGGCTAGACCAGTGGTCTTGGTCCCCAAACCTCATACCAAAGATGGCAACAGAGAAATTAGGTTCTGTGTGGACTATAAAGGACACAAATCTGTCACTAAGACAGATGCACACCCCATACCCAGAGCAGATGAACTAATTGACAAATTAGGTGCAACCACATTCCTAAGTACCTTTGACTTAACTGCAGGGTACTTGCAATTAGGATGGCACATGGAGCCAAAGGAAAGACCGCATTCTCTACACCTGATGGGCAATGTTCCCTCTAATTTTTTTCCACTGTGTGCGGCAGTGTGCGGTCTCTGTGCGCTGCAGCCAAGGATACGTGCGCCAAGAAATTGACCATTCACGCGCGCACAGCGCATAACTAGCCAAGATCTTTGGCATTAGCCTCTCCATACCACTAAAGCAAAAAAGGGATATCATTGCTCCATGCAATAGGGCATCAAGGCAGTTTTGTGACCTGGTTGCACACCCCAAGGACATGACGTGTTAGGGGAGCACGTATATTGCTCTAAACGGCTTATTTAGGCTTAGAAAGTGATAACGCATATAAACTACCACAAAGTATAGGAATGGTGGAACATTTGATAACAGCACATTTTCTACTGTTCTGAAGCATTTCCTAGCTCATTGACCATTAATTTCCAAGACAAATATCACTTGCTCGCTTGTATGCTAAAGTACGCCAAATGATGTTTACAACACTCCCCGCAGCATTTAAACGCTGTTTTCATTGACTTCAATCCAGATTCAAATATGAGCATTATCTGCCTTAGGGGAGCACGTATATCGCTCTAAAAGGCTTATTTAAACTCAGAAAGTGATAAAGCATAGAAACCACCACAACGTATAGGAATGGTGGAACATTCGATAACAGCACATTTTCTACTGTTCTGAAGCATTTCTTAGCTCATTAACCATTAATTTCCAAGACAAATATCACTTGCTCGCTTGTTTGCTAAAGTACGCCAAATGATGTTTACAACACTCCCCGCGGCATTTAAACGCTGTTTTCATTGACTTCAATCCAGATTCAAATATGAGCATTATCTGCCTTAGGGGAGCACGTATATCGCTCTAAAAGGCTTATTTAAACTCAGAAAGTGATAAAGCATATAAACTACCACAACGTATAGGAATGGTGGAACATTCGATAACACCACATTTTCTACTGTTCTGAAGCATTTCCTAGCTCATTAACCATTAATTTCCAAGACAAATATCACTTGCTCGCTTGTATGCTAAAGTACGCCAAATGATGTTTACAACACTCCCCGCAGCATTTAAACGCTGTTTTCATTGACTTCAATCCAGATTCAAATATGAGCATTATCTGCCTTAGGGGAGCACGTATATCGCTCTAAAAGGCTTATTTAAACTCAGAAAGTGATAAAGCATATAAACTACCACAACGTAGGCCTGCGCGATGGGGGAAGGAAAGGTGCGCGCACGCTCACGCGCGTGCCTTACAGGGAACATTGCTGATGGGCATTATCAGTTCACTGCTATCACCCTTTGGCTTAAAGAATGCCCCTGCCACCTTCCAAAGGTTGGTGAATCAAGCCCTTGCTGGGTGGAGTCCTTTGGTGCACATATCTAGATGATATTGCTGCCTTTAGCTCCAGCTGGCAGGATCGCCTGGTCCACCTGGGGAAGGTGTTGCAGGACTTGTAAACAGCAGGCCTCTCTATCAAAACATCTAAATGCTAGATAAGGCAGGGCACAGTGGTATACTGGGGCCACCTTGTAGGTCGAGGCCAAGTGAAACCTTTACAACCTAAGATGGAGACAATTCTGTACTGGGAAGGTCCAAAAACCCAGGCTCAAGTAAGGGCATTCCATGGCTTGACTGGGTACTACAGGAGGTTTGTGAAGGGATACAGGTCCCTTGTGACTCCCCTCATTGAACTGACCTCAAGATGCCAAAGAAGATAAACTGGACCCTTGACTGTCAAAAGGTCTTTGACACCCTGAAAGAAGCAATGTGCTCAGCACCAGTTCTAAAAGCTTCAGATTATTCTAAGCAATTCATTGTGCAGACAGATGCCTCTGAACATGGGATAGGAGCAGTCCTATCCCAAACCAATGATGATGTCCCTGGCCAGCCTGTTGCTTTCATTAGCAGGAGGTTACTCTCCAGGGAGCAGCGTTGGAGTGCCATTAAGAGGGAGGCCTTTGCTGTGGTTTGGTCCCTGAAAAAGCTGAGGCCATACTTGTTTGCCACTCACTTTGTTGTTCAAACTGACCACAGATTTCTCAGATGGCTTATGCAAATTAAAGGTGAGAACCCTAAACTTTTGAGGTGGACCATATCCCTACAGGGAATGGACTTTGTAGTGGAACACAGACCAGGGACTGCCCATGCCAATGCAGATGGACTTTCCAGGTTCTTGCACTTAGACTATGAAGACTCTCTTGGGAAAGGTTAGTCTCATCCTCTTTCGTTTGGGTAGGAGGGTGTGTACGAAAGTGCCACTATTGGCATGGTTAAACCCCCCCCCCCCAACACATGTTTTGCCTAGTGTTGATACCAACTTTGATTGAAAGTGTGCTGGGACCCTGCTAACCAGGCCCCAGCACCAGTGTTCTTTCCCTAAAACTGTACCTTTGTTTCCATAATTGGCACAGCCCTGGCAGACAGTTAAGTCCCTTGTAAAAGGTACCCATGATACCAAGGGCCCTGTGGCTAGGGAAGGTCTCTAAGGGCTGCAGCATGTATTATGTCATCCTGGGGGACCCCTCACTCAGCCCATGCACACTGCATTGCAGCTTGTGTGTGCTGGTGGGGATAAAAAGGCAAAGTCAACATGACATTCCTCCAGGGTGCCATGCTCACAAACCACTGCCTGTGGCATAGGTAAGTCACCCCACTAGCAGGCCTTACAGCCCTAAGGCAGGGTGCACTATACCACAGGTGAGGGCACAGCTGCATGAGCAATATGTCCCTACAGTGTGTAAGTCCATTCTTAGACATTGTAAGTGCAGTGTAGCCATAGTGAGTATATGGTCTGGGAGTTTGTCATTACGAACTCGACAGCACCATAATGGCTTCACTGAATACTGGGAAGTTTGGTATCAAACATCTCAGAACTATAAACCCACACTGATGCCAGTGTGGGATTTATTGAAAAATGCACACAGAGGGCATCTTAGAGATGCCCCCTGTATGTTAGCCAAACTGCTAGTGTAAGACTGACCGGTCTGTGCCAGCCTGCCACTTTCAGACGGGTTTCTGATCACATGGGGAGAGTGCCTTTGTGCACTCTGTGGTCAGAAACAAAGACTGTCCTGAGTAGAGGTGCTTCACACCTCCCCCCCTGCAGGAACTGTAATGCCTGGTGGTGAGCCTCAAAGGCTCAAGCCTTGGGTTACAGTGCCCCAAGGCACTCCAGCTAGTGGAGAGCCCCCCCCCTGGAGAAGTCTGGTGGGAAAATTACGGAAAACAGGGAGGAGTGACCACCCCAGCCAGGACTACCCCTATGGTGTCCAGAGCTGAGGGAACCCCCTCCCTGCAGAATCATCCATCTTGGTTTGGAGGACAGAGACCAATAGGGATAGGAATGTGCCCTCCCTCCCCAAAGGGAGAGGGCACGAGGAGGGTGTAGCCTCCCTCAGGGACAGTAGCCATTGGCTACTTCCCTCTGACCCCTAACACACCCCTAAATCTAGGATTTAAGGGCCTCCCTGAACCCAGCTCACCAGATTCCTGATGACCTACAAGAAGAAGGACTGCTAAGCTGAAACCCCCAGCAGAGAAGAAGGAAGACGATAACTGCTTTCGCCCCAGCCCTACCAGCCTGTCTCCTGCTTCAAAGAATCAAAGAACCTGCAAAAAGACCAGCAACGCGTTCAGTGGGCCCAGCGAACTCTGTGGACTCCAGAGGACTGCACTGCACCCAAAAGGACCAAGAACCCCCGAGCACAGCGGCTCTGTCCAAAAGAAACCTACAGCTAAGGACTCCCACCTCACTCCAGATACGCAAGTCCTGACCCCTGTGCACCTGACACCCACGGCCCGTGTCCAGGTGGTCCACCCAGCAAGAAAGGGTCCCCAGGCGATTGGGAGCAAGAGCCCACCCTGGGTTGACCCCTCCAAACCTTGACGACGACGCCTACAGAGAGAATTCAGAGGACCCCTGTGGCCGTGAGCTCCGGACGAAGATATCCAATGCCTAAAGGACACACTGCACCCGTAGCCCCTAGGCCTTGGAGAACCTGACCCCCGGTGCAGCACCGACCAGCATGCGGCCCTCCTCCCTGCCCAGCTGGTGGTTTCCCCGAGAAGCCCCCCTGGACCTCGTCTACAGCCTCAGAGTGACCCCCAGGGGTCCCCTCATAGAGGTGCATTGAAACCCCGACGCCCTGTTTGCACCCTACACCCAGCTGCCCTAGTGCTACTGAGGGTGCTTGTTGGTGCCTACTTGGGGCCCCTCCAGTGCTCTCTTGAACTCACCTGGTCTGCCCTCTGAGCCGCGGGTACTTACCTGCTGGCTGACCGGATTCAGAGAACCCCCGTGTCTCCATAGGAGCCCACATTAATTTGGTGCCTCTTTGAGCTCTGCACCCCACCGGCCCGTGTAGCTGGTGGTGGGTGTTTGGGGTTAACTTGAACCCCCAACGACGGACTACCTAAAACCCGGAGATAAGAACTGTAAGTTGAATACTTACCTGTAAAACTGTACTATCTTTTCTTCCCGCAGGAACTGTTGAAAATTGCATTGTCCACTTTTAAAATAGCTTTTTGACATTTTAAAGAAAACTGTATACCTTGGTGATTACATTCAAAGTCCTAATTACACCTATGCAAAGTATCTTTCATTCTATTTAATTACCTGCAAACTGAATCTTGTGGTTCTAGAAATAAATTAACAAAACATATTTTTCTATATAAAATCCTATTGGTCTGGACTTAAGTCACTGAGTGTGTGTTTCTTCTATTGCTTGTGTGTGTACAACAAATGCTTAGCACTACCCTCTGATAAGCCTAACTGCTCGATCACACTACCACAAATAGAGCATTAGTATTATCTATTTTTGCCTCTGTCAAGCCTCTTGGGGAACCCCTGGACTCTGTGCACACTATGGCCCTCATTTTGACATTGGTGGTAGATCCCTCTTACCTCCGCAGTGGCGGGCGCTAACATACCGCCGCGGTGGCGAATATCCGTTCGCCATATTATGACATACACACACCAATCCGACAGAATACTGCCATATACACAAATCCGCCAACCCAAAGGTCAGTACTAAAGTGGCGAAACCAACACCCATACCTTTGCGCCAACAAAACAACGCCCACCACATTATGACCCATGAATCACCACGGTGGACATTCAAGGGCGGTAAACCATTGGCGGTAAATACCGCCGCGCTCAGAATGGACAACCACATACAAAACAACACTACATTTGCCAATACTAAAAACACACACCAGACATTTATACACACACAACACCCACCCACCCATACCACATAAAACTCACACCCACAGTACCCACAACCCTTTACGAACAACAATTACTGCCAGGAGATTGACATGAACAGCACAGAGACAACTAGACACACACACCACATACACCCAAACATCCCTCACGCACCCCACATCACACAGACCACCACATTACTCAACACACTCTCACCAACACACACCACCAAACACCCATGTCCCCACAAAAGCACCCCCGTTTCACTGATGAGGAGTTAAGGGTCATGGTGAAGGAAATTGTCAGGGTAGAGCCACAGCTGTTTGGAGCACAGGTACAGCAGATATCCATTGCATGGAAGATGAAGCTATGGCGGAGAATCATGGACAGGGTGAACGCCATGGGACAGCACCCAAGAACAAGGGACGACATCAGGAAGACGTGGAACGTCCTACGGGGGAAGGTACGCTCTGTGGTAGCAAGGCACCAGCTCGCCATACAGAGGACTGGCGGTGGACCCCCATCTCCTCCCCACAGCTTACAGCATGGGAGGAGCAAGTCTTGGCAAACCTGCATCCTGAGGGACTCGCTTGAGTAGCCGGAGGACTGGACACTGGTAGGTCAACATTTACCACTTATCACCCCCCATACCTGCATGCCATCTTACCCCCTTACCCTCACCCTCACCCACATCACTCCACTCCATCCCACACAGTGCACATGTGACCAACCCCAATGCCAAGCCCTGCATGCCATACCAATGCATGGACAGCCCTCCCAGCCCTGCGTGTACACCCATCACCAAAGCATGCAAAGCATTGGGAAACTAAGAATCACACAATACATCACCATACACAAGCAAAAGGTGGCAGGGCAACAGCAACGATAGAGGGGAAGCCAAGAATGTACATTATGTCACAGACATGAAGCATAATACATCACTTACATCCCCACAGGTGCCCCAGCCAATGTCAGCAGAGAGGAGGTGCCACGACAAACCTTCTGGATATGGACCAACAACCTGGCCCATCAGGGACCACTAGACAGTTGGTCACGCAAGCCCACTCACAGTCCACCACAGAGCCTCTCCCATCAGTATCCAACACCACAGCACCCACCCAGCGTACCCACACCTCTGTCCCCAGGACACGTCAATCAGCAGTGTGCCCGCCTGTACAGGGACCCCAGGCCACACCTCAAACCCAAGACAATCAGGGACCTGGGGTCAGTGGCTGTGGGCACACTGTTCAGGGGACAGAGGCACAGGCCAACAGGGACACTTGGAGGACCGATGTGCGCCAGGGGGAGGACAGGCCCAGGGAACCGACTCTCCAGAGGCACTCACCGAGATCCTGGGAGCCTACCAACATTCTCAGGACCCGATGGGCCAGATCCTTGACAACGTGCAGGAGAACAGGCAGCTGCAGGAGGGACAGTATCAGGGGATCAGGGAGGACTTCAGGCCATTAACACCATCTTGATCTCCATAGCAGGGGTGCTGGCAGACATGGCCACCATCATGAGGGAGGCAACAGCACAGCAGCGGGCCCCTACCACTAGCCAGTCCATTGACCAGCCCTCCACTGCAGCTAGTGGGCAGGAGGACCCGCAACAGGACTTACAGGCCACCAGCACTCCTCCCCCTGCAGAAGGTGAACCACCCTGCAAACGTTCCCTGCGACCCCGAGAGAAGACAGAGACACCTGCCAAGACCACCACCAGGAAATGAGACTCTCCTTATTGTCCCTCCTGTGTCCCACACAGTCATCTTGTCCACTTTGAACTGCCTTTGCTCCCCTTCCTATGGCCCCTTGGACACTGGACCTGTGCTACAAACAGACTGGAACAATACCCTGGGCCTTCCTCCATCATCACCGCATTCCATTGCACTTTTCCCTCAATTTCATAGCACTACAATAAACACCCTTGAATACAACTTGACTACTAGTATTTTATGTTTTGAAAATGTGCAATTATGGAAACAGTCACATCTAGTCAAATAATCTGAACACTGTGAGAGCATAGAAATAATGACATGTAGCTGTCTGTAGTCAGCACATCAGTACACAGTTGTGATATCACCAACATCTGTAAAATGACAAGCCATAGGTGACAATAAATTGAGATGCAAAGGAAGTTAATGCCATCATGCTACAGCCACACAGAATACATGAATAGTCAGAGGAATGGTCAGATGCACGGTATCACCTGTGTCCCATTGGAAGTATTGACGGATAACTGATGTTCTGTTGTCCTCATCCTCATCCTCTTCATCCTCACTGTCCTCAGGGTCTACTTCTGCCACAGGGGCATCTCCAGTCTCTTTCTCCTGTAGAAAGGGTGCATGGAGTCTGAGGGCTCGGTTGTGCAATATGCAGCATGCCACTATTATCTGGCAGACCTTCCCAGTGAGTAGCACAGGGATCCACCTGTCAGATGGAGGCACCTGAACCTGGCCTTCAGGAGGCCGAAGGTCCTCTCGATGATCCTTCTAGTTCACCCATGTGCCTCATTATAACGTTCCTCAGCCCATGTCCTGGCATTTCTCACAGGGGTCAGCAGCCATGATAGGTTTGGGTAGCCAGAGTCACCTGCAAGTATTGAGGGACAACATTTATCCTCACACAATGCTATAGGGATGGCACCTGAAAGCATACACTAACATACATGGGTGGGGACCATGGCTCACCTATTAGCCACACCCTGTGCCTCTGTCGTTGGGCCATCACATTTGGGATGCTGCTATTCCTCAGAACAAAGGCGTCATGCACCGACCCAGGATACTTAGCATTGGCGTGGGAGATGTACTTGTCCGCCAGGTACACCATTAGCACATTCAGTGAGTGGAAACTCTTCCGATTCCTGAACACCTGTTCATTCTGGCTGGGCGGGGGGGGTGGACAAACACAATATGTGTTCCATCAGTTACCCCAATAAAATTGGGGATATGTCCCATTACATAGAATCCGGCCTTCACTGTGGCCAAATCTTCCACCTGGGGGAAAGCTATGTAGCTGTACATGTGTTTTACCAGGCAGACAAAACACTTGCCAGCACGATTGAGAACATTGCCTGTGACATTCCTGCTGCCAATCCCACTGTCACTTGAAAAGTACCTGTTGCCAGGAAATGCAGCACTGATAGCACTTGCACAAGAGGGGGGATCCCAATGGGACGACGGATAGCAGATATCAGGTCTGGCTCCAATTGGGCACACAGCTCAGTTACTGTGGCCCTGTCCAGTCTATAGGTGAGTATAATGTGCCTGTCCTCCAGTGTAGCCAAGTCCACAAGGGGTCTGTACACTGGGGTATGTCTCCTCCTCTTATTCATCCACAGTGGTAGGCATCTAAGGGACACAAGAGTGAGTAGGCTGTCACAATTTGAACAATGGAACCACTACTTCAGTGTACATAGTGCATTTATGTGATGGGACAGTGGGAATGGCGAGGTATGTGCTAATCTAGGCTGTGACGCAGTTAAGGTTGATGACCGTTGTCCACCACCATGAAATGGCGACCGCCTGTCCTGTATGTAGGGACAGGTGGAAGTGAGGTAACTCCGCCAACGTTGGGCGTCGTGGCGGAAGGCGGTCTTGCACCGCCGTGCAATTCCTCATTGGATAATATGGGTCTCTATGGAGTACAGTGGCCAATGGGGATCTGCGCCGGCGGTGACGGTGTACCCAGCCGCGGACATGACCGCCATTTTCTATCTGATTCCTCACTTGTTTCCTGACCTTCAACAGGAGAATACCTACACTGCCTGTGCTGCTGTGACCTGTGTCTGGAACCTACCATTGCCCGTGTGACCGGGGAAAGGGCCCCTGCCTTCACTTCGGAGGTGTTGGAGCGATTGGTGGATGGGGTCCTACCCAAGTACGGACTGCTGTATGGGCCTTCAGACCAACAGGTGAGTACGCTTTGGGCACAATGCATGTGGGAAGGATGCATGGAGATGTGTGTGCAAATATCGTGTCATCGGGAGGAGGGAATGTCTTGTGGTGTGTACATGGTGTGCGCTGGCCACTGTGTGTGCCAATGGTGACGGAAACGGGATATGTGTGACAGGCTGGATCGTATGGTTAATGGTGTTCCCCATCAAAACAAGGGATTATGGCGTGCCATCGCCAAGGATGTGCGGATCCTGGGGGTCTATGGCGGGCGGAGCACCCACTGTCGGAAACCGTGGGAGGACCTGAGATGCTGGGCACGTAAGACCGTGGAGGCCCAGCTGGAGATGGCCTCCTAACGAGGAAGGGGTGCCCGTCAGAACCTGAACCCCCGGATGGCCCGCATACTGGCGTTGACCTACCCAAAGCTGGATGGGCGATTGAGGGAATCACAGGAGCCACAAGGGGGTGAGTACAGTGGGCATTATTAAAATAATTGGCAGGTGGCATGAGACCCGGGTGGTGGATGTGAGTTAGTTGGTGCCCTTAAGGCCAGGCCAGACATTGCAGCGTGTCAACTCTAGGGTAATGTGTGTATGGCAAATGCAGGTAACCTAGCTTGTTAGCATTCCATGTCAGTCAGGGCTTTGTGGGTCCCAGGGAGGGTGTAGTTGGCAGTGTGTGGCCCTCATCTTGCCGTGGCATCTAGCCAAATCACTGGCAGTGCAATGCATAGTGCTCAAGCCTGATCCCTGTGTTTAACGGTGCTGTGTATGCCAACTGTGGTGTTGATGCATTAATTGACCCAGTGTTTCCTTTTTCCCCCCCACCCCCTTTTTAATTCTGTCATCCTTTCCATGTGTACATTAGTATCATCTGGCAGGAGAGGCACCGGCGACAGAGGGAGCTGCATCCCACAGGACCCTGGAGACAGAGTTCACTGACGCCGAGGGAACCAGTGGGACGGAGGGGGAGGGGAGCACCATGGCGGAGAAAGGAGGTGACAACACAGACTCAGATACCTCCTCCGATGGAAACTCCCTGGTGGTGGTGGACACCTCTGTGACCACCCAGGCTACAGGTACAGCCGCTACCCCCGTACCAGCACCACCCTCCCAGTGGCCCCTCAGCAAATTGCCCGTGCCGGCTCACCCAGGAGGGTGGGCATCTCCTTTGCCCCAGGAACCTCAGGCCCTGCCCCAGTAAGCCCTGCTGCCCTGAGTGAGGAGGCTATTGACCTCCTGAGATCGATCTCTGTAGGGCAGTCAACCATTGTGAATGCCATCCAGGGGCTGGCATCCCAGATGCAGCAATGCAATGCATTCCTGGAGGGCATCCACGGTGGACTGGCGGTCCAACAGAGATCAATTTCGGCTCTGGCCTCCTCTCTGATAGCAGCCACTGTCCCTGTTCCTACTGTCCCCCCTCCAACTACCACTTTCCAATCCCAGTCTTCTCAACCCCAACCCATCCCATGCACACATACAGATGAGCATGCACACAAGACAATACCCAAGAGTGGCACAGTCAAACACAGGCATCACACTTCATCCCACAAGCCCTCACACAAACCCCAGACAGTTGCAAACACAACCACATCCACTGCCTCCACTGTCTCCACCTCCTCCTCCTCCTCCTCCTCTACCTCCCTCACAATCTCGTCCACACTCACACCTGCATGCACTGCATCAACATCCACCACCAGCATCACCACACCAAGCAGCACACAGACCTCACTAGCAGACATCTCCACAACATCCATGCACACGTCCCTGTGTCCTCTCCCACCCTGTCTGTTCCCCCCCAAAAGTACACAAACGCAAGTATTCACACACCAAACAGCCATCCACCTCACATCAGCACACTGCCCATGCACCTGCACCCAAATCCAGCAGACATACACCTCCTACAACCACACCCTCAACCTCCACTCCCATTCCTCCTCCCTCCTCCCGCCCCACTGTCCCTAAGAAGCTTTTCCTTGCCCAACTTGACCTCTTCCCTCCTCCTACTCCCCATCCTGCCCGTAAGAGCAGGGTCCCAACGACTCAGCCCAGCACCTCAGCCAAACAGTCCATGCGGACAGTGGTGGCACCACCTAGTTGTGGTGGCAAGTCAGTGAAGGATCCCACTCCACCAGCCAAGAAGGTTAAGGATCCCACACCTCCTGCCATGAAGGGAAAGATGCTCTCGACTCCTGCCCAGAAGGCTAAGGATCCCACGCCTCATGCCATGAAGGGTAAGAAGCCCTCGACTCTAGCGGAGGCTGTCAGGGTGAGACCTTCACCACCACCAGCCGTCACACGGCCCCCACCTCCAGCTGAGGAAGTGCATCCCTCACCACCAGCAGTGGCTGCCCAGGAGGCAACTCCACCTGCCACCACAGTTCAGCCCTTACCACCAGCATAGGCTGCCCAGCAGGTACCTCCCCCTGCCACAACAGTTCAGCCCTCACCACAAGCAGAGGCTGCCCAGGAGGCACCTTCAACTGCCACCACAGTTCAGCCCTCACCTCCAGATGACACAGTGCTGCCATCAGCACCAGCGTAGGGCATGTAGGCCACCCTCCATGGACTGCTGTATGAGGGCTCCCCTCCAGGAGCAGTGGGCATGTGGGCTGTGTGAGAAGGTAGCCTCTTTCTAGCCTTGTTACCCCCACTTTTGGCCTGTTTGTGAGTGTATGTCAGGGTGTTTGTCACTGTTTTCACTGTCTCACTGGGATCCTGATAGCCAGGCCTCAGTGCTCATAGTGAAAACACTATGGTTTCAGTATGTTTGTTATGTGTCACTGGGATCCTGCTGGTCAGGACCCCAGTGCTCATAGGTTTGTGGCCTATATGTATGTGTCACTGGGACCCTGTCACACAGGGCCCCAGTGCTCATAGGTGTGCATGTATATGTTCCCTGTGTGGTTCCTAACTGTCTCACTGAGGCTCTGCTAACCAGAACCTCAGTGGTTATGCTCTCTCATTACTTTCAAATTGTCACTAACAGGCTAGTGACCAATTTTACCAATTTACATTGGCTTACTGGAACACCCTTATAATTCCCTAGTATATGGTACTGAGGTACCTAGGGTATTGGGGTTCCAGGAGATCCCTATGGGCTGTAGCATTTCTTTTGCCACCCATAGGGAGCTCTGACAAATCTTACACAGGCCTGCCACGGCAGCCTGAGTGAAATAACGTCCACGTTATTTCACAGCCATTTTTCACTGCACTTAAGTAACTTATAAGTCACCTATATGTCTAACCTTTACCTGGTAAAGGTTAGGTGCAAAGTTACTTAGTGTGAGGGCACCCTGGCACTAGCCAAGGTGCCCCCACATTGTTCAGAGCCAATTCCCTGAACTTTGTGAGTGCGGGGACACCATTACACGCGTGCACTACATATAGGTCACTACCTATATGTAGCTTCACAATGGTAACTCCGAATATGGCCATGTAACATGTCTATGATCATGGAATTGCCCCCTCTATGCCATCCTGGCATAGTTGGCACAATCCCATGATCCCAGTGGTCTGTAGCACAGACCCTGGTACTGCCAAACTGCCCTTCCTGGGGTTTCACTGCAGCTGCTGCTGCTGCCAACCCCTCAGACAGGCAGCTGCCCTCCTGGGGTCCAGCCAGGCCTGGCCCAGGATGGCAGAACAAAGAACTTCCTCTGAGAGAGGGTGTGACACCCTCTCCCTTTGGAAAATGGTGTGAAGGCAGGGGAGGAGTAGCCTCCCCCAGCCTCTGGAAATGCTTTGTTGGGCACAGAGGTGCCCAATTCTGCATAAGCCAGTCTACACCGGTTCAGGGACCCCTTAGCCCCTGCTCTGGCGCGAAACTGGACAAAGGAAAGGGGAGTGACCACTCCCCTGACCTGCACCTCCCCTGGGAGGTGTCCAGAGCTCCTCCAGTGTGCTCCAGACCTCTGCCATCTTGGAAACAGAGGTGCTGCTGGCACACTGGACTGCTCTGAGTGGCCAGTGCCACCAGGTGACGTCAGAGACTCCTGCTGATAGGCTCCTTCAGGTGTTAGTAGCCTATCCTCTCTCCTAAGTAGCCAAACCCTCTTTTCTGGCTATTTAGGGTCTCTGTCTCTGGGGAAACTTTAGATAACAAATGCATGAGCTCAGCCGAGTTCCTCTGCATCTCTCTCTTCACCTTCTGATAAGGAATCGACCGCTGACCGCGCTGGAAGCCTGCAAACCTGCAACATAGTAGCAAAGACGACTACTGCAACTCTGTAACGCTGATCCTGCCGCCTTCTCGACTGTTTTCCTGCTTGTGCATGCTGTGGGGGTAGCCTGCCTCCTCTCTGCACCAGAAGCTCCGAAGAAATCTCCCGTGGGTCGACGGAATCTTCCCCCTGCAACCGCAGGCACCACAAAGCTGCATTACCGGTCCCTTGGGTCTCCTCTGAGCACGACGAGCGAGGTCCCTCGAATCCAGCGACTCTGTCCAAGTGACCCCCACAGTCCAGTGACTCTTCAGCCCAAGTTTGGTGGAGGTAAGTCCTTGCCTCACCTCGCTGGGCTGCATTGCTGGGAACCGCGACTTTGCAGCTACTCCGGCCCCTGTGCACTTCCGGCGGAAATCCTTTGTGCACAGCCAAGCCTGGGTCCACGGCACTCTAACCTGCATTGCACGACTTTCTAAGTTGGTCTCCGGCGACGTGGGACTCCTTTGTGCAACTTCGGCGAGCACCGTTTCACGCATCCTCGTAGTGCCTGTTTCTGGCACTTCTCTGGGTGCTACCTGCTTCAGTGAGGGCTCTTTGTCTTGCTCGACGTCCCCTCTCTCTTCAGGTCCAATTTGTGACCTCCTGGTCCCTCCTGGGCCCCAGCAGCGTCCAAAAACACCAAACGCACGATTTGCGGCTAGCAAGGCTTGTTGGCGTTCTTTCGGCGGGAAAACACTTCTGCACGACTCTCCACGGCGAGAGGGATCCGTCCACCAAAGGGGAAGTCTCTAGCCCTTTTCGTTCCTGCAGAAACCTCAGCTTCTTCTGTCCAGTCGAAGCTTCTTTGCACCCGCAGCTGGCATTTCCTGGGCATCTGCCCATCTCCGACTTGCTTGTGACTTTTGGACTCGGTCCCCTTGTTCCACAGGTACCCTAGATTGGAAATCCACAGTTGTTGCATTGCTGGTTTGTGTCTTTCCTGCATTATTCCTCTAACACGACTCTTTTGTCCTTAGGGGAACTTTAGTGCACTTTGCACTCACTTTTCAGGGTCTTGGGGAGGGTTATTTTTCTAACTCTCACTATTTTCTAATAGTCCCAGCGACCCTCTACAAGGTCACATAGGTTTGGGGTCCATTCGTGGTTCGCATTCCACTTTTGGAGTATATGGTTTGTGTTGCCCCTATCCCTATGTTTCCCCATTGCATCCTATTGTAACTATACATTGTTTGCACTGTTTTCTAAGACTATACTGCATATTTTTGCTATTGTGTATATATATCTTGTGTATATTTCCTATCCTCTCACTGAGGGTACACTCTAAGATACTTTGGCATATTGTCATAAAAATAAAGTACCTTTATTTTTAGTATAACTGTGTATTGTGTTTTCTTATGATATTGTGCATATGACACTAAGTGGTACTGTAGTAGCTTCACACGTCTCCTAGTTCAGCCTAAGCTGCTCTGCTAAGCTACCATTATCTATCAGCCTAAGCTGCTAGACACCCTATACACTAATAAGGGATAACTGGGCCTGGTGCAAGGTGCAAGTACCCCTTGGTACTCACTACAAGCCAGTCCAGCCTCCTACATTGGTTGTGCAGCGGTGGGATAAGTGCTTGAGACTACTTACCACTCTTGTCATTGTACTTTTCATAAGAGAAAAATATACAAAACAAGGTCAGTGTATATACACATAGCCAAAAAGTTTTGCATTTCCTCTTTTCACTCTTTTCTAAGTGCTGAAAAGTACTCCTAAACTTTCAAAAAGTTCTTAAAAGTTTAAAAAGTTTTTTCTGTCTTTCCAAAAAGTTCTGAAAACTTTTTTCTCTTTTTCTATCACTTTAACTCTCTCTAAAAAATGTCTGGCACAGGCCAAAGTGTTGATCTGTCCAAACTTGCATATGACAACCTTAGCTGGAAAAGAGCAAGGAGTCTCTGTATAGAGAGAGGTTTGAGTGTAGGGAAGAATCCTTCCTTGGAACTGTTACTTAACATGCTTAGAGAACAGGATAAGGCCATAGGTGCCCCATCTGTTGAAAAAGTACCTAATAGTTCCCAATCTGATTCAGGGACTCCCCCAGGAAAAGATTCAGGAAAGAAACTTCCTAGCCTGCCCATTACTAGACAATCTAGCATAGATGGTAATGATGATGAGCCACACCATATAAATAGTGTTGTCTCACATCATAGCAAAAGCATTTATTCTCACCATACTGGTAGTAATGTTTCTGTAAACCAAGCTGTTAGGTTGGCTTCTGTAAGGGACAGGTCTCCTTCTGTTCATTCCCATCATAGCTCTGTTTCTAGAAATGTCCCTCCCACCAACCCTGATGACAGAATGTTAGAGAGGGAACTCAATAAGTTGAGGGTGGAACAAACCAGACTGAAGCTTAAAAAGCAACAGCTGGATTTGGATAGACAGTCTTTTGAATTAGAGAAGGAAAGACAGAAGTTGGGTTTAGATACCCATGGTGGCAGCAGCAGTATTCCCCATAGTCATCCTGCAAAAGAGCATGATTCCAGGAATCTGCACAAGATAGTTCCCCCTTATAAGGAGGGGGATGACATTAACAAGTGGTTTGCTGCACTTGAGAGGGCCTGTGTTGTACAGGATGTCCCTCAAAGGCAGTGGGCTGCTATCCTATGGCTATCATTTAGTGGAAAGGGTAGGGATAGACTCCTTACTGTGAAAGAAAGTGATGCCAATAATTTTACAGTTCTTAAGAATGCACTCCTGGATGGTTATGGCTTAACCACTGAACAGTACAGGATAAAGTTCAGAGAGACCAAAAAGGAGTCTTCACAAGACTGGGTTGATTTCATTGACCATTCAGTGAAGGCCTTGGAGGGGTGGTTACATGGCAGTAAAGTTACTGATTATGAAAGCCTGTATAACACAATCCTGAGAGAGCATATACTTAATAATTGTGTGTCTGATTTGTTGCACCAGTACCTGGTAGACTCTGATCTGACCTCTCCCCAAGAATTGGGAAAGAAGGCAGACAAATGGGTCAGAACAAGGGTGAACAGAAAAGTTCATACAGGGGGTGACAAAGATGGCAATAAGAAGAAAGATGGTGAAAAATCTCAAGATAAGCATGGGGATAAGGGTAAAACCAAAGATCCCACTTCAAATCTTAAACACTCTTCAGAGGGTGGGGATAAAACAAATTCTTCCTCTTCTTCCCAACCTGCACACATTAAAAAGCCTTGGTGCTTTGTGTGTAAAAATAGAGGCCATAGGCCAGGGGATAAGACCTGTCCAGGTAAACCCCCTGAGCCTACCACCACTAATACATCAAGCTCTAGTGCCCCTAGCAGTAGTGGTACTAGTGGTGGGACTGCTGGCAACAGTCAAGCAAAGGGTGTAGTTGGGTTCACTTATGGGTCCATAGTGGAAACTGATGTAATCAGTCCCAAGACAGTTGCTGTCACACCTAGTGGCATTGGCCTTGCCACACTGGCTGCTTGTCCCCTTACAATGGATAAGTACAGGCAGACAGTTTCAATAAATGGTGTTGAGGCCTTGGCCTACAGGGACACAGGTGCCAGTTTCACTTTGGTGACTGAAAACCTAGTGCACCCTGATCAACACATCATTGGACAACAGTATAAGATTATTGATGTCCATAACTCCACTAAGTTTCTTCCCTTAGCTATAATTCAGTTTAGTTGGGGTGGAGTTACTGGCCCTAAGCAGGTGGTGGTATCACCTAGCTTACCTGTAGACTGTCTCTTAGGTAATGACCTAGAGGCCTCAGGTTGGGCTGATGTAGAGTTTTATGCCCATGCAGCCATGCTGGGCATCCCTGAGGAATTGTTCCCTCTCATTTCAAGTGAAATGAAAAAGCAAAGGAGAGAAGGCCTGAAAACTCAGGATCCCTCTCCATCAACAGGTAAAAAGGGTATCACAGTATCCCCTAACCACCCTACCATTCAGGATACTATTCCTGTGGTGGGAGAAACCTCTCCTGGGGTGGCACCTGTTCCAAGGGAATCATCAGTTGGCAAAACTGTACTCCCTGAGGTGGAAGTACCTCTCTGTGGGATAACTAACATTGGTGAGAAAAAGAGCACCATTTTAGTTAACATGGAGCATCCCTCCAACCCTCCCAGAGAAACTTTAGTGCAGAAACTCTGCACTGCCTCACAACACTTAGGACAGCATCCCGGCCCTAGTGTGGAGCTGATAGGACAGCATCCCTGCCCTGCTCCAACCCAAGAGAAACAGCATCCCTGTTCTCTCTTCCAGCCATATGGACAAAGTTTTTGCCCAGCTATGGCTTTTCTGAGACAGCATCCCTGTCTGGCATTTCCATCACTACAAATAGGTTCAGTGGACAATTCCCACTGCTCTAAACTAAAACTTACTGATAGAAACTCTGAAAATACATCTTCACATTGTTGCTTAGCTAAAAAACTTCAAACAGGGTGGTTTACATCCCCACAGGGAAGTAACCATATAGTGGATGATAAAGGGAGTAACCAGTCTATTGCAGAGCTACTCTCTACTTATCACCACTTAGACAATAAAGTCTCAACTGGCCAAGGTTAGCCTTATTGTCCTTCGTTTGGGGGGGGGTTGTGTGAGAAGGTAGCCTCTTTCTAGCCTTGTTACCCCCACTTTTGGCCTGTTTGTGAGTGTATGTCAGGGTGTTTGTCACTGTTTTCACTGTCTCACTGGGATCCTGATAGCCAGGCCTCAGTGCTCATAGTGAAAACACTATGGTTTTAGTATGTTTGTTATGTGTCACTGGGATCCTGCTGGTCAGGACCCCAGTGCTCATAGGTTTGTGGCCTATATGTATGTGTCACTGGGACCCTGTCACACAGGGCCCCAGTGCTCATAGGTGTGCATGTATATGTTCCCTGTGTGGTGCCTAACTGTCTCACTGAGGCTCTGCTAACCAGAACCTCAGTGGTTATGCTCTCTCATTACTTTCAAATTGTCACTAACAGGCTAGTGACCAATTTTACCAATTTACATTGGCTTACTGGAACACCCTTATAATTCCCTAGTATATGGTACTGAGGTACCTAGGGTATTGGGGTTCCAGGAGATCCCTATGGGCTGCAGCATTTCTTTTGCCACCCATAGGGAGCTCTGACAAATCTTACACAGGCCTGCCACAGCAGCCTGAGTGAAATAACGTCCACGTTATTTCACAGCCATTTTTCACTGCACTTAAGTAACTTATAAGTCACCTATATGTCTAACCTTTACCTGGTAAAGGTTAGGTGCAAAGTTACTTAGTGTGAGGGCACCCTGGCACTAGCCAAGGTGCCCCCACATTGTTCAGAGCCAATTCCCTGAACTTTGTGAGTGCGGGGACACCATTACACGCGTGCACTACATATAGGTCACTACCTATATGTAGCTTCACAATGGTAACTCCGAATATGGCCATGTAACATGTCTATGATCATGGAATTGCCCCCTCTATGCCATCCTGGCATAGTTGGCACAATCCCATGATCCCAGTGGTCTGTAGCACAGACCCTGGTACTGCCAAACTGCCCTTCCTGGGGTTTCACTGCAGCTGCTGCTGCTGCCAACCCCTCAGACAGGCAGCTGCCCTCCTGGGGTCCAGCCAGGCCTGGCCCAGGATGGCAGAACAAAGAACTTCCTCTGAGAGAGGGTGTGACACCCTCTCCCTTTGGAAAATGGTGTGAAGGCAGGGGAGGAGTAGCCTCCCCCAGCCTCTGGAAATGCTTTGTTGGGCACAGAGGTGCCCAATTCTGCATAAGCCAGTCTACACTGGTTCAGGGACCCCTTAGCCCCTGCTCTGGCGCGAATCTGGACAAAGGAAAGGGGAGTGACCACTCCCCTGACCTGCACCTCCCCTGGGAGGTGTCCAGAGCTCCTCCAGTGTGCTCCAGACCTCTGCCATCTTGGAAACAGAGGTGCTGCTGGCACACTGGACTGCTCTGAGTGGCCAGTGCCACCAGGTGACGTCAGAGACTCCTGCTGATAGGCTCCTTCAGGTGTTAGTAGCCTATCCTCTCTCCTAAGTAGCCAAACCCTCTTTTCTGGCTATTTAGGGTCTCTGTCTCTGGGGAAACTTTAGATAACGAATGCATGAGCTCAGCCGAGTTCCTCTGCATCTCTCTCTTCACCTTCTGATAAGGAATCGACCGCTGACCGCGCTGGAAGCCTGCAAACCTGCAACATAGTAGCAAAGACGACTACTGCAACTCTGTAACGCTGATCCTGCCGCCTTCTCGACTGTTTTCCTGCTTGTGCATGCTGTGGGGGTAGCCTGCCTCCTCTCTGCACCAGAAGCTCCGAAGAAATCTCCCGTGGGTCGACGGAATCTTCCCCCTGCAACCGCAGGCACCACAAAGCTGCATTACCGGTCCCTTGGGTCTCCTCTGAGCACGACGAGCGAGGTCCCTCGAATCCAGCGACTCTGTCCAAGTGACCCCCACAGTCCAGTGACTCTTCAGCCCAAGTTTGGTGGAGGTAAGTCCTTGCCTCACCTCGCTGGGCTGCATTGCTGGGAACCGCGACTTTGCAGCTACTCCGGCCCCTGTGCACTTCCGGCGGAAATCCTTTGTGCACAGCCAAGCCTGGGTCCACGGCACTCTAACCTGCATTGCACGACTTTCTAAGTTGGTCTCCGGCGACGTGGGACTCCTTTGTGCAACTTCGGCGAGCACCGTTTCACGCATCCTCGTAGTGCCTGTTTCTGGCACTTCTCCGGGTGCTACCTGCTTCAGTGAGGGCTCTTTGTCTTGCTCGACGTCCCCTCTCTCTTCAGGTCCAATTTGCGACCTCCTGGTCCCTCCTGGGCCCCAGCAGCGTCCAAAAACACCAAACGCACGATTTGCGGCTAGCAAGGCTTGTTGGCGTTCTTTCGGCGGGAAAACACTTCTGCACGACTCTCCACGGCGAGAGGGATCCGTCCACCAAAGGGGAAGTCTCTAGCCCTTTTCGTTCCTGCAGAAACCTCAGCTTCTTCTGTCCAGTCGAAGCTTCTTTGCACCCGCAGCTGGCATTTCCTGGGCATCTGCCCATCTCCGACTTGCTTGTGACTTTTGGACTCGGTCCCCTTGTTCCACAGGTACCCTAGATTGGAAATCCACAGTTGTTGCATTGCTGGTTTGTGTCTTTCCTGCATTATTCCTCTAACACGACTCTTTTGTCCTTAGGGGAACTTTAGTGCACTTTGCACTCACTTTTCAGGGTCTTGGGGAGGGTTATTTTTCTAACTCTCACTATTTTCTAATAGTCCCAGCGACCCTCTACAAGGTCACATAGGTTTGGGGTCCATTCGTGGTTCGCATTCCACTTTTGGAGTATATGGTTTTTGTTGCCCCTATCCCTATGTTTCCCCATTGCATCCTATTGTAACTATACATTGTTTGCACTGTTTTCTAAGACTATACTGCATATTTTTGCTATTGTGTATATATATCTTGTGTATATTTCCTATCCTCTCACTGAGGGTACACTCTAAGATACTTTGGCATATTGTCATAAAAATAAAGTACCTTTATTTTTAGTATAACTGTGTATTGTGTTTTCTTATGATATTGTGCATATGACACTAAGTGGTACTGTAGTAGCTTCACACGTCTCCTAGTTCAGCCTAAGCTGCTCTGCTAAGATACCATTATCTATCAGCCTAAGCTGCTAGACACCCTATACACTAATAAGGGATAACTGGGCCTGGTGCAAGGTGCAAGTACCCCTTGGTACTCACTACAAGCCAGTCCAGCCTCCTACAGGCTGTCTATTGGAGTTATCACCGCCATGGTCATAATTTGGCAGTAATTACCGCCAGCCTGTTGGCGGTATTACCGCCACTTTATCACTCACCGCCAGGGTCATAATGAGGGCCTATATCTCATTTTGATATAGTATATACAGAGCCAGCTTCCTATAGTTGGCTACCACATCCCACAGCCAGTCAACCACAGCCCCCCCCCTCAGACTCAAAGACCACAGCAGCCAGCCAACGCCTCCAAACTTCTGTCCCCAGGACACGTCAATCAGTAGTGTGCCCACCTGTACAGGGACCCGAATCGACACCACACAGGCAAGACAATGAATGTCCTGGTGTAAGTGGGAGTGGGCACATCGTTCAGGAGACACAGGCACAAGAAACCAGGGACAGTCGGAGGACAGCTGTGTGCCAGGGGGAGGCCAGGCCCAGGGAACCGACTGCCCAGGAGGCACTCACAAATGTCCTGGGGCATACCAACAATCCCAGGACAGGATGGGTCAGGTGATCAACATCATGCAGGAGAACCAGCGGCTGCAGGGGGAACACCACCAGGAGGATATGCAACAATTGCAGGCCTTGAATACCACCATGGCCTCCATTGCAGGGGTGCGGAGTGACATGCTGAACATCATGTGTGAGTACACAACACACCAGCGGGCCCCTCCCACTAGCCAGTATACTGACCAGCCCTCCACATCTGCTGCAGCTAGTGGACAGGAGGCCCTGCCACAGGACTCACAGGCCACCAGCACCCCTCTCCCTGCAGAAGGTGAACCACCCTGCAAACGTACCCTGCAACCTAAACATACACCAGAGACAGTTGCCAAGACCACTGCCAGGAAATGAGCCCCTCCAGAATGCCCCCCTTGTGTTCCACTGAGTCGCCTCATTCACTTTGGACTTCCATTACTCCTTTTCCTATGACCCATGGACACTGGACCTGTGCTACAAACAGACTGGGCCACTACACTGGACTTTTCCCAAACATCACCCCTCTTCATTGCACTTTCCATTGTTTTTCGTTATTCAAATAAACACCCTTGAACACAATTTGAGCAATAGTCCTTTATCAGAAAGAAATGTGCAATGTACTGAGCTGTATTGAACTGCATTATCCTGTGCAAATGTCCTGTAATGTGTGAATCCATCCAACCAATGTGTCTCAGCAGTCTGTAGACATCACATCAGTACACTGTTGTAACCACACCAACAGCTGCAATAAGGCAAAGCACAGGTGACAGTCAGTTGTGATGCAAAGGTAGTTATTGGCCCCACACAACAGCCACACAACACTGTACTAAAATAGAGACATGTATAGATCAACAGTCTTACCTGAGTGTCATTGAAAGTACTGGTGAATGAGACGTTTCCTGTTATCCACATCCTCCTCCTCTTCCTCCTCCTCCTCCTCACTGTCCTCAGTGTCCACTGCTGCCACAGGTGCATTGTCACCCCCCCTCCTCATGCAGAAAGGGCACTTGGTGTCTGAGGGCCAAATTGTGCAGCATGTAGCAGACCACCACAGTCTGGCAGAACTTCTTAGGGAAGTAGCATAGGGATCCACCTGTGTAGTGAAATGTGTGTTTTGACCACTGACTTCGTGTTGCACCACTTTGCACCCGGCCTAGCTGTCCAGTGTTCACCAGTTACAGACTCCATTTTGTATTTAGTTTAGCTTTAGCTTCATTCTGCCTATTGACTTTATCGTAGCATTAGACACTGCCATGTTAAAGGCTGCCAGTGATTTTCCACGTTGTCTGTCTGTTTTCGTGCTTTTTTCTCACCAAGGGCTTTGGTTGATGAGAATGTACTCAGACGGCAGGGAATGGCCTTGCTTTGACTTGACATCTTGGGATTGTGGCCAAATCCCAATGTGTTATTTTCAACACATACCTAAACTAGCCAGCAGGTTTGAATACTTCTTGCGCAACTTTAGGGGTTTTTCCAGAAAGCTCCTTCTTTGGTTTTTTAAGATATAAAAGAAACCCAGTTTGACAATAGGAGATTCAGAGACCTCAATCAGGATTCAGGCGTCCGATGCCTGATCTAGATTTCCCGTGAGGGTAGAGATCTCTCTTTCTCCTTCGCAGTCGAACTGGGTCATCGGCTTGCTGGAGGAAGAAAGATGAAGCACCTGACCGGCCCTACGGTGATGCATTTTTATTAATTATTTGCTTTGCATTATACTATAGATACATATATTTGCTGTGTATATTGCAGTGGAGAATCAATTGTGTATGTTTTTATTTCATTGTTGTGACTATTTTTAAACGTGTGCTTTCAAGATGCTAATCTCCTTTTAGGAACCTTACGTAGTGATATAATAAATGTCTTCTTTGGACTAAGAAGTGCATTCCAAAGATTTTTTGTCAGTGCATGAGTATTTCAGCTCTGTCATAAGTGAAAAGCAAAACAACCTATTAAACGGAGGCACCTGAACCTGGCTTTCAGGAGACTGAAAGCGCATTCCACAATCCTCCTGGTATGTCCATGTGCATCATTGTATCGATTTTCAGCCCCTGTTCTTGGTTTCCTAACAGGGGTCTACAGCCAGGACAGGTTTGGGTAGCCGGAGTCACCTGGAAAAAGTGAGGGGCACACATTAGCCATGCATAATGGCATGGGGCATGACTCCAGTAGGCATACACTGGCATACATTGGGTGGGGACTTAAGCTCACCTATAAGCCACACTCTGTGCCTCTGTAGTCGTGCCATCACCTGTGGGACGCTGTTATTCCTCAAGACATAGGCATCATGCACAGATCCAGGATACTTGGCAGTGACGTGGTAGATGTACTGGTCAGCAAGGCACACTATCTGGACATTGAGAGAGTGGAAACTCTTCCTATTCCTGTACACCTGCTCATTTGCCCAGGGAGGGACTAAGGCAATATGGGTCCCATCAAACCCACAATAGAGACATAGGGGGTCATTCTGACCCCGGCGGGCGGCGGGAGCCGCCCGCCTGAAGGGAACCGCCGAATGACCGCACCACGGTCAAAAGACCGCGGCGGCCATTCTGGCTTTCCCGCTGGGCCGGCGGGGCGACCGCCAGAAGGACGCCCGCCGGCCCAGCAGAAAACCCCCTTCAACAATGAAGCCGGCTCCGAATGGAGCCGGCGGAGTTGTAGGGGTGTGACGGGTGCAGTGGCACCCGTCGCGATTAGACACTGAAAATCTTTATGGGGCCCTGTTAGGGGGCCCCTGCACTGCCCATGCCAGTGGCAGTGCCATGGGCAGTGCAAGGGCCCCCTGGGGCCCCACGACACCCGTTCCCGCCATCCTGTTCCTGGCGGTAAGAACCGCCAAAAACAGGGTGGCGGGAAGGGGGTCGGAATCCCCATGGCGGCGCTGCAAGCAGCGCCGCCATGGAGGATTCCCTGGGCCAGGGGTAAACCGCTGGTTGCCCTTTTCTGACCGCGGCTTTACCGCCGCTGTCAGAATGGCCCAGGAAGCACCGCCAGCCTGTTGGCGGTGCTTCCGCGGTCCCTGGCCCTGGCGGTCATGGACCGCCAGGGTCGGAATGACCCCCATAGATTCTTAGATCTTCGCTTGCCCTTTTCAGGGGACCTCTAACACTGCCGATGTGCATTGGCTCTTCCGAAGAGTGTGTCTCGGAGGTCTTGATACTTTCCACTTTACTCCTATCGAAATGTTATAGGATAGGATGAAATTATCTTTTCAGCTTTTCTTTCAAACAGACGCTGATCAATCTCTAAAACGAGATCAATTAATTTTGACACATCATTAGGGCAATCTGGAATTTGGGCTAGGGCATCTTTTAGTTCTTCTCATAAACCTCAGTAAAAAAATGCAGCCCTTTTGCTCTCGGGCCAATCAGTTTCCACAATTAATTTGTTGAATTGGGCCAGATAAGAGATCAAATCCCTATTACCTTGTTTTAAGTCTAGTAATTCATTATCTGTGGCTTGGGAAATTATTCTGCAGTCAAAGATTCAAAGAAATTTGGTTTTAAAGACTTCAAAATCATATAGTATGGGGTCATTTTGTGAACCCAAAGGCATGGACCATGAAGCCTCATCTCCACTCAAATAAGACAAAATGAACACTGTTTTTGACTGATCCTCTGTAAAAATAACGGGACAACAAAGGAAGTGTAAGGAGCACTGGGTTAAAAATATCTGCGCCTTGTAAGAATCCCCACTAAAACGTTCAGGTGAGGCCAGGGGAATGATAGGGAAGATGGAATGAATGACTTGTGTGGATATTTCTGAGGTAGAGGTAGGTAAGGTTTTACCTGAAACCCCACTAGTTCCCGCGGTATACCCAGAAGTGAAGTTATTTCATTTGTCCATGAGCAGCTGGGTCTCAACATGGGAACTTTTTATTTCCTCTCTCAAGTTTTTGTTTTCATCTAGGGTAAGGGTTAACTGTTTTTGCATTTCATCCATAAGTGCAGCCAAGGAATTAAAATCTAAGCCTTCAGCCATTCTGCTCGGGTGGAAATAAGTATTTTTAGGCACTTTAATCTGTCAGGAGATTACCCATTAAATCAAACTTCCACAGGAGCAGATGCCTTTTACTCAACTCCCTCCAATAGATGCGTGCTCAGACTTTAACTGATTATCTGAACCCTCCATCTGCTAGAGGGAAAGGGGAATGGGAATAGAAAAAGATAGACCGCCTCCAGATCCAGTTCCAGCCTGTTTCCCACCTGAAGATAGGCTATTCAGTGAGTGTCTCTGAAAACCTGCACCTTTCTTCTTATTGGGATTTCTTTAAAGGAAGGACCTACAGTCGGGTGATAAGAGCATAGATAAGTACATTCCTACTGTGCATTCAACTGTTCAGCCATTCACATTCACCCAATTCTATCGTTCTCCTAACCTGGATCTTTTGAGAAACTAGCCGTCAATGAGAAACAATGTTAACTTAATATCTTCTTTTCTCCAGGAGTCAGAGGTTTCCAAGGTTCAAAAGTTCACAAATATACAAACTACTAATATCTTTTACAGGAAAAGAAAACTCCTTCTCAAGGTTCACTTTTCTCAATCACAGTCTCTAGAAATTATTCTCAGCACTGAGGTTTGTCTCTAAGACTGACAAGTCTGCAAAGAGGTATTGAATATATATGTACATATATATATTGGCAAGTCTGGAAATCATACAAAATGATTCCTTACTGCAGTTGCTTGAAGTTCTGTTAAGCCAAAAGGAATTCTCCTCAGAAAGCTGATAGCCAGTTGTTGGAAGAAGGAAAAAATTCAGCTTCTTCAAAAGGGAAAAAGTAGCTGATGTGCACACCGTAACAAGAAAAATAATTAATTACTCAAAACTGGACGAATTCTCTATGAAACGAAGCGCCTCAGGAACACTGCTCATTCTCCTCAGGATGAGAGTTGAAGTGCAGGACTCCCAGAGAGAAACAGCTGGAGGGAAGCTTCAGCATGAGACTAAGGTAGAAACACTAAAGCGCTGACCTCACAAGGATTTGCGGCCACCATCTTGAGTGGCAGTTAAACCTGAAGGAGCTAGCTCTAAGAACAGCCTCTACAAGAGCCGACGGGAGTGAGGACGCCGCTGCACGCAACGTGGGTATAAGGAAAAGGGGAATCATTTTTGCTGAGGGAAGAACGTAACGCTGGCAATAGTTTTCCTGACACCTCTGGGACAACCCCATCTACAAGATCTTTGGCCAACCCCTTCCTGTAGCCCACCACTCAGTTGCCAGTGCCCGCTCACCCAGGAGGGTGGGCGTCTCCTTCGCCCCAGGCACCTTAGGCCCTGCCCCAGTCACCCCTGCTGCTCTCAGTGAGGAGGCTATTGACCTTCTGAAATACATCTCTGTAGGGCAGTCAACCATAGTGAATGCCATCCAGGGGCTGGCATCCCAGATACAGCTTTGCAATGTCTTCCTGGAGGGCATTCACAGTGGCTTGGTGGCCCTAAAGAGATCGTTTCACGCTCTGGCCTCCTCTATGATGGCAGCCAGTATCCCCGTTTCCTCCATTCCCCCTCCAACTACCTGTTCCCAGTCCCATAGCCCTCTCCTGCAACCCATCCCACGCACACAGTCTGACAAGCACACACACAGAACAACAGACAGGACTCGTGCAGACAAACAGAGGCACCACACTTCACTCCACAAGCACACACAGCCAACAACCAGATGCACACACAACAACAGCCACTGTCTCCCCTTCCTCCTCCTCCTTCACTCACTCACTCTTCCTACTCCCTCACAGTCACATCAGCACTCACACCTACATGTACTGCATCATCAGTCCCAGATCCTGCCACCTGTACAGCCTTGCCCACAGTCACCACAACAGCAGACACGTAGACATCCACCCCAAACACCACATGCACAGTCACCACCATCACCACCTCATGTAGCACACCCACCTCAATTGCAGACACCACCACAAAATACAATCACATGTCCTGTTTGTCCTTCCCCACCCTGTCTGCCCCCCACCTCCAAAGACACATAAACGCTCCCACTCAGGCACCCAGCAGCCATCCACCTCAAAAATGCACACTGTCCATGCACCTGCACCAAAGTCCAGCAAACCTCCTCCTCCTACAACCACTCCCTCTACCTTCACTCCCATTCCTCCTCCCACACCTCGCCCGACTGGTCCTAAGAAGCTTTTCCTTTCCCACCTTGACCTTTTTCCTACACCCCCACCCCTCCTGCCCATAAGAGGAAAGTGCACCCCCCAGTCTAGTCCCTCCAGCTCCCATTCGACTCCTATTCCTCCTCCTAAGAGTTCTCCCGCCACTAACGGGACCAAAAGTGGCACTCCGGCCCCCAGTTCTAAAGCCACTCCTCCTCCCCTACACAGAAGGGCAAGGACCCGCCCCCTCCCAAGCCCAAGGACCCCCTCCCAAGAAAAGAAAACCACCAACCCCTCCCACTCCTCCCTGCCCCCTGAGGTGTCTGCTTGCCATCTCCATGATGCCCCTGCCCAGTGGAGTGTCTAGGCAAGCTCAGTCCAAGCTCTTGGAGAAACTTTGGAAGAAGGATGTAGAAAGCCAAGTCCAGGCCTTTCACTCCCAGGACAGAAGCAGCAAGCGGCAGGCCAGCACAACAAAGCAACAGGCAGAGTGTCTGTTCCCACCTAATTACAGTGGTTGGACACCAGGTATGCGTCCTGGTTTTCTTTGCTCCTGGGTTATGTTGATGTTGATTTACTCTGCAGATTGTCTGGGTGTGTGGCATGTGTGTTTAGTGTGTGTTGTGCATGTGTGTGTGTGTGTCACTCTCCCCTCCCTCCCTTGCGTGCTAGGCGGCTGTACTCACCGTCGTCATCTTCGTCGGCGTTGGTGCTCCTGTACGGCCATTGCGTGGTACAGCATCGGGAAGATTTCCAGTTCGGGTTCCATAGCAGCGGTGGACTCCTCTGTGTCCCTGGAGGGGAGTGTCTCCTTTTATATCATGTGTATGCGCCAGGCTTTTGGTGGCATTGCTAACGCCCTGGAAATCCTGGTGGTCTGCTATCTCATAATGTGGTGGGCATACATATCCTTATCTGCCGCCAGCCTGTAGATGGCTACCGCCGTGGTCAGTGGCCATACCACACTGGGCGGTTGGGGTGGTACATTGGCTGTCTATTGTAGGGATCACCGCCATGGTCATAATTTGGAGGTCATTACCGCCAGCCTAGCGACGGCACTACAGTCATCGCCAGCATGGTGGTCACCTGACCGCCAATGTCATAATGAGGGTCTAAGTGTCTTACTAGTACTATAGACAAGTTAGTCTGCTGAACTGGACCATATTCTGGTTCTCCTTCCTGATTATTGATGACAGATGTATGAGACATTATAGATTACATGCTATATCTATCAAGAGAACTTTTCAAAGCACCCCCCCGCCCCCAAATCTCCCTTCAATCCCACAATTATTATGTTGGAGCTGTAACATGCATTACTTTGGCGACATTCTGTTTTGCTTCATGCTTTGTAATGTTTCAAAATGATAGATGTGAAGTATGTATAAGTTATCCCCAGTTGTCGCTACTACCTGTGATTCACTGAGCTTCCATTTACTGTTGCAAACCAACAAAAAGATATAAACAAAAAAGAAACAGAAAAGAGTTGAGGCAGCTGAGAAACCATATATATATTATTTATAATATATATACAAAACGCTGATACAGAGCAAACTTAAAACAAGTAATTCCCTATACATTTTCTGTTTTTATTAAATATTTGGGAGTGACAAAATTCATTGAGAAAAAATATATAGAGCCTGCTCAAGGGCGGATCACCATGAGTCGCTGAAAAATGTACCATAGGCCTTATTTAAAATTCACAGGCTCCCAATAAACATAGCGAGGCTGAGCGATGAAGGCTCAAAACTCAGCAGAAACAATAATAATATTCAATAATGATACTTCTTCAACTAATGTTTTTATTTTAAAATTAACACATACCATATTCTACACAAATCTAAATTCTATAAAAACAGAACTGCACATGGAGGACAAAAAAACAACAACAATACAAACACTTTTTAAATAATAAAGAGACCTCTATATACTGGCTGTGACAACAGGTTGTCATAATCAATAGTCGATTGCTTATGGACAAAGTTGTTCACAATAACCCATCCCCTACATAAAGGCAAAGAATTGTTTCTAATCAGAGGGTTCTTCATAATAAATCACCTACTGCCTATGGTGACAACATGGTTTATGTGGGAGTTCCAGCAAGCAACGAGTTAGTGTTTCCTAAATTACTGCTTACATGCAGCCACTCAAATGCTACCAAGAGATTTTGTAGGGTTGGAAGACTTTCACCTTCTCTAGCCACCACATCAAACAGCCGTAAGCCAGGGAGGAGGTCAGAGCACACTAAAGGTCCTGTTGACCTGGGGCAAGTGGCACTGGAGACAAGCACTGCTCATTTTGCTCCTAAGAAACATCTTCAGACTCTCCTATTAAGCCAGGTCTAGTGGCTCAGTGGACTAATGCGTCTACTGTAGGGGTCTGTGTTTGTCCTCATAGTCACCCGGCGGGTCCACTCAGTCTTTCATCCTTTTGAGGCGATAAAATGAGTACCACTGAGTTGGGTAACAATGAACATCTGTTATTCAGCACCAAGATACCCTTCTAGGTGAACGTGTGCTTTACACATACATGTTAGGTTATGTTACTTTTCTAATTTTGGACCTATTTTGCTTCTCCCCGTCTCCTCTAAAATCCTAGAATCCCATAT
This sequence comes from Pleurodeles waltl, assembly GCF_031143425.1. Lineage (NCBI taxonomy): Eukaryota > Metazoa > Chordata > Amphibia > Caudata > Salamandridae > Pleurodeles > Pleurodeles waltl. Next base: position 1,759,274,953 of record NC_090444.1, read on the forward strand.
TAACACTCAGCTTTCCTCTTTTTTAGAAGCAAACTGTTTTTTCCCATATATTTCAGTCGGGTTTTGAAACTAACTACAGTACAAAATCAGTACTCTGATCTCAATGAGAGTCATCTGAGAGTCATACATGCTTGGATTCTGGACACTCTGCTGTGCTTATCTTACTGCATCTGTCTGTCAAATTCGACACAGTCTCTCACTTCATGGCAGTTAGGGTGAGAGACCATGCCCTTGACTAGCTGACTTTCTTTCTGACTGACCAGTCCCAAGCAGTCTTGCTGCCTCCATTTCAGTTTGAACTCAGAAATATCAGACTTGGCGTTCCTCAGGCGTCAGCTGTGAGCCCCACCCTTTTTAATCTGTATGTGATCGCCTTTGACGACTTTCATATACTCCTTCAGCATTGCATACTACACATAGGCAGTAGATACTCATATCATCCTTACAATGAGAGGATATGTTCTATCCAGCCAATCTAGATTTCAACAATGCAATGCAAACAATAAATGATTCCCATCGCTTCTTGATGACGAGTATTCCTTGAAAATAAATTCATCCATGACTGAGCTCTTTGTCTTTGGCAACCAATCTATTGGGAACTCTAAAGGGTGGCCTTCAGAAATTGCTCCAGTTTCACTATCCTCCCATTCAACTAACAACAACAAAACTTAGAAATATTTTTTGATAGTAGTCTTAACTTTCAAGAGCAGAATTTCTAAAAAAAAACATTCAACTGCCTCTGCTTTTAAAAGTGCTAAAACAAGTTCTCCTCTCTCTTTCAGTGGATCACAAAAAATGTTATTCAATCTAGGATCTTGGCCATACTTGGTTATTACAAGTCACTCTTTCTAGGCCTGTTTAAAGAGTAGATCCTCTGCCTTCAACAGATCTTAAACTCAGGAGCCTGCCTGTTACTGGGCATTAAATAGTTGACCCGGTTTCCTTCTACCTGAAGCAACTACCCTAGTTTCCAACTGAAAAAGGTGTCTATTGAAATCTCTTTCTCTCTGCATTGGACTTATTACATCCTTAGCCCTATTAACTTGCAAAATCTATTTCAAATATAAACTCCCACTCACTCTCACCATAGTCCTCCGGACACCTTCTTGCCAGTCCAGGTATCAGAAGGACTAGACTTGGAGTCATGTCCTTTGGCTTCATTGTGGTGTCAGAATAGAATGCCCTTCCTACATATCTCCAGCACACAATCCTCCCCTGTAGGCCAGGATGCAGGCGAAAATGTCTATAACTTCTAATCCTCTGGCCTCTACTGATCTGTCTTGTCAGCGCTTAGACACCCATCTGTGTAACGGTGGGTTTTATAAAAATTCAATCAGTCAGGGACCACAGAGAGTTTCTCAGGTGGAAGTTTCTTCCCACATTTCCTTGTGGGACTGGTTCTTCCTCAGAGCTTCGCAGTGATGATGTAAAGAAGATTCCTTTGTCCCTCTGCAAAGCTTACTCAGAGCGAAGGCCTATAGGCCATGTCCCTTTAATGGCAGCTTTTCCACCTGCAGCTGTCCTTCTAGTGCTTGCCCCAGTCCACAATATTTCGCTTCCTCCTGCAGGACAGTGTGAGGCAGCACTTCTAGCAAAGTTCAAGATCTTATTGTCCATGCATACATCCTAATCAGTAGGCTGGTGGCTCCTGCAGGCAGGTATGCCTCTGGGAATGGAGTCTGACAATTTCTTAGATTAAAAGACAGTTCCTATGTCTTCTGGGCATTCTCTTTGCAGGACCTTATTTCATGTTTTTCCATAACCTGCAAAGGAGGTTGGAAATAAAAGATCCCAGCCTCGGCATAGAGAAATCTCCTCTTGCATAATGCTAAGCAGGGCCCAGCAGAATTAATTTCACCCTCAGCTGAGCAAATGACCAGTATTTAATCTTAGCTTGACCAGTTATGTGCAAAGTTTGGGATCCTCCTCCAATCTGATCTCCCAAATGTGGATATGACTTACAAACACACCTCTACGGAGAAGATGTTGGCAGTTTCATTTTTTGTTTATTAGCTTCAGACTGGTACTGGCACATCTTTTGTCATTCAAATGCTGAAGAGTGAGAAAGTGGAGCTAAAAGTGCACTGATAGAGAACAGAAGGTTAAATATAAAGGGAAGAAAAAAGGAATCCCAATTCCTTAGGTGTTGTAAACTCACTACAGCGACATTCTTGGAAGGGGGGTTGTGAGGAGGAGGAGGAGGGGTTATGAAGGGATCTTCCAATGTTCACCTGCAACAGAGACAAAAGACAGGATATTTCTAATCCCACCCACCATTCATCCACCAGAGCCTGGTTACAAGAAACATTTCTGAGGGAGGAAATTCATATCTTGCCCTGGTCGACCCCAGACATGGCTCAGTTTGAAAGCCATAGCAGGTGTAGAACCCTGTGCATGTCTGTGAGACTGCCTCTGGCTCCAGCTCATGGGTGTAGCTTCAGCTCTTGGAAGTGACTTCTGAAGAGCAGGCAGCTGTGTTTCTTCGGGCTCCAACTCTTCAGACTCCAGATCAGCTAATCCCAGAGCTAAAGCGTTCCTGTAACACTTTATCATGCTCTGCAGTTTCGAGGCACAAGTAATGATAAGCTCAAGAGTTTGAGTTCCTGCACCTTTTTCAGTTCTTTCTTCCATGCTGCTGGAAGATCAATATCCTTGTGAAATAGTTTGTCAGGTATTCAGTTTGTGTGCCTGGCGCACGTTTTAGTTTAGTTACTGCTACTGTGCTTTCCACGACCTCCAGGTGCTGTCAATAATGTTTTGATTTCCTGAAGTCGGGGGGTCCTAGCCCAAGGACTAGACTGGGAACGCAGTGTGCCATCTCTCCTATGAGCTCTGGGTGGATTGATGGAGTGGAGAACCCCTGGCCAGCTAAGTCATGCTTTGATATGTTGCAACTGCCTCCGAGAAGAAGTGTATGCCAAACTCATTACATAAGTAATCTTCATTCAAGGGTTAACCCAGACTTATGAGAGTGTTTGTCTTGGTCCTTTGGTTGATTAATTGAACAGGTAATGGTTCTGCAAAAAAGCACGAACGTGATAAAAACTATTCACTTACTTCTAAAATTGGGAGTGGATGTCAATATATTTTAGAAAGGGCAGTACAGGATTTCATTTACAGGTTTTTTTTGGGTTAAAGTCCTCTGCATGTATCTTTGTATGCCACAGGCGCCCCACTGGGTGAGACAATTCATGACCAGAATAGTCCTTAGACACAAAATGGCATCTTAACACTGAAGCAGTTATAATTGTACCCCACTTGAGCGATCTTCATCGAACTTTACATACTTTCCAGAACAATCACTTGGCTTTTTCCGAACTTGGTGCAGAATGGACACAATGGGGGTCATTCCTACCCTGGCGGTCATAGACCGCCAGGGTAGGTGACGGAGGAAGCACCGCCAACAGGCTGGCGGTGCTTCCGGGGGCATTCTGACCGCGGCGGTAAAGCCGCGGTCAGAAAAGGGAAGCCGGTGGTTTCCCGCCGGCTTCCCGCTGCCCCAGGGAATCCTCCACGGCATGGGGATTCCGACCCCCTTCCCTCCAGCCTGGTTCTGGTGGTTTTCACCGCCAGAACCTGGCTGGAGGGAACGGGTGTCGTGGGGCCCCTGGGGGCCCCTGCAGTGCCCATGCCACTGGCATGGGCACTGCAGGGGCCCTCTAACAGGGCCCCACATTGATTTTCAGTGTCTGCGTGGCAGACACTGAAAATCGCGACGGGTGCAACTGCACCCGTCGCACACCAGCAACTCCGCCGGCTCCATTCGGAGCCGGCTTCCTCGTTGCTGGTGCTTTCCCGCTGGGAGGGCGGGCGGCCTTTTGGCGGTCGCCCGCCCACCCAGCGGGAAAGTCAGAATCACCGCGGCGGTCATTTGACCGCGCTGCGGTGTTCTGGCGAAGGAACTTTGGTGGGCGGCCTCCGCCGCCCGCCGAAGTTAGAATGACCCCCAATGTCTTCTAGATCTAGCAAAATATGCCCGGGCTTTTGTTGCTGTGCAGAGCACAAGTTGTTCCGTTGCACTTCTTGTGAAGATTGGCAAAAAATTCCTGCTATTCACAAACTGAAAAATGTGGCGGTGAGATGGCGGGGGGGGGGAGGGTCCAGCAATCACATTAGCTTTTTGTTTTATTGCCAGTCATTAGTTTCAGGCTGATTTTCCTCGCATACGACAACGACCATAACAATCAAGGAAAATGTGTTTTTCTGCCTGAAGTACAGAGAGCTTATAGCAGTCTGTTGTTTTTTAACTTGTTTTATTGATTTTTAAGATACCAGTAACAACCAGAAAAGATACTGATCACATATCAACCTCTGCTAGTGCACTTCCGATGCTCTGCGCCGTAGATAAAGGTACACTGGCACCCAGATGTCCCGAGACCTGCACAGAATTGGCGTCAACTCCCAGTAGGCTGATAGTTGCTCACTGCAAAACGTTACATCATGAATCAAGTCTGACATTGTGGGCAGTGGCCCGCGACCCCATCTCATCGCCACTCTGCATCTCGCCAGCACCAGAAGTAGTGCAGTTAGGGTTCATGCAGGTGCCGGTATGTCCTTCGCATAGTCTATTAAAGCCATCAGCTGCGGAATCATCCGGGGCGTGCCCACCATATCGGCCATCTCACTTCCCACCATCTCCCAGTATTCCCTGATGCCTGGGTAATTCCACGCTACATCCTCTTGTGCCCCACATTTCTTGCATTGTGGTGAGTTTCTTAGTCCCAGACTATGTAGCTTGGTAGGCGTGTGGTCTAATCTGTACAGATACTTGCTTGTATTGGTCTAAGTCTTCACTTTGGAGACGGAGTCCCTGTTAGTGCACAGCAGTGTGTTCACTGTGTCCGCAAGACCTGTCTCTATCTCCCATTGCCCTCATGCTGCGCCGAAGCAACTTGTAGGGCTATGGGCTATTGTAGTGTATATGGAAGAGACCAGGCAACTAGGAGAGGAAAAAGTGCAGGCGTGCTCATTTAGTGCAAATATGGGTGGCTGTTGTGAAAAGGGTGGGCCCAATTCTTTTTAGGTTGCCCTGAGCCTATTATAAAGGAAACTATCTAATGATGTATTTGTATCTCCCCCAGGGGGATAAAACTGCCCTCTGGATAAAAGTCTCCTAGACAGCGGAGACCCGGGGTTTGCAGTTGCACTGCTATGGCGTGCTTGCACTACTGCACCACTACTTGTCTGAACCACTACTGCTAAACAACTAAAAAGTCTCTACAACGAAGTACTGAACAACTACTGTCTAAACAACGAATCTTAAGGTAAGTTTTTATGGTTTATTAGTTGTTTGAATATAAATATATATATATATATATATATATATATATATATATATATATATATATATATATATATATATATAAATAATAATAATAATAATATACACAAATGACCCCTTGCTGAATTCAGAAGTCTGTCTACTTTTCAGAAATGTTTAGCTTTCCGGGATCCAGCATTGGTTTCACACCCATTCCTGTCCTTAACTGGAAGGAGGCTGAAAGCACCAAAAATAGTAAAAATGGGGTATGTCTCAGTAAAATGCCAAATTTGTGTTGAAAAATTTGGTTTTCTGATTCAAGTCTGCCCGTTCCTGAAAGGTGGGAAGATGGTGATTTTAGCACCAGAAACCCTTTGTTGATGCCATTTTCAGGGAAAAAACCACAAGCCTTTTTCAGCAGCCCTTTTTTCCAATTTTTTTGGAAAAAACAAATGTTCACTGTATTTTGGCTAATTTCTTGGTCTCCTCCAGGGGAAACCACAAACTCTGGGTACCATTAGAATCCCTAGGATGTTGGAAAAAAAGGACGCACATTTGGCGTGGATAGCTTATGTGGACAAAAAGTTATGAAGGCCTAAGCGCAAACTACCCCAAATAGCCAAAAAAGGGCTCAGCACTGGGGGGGGAAACGGCCCAGCAGCTAAGGGGTTAAATAGTATATATAAATATATATGAGTTGTTTAGAATATATATATATTCTAAACAACTAATAAACCATAAAAAAAGGAAAACTTACCTTAAAATTGGTTGTTCTAGCAATCGTTATTGAGGCAAAATCGTTGTTTAGACAGTAGTTGTTCAGTACTTCGTTGTAGAGACTTTTCAGTTGTTTAGCAGTAGAGGTTCAGACAAGTAGTGGTTTAGACCTCATTGTTCAGGATGTTTCCCGGCCATCCATAGTCACAATTTTTACTTAGACAATTATGGGTTGATCCAAATATTGTCTATGCCCTGCTTTCAGTCATGCCAGTGCCATTGTGTCAAAGTAGCCTGCGATCTCTTGAGGAGATGGGGAGCCTTTGGAGCTTATCAACTCTTGATAGTAAGGAGTGAATTCCAACAGAATTACAGGTATTATAGATTATATATTTACACTACTTATTATTATGTTGGTGATGACTGAGCTGGGGCGGTTCTTTCGCATACGATTTGCCAGAGTTTTGCCAGGTCTGTCACCCTCCCCATACATACGGGCACTTGATTCCCTGCCTAGGTGGTTGGGCTCACTCTGTGCTGTCTCTTGGAATGCAATAAGTGTGTACTGCTCCTCCACAAGCAGCGCTGTGGTCCAGCTGCCAGCCAACTGCTCCTCCAGTGTTTTCAACTTGCCTTCAGGTCTGTGTAGTCGGGATCTTATGTCCCTGAGGACTCGAGCCTGTTTAGATATAGATAAGCCACGTATCACCACCTGGTAGGCCTCCTATAGTAATGAGGGGCGGTCAATCAAGTTGTCATTTATGTCAAAGAAGAGAGCTGTCTCCAACCGAATTTCTTTCTGGAACACTGCATCTCTCAAAGCACCATATGGAAGCCACCTTGAAAACGCCCATCAGGTCCTGTTTAGCACACCTAGTTCTAACACGACGAGGACATGATTCGTGTAGGGTCTGGGGTGATACTGTATTCTTCTGGTCCACGTCCCCACACCCTCCGCCACCAGCTAATAGTCTAATCTGGACCATTTAGATCGTGCATCGGTCGCCCATGTACCTTCGCTGATATTCGGCGGTCCTAGCCCGCCAAAGATCTGTCAGTTGCCCCTCTGACATAATGTTACTGAGTTGTTCAGCCGCCTGAGTTTTTGGATGTCAACACTCATCCGATCTATTCATTCTTGGGTCTAAAATAACACTGAAGTTCCCTCCCCATATTACTGCGTCTGTTCCATAGGTCCAGACTTTCTGTCATATTTCAAGAAAAAAGAGGGGCTGTCTGTGTTTGAGCCATAAATGCATATGATCAGAAAGGGGTGTGTGTGTGTGTGTGTATGGTAAGAGCTGTATCAGAATATATCTCCCTTCTGGATCTATGGTTCCCCCAGTGGGCTGAGGGGGAGAACTTTGGGGATTAAAATAGCCACTTCCCACGCATATGCAGAGTATGATGCTGTGTATCTGTGCTCTATCCATCGTACATGACGTTGATGTTGCATAATTGCCTTCAAAGGTGTTTCCTGAATTAACGCTATATCTAAATTGTATTACTGCAGATATGCTATGATGTCGCATATTTTGAGGGAATCGTTCACCCCATACATTCCAGGTTATAAGCCTACTCCCTTTCATGCCTGTCTGCTACTGAGGGACTATGGGCCTGATTCTAACTTTGGAGGATGGTGTTAAACCGTCCCAAAAGTGGCGGATATACCACCTACCGTATTACGAGTCCATTATATCCTATGGAACTCGTAATACGGTAGGTGGTATATCCGCCACTTTTGGGACGGTTTAACACCGTCCTCCAGAGTTAGAATCAGGCCCTATGTGTAGTGGCTGCTGGACTACGGTTTGTCACTTGGACCATAATAATGTGGATCGAGAATGTGCATGAGGCGGTCATAGGTTATGAATTGTAGCTGTGTTGAGCGCACCATATGTGCGTGATATGTGACATATCAGTATTCCACCCTCCCGCCCACTCCAGCCTCCAGCCAGAGACTGAAAACATATCCCTCCCTCCTTCCCGCTTGTTAAGTACCCCATAACTACAACCTCCCTGGTAGCTAGCTGTCCCATACGTAGGTAGCCGCACTGCAACTATAGAACAGGGGAATGCCTACTGTAGTGGAGCCGGGGTCCCTGCAAACACCCAATCCCAGGGTAGGACAGGATGCCAGGACTTTGACATTATCAACCCAAAGAGTCCCAAAAGTCAATTATGGTGTAGAGTAGGTCATCATATAGTGGGCCCAAAGGACCCTCCCAGGGCAGACTTTCTAGCTGTAGTGAACATCATCGGAGGCAGTCTAGCTGGCTCGGCTTTGAATATTTGCAGCTGTGTTAATTATTGGAATTCACTGTGTTTTCCATTGCCTTTCAGTCCGTCGCACTGGGGGAGCAAGCCTATCCCGCCCTCTGGAGCACAACTTTTTTGCGCTTGCTTCGGGTCTGAAAAGTGGACCGGTCTGCCTTCATGAGTGATCTTTAATTTGGCAGGGTAAAGCATGCTGTAACTCATTCCCACTGCGTGGAGTGTATGCTTGACCGGGAGGAACTCTCTTCTCACTGTTTGGTCCATGAACGTGAAGTTGGAGTACCTGAGGATTTTGTTACCATCCTATTGAAGGGATCCTTGCTCTCTGGTGAGTGAGAGCACTGTGTCACGATCTTTAAAACTGAAGAGCTTCGCTATGATGGGCGAGCCCAGTGAGCGTTGTGCGCTCTCTCTACTGAGAAGAGGAGTGTAAAGGAAGTTGCACCAAACAAATGCTTCAGCATAATTGCCACATATTCCACCATATGGTCTATTCTGGTTGTTTCTGCTACTCCAATTACGCAGAGGTTGTTTCTATGGGATACTGTCTTGAGGTCTTTATTTTTGCCTTTGATCACATCTAGGATTTTTCCCATATGGAGGAGCTTTCACCATGTCCTCAACGTCGCATGTGCACTGCTCAAGGTGACAAATATAATCTTCATGCACATTAAAGTGCTTCTTAATGTGGCCTATGTAATCTCTGAGGGTATATTTTTTTTAAGGCAAGCTTTGCCAGGCTTTGCTTCATTTCCAAAAGCAGATGCGGTAGTTCTGGCTCAGCATCCTGCTCGAGGAAGGCATATCCTCGCGTGGTCTCAGCCTGCTGCACCGTAACAGCCGGTTGCCTGCTTTCAAACAACAGCTTTGACTGTTTGCCCTCATGCTTGGCCATGTTGTTGGTATAGAAACAGGGCACTCAGGGGTGCACACAGCAGTATGCAGTTGGGGTCAGCTGACCCCACTGCAAACACTCACGGTACTCAAACGACCCTGCCTCAACCCAGCTGTCATCTTTTTCTCCACCAGGGTTGACGAGCAGACCTCCAAGGCAGCAGTTCACCCTGCCTCCGCCAAAGCAAGGACTCCCACCGAAGATCCAGGTAGATCAGGTCACATGCATTCAGACAATAGACCGCTGCGCGTTGCTGCCTCCTCGGTGTGTTATGAGCTATGGATGGTCCCACCTCATCCGAGGCATGACCACTACCACTCCCAGAGGGTACAGGCAGACTCACGGTCCAGCAGCCACACTCTGCCTTGGTTATGTAGGTACCTCCACCTCCCGCTGTACCGACTCTTCCTACATCTTCCACCAGGCCTCCACTGCCGACTCACAACCTCTTTGCCGGTGTCACCTCTCCCTCTGAAGAGGTGTGATATTTTCAATCATCCATGTTGCCCAGTGCAGGGTGCTCCCATGGGTCCAGCCACCACCCTCCCGGGCCTCTCTTTGATGTAGCCACACCCGGGGTACCGCAGCATTTTCCAGCAGCGGTGGTCCTGACCTGGTTATGTGGCTGTTTTTTGTGTAATCAGTGGGACTGTCCCCAGCCTTCCAGACAACAAAAACACCTAGTAGCCACTCCAGCACTGGTAGCAACTCTACCTTTGGTTCTACCTGTTCTGCCTCTCCTTCACCTTCTACATGGTGAGTATACTCCAAGCACTGATAGTGGCCAGAAGAAGGCAAACTGAACTAACGGAGGGAGGAAACAGCAAAAACCAAATCAAATGATCAAAAATTAATGTAACAGGAGAAAGCAAAGAGTAAACTAGGGTAAAAAATGAACAAATGTCATGAAACAGAGAAAAACTATATGATAAAATAAAGGGAAAGCACAGAAAAAGTGATTATTCTGAAAATGCATTTTGGTCTGGGAAAATTGAAATACAGCAGTGCACTACTTGGGACTCGCATAACAAAGTGTGAAACTACCTACTATGTTTCTGTTTCACTAATAGCTGTATATTTGTACAGAAACAGAATTTTCACTTGACTTGCGCTGCAAGCTCATCCACTTTTTCACACACCAGAACCGGGTTGTGGTGGTCCTCCTATTTAAATATCCTTTCTAGTCTGCTGTGGAGACACGCCTTTTACCCTTTGTTTGATGATGCCGCTCACAACAGAGTAGTCTGCAGCCTGAAGCACTCATTACGAAGGCACAAAGAGATGTTGTGTTCTGCAATAACCCAACTGAAAGTGCGATGAAGGAAAACAAAAGTCTGACTCTCATCTACGGGTCCCTCCACTGTGACCATAGAATCTGCATTTCAGCTCCTCACCCCTACTATCTACTAAATAGCAGTGCTTAAGGAAGTCTGATCAGTAGTTTCTTGCTAGCAAAGAGTTCATTAAAATTCTTACGAGGGCCCAATCATTGCGCTCCACACCTCAGTGTCTCCACCCACAGAAGAGTAGACAATACGCCTCCAAGCTGTACTTTCCCTTCATTTTGTACTTGTAATGTGGCAAACCAGACACATCCCGTCCGAGCCCACTTTATTTTTATAAGTAATTCTGTGAGCTGAACCTAAGCATAACCATCACCAGACACCCACACCAGAATTTTCAATAGTTGCATTTTGTTACACATGTATTTTCTTACACTGCTATTATACTGAGTTTACTTGTTCTTTTCAGTGCACCCAAAGCTCTTGATATTTCCATATATATGCATCCATCAATTACTTTTCGCTTCCAACCCTTGAGCTCATCAGCTGACCTGGATGGCTAAGCCTAACAGTGGACAGACTGCTTGCCTGATTTTAGCACTTATAAAAATATCTAGTTTAGCACTATTTTCATAAGCATGTTTTTTTCCACAGTCTGCATCCCCAAATTGCATGCTAATTCAACAAAGATTCTCTATATGCCTAAACAGCAGTGAAAGCTGTTGTGCAACATGGCATAAAGAAAAGAAAGAGCTGTGAGGTAGTCAATGTTAACCAACATCTAAACAAAACTGACATTTCACATAGGTGAAACCTGTTGGCTTTACCAATGCTTATTTTACTTTAAGTAGCCCTCTTCTTCCCTTCCATCCTCTGCAAGCCTCCTTTTCTTGAGCACAACTATTCTGTCACATGCATGCTCACCTTAAGCTCTATTACTGTATTTCAAAAACTGCCCACAACTTGTTTACAAGATCACAACCTCTCCTCCGAAAGTCATATGCGTGTAACCTAGCAATACCTAACCTCCTCCAGTTTGCCTTGTAAAGCCATCAACCATGTGTAAGTGTCACATACTGCCCTCTGTTAGAAATTGGGACACTCTTCCTTGGAGAAACCCCCATGGGTAAAGAGGACCATCAGTGCCCTGGCCACGGCGGGAACAGTTATATTCCTCAGTGGAACAACTTCCAGGCACCGGGTGGCATGGTCCACCAAGACCAAAACAAATCTGCTGCTCATGGCTCTCACTGGATCCAGAGGCCCAATGATGTCAATGGCCACCATCTCAAAGGGGATGCTAATGACAGGAAAAGGTTGCAGGGGGGGGCTTTCACATCCTTCTTGACTTGCCATTTGCCTGGCAAGTAGGACAGGATCTACAATACACATCTGAGGCCTTCCTCATTTCAGGTCAATAGAAGTGAGTGACAAGCCTGTCAAAGGTCTTGTCTTTCCCCAAATGACATGCCAGTGGCACCTCATGAGCCAGACCCAGTAGAAAGACTGTATAGCACTGGGGGACTATCAATACAAGGGTTGCAACAGGTTCAGGAGCCTTAGGCTCACTATACAAGAGACCATTCTCCCAATAAATCAGGTGTTTCCCAGTGGCGTGACCAGCTGCCTGGGTCTCAGCCTGCTGCCGAAGACCCACAAGAGTAGGGCATTCCCTCTAAGCCTTGCAGAACTCTTTCCTGGTGGGACCCCCTGCTGCCAGTTGGACAGCTCAGACAGGTTCCCCAGTTTAGTCACATCCTCGCCTGTAACCTCTGGGGCGACCCCCTCAGGGTCAGCCGCCTCCCGGACAGTGGGAGTTTCAGGAGCAGGGTTCCTGCACCCCTTGTGCCTCTTCTTTTTGCCAGGACCCTGGGTCATTGTACCAGATTCGAGGTCCTTCTGATCACCCTCTCGGGCTGCCCCCTTAGGACACCTAGCATCTCCCTTGAAGTGCCCTTCCTGTTGACAATCATAGCACTTCAGGGGGCCTTCCCTGCAGACCTACTGTCAGAAAACCATTTATTTTTCTTCTCAGCAGCGGTCCACCTCCTTAGCAAGCTCTCTGGGGTCAGTGAGCTTACTGCCAAAAAAGGTGTTGGTGCAGGTCTGGAAAACAAAGACTGAACATGTGCTCCTGCGCAATCAAGTTATACAGCCTGTGATAGAACTTTTCTTCACTGCTCTGGTCACGCCCGCCGATCGCAAATTCATTTAGGGCTAGCGTGTACCCTTAAAACTGTGTGCTGCCCTTGACGATTGCTTGTCGTCAGTTCATGTTTCCTGTCTTCGAGCTTGAAGTAGGTTACTCTCATCGTCCTCAAGCACCTGCAGGATTCCACTCCAATCCACAGTTGATCATGTCCTCTTTTTACCGGTAGACCATATTTTTGCCTTCAAGTAAGATGCAGCGTGTCTTCTGTGTCTTTTTTTCGAGCGTCTGACTTTTCCCGGGCGGGTTTGTCTTTCAGCACGTCCTGACTCTGTTTTTGGCTTGCTGCTTCCTGTGTTCTCGGTTTCTGTGATTCCATCCTCAACCTGAATAAGGTGAACTTATTTTGTAAAGTCATAAATGGCGTACAGCAAGATTCTAATTCTGACCTCAGCTTGAGTAATGTGAACTATATTGTAAAGTTATAAATGGATTGCAGCCAGATATTAATTGCAATGAACTCCTGAACTTGTTATTAAAAGCTAGACAAATAATTCATGGACTGTTTTCAGTCTCTAAGGAGTTATTATAGCACCTGTGGACTAACGTATTAGAAACTATTATCTGTTACGTATGAAAACAGTCAAGGAAATGAGAAACATAGTTATTACTAAATTGTGACCACAGTTAGCACTGGGATGAGAAGCACTAGTTTAGGTATGTGTACAGAAGTTCCCTAGACTGGCATAATATTGTTCTAGTCTATTGGCGTTACTGATTTCAGAGTCTTTTTCTAGTTACTGAGCTTGTCAATCCACATCCTGACTCAGCTTCTTAAAAGAAAGGGAGAAGGGAATGAGGGTAAGATTAAGAAGACAACAGTAATATACAGAAGGTCTTTTGTAGAAACCATAGGCTGCACCCGTCTACCTGGTCGTCTGACTGAGTCCTGCTGTCTATCGTCCCTTCATCCCGTTGGGCCAGACTTGGCTTATCTAGCCTGTTTGTCTCATAGAGAGGCAGGGAACTTGCCTCACCTCCATTTCATCCCTACACAAAGGTACAAGCATGACTGTATGACAAGCCCACAGTGAGTTTCCACCCAGGTGAAATGGAGGCATCTGAGGTTACCCTAGCAGACTTGACACATATGATAGGGAATGTACAAAAAGAAACTCAGACCTTGTCACAATGATTAGATGCACTGCAGTGTGCCGCTGCAGCTCCTCCTATTCCTAGTGGTAACCATGGCCCTGTCTCATCTGGTGGGGCTAATCCTAGTCAGAGCCCAGGAACTTCGATAGTTCAGGTTACAACGTCTCCAGCCATTCCACTGGCACCTCCAGAGCGTTTCTTAGGGGACGCTTCCAAGTTTGCTACCTTTATAACTCAATGTCAGTTACATTTTATTTGTAAACCAAACTGTTTTCTGAATGATCAGTCTATAGCGGCTTTTGTATTGTCATATTTGGGAGGTACGGCGGCTACCTGGTCAATACCCATTGTGGAAAGGGATGATCCTTTATTGTACAATTATGCAGCCTTTAAGACTGAACTAAAGAAATTGTTTGACAGACATACCTTTTTTTCAATCTGTAGACAAAGAGGTACTGAACCTAAAACAAGGTAATAAGGATTTGTTGACGTATATAACCATATTTAACCATTTAGTGGCAGAGTCGGTCAGGGTGGCCAGATAATAAGAGATAGTCTTTGCTTTTAAGGGGTTGCGTGACGGATTGAAGGATTTGTTGGTCCAGGTAGTTGATCCCCCTGAGAACTGTTCTGATTTTATAGATCTAGTGGTAAAATTAGATCACTGTCTATCAGAAAGAAAGAGAGATAAGACTTGATCTGATACTAGACTTTTGGTTTATAAGGAAAACAGAACTAAATCGGATAAAGTGTATGAGTCTGAACCTATACAAATAGGCAATTTGAGGGGACACCTTAGTAAGGAAGAGAGACAAAGGTGCAGGGCCCTAGGTTGTGTCTATATAGTGGAGACAAAGGTCATTTTTTGCGAGAGTGCCCTAAAAAACCTAAGAGAAAGGGCGACTCGGAAAACTAGGGTGCCCAAGACCGGATGAGGCCAGTGTTTCGGATGATCAAATAATATGGCCTCAAACTCATTAGCACAGACAGCTAGCATTCAGCATTATCAACATTTGTGTTTAACTACACAAGTGCTTTTGAGTGGAGTATAAGGCACTTTTCAGACTCTAGAGCTACTGGGAACTTTATGGATAGCACCTTAGCATTGCTTTATAGTACACCATGTGAGCAAAAAACATTAGTTGAAGAAGTTAAACTATTGATGGCAGTGCTCTTAAGTCCAGTTGAGTATTAAAGGAATGCATAAAGAACAGATGCACTTTGATTTGGTTCAGGCCCTCTAGTTTCAAGCAATCTTAGGAATACCGTGTTTGGAGACTCACAATCCAACTATGGATTGGAAGAACCATAAAAATACTTTTGACGGTACTGTAAGGAGCATTGTTTTAAGCACAATTCTTAACCAGCTGGCTATCCTGCTGTGGCCCTTCCCTTGCCAGCAGAGACTCCAGAGGAAGTAGTTGATAAATCAAAGGCTACAGTCCTTCCTCCACATCACCCTTATGACTGCCAGATTAACTTAATTCCCAGGGCTAGAATTCCTTGTAGTAGAATCTATGCACTTACAGAAAAAGAAAATATTTACTTAAAGAAATATTTGGATTAGATGTTAAAGATCAGGTTTATTAAACCTTCTCTGCCTTCTTCCTCCTCTTCTCTTTTTTTGTACCCAAGAAGGGAGGTGATTTACATGGCTGCATTGACTACAAAGCCCTCAATGAGGTCACGGTAAAAAAATGTTATCCTCTCCCTCTTATAACTACACTTATTGATCAGTTAAAAAAATGGCAAGGTATTTACAAAGTTGGACCCCGAGGAGCCTATCATTTGGTCGGAGTGAAAGACGGGGATGAATGGAAAACAGTCTTTTGTACAAAATGTGGGTTATTTGAATATCTTGTGATGCCCTTTGGTTTGTGCAATGCCCCTGCTGCTTTACAGTTTTTTTTAATCAATGAGGTTTTGAGCGATTGTCTGGTTGTTTGTGCCATGGCATACTTTGATGATATTTTGATCTATTCTCCTTCTACGATAGAACATGAAAAAGATGTCAGGGTGTTTTACAACGACTTTGTGATAATAAGCTTTTTGTGGAGCTAGAGAAATGTGAATTTCAAACTTCTGAGGTGGCCTTTTTGGGGTATCTTGTCTGCACAAGGGGTGGGTATGTGCCCCCACAAGGTAGATGCCTTAACACATTGGAAATCCCCACAAAGTATTAAGTAGGTACAAATTTTCATTTGTTTAGCTAATTTCTACAGACAATTCATAGATCATTTCTCTACATTAGTGGCCCCTCTGACACAGTTACTAAAGAAAGGGGTGGTATTTCAATTGTCTGAGGCAGCAGGACAGGCATTTCAACATCTAAAGGTCATGTTCATGAAGGATCCTAATTAGCAGCGTCCGGATCCTACTCAACCATTTATTGTGGAGGCTGACGCCTCTCAAGTAGCTGTAGGGGGAGTTCTGTCCCAAAGAAACAAGAAAACTGGAGAATTACACCCTGTAGCCTATTATTCAAACAAACATAGCCCAGCTGAAATTAACTATTCTATAGGTGACAAAGAACTATTAGCAATTTTAAAAAAGGCATTCGAAGAATGGCGTCACTACTTGATGGGAGCCTTGCACACTGTCACAGTCATTACAGACCATAGGAATCTTAAATCTTTAAAGATAGCTAGAGCCCTATTTATGAGACAATTACGCTGAACTAACTTTTTTACTGCCTATGACTTGTGATCCAGTTTCAAACAGGATGTCAGCATAAAAAAGCTGATGCCTTATTCCGTTTAGGTCATGACCCAGGATTACAGGAATCTGAAAGTCCTCTCATAATACCACCAGAACGTATTTTATGGGCTGTGATTTCAGAGAAAACTTTTTACACTGAAGTTGAGACGGCACAACACAATGTTACAGCTCAGGAAGAACTACGCACATATGAAAGTAAGACTGTTAATAACCTACAATAAGTACAAGACAAGTTGTTTGTTCCCAGTCCAGAGTTACAGCAACAGGCCCTACATTGGTGCCATACTTATATCTTGGTTGGGCACCCAGGAGAAAAGAAGACTATAGAGTTGGTTAGACATCATTTTTGGTGGCCTACATTAGTTGCAGACACTAAAACTTTCGTACAAAGATGTGCCATATGTGCTCAAAACAAGACTTCTCATCAGGCATCTGGAGGGTTGCTTCACCCTTTACCTACTCCTCCGCATCCCTGGCATACTGTGTCCTTAGATTTTATTGTGGAGCTCCAAAGACCTTACAGGGGTATACCACTATAATGGTGATCGTATATATGTTTTCCAAAATGGCCCATTTTATACCATTAACTGGTCTGCCTACATCTAATGAGTTAGCAGACACGTTTTTACGATCTCTTGCACAACTACATGGTTTGCCTTCCAATAGAGGTTCTCAATTTGTTTCCAAGTTCTGGAGGGATCTATGTGCTATTTTACAAATTGATGTGCATTTGTCAACAGGTTATCACCCCCAATCAGTTGGTCAGACAGAGAGGGTAAATCAATGTCTGGAACAGTTTATTAAATGTCAGACATTGGTGGACTCCTCTACTTGGAATACAGTGTTGTTGGCGGCAGAATTTGCATATAATAATGCCCACCACAGTTCTATTAAAATGCCTCTTATCCTTTGCAATTATGGTTTTCATCCTCATTTCCTATTGTTATCCTCTGCATCTACCGCTGATGTCCCTGCAGGACAGGACTATGTGGAACATTGAAAAACTTTACAATGTACTGCTAAGGACAACTTGAATCAAGGTAAATTGGCCTATTAACAGAATGCAGATAAACATTGCAGGGATGGTCCTGATTATCAGGTGGGAGACCAAGTATGGTTATCAATGAAACATCTACATTTGAAAGGCCCACGGAAATTTCAACCTGGGTTTATTGGCCCCTTTTCTATTCTTAAATGTGAAAATGAGGCACCTATGAAATTGGATTTACCATCCCATCTTCGCATCCACCTTGTCTTTCATGCATCTGTGCTAAAACCTGTGACTCCGTGAACTGTTTTTCAGGATAAGCCCCCTGTGCTGATCATGGATGATGTTCCTGAATATGAGGCGGAAGCAATTCTGGACTCCAAACATGTACATCATGGACTTCATTATCTGACTCAATGGAAAGACTACAGACCCGAGGATCGCAACTGGGAACCTGCTTGCAATGAGCATGCCCCCATATCTTGTGTGCCTCTTTCATCGTTTGTACCCTGACAAGCTTAAGCCTGTGTGGGGAGAGCCTTGAAGGGTGTATGGTCAGGCCTCGCAGATCCTTTAAGGGCGAGCGCGTAGCCTTAAAACTGCGCGCTGCCTTTGACGATTGCGTGTCATCAGTTCTTGTTTCCTGTCTTCGAGCTGGACGTGGGTCGCTCTCATCATCCTTGAGCGCGCCTGCAGGATTCATCTCCAATACACAGTTGGCTGTGTCATCTCTTCCCCGTTAGGCTGTATTTTTGCCTTCAAGTTAGACACAGTGAATCTTCTGTGTCTTTTTTCGAACGCTCGACTTTTCCCAGGTGGGTTTGTCTTTCAGCACGTTATGACCCTGTTTTTGGCTCACTGCTTCCCACGTTCTAGAGTTTCTGGGATTACGTCCTCAATCTGAATAATGTGAATTTATTTTGTGAAGTCATAAATGGAGTGAAGCAAGATACTAATTTTGACCTTAGCTTGAGTAATGTGAACTATATTGTAGAGTTATAAATGGATTGCAGCCAGATATTAATTGCCATGAACTCCTGAACGTGTTCCTAAAATCTAGATGATTAATTCATGGACTATTGTTTTCAGTCTCTAAGGAGTTATTAGAGACTTAGGCAACTGTGGACTAATGTAATAGAGATTATTGTCTGTTACGTATGAGAACAGTCAAGGAAATGGGAAGGATTATTTCTAAATTGTGACCACAGTTAGCATTGCGGTGAACAGCACTAGTTTAGGTATGTGCATAGAAATTCCCTAGACTGGCATATTATTACTGTAGTCTAATGACGTTACTGATTTCAGACTCTTTTTCTAGTTACAGTGCTTGTCAATCCACATCCTGGACTCAGCTCTTTAAAAGAAAGGGGGAAGGGACATGAGTGTAAGATTAACAAGACAACAGTAATATACAGAAGGTCTTTTGTTGTAACTCTGATTCTAATGATAGTTATAATTTGTTTTGTTATAAAAAATAGGCTGCACCCGTCTACCTGGTACGTCTGTCTAAGTCCTGCTGTCCATCATCCCTTCATCCCGCTGGGCCATACTTGGCTTATTTAGCCTGTTTGTTTCATGGAGAAGCTGGGAACTTGCCTCACTTCCTGCGGGAAGGTAGAAGCCCCAGAGACCTTTACCCAATCATCCAGTGCCTTGCAAAAGGAATCAATAGAATCCACCCAGGTCTGATGATATAGCTGTTCTGTTGGGACAGACGTCTGTACCCCTCTGGGGTCAAACCAAATGTCCTGATTAGGGCTTCATTCATGGGGGGGATACCTCATCCTTTTACCCCACTCAAGGGCCAGTCGAGTGTCCCTCCCCTCACTAGGAATATGCCTTCAGATACTAGCTCCCCCAACCCTCCTCAGGGACCTTGTGCATCTGTAGTGCAATTTCTTAAGAATTAAACCATCTATCTACCATCACCACAAAGTCAGACACCAGACCCTTGCGTATGTAAATCCCCTAGTCAGAGGACACTCAATAAATGTTTGCACCATCTTGGCTGGTCTCAGCCCTCCTGGCCTTTATATCCAGTTCTTTCAGGCTCCTTTCTTCTTTGGCAAAACATTTCTACTCCAAAGATTTCTTTTTCTCTACTTTGAGTTTGGCCAGCTCCAGTTTCAACTTTCTCTCCTCCCTCTTGTCCTCCAGCTCCTCTGGGGACAGGCATCTGGATGACACACTGCTCCCTGCCCTGGTGGGGACCACAGTTCTCTGGTAGGACATTGGCTCCCTGCCCAACAGGCAGTCCCAGATTCCCAAGTGAATCATGGTCCAGCTCCTCATCATCATTCTCTGTAGTTACAAGTGCTATATCACAAGCTCCTATCATGGCTGTTAGACTTTTCATCCTTGGCGTGGTCTCCCTTAACTTTTTGCCTCTGTTTCCCAGGTTGTTGATGTATGCTGGACTCTGATTTAGCAGTTTTTGTTACTCTGGGCACTTTACCACTGCTAACCAGTACTAAAGTGCAAGTGCACCTTTACAAAATGTGCATGTAATTGGCTTATCCATGATTGGCATATTTGATTTATTAGTAAGTCCCTAGTACAGTGGACTAGAGGTGCCCAGGGCCTGTAAATCGAATGCTACTAGTGGGCCTGCAGCACTGGTTGTGCCACCCACATAAGTAGCTCTGTAATCATGTCTCAGACCTGCCACTGTAGTGTCTGTGTGTGCAGTTTTACCTGTAAATTTGACTTGGCAAGTGTACCCACTTGCCAGGCCTAAACCTTCCCTTTTCTTACATGTGAGACACCCCTAAGGTAGGCCCTAGGTAGCTCCAGGGGCAGGGTGCAGTGTATTGTTAAGGTAGGACATGTAGTAATGTGTTTTATATGTCCTAACTGTGAAATATTACTAAATTTTGTTTTTCACTGTTGCAAGGCCTGTCCCTCTCATAGGTTAATATGGGGGCTACCTTTAAATATGATTAAAGTGTAGATTCCCTTTGGGAGCGGATGGACATGTGGAATTTGGGGTCTCTGAGCTCACAATTTAAAAATAGATCTTTTAGTAAAGTTGATTTTTAGATTGTGTGTTTGAAAATGCCACTTTTAGAAAATGAACATTTTCTTGCCTATACCATTTCTATGACTCTGCCTGTTTGTGGATTCCCTGTCTGGGTCAGTTTGACAGTTGTGCTGGTTGCACCTCACACTAGACAGTGACACAAATGGAGCTGGGGTGTAGTCTGCATTACCCAAAGAGCCATCTGTGCTAGGAGGGAGGGGAGGAGTGGCCACTCACACCTGAAAGGGCGGTGCCTGCCCTCACACAATGCAGTCTCCAACCTCCTGGTGAGTGTCTGGGGCCTGGCCTGGGCAAGGCAGGATTTCACATTCAAGAGAGACTTTGCTTTGAAGTAGGACTACTTCAAAGGAGAAATTGGGTATAAGAAGGGCACCCAAAACCACAGACTACAGAACACTTCTGGAAGCCAAGAGGAACCTCTGCCTGGAGAAGAGCTGAAGAGCTGAGGAAGAAGAGCTGCCCTGACTGTGACTGTGCTTTGTGGAGCTATCCTGCAGTTGCTGCTTCTGCCAGAGTAAGAGGGCAAAGACTGGACTTTGTGTGCCTTCCATCTTGTGAAGATCTCCAATGGCTTGATTTAGAGCCTGCCTCCCGTTGTTTGAAGTCTCAGGGACAGCAAAGACTTCTCTCTGCCAGCACCTGGAGTCTCTGGAGAGACTCCTACTCTGCCCTGTGGTGCCCATCCAGTTCCTGGGACCCTGAAAGGAGAAGCTGTCAGCCTAAGAGGAAGAAATCCACGCACAGAACGCCGTGCGGGGAAAAGATCGACGCAACTCCGATCTGCGGCTGAAAAATCGACGCGCCGCCAGCTTCGTGGCTGAAAATTTATGCTCGCCTGCAAAGCAACCCGAAGATCGACGCACGGAGCAAGAGAAACAACGTGCAGCATCGCTGACGGAGGCTGGTGAGATCGCAACCTGCGCTGCATGGTTTTCGGATCATCGTGCAGCTGGATTTCCGACACAAGCACAGCTGGGTGTGTAAAAACAACGCAAGGCCTGCCCGGACCCGAGAGTGCTGACAGGATCGACGCATCGCTCTCCTGTGGAGAGAAGAAATGAAGCGCCCGACCAGACGAAAGGAAAAACAACGCAAGGTCTCGCTTGTGAGTGAAATCGATGCATCGTAAGCCCTTTTTGACGCACACTCGTCCGTGCAGGGTTATTTTTGACGCACCCAAGGTACATTTTCACGCTAACAGTGTTAGTGTGTGTTTAAAACTACATAAAGACTCTTTTTGCTTTTTAATTGATAACTTGACTTGTGTATTATGGATTTTTGTAGTTTTGGTTTTGTTTTGTTTAGACAAATATTTTCTATTTTTCTAAACCTGTGTTGTGTCATTTTGTAGTGTTTTCATTATGTTACAGTGTGTTGGTACAAATACTTTACACCTAGCTCTCTGAAGTTAAGCCTACTGTTCGTGCCAAGCTACCAAGCAGGGGTTAGCTGTGGGTGATTCTCTTTTACCCTGACTAGAGTGAGGGTCCTTGCTTGGACAGGGGGTAACCTGACTGCCAACCAAAGACCCCATTTCTAACAATGGCCCTCAGCACCTTTTGCAGCTCTGCCTTCCTGGTGAAGCCTTTAGTAGAAATCTCAAACCCCTTGCAGAAATCGTTGAGCTGGACCACAGTGTAACTCTCAAGTTTGGCCAGCCCAAAATCCATTCTTACATGTGCAGATGTAGAACCTTAAAGTCAGAGACATGATTTTAGGAAAAAGCAAAAATGGCAATCAGGGAGAATAGAAAAGTTTAAAGAGCCAATTAGGAAGGGTGGAGAATGCCAATTAAGAAGTGATTAGAATTGGACTTAGGTATGGAGTGTAAGTGTACACCAAAACTGTAAGACACTGCACAATCACAAACCCTATCCTCACCGCCGACTCCTAATGTCCGAATTTGGGGGGCTTATTTACAAGCCCCTTTCGTCATTGGTGCAAAAATGTTTCCCATATAAAAATTGACACTCTGGCCGTGCAAGGGGCTTATAAATAAGCCTCTGGGTCTCTTGTTGGCAGACGTATGCACCTTGTCCAAGTAGGGACCAAAGTCAGGGTAAGTCAGTTACACACCATAACTTAACTTGTGTTCACTTTCTGGTAGCTTGGCACAGACATGCTTAACTCAAGAGGCAACGTGTAAAGTATTTGTGCAACACTTCAAACAGTAAAACAGTTAAAACACCACACAAAAGATACCACACTAGGTTAGAAAAATAGATCCTAATTTAATGAACAACACAAGACCAAATCTGAGACATGAATGTTTAAATAATTAACTTAGTTGTAGTACTTAAAAGCCTAAAGTGCCAACCGGGGCCATCTGGTCGCGCTAGACTGGGTCAAATTTGAAAAGTCAGGCTGACTGTAATGGAGTGCGAGTCAGACACAAGGTCCAGCCTTGGACCGCTGATACAGTACCTTGGTTTGGAGATGCGTCAACGTCGAGAGCAAGATGCTTGTAGCAGGAGGCAATGGCCAGCCATCAATCCAGCAGATGTAGGTGATGTGTCGGCTCTGAGCCGCACAAAGTTGAAGATGCATTGGGAATGGAGATGTGTTGCATAGTCTGCAATGCGGTGTTCCTGATCATCGCAGCAGCAACGATGCGCTGGCGTAGACAGCGATGCGGTGTCTGCGATCCTTGCAGCAGCGGCGATGCATCAGTATCAATGGAGATATGCTGGTTCTGAGCGCTGCAACGGGGATGATGCATTTATTTTGGACTGGAGCACCATTTTAGACCCACTTCTAAGGGCCCAGGACTGGATTGGTACCACTTGGCAGGGCAAGACTTGCAGCATGCAAAGTCCAGGTGCTGGAGGTGATGAGTTGGAAGTCTTGTATGTCCCTGAGACTTCAGAACAACAGGAGGCAAGCCAGCACGCCCTTGGAGTAACTCTGGTTCTGGGTTCAAGTGTTGCGTGTCTAGTCCTTCCCACCTAGGTAAGGAAGGAAGCAGGGAGCAGGTCAGTACAACAAGAAAGCAGTTCTTCTAAAGCACTCCTTCCAGTAGCACAGCACTCCTTCGTCCTGGCAGAGCATCCACAGGTCAAGAAGTGTACTGAGTTGGTAGGGTCAGAAGTCCAGTTCTTATGCCCAGTGGAACCTTTGAAATGGATGAGATTTCAAAGAAGGGCTTTGAAGTACACAGAGGTCCTCCCTTCATACCCTAACTTCAGACTCACTGCAGGGTGGTATGCAACGCTGTGTGGAGACAGGGCATTGCCTATTCAGGTGTGTCATCCCCTCCCTCCCATCCTGCCCAGAATGGCCCATCAGGATGCTGATGGCCCATCAGACACACCTAAGCTCCCTTTGTGTGTTGCTGTCTAGAGGGAATGCACAAGTCTAGCTGCCACCCAAACCCAGACGTGTATTAGAGACAGGCTGCAGGCACAAAGGGCTAAGAGCAGGAAAATGCCAACTTTCTAAAAGTAAAAAAACAGATGTTCCTAGAGGAATTATTTATGCGCAGTTTACCATATTCAGTCACATTGGTCAAATAGATCAAACATCCAAGAAATAGAAAAAAAGACTGCACACAAGTACTCTAAAACAAATTGTATTTGAATCACAACCTATATAATTGTTAGAGTTCAGTGTATATACATAAATACATCAATACTTCTATCAACACTGTTCAACCCTCATCAGTTTCTCACAGAATTGGTATTAAAGGTCAAGTCCAAGGATCCTGGGGAGATGTTAACCCCCTCTTGACAACAACAGTTTATTGATTCTCAGGCCAAATATACTGTTTCTCAATTCCCACTATGGCGTGTCAATTGGGAGGAATTGTCAATGTTTCGGTCTTCAAAGGCCAAGGGGTCCCCAATACCATCCTCAGGACTCAGTGTTGAAAGAATGGTAAACCCACGGTCACACCAAAGGACTCCATGGGCAGATAGACTCCATATGTAATCACCTAGGTATTATAAAATCCCAGAAGAAAACTACTGCACAATGCAACCAAAACAAAATGGATTTAAACTTATACACAGAAGACAGCAACCGCCTGCTCCCATGACTTTCTACACTGTAATTTAGGGTAGTCGGCACCAGCACACCAATTGTACAGCAGCTTTCTACTCTACCTCTCCGTAAAGATTGTGTTTATTTTATTGACATACGTAATGCACAGACATATGCAAAATGTGCAAAAGTTCTGTCCATTATGGCATTGGCTAATTTTGAATTTGGTCTTTTAATTACATAATATCTATTTTTAGACCTACCCTCATATTCTTGTTTTGTTAATACTTTTAATATTCATTATTATCTACTGTTATATATATTTTTTTAACATTGTACATTTTAACAAAATGACTTAACATAAGGTATGGATCATCTATTTCCAAACAAATTGATGGCCCATTACTGGGCATTTGAAAAGTGTGTTTACAGAAAGGGAAATAGTAACCAACATAAGAGAAGAGAGAATATTAAATGAAGGTACGTCCTTGTATGGATGATAGAAAGACAGAGTGGTGTTGTCGAATGCCACGTCACAATTCAGCACTACTCGGTCCATCACACCGAGATGTCCATGCCAGTGCTGCCCTGAACCAAACACGAGTGCCAGTAACTCTTGCACCCAATTTATAGTGACATAGAACTTGGATCTGCCTCTGAGGGTTTGCACTACTGATGGAGGGGCTACAGGAACATTCCTGAGTCCAAATGCCAAGACTCTTGTTCCCATCCAACAAAAGTTACATTTAACACAACGGCATCCTGTCCACGTTACTGGGTTTCCCTCTGCCCAGGGTAAGCTGCGAGGAATGCTCACTGAGTCCCCAGTAGAATAAACAGAAAACAGCAACAAAACACTATTGAAATTTGTTTTTAAACTCAACAAGTGAGGAAATTCACCCTTCTTATTTGTATACTGTAGTCAATAGTAGGCTTCTTTGGCTATGTTAATACGGACTCCTTAGTCAGAGATGTTTCTACTAGGAACAGTGTAAGGAGATGTGGGAAACTTTTGAATATGTATATATAAATCAGCCAAGTGACTCACTGACTTGTTGCAGTGTGAACAGGAGTCAGTTGTGGCAGCGTCTGTGTTCAGAGCCAGCAGCACGTCAGTCAAAAAAGTGTGCTAATCACAACCTTTAAAGTGTACTTTTTGACACATTTAGAAGTTAACTCCGGTAGAGCAGGTACAAAGAGAGTGATTCTTGAAGATATTAACACCCTGAGTGAGAAGGTTTTACCTCACAAGTGCTGAGCTTTGTTTTGATATTAGGAGACGTTTGCTCTTATGCCTTCACAACTTTTATTTCACAAAAACTATCTCAACCAAATGTGCGTACTTCCCCCCCCCACATGTTGAGGATTCTAAAGGTACTCACAATTTGTGGATTTCCCCGGAGTGAACTGATATATTCAAAATGTAGAAAATGTTCTTATGGTTTGAAGATGCCAAATGCAGCCCCAACCATACCTTAGGTCTCAGAGGGACCTCTCTGGGGTAGGCCTGTCATACCCCAAGGCCTTACAGAAACGATTATCACTGGGGAGCCCAGAAGGAAAGAGACCTGCTCTGCAGCCCTACCCTGATGCTTGTCGTATTCTGGCACAAAACATAATCAATATAATAGCAGGTACTATCTTTTTCACTAGACTGAGGCAAGCCACAATTTGTGGATATCCCTCTCTTACTCTGGAGACGAAAGGTGAAGACTTTATCATGCCAGGCCCACTAACTGTGGCACGCCCATAAAAAGCCAGCAGGAATACTGCAAAACCACATCTGCTGAGGAACTCAGCGCTTGGCCTAATACATAAATAGAGGTAGCTGTCTAGCAAAACACAAACAACCACTGACACAGCCTACAGGCCCACTGCAGGCTGCCTTCTATTGGTTTTGCCAAGGATGGTGCTTTCTTATGTTTCTGTGAATCTTTTCTACAAAAAAACATTTTTAAAAAACATATCCAGTGCATGCAAACATATGCGTCTGTACAGGTGGTTGTCTTTCAATCTTTCTGTAATAAAGTTTTATAAAAGCATTAAAAGAT
This sequence comes from Pleurodeles waltl, assembly GCF_031143425.1. NCBI lineage: Eukaryota > Metazoa > Chordata > Amphibia > Caudata > Salamandridae > Pleurodeles > Pleurodeles waltl. The sequence goes on from NC_090444.1 coordinate 1,759,301,464, forward strand.
CTCCTACCCATCCCCCCAACCGTTCGCATGCACAGACGGACATCTTTGAATTGTTGTAATTAATGTTAAACCAAAACATTCAAAGATGGCCACCCTTGCGCTGTAATGCAAGGGTGGCCAATTTGGAAGGGGCTGAAAGCCCATTCAAAGATGACCGCATGTTCACGCATATACACAGGTAAGTGTGGCCATTCTGGACTAGGTTAAAAACCCATTTTAAAAACCATGCGGACCGCAAGCAGTGCACACAGGATACGAACTGCAAGTGATGGTAAGGGTCCAGCAGCTGTCTCTACTGAGCTGACAGATCCTAAAAAAGGTAAAACTAAGAATTTTAAAAAATCCCAGTAATCGAAAGGGAACACTTTCTCTGTGCATGAGGACATTTTGCTTAGGATGCTATATGATAAGCTTTGGTGGGCAGAACCAAAATGTGAATGACGCCTGTACAGACTAATGGATTAAGAGGGCTGGCTAAAGACCCAACTTTTTAAGTCTAATTTTATGAATATTTTCACAAAAATTAAAAGGTTTTGGCTAACGCCAAATTTAAAATGGTATTATCATGCACCAAAGCATTTCTGCACATTAGACCACACTTTTGATTTCTGTAGCCCCAAGGTAGAAATTGTGTGCAATTGTTTTTGCACTGATGACAACATTGTGGTCTAAATGGTCTGTACAAATACTACTCTTTGGAAATCGTTTTCAGCACTAGCAGATGATGCATGCCAGGATTCACATGTGTTACGAGAGGTCTGTAGGCTTCTTAGTACTGGAATACTATTAATAGACAATGCAAGTCAGAGCAGAGGAATGCTCTGAGAATTAGGTGTATGTTTCAGTGGGACATGGATTTGTTTGTTGCCAGTCACAATTGATGTCTGTTAGAAATGGGGTCTTTGGTTGGCAGTCAGGTTACCCCCTGTCCAAGCAAGGACCCTCACTCTAGTCAGGGTAAGTCACACACAATCCAAATTATCCTGTGCCCACCCTCTGGTAGCTTGGCACTGAGCAGTCAGGCTTAACTTAGAAGGCAATGTGTAAAGTATTTGTGCAATAAATCATACAATAACACAATATAGCACCACAAAAATACACCACACAGTGTTTAGAAAAATATATAATATTTATCTGGGTATTTGCAGGTCAAAACGATAAAAGATGCAATATGAAATTGTAGAGATATCACTGAAAAGTGATATAAAGTGTCTTAAGTCTTTAAAAAGCAAACAAAGTCTCTTTCAAGCACAAAGTACCTGGTTTGGAGTGGAAAATCTCCTCAAAGGGCCGCAGAGGAGGAGATGCGTGGAAAAATGGTGTGTGCGTCGGTTTCGCCCATTCACACACGGACTTGAGTCGTTTTTTCACACGGGGAAGACGTGCGTCGTTTTCTGGCGTGCGGACAGGTCTCCTCTGTGGATTGCGGGATTCCCAGATGTCCCGGGGTCTGTGCGTGGAATCCTGGGCTTGTTGTCTGGCTGCGCGTCGTTCCGGTGGGCTGTGAGTGGAATTTTTTCCCTCACGGCAGGTGTCGCGTCGATTTCCTCTCTGGAAGTCGGGCGGCGTTGTCCAGGTGGGCCGTGCGTCGAAGTTCCGGTCACACCGCAGGCGTTGCGTCGATCTTTTCCTTGCGGGGTCGAGCGCCATCTTTCCGGATCGGCGTGCGGTGAATTTTTCACCGTGGAGCAAGCTGTGCGTCAAATTTTTCGGCGCACAAGGAGTCCAGTTGAAAGATGGAACTCTTTTTGGTCCTGAGACTTCAGGGAACAGGAGGCAAGCTCTATCCAGGCCCTTGGAGAGCACTTCTGCAGCAAGACAGGAGTTTAGCAAGGCAGCAGGCCAACAGCAAGGCAGCAGTCCTTTGTAGAAAGCAGTCAGGTGAGTCCTTTGAGCAGCCAGGCAGTTCTTATTGGCAGGATGCAGGTTCTGGTTCAGGTTTCTTCTCCAGCAAGTGTCTGAGGTGGTAGGGCAGAGGCCCTGTTTTATACCCAAATGTGCCTTTGAAGTGGGGGAGACTTCAAAGAGTGGCTTAGAAGTGCACCAGGTCCCCTTTCAGTTCAATCCTGTCTGCCAGGGTCCCAGTAGGGGGTGTGGCAGTTCTTTGTGTCAGAGCAGGCCATCCACCCTCCCAGCCCAGGAAGACCCATTCAAAATGCAGATGTATGCAAGTGAGGCTGAGTACCCTGTGTTTGGGGTGTGTCTGAGTGAATGCACAAGGAGCTGTCAACTAAACCTAGCCAGACGTGGATTGTAAGGCACAGAAAGATTTAAGTGCAGAGAAATGCTCAATTTCTAAAAGTGGCATTTCTAAAATAGTAATATTAAATCCAACTTCACCAGTCAGCAGGATCTTGTATTACCATTCTGGCCATACTAAATATGACCTTCCTACTCCCTTCAGATCAGCAGCTACCACTTCAACAATGTATGAGGGCAGCCCCAATGTTAGCCTATGAAGGGAGCAGGCCTCACAGTAGTGTGAAAACGAATTTAGGAGTTTTACACTACCAGGACATGTAAACTACACAGGTACATGTCCTGCCTTTCACCCACACAGCACCCTGCCCTATGGGTTACCTAGGGCACCCATTAGAGGTGACTTATATATAGAAAAAGGGGAGGTTTTAGGCTTGGCAAGTACTTTTAATTGCCAAGTCGAGGTGACAGTGAAACTGCACACACAGGCCTTGCAATGGCAGGCCTGCGACAAGGTAAAGGGGCTACTTAAGTGGGTGGCACAACCAGTGCTGCAGGCCCACTAGTAGCATTTAATCTACAGGCCCTGGGCACATGTAGTGCACATTACTAGGGACTTATAAGTAGATTAAATAGTCCAATTGGGTATGATCAAAAGTTACCATGTTTAAAGGGAGAGAGCATATGCACTTTAGCACTGGTTAGCAGTGGTAAAGTGCGCAGAGTCTAAAAGCCAGCAAAAACAGTGTCCAAAAAGTGGAGGGAGGCAGGCAAAAAGTTAGGGGTGACCACCCTAAGGCATGTCAGGTCTAACAATGTCTATTATGAGAAGTCTGCAAATGTTTACATTCTGGTAGAAGCCAACTAGAAGGGAAAGAGAGAGAGGCCTGGAAATGCCTCAGTACTGGGAGGTCAAGCTGGAAAAGAGGCGAATTATGCAATCTTTCTTGATATCATTGTAGGTGTATAGCTAGCCATGCTGCGGATCAGAACAGAAAAACTACAAGAGCTCTGAGAATTTATCATTACTAGGATATTTGCACAGTCCACACAAAATAAAGGAGAACTGTGACTATATTATATTGATTTAAGTTGTAAACCAATACTTTTTGGTATGATGGACTTTAGATATATTGCTACAAGTCCAGTATTGTTCCAGTTTATAAACCACAATACAAAAATGAAAATTTGAGCACTGTTTATGCTGTACTTTGCAACAGGACTACAAAGAACATTGTTAGTTTTAGGTCTCCCTTACATACGACCTTCAGCTATTTGCTGTAAAAAGAACTCTTGTAGTCCACACCAAAAACATACAGTAGGTTTGGTTTACAGCTAACCCACTGCTTTGTCTAGTTGTCACTCTTATCTGGTTGCTTTTTATTCAATTGCTTCTATTACTGTTCTTATGTTTTTAACTACCTTGTAGTATAGTGTCTTTCCCATTGGATGATGTGTATCCTTCCACTGCTCACACTCCTGGAAGTACTTTTTTCTCTTTCTTTAAACATCCGTGTGAGTGCATGTTTTCTTGCTCTCCCTCTCTCGCTGGTGCTGTTTCCCCACTCAAAACATAATCCGCCATTCCAAAAGATACAGCAAATTTTATATACCACGAGGAGCTGGGTCTCCCTTACATGGACGATCAAATAACAATCTCACCATTCCTTTTGTGGATTAAGAGCTGGCAAAACCCAGAGGCAGCATGCATGTCAGATTGCCTAGCCTTAGAAAATGTGAACAAGATACCTTGGTTGATGTATGTAAAATCGAGCTTTCACAAATTAGGCTTAATAGAATGCCTCAGTTCCCCTACATATCTTCCACCGGATGCCAAGTTGATTCTGAAAACTAGGTATGCAATCTGTTATGGGAGGAGAGGATACAAGGTGTTTTGGACATTAAAACAGTTGATTATTATTTGCAGATTGTCACTGTTAACTCTCTTGGACCATACCTGGGATGGACTGAGACTGCAAATCATTGGCTTCTTTTAACATATTATAGACTTAATTTAATTAATTTTAAAGTGGCTTTCCCGTTACAATGCGTATGGCAGCGGGAATAACCCCCATGTCACTGTGATTATGCCACAAAACAAAAGCACCTGTCACTTTATATTATTTTGTCCACTTCAAGCAGGCCCAAGAAGTACCTTTCTGACTCCATTGTTGCGTCTGGGGTATTTAGGCAACATCGACCTGCAATGGAATTCTTACAAAAATTAATTACGATAGATTTGTGCCATGCAGTGTTAAACTTTATCAAGAGTGCAATCTGAATGAGAGACCAGTATGAGCTTGTTAATTTAAACTGAAATTTTGTCGTGAAAGAGTAGTAAGTTTTCCCCTGATTCCTAGGAATTTTACTGAATGTGATTTGTACGTGCCTTACTGATTACTCGTGTTATTTATATGGATTTTTATAAATCGTTATGTGTTTTATGATTTTTATGGCGTGCTGTCGAAATAAAGTTGTGATGGCTGAAGGTGTATGAGTCCGATATTACACATGCTGGTAGGGATTATATGTTAAGAATTAATGGTCTAGCTGAATAAAAAGTCACAACTTAAAATATAATAATGCAGTAGTAGGATAGTGTGTACTAACCAGTCTTTATTACTTGCCAAAATAATGCTTTTTAACAAACTTAGAATAATGAAAGAGGAAAAATGAGTCTCTAAAACTATGCCTTGCAGTTTGGGTACAGCTCCTTGATGCTAGTTCACAGCTCAGTGTGCTCTATTAGAAGGATTGCAACCTATGGAATGCAAGTAACAAAAAAGGTCTTTGAGAAAAAACCCGTACATACGATACAACTCTGAGCTAGCCTCATAAAATACAAATTTGTCAACTGCCTCTTATATAATGTGGGTAGTTACAGGCATATTAGTCCACTACGCTACTTTATGCATCAAAAGTGTGACTAGACAGAACACATGACTCCACCACATGCACTAACCATCAGAGTATGTATGTATGTATGTATGTATTTGTATTTGTAAAGTGCATTCCGGCCGTAGCACTGAAGCGCTGAGGAGAGTCGGTGAGTTACAGGGATGCGAAGCAGAGAGGGGACCATCGCCAAGGGCGTCCAAGAGTCCCAAGACTCCCTAAAGGGTGAACAGCCAGGTTTTCAATTTCTTTCTAAAACAAAAATAAGACTCTACCTGCCTAATGGCAAGAGGGAGTGCGTTCCAGAGTCTCGCTGCCCCTACAGAGAAGGCTTTGTACCCCCATCTCACCCTATCGCAGCGCAGCACAGCGATGAGCTGCCGGGTAGAAAATCTAAGCAGCCGGGCGGGCTGGTAGGGTTGCAAGGCCGACCTAAAATAATTGCAACCGACCTGATGAAGGGCTTTGTAAGTTAAGCAGAGTGTTTTAAACTTGATACGTTTTTCCACAGGAAGCCAGTGGAGATGTCTAAGACTCAAGCTGGCCGATGAGGAGCGCGGCAGATCTAAGACCAAACGGGCCGCCACGTTCTGAATTAGCTGTAGTCTATGGAGTGCGACTTGCTGATGTTTAACATAAGGGTGTTGCAATAATCCAATTTAGAAACCACAAGCGCCAGGACCACCACCATTTTCAGTTCTTCCTGGATAAAGGGAAAACATTTTGTAAGCATTTTCAATGCCCAGTAACAACATTTAACCGTCTGGTTGACTTGTTGCTCAAATGATAGGGATTTGTCAAACACCATACCCAGGTTTCTGGCAGAAGGGCACGGGACTGGACGCTTCCTGCAGGACTCTAGCCACCAGCGGGGGCCCCATCAGTTAGTGTCTATGCCGGAAAAAAATATTTTTGTCTTTTCCCCATTCAGTTTAAGCCAATTGCGGCTCATCCAGCTGTTGATCTTGCTCATGCATTGATGGAATCTGTCTGCAACCTCCTCCAAGTTATGAAAAACTGGAATGATCAACTGAGTGTTGTCTGCGTAAGACACCACTTGGAAGCTGAATGAACGTACCAATCTGGCCAGTGGCGCCACGTAGAGATTAAACAAGGTAGGGCTAAGTGAAGACCCTTGTGGAACCCCACTGGGTAATTGAAACGGCGTCGCCCTATAATCTCTGCATGACACTGTGATGGATCTGTTCATGAGAAAAGACTTGAGAATATCAAGTGCCCTATCTCGGACATCTGCCTGATGCAGGCGCTGGATCAGCAGTTGAGGGGATATGGTGTCAAATGCCGTGGAAAGATCCAATAGAACTAGGATAGCGCCCTCCCCCTTATCCACTCTTCTTCGAATTATATCGGCCAAAGATATTAAAGCGGATTCCGTGCTATGAGCTTGTCGAGACCCGTGTGAGCGGGATCGAGTCCTCCATTGACCTGTAGAAAGTCAGCCAATTCGGTATTCAGATGTTTTTCCAGAATCTTGGCCGTGGTGGGTAATAAGGAAATGGGTCAAAGTTTATTCAAATCGTTAGGCTCCCCACCTGGTTTCTTAATAAGCGGGACCACAATAGATTCCTTCCAGGAGGGAAAATTTCAGCATATACTGGTTCCAAAGCCACTGAAACCAATTCAGGTACTAGCTTTAGTATCCAGGGGGACAGGGGTCATTAGGTGAGCCGGACTTGACTTTTTCCAACAATTCAGTAATTCTATTGGCCGATAAGGGTGAAAAACGGTCAACTTAGGACTGAGGTCTAAGAGCGAGATTGCTTTCTGATCGCCTCCTTCCCGTTCCGGAGCGAGCTGTGCAAAATTCACATGCAGTTGAACAATTTTATTCTTTCAAAAGTCAGCCACTCTTTGGCAGAAAGAGGGGGAATTCTCCAGTCCGGAGGAGTAAGGCGGAAAGGTTAGGGTCGGAACCACTTTGAGAAGTTCCCCCGATACATTCTGTGCTTCTCTCATTTTGTGAGAAAAGTATACTGTTTTGGCTTTTTCAATAGCGAATTTATAGTTCTCAAGGGAGGCCCTAAGTTTGCCTCGCTCCTCATCGGTTTTCTGTGCCTGCCATCTAAGTTCCTGACTGCGGTATAGTCTCTGTAAATTTGTAAGTTCCTCTGAGTACAAAGGAGAGGAGGGGAGCCGTCCCAGCCTGGGACCCAATTTCGCCAGGGGGGGCAGTGTGTTGATAGCCACTCTGAGCCCGAGTAGTCTGACCGTTATATTTTTCCCTTGAAAATTGATGGGTACACAAAGATCGCAGCCGCAAATGCCTCACCTTTGTAAGGCAGTGGTTCTTAACGTTTTAAGTTCTGTGGATTCCCACTGAATTATTATTGTAAACCGGGGACCCCACTGAGTCATTAATGGATGCCAGAGAGCTCAGCTTAAGTATTTCAATGATTTGAACCTCAAAGCAATACACAAAATAACAAAAACAAGCATTCATCAAACAAATCACAAATGTTAAAATATTTTATATAGCTCACAAACACATGTTAACAATCTAAATGTTCATGTAAATAAAATCGTGCTTTTCTAAATTCAACTGATGCCGCCCATTGTCCATACTATATTCTGTTTGATGGGTAGGCACTGCACTCGCGAATCAATTTGATCACTGTGGTATCCTTGTGAAGGTGTTCGAAGCACGAGCGAGAATGTGGTGAGAGATTGTGGTGTGACGTGTGTGTGTGGAATGTGCGAGAGAGCGGTTGAGGGCGGACGGAGGCTGGATGCGGAAAGGTCGTTGGTTGGCAAAGGGCTTTCTTCAGAGCATGTATTCTACTTAATAAATATCTGTACATTCTCACCAACGCGTCCTTGGTGTACACGTCTACTCGCCACCCTGTAATCTTAACTTTGGCGACGAGCGTCATGCGGGCGGCAGAGGCGGCACCGTAAGACTTTAATCAGCTGAGCCGGCACCGTGGGACTTTAATCAGCTGAGCCCTAACAACACGAACAGGCCATAATGATTTATGATGTTTACAGAAGGCGCAAGTGAAGAAACTTCAAGGTACAATTCCATCATAAAACTGAAGGTAACTGGCATTGATCACGCGCGTGCTCCTTCGTGAAAAATCAAAGGAACACACGTGCGCTTGGCAACTGTTGCCAAGCGTCCTTCTCTCGGTTGTTTCCCTGGCAACGGAGACATTATGTAACACGCTTTCAGAGCCTAGTGGTAACACGCGCTTGGCAACTGTTACCACGCGTCTTTCCCTCGGATATTTCCCTGGCAATCAAAACAATATGAAACACGTTTCAAGGCCTAGCAACATTCCTCTTTCCTTATTGCGGGTGCGCAAAGGAAAGTTTAACAGAGTTGGACTGCGTTCATGAGAGTTAAAGACTGTTTCATTCGGAAAGTTGTGAGTGAGAATTAAACTCTTCAAGGATTGTTCACTTCTTCCCAGCTGATTAACACATTATGTTATTGATAAAGCAGTGGTCTTAACCATACAAAATACAGTTTACTGCAGCAACATGCAGAATGTACCAGCAGCACCGTTCTTTCTGTCAAAAGAGTGCATGTGGCAAAAGGACAACCCATCCCTGGATGAAGTCTTAGTTATAGCCAAAACCTGTGAGCACTCCAGAAAATGTGTTGAAGTTCTTCGCAAAGACACTTCCTTATCTGACACAACGAAGGAAGAAGGAGCCACTGTGAAATCAATACAATGTAGCCATGTTGACAATAGATATGGTGCAGAATCTGTAAAGCTAAGGAAAACATTTTCTGGGAAATGTTTTAGGTGTGGGGGCATTGGCCACATGGCCAATAACAAAGAGTGTCCTGCTTGGAGAATGGTCTGTAAAGGCTGTGGTAAGCCCGGACATCTTGCTAAATGTTGCAGGTTAAAGAATAACAAAGGGAAGATAAGAGAGGTATGGTGTGATAGTGATGCAAGTGATGCCGAGGCCGTGAATGTCGTGCAGGTTTTACAAACAAAAGTCGGTCCCTCTGATGGTCCTGTGGAGTCCATTTTAGTCAATGGTAAACCGGTCAAAATTCTCTTTGATTCCGGGGCAAAGATAACTTTAATACCAAAAACATTCTATGACCGGTATTTAAAAGGAACAGTTAACTTATTCAAACCGGATGTGAGACCTAAAGGTTATGGAGGGGAGCCAATCAAATTGCTGGGTTACTTTTGGGGGAGTATAGAATTTAAGGGACGTCTCATACCAGCAAAAGTGTACATCTCCATAAAAGGGGATTCCTTAATCAGTTGGATCCACCAACGTGATTTACGAATTCTACGAGATCCTAATGAAAACCTGCCTGTTAGGCTTAAAGACAACCCAGCAGTTCAATCCGTCTCTGAAAATGTGAGTGTATGGATGAACGAGTTTCCAGATGTGTTCAGCGAGAAATTAGGCTGTCTCAAGAATTATGTACATCAGATTAGGCTTAAGACTGGAGAGCTACCCAAGTCAGCGAAAGTGAGGAATGTCCCCTTGTTGGTCAGGGACTAAATGAAAGCTGAAATTGATAAACTTGTCATGAACGGAATCAGTCAAGAAGTTGAAGCTTCTGGATGGGTGGCGCCAGTAGTTATGGCAAAGAAGGCTAATGGGGAAGCCACGCTCTGTGTAGACTTTAGAGAATTAAACAAGTCAGTCATAATAGATCACTATCCACTCCCAAACATAACACAGTTGTTGTGTTCTCTTGGTGGGGCAAAGCATTTCTCAACTCTAGATTAGACTTCCGCCTACCATCAGATAATGCTGCATAGTTCCTCCCAGGATTTGGCCACCTTTATAATGCCATTTGGCACCTTTAAGTTCCTTAGAATGCCGTTTGGATTAATTTCGGCAGCTGCGGTATTCCAGAGGGCCGTGGAAAGAATTCTAAAAGGTGTGGAAGGAGTGAAAGTGTATCAGGACGATCTCTTAATCACTGGGACCATCTTAGCAGAACACAACGAGAGACGAAGGCTGGTTTTAGGGAGATTAAGTATCAATGGTCTAACACTAAAAGCTGAGAAATGTAGGATCATCATTCCCAATATAGAGTATTTGGGTCATGAAGTTTCAGCAAAAGGGATCCGTCCCAAGGCTAGTTTAGTTGGCACTATCAAAAATCTGCCTAATCCACAAAATAAAGAGGAACTTGTAAAGTTTCTCGGGATGGCGGAATTCTACAATAAATTTGTTCCACGTTTTGCAGTAAGGAAATATTGTATGAGACAGTTATTAAAGAAAGGGGCGGAGTTCAAGTGGGATCAGGCATGCGAGAAGGAGTATCAGGATATCAAGGTCAGCCTGGATGAGGCAGCGGATTTAGGAAGTTTTGATGCACGCGATGAAATTATACTGATGACAGATGCCAGCTCCAAAGGGCTAGGGGTGGTCCTTTCTCAAAAGAAACAAGGTCAAACTAGGACAATACTTTTTCCATCAAGGTGTTTAAAAGGGGCAGAATTCAACTACTCAGTAGTCGAAAAAGAGGCTCTTAGTGTATTCTGGGCTGTGAGAAAGTTGAGGAAGTTTTTGTGGGGACATAAATTTCAGATAATAACTGATCATAAACCTCTTGTAGAGGTATTTACGAAAAAGGGAATTGATATGATCTCACATAGAATCAGGAAGTGGGTAGCGGCCCTACAAGAATTTGAGTATGCAATTTCTTATATCCCTGGGACGTTAAATGTTCAAGCTGATTGTCTTTCAAGACTGTGTGTAGACGCAGGAAAAGATGAGGAGACTATTGAAGGAGGTTGTTTTGCAGACATTGCGACTGATGAAGAAATAAGGGTCTGTGTTGTTACTGGAGGGTTGATCTCAGAGTCAGTGTGGGAGGAAGAATTGTCAAAAAACACCATTTTGCAGGATGTACTAAACAAGGTAAAAGATGGCTGGGGTGTGAGAGAAGAACAAGTTGAAGAATTGGTGGGTTATTGGCAGGTCAGGAATGAATTGTCAGTGGAGGATGGGCTGCTGATGAGGGGCAGCAAGTTAATACTGCCAGTAACCTTGAGAAGGAATCTCGTTGATCAAGCCCACGCAAGTCACATGGGCATCTCTAAGACAAAGGAGAGATTAAGGAAAGCCAACTGGTGGCCAGCCATAGATATGATGGTGGAGAGAGAAGTGAGGAATTGCCATATGTGTGCACGTTCTGATAAAGTGTTAAAACATAGAACTCAACCTATGGTCATAAGAGAGGAGGCTGCTGGTCTCTGGGTTGATATAGCTTTGGACATTTTAGGCCCAATCAGACGAAAATCAGTTGACCGATACATTTTGGTCTGCATTGATATGTACTCACGTTGGCCTGAAATCAAATTTGTGAACTCAGTTGAGTCGAAAGACATAATTAATTTTCTGGATGTCTTGTTTGAGAGAGAGGGTTTCCCATCCACGCTACTGACGGATAATGGGGTGCAGTTTGTCTCTGAATCAACAGAGTCTTTCTTGAAGGAAAGGAACATTAGACATAAAATAACTTCTCTCTATCATCCAGAATCTAATGGAGTTGTTGAACGCTTCATAAAAGTACTGAAAGAGTGCATGCAGTTGGCACATGTTAATGAGGTTGATTGGGAAGGTGAAGTGAGGAAGAAAGTTTGTGAATATCGATTAACACCACATTCCACCACAGGGGTGACTAATTTCCAATTGTTCAAGGGGAGGGCACCATGCAGTGAGATTGAACCCAGGTGGGTAATTGAGAAACGGAAAGAGATTGATGATCGGGTTGATGACATTGAAGATTGGAGAGAGAGAGAAGGAGAAGTTAAAAATAAAAGGAAAGTAAGATATGACGCACGGAAGGCTGTAAAAAAAAAAGTGCTGCATGAAGGGGATTATGTCAAAATTAGATCTCCAAGAAAGGAAGGGAAACCATCCAAGTTCAAGGGACCTTTTAAGGTCATAAAGCTGTTCAAGAATGCTGTAAAAACAGACGACCACCGGATTTGGAACCTGAATAGGGTTGCCAGGTGTTTTGGACCCAGTGTGGTTGCTCAAGACTCTCATACCATCTCACCGAATGTTGCTGCTCAAGACACTCGCACCATTCCATGTGTTCCTAAGTTGCGAGATCCAGAGGAGGCTCGAAAAAAATAGAAATATAACGAGACCATTGTGGCTTAAAGACTATGTAAAGTGATATTTATGCAAAATGTTAGGTGTAGGTCTATGTTGAACAATATTTAGTAACTGAATAGTCATATTCATAGGAAATGATATGTTTAGGTCTAGGTAGAGTAATATGTTGTAGAGTTACGTTTCAGCTTAAAGTTTGATATGAGGAAGGTGGTGTGGTATCCTCGTGAGGGTGTTCGAAGCACGAGCGAGAATGTGGCGAGAGATTGTGGTGTGACGTGTGTGTGTGGAACGTGCGAGAGAGCGGTTGAGGGCGGGCGGAGGCTGGATGCGGAAGGGTCGTTGGTTGGCGAAGGGCTTAGTACAGAGCATGTATTCTACTTAATAAATATCTGTACATTCTCACTAACGCATCCTTGGTGTACACGTCTACTAGCCACCCTTTAATCTTAACAATCACACCAACCTAACTTTTACCTTCCAGTTGTAAATTTCATCACACGTATCTAACATTTTAAAAATGGTATATTCTGCTTCGTTATTTGCATGCATTTTATTATTCTGCTACCATTATGTAATTTTCTAAGCAGACACTGACTCCCTGAATAGGTGCACCGGACCACAGGTTATGAACCACTGTTGTGCAGTCTTTTTATGATCAATTAAGTAGCTATGAATAGACGTACTGTCACATTAGTCCTTGTTGCCAATTTATTTGTGAAACAGTTTAAAAAAAAAAAATGTATAAGTTTATTGTCAGACTCGGCTTTCGTGGATGTGCCCTCTTCCTGCTGCCACACACCTGACCCCCGATGTATGAGCCACTGGAGTAAAATGCTAGCATTTTTAGAACCGATTAAGACACTTGCAGTCCTGTTTGGCCCATTCTAAAATGTAGACTACAGGTCCCAGAATACAAAGCAAAAACCTAGACAGAATAGGCGACTCAATCATGGATCTAGAAATGTTTATCGCTTTCTACAGCTATTTGTTTGCTTCGGGTGTGCACATCTTTCCCTGGCATGGATACTGGGCCGTCGAGGCGAAATAAGTAACCAAAAGCATTAACGATTAACAGGGCCTCTAAAATTATGTAGCACAGGGGCACCAAATTATAGGGAAGGGACTAAATTATGTGCCAAGAAAAAACAACGTGGCATAATACAGTACTTTTGTGATACCATTATTTAATTATTTTGCCAATTTTCTACACAGTTAACATTGTCTGAGCAAACGTTTCACTTATTTCAGTTTAACACGTAACAAACAACTGAAAGGGGACCCATCAACCTCTGCAACAGCTTTCCACTGTGAGGCAACGCGTCACCACAGTTTTGGTAACTTTTGATCCGTTTAAAATAGAAAGTTTTTTGTAAAAATGTGCACATTATGCAGCAGTTGGTGGATTGGATTATAAAGGGAACTGAACAAGTCCATATTTAATCAGAAAACGCCTCAGCTACAAAAGCTCATAACTCTGAGTAAAAACACACAATGCAAGTCATCATTCCTCCCGGTCTAGTCTATTTCGAGCTGCGCAAAATAAGCATGACTTGCAGGACACATTTTTCAGAGCCGCTCCTCTGTGTTCAAGTGGGATAGGGGACAGGGACGTCATTACAAAATATCCTTTGCTCGCCTGTTCGACTGTATGTATAATCTGCACTGCAGGGAGGTCGGCTCCCGAAAAATCGTTAGTCATCTGCCATTCTGATGACATCACAGGCCGCGTCACGTCTGTTCGAATGGGCCCTGCCGCATTGAAGGTCATGACCTGCTTTCAACGGCCGTGGTTTTGTGAGCGGGATAGGCAGCGCGCGGTCTGCTGAGCTCTCCCCCCCCCCCCCCCCCCTTCAGACAGCCTGGCAACTAGTGCTCGCTTTGCTGCTTTGCTCTTTTCTCCTCATCGCTTTTCTGCTCCAAGGCCGAATTACGCACGCCAGATACTGACGCGTGAGCAGAGTGTGAGGTAAGTTTAATACTGAGAACTGTCAGATGAAAAGAACACAAAGAGCTAGGAACAAAACACGCAAGTTGAAGGTAAATGTATTAATTGCCATAAAAGTATATGAAACAAACATGCTTGAACATACTTAAACTATTTCTAAACGCGGTTTGGCGCTAAAAGTCGTTATCTTCGATTCATGGATGTCAATTAAAGGTTATTAGCGGCTACACCGGACTTGTCCTTGGCATGAGGAAGACGAGCGCCACTGAAGGCTGTTGTCATCTGCCAAAATGTGGGATTCAAGGTTAATATATATATATATATATATATATATATATATATATATATATTTTTTTTTGCTACGCCCCCCAGCCACCTTTTCATAGATATGTTTTTTCCCAGCACCTTAAAATGCATATGTTTAAGAAACGCACTGTGCAAAATCCTCTCATGCGTGGTTTAATAGACTGTAATGTTTTTCATTGATTTTATTGGTTTTAACAACACAAAATAAAAACTCATTACCTTGTCTTCTACAATTGGCTTAAGCCACGTATAAATACCATAGTGTACATCTGTAGAGTGCTATATGTAAAGTCACTGGAATTATGGGATTGTGCAGCTGTGTGATTTTACACATAATTAAAGTTTTGCTGTATTTGCCACATACTCCATCATCTGCCACATAATCTGTTTATTGAAAAAATAAAATGTTTCTAGCTCAGACGGTTCAAAATTTACTAAAACTGCAGCGACACGTTGTCCCCCCATGGAAGGCCCTTTGCAAAGCTAGGCTGGTCACCTTTCTGTTTGTTATTGCTATATTTGGGTGTTAAACTGGTATTGATGAGGTGCAACCAATGTCCGTACAGTGTTACCAAGTTAAACAAGCTTTTGCAATGCAGTGGGTCTCGCATTTGCTTGAGTTAGAGCTATTAGCGTTGTAAATTCCTAACTGGACTTTTCTTGTTAATAAATGAAAAGTGAAACAGTTGACATAAGCAAGCCGTTACAGAGCGCCACAGCCGCCATGAGCATGAGCACGAGGAGAGACACAAAAGGAAAAAGAAGTTCGCTCACAGTCAAACGTATCGGCAAACCTGCAATTATCCAAGTAAAAGGGTCGATAGCCAAGGCGGTAACAAAACTGCCCCAAAAAGGGACAAACATAAAGCGTTTACCAATGATAAAATATTTTTGAAAGGCAAGCCCATAAGCGAGTGATAGTGATGGGCGTGCGGTGGGCGTGGTTAAAATCCCACAGGTAGATTACAACAGGCCAGAGAGCTTGCATGCTCAACCTAAAAACAAGTTTTGATATGCTTTGCAGACATGAACGCAGTCCCGCCTCACTACACACAAAAATAAGACTGAGAAATTACAAACTCGGGCAGTCACTGAAACGCCACACGAAGTATCATGAGAAGGTGCAAGCCTTTCTTTTTACAGTTGGAACAACTAGAATTAAAGAGAGTGGGGTTGTGGTGCAGCAATCTGATATGACTGAAACGTGACATGCATCATATAAAACTTACTAAACTAATATTTAAGTCCAATGAAACATATGAACATATGCTCTCAGCGTCGGCAACAACCTCTAAACTAAATGATACAGAGTTTTTGCTGCGTTATCTGTTGGTCAGGCGGAGGAAGTGAGCACATTTCTTAGTCTCTCTCAAGATTTCTTAATTCTGTTTCCCACCTTTAGAGAAATCCTATGAACTGTGTTTCTGAGTATTACACAAATTAAATTGGAACCCAGTACGTGCACCAGCTAGGGCAGAGATAGACATCTAAGTGCCAGATATACCGGTTTGCGTTATCACAGTTAGTGGTGGGTGACACTTGTAAACTGGACAAGCCTGCCACTCAAAAGACTACATTACATCATTATTTAGGTATCCCAGACAGTAAAGTTTCTATTTTGAGCAGAATAAATACTCCTCAGCCAAAGCTGTATTTTGTAGGACAACTGCAAAGTACGAAATAGTACACTCCCCACAGACAGCACACAAAAAAGAGCATTAGGAATGTGTAAGTGACACACTGCGCTCAACTCTTGATACAGAGTTCATGGAAAGAACAGATGAAAAGTTTAGAACATCGTCTCACGAAGCACTTTAGTTTGGGACAAAATCTACTTCTCCAATCCTTTAATGTTTCATAAAATTCCAATTTCTTTTTAGGAAAATAAGCAAGCCCACCGCCCACTTGCACAGTTTAAGAATGTTTAAACTGAATACCTTTGCTAATGTCCCACAGTTTGTTACATACATCCACAGCACTGGGGCGTCCGTACCTCATGTGACTGGACTTTCAACAGGGTCAGCAGAAAGATGTGATAGTCAGCGAGTGGGACAAGATCAATAACAAGCCATAACCAACTTTGCAACATTGAAATAAAAGGTAGCAGTGTTGTGCTTGAATTTCTCAAGTAAAGTGATAAATGAAAAATGAGGATCAAGTCAGTAGAAACAGTTGACATCCCATCCTGGGCTGACAGTCACACATTGTCCCACTAGGAGACAGTTCCACCCTTGCTTGCAACTTTGGTGAAGGGCCAAAAATATGGAGCATCCAGAACTTAGTGTAGATCTTTCACTCACTTCTTTGAGCAGAGAGTTTAAGAAATTCCAAACAAAGTAAGTCCGCTACAGCTGCTCCACAATGGCCTCCCCTTGTGAAGTGATATCCTTCGCTTGTCTGCATGATCTTCCAAAGCCACGTGGCGAAGCTCAAACTGGTGAGTCCTACTGCGATTTTCCCAAGTCCCTACATGAAGGTCCTACTGACTAAAATTATCATGCCATCTGCCTAAATTCTACAGCATAAAAGACAGTCTTCATTATTTCTTTGTGTTGATTGCAATTACAGCAAGCATCTTTGGGTCATTAAAAGTAGTTCGTATCTTCTCGTAATTAGTCTTTGACAATGTAAAAATGCAATCTCTTCGTGCAATAGTGTATTATAGCAAAGTATTTGATCTGCAATTTGTAAAGCACCTTATCAACGGCAGTGACTTGGAACTATTTAAAACTACATACAAATAAAAGGCTAGGGCCCACAATATTGGTAATACTAAACAGGTTAGTGAAATATAATGTTAGTTACAATAATAACTTGAGAGTGCCAAGTGGTCCACCATATACCAAAAACAAAAGCCCTGCTCAGACTCAAAGTTCAGTTTTTTTTTTTTTTTTATAAATGTATTTGGATAGCATCTCCACATCCCTTCCATCACAATTTGTGTCATTTGCAGGTGCAGGCAACATTTAGTAGCAGCACAGTGTGATAATCTCTAAGCACTAAACATATCAAAATGCCATACACACCGATTCGCTCCATTTTCTGTAAGACAAACATTAAAATGGAAAGTATTTTGATTTACAACTTGAGTTATTCTACAAGGAATGGAGCGAAGACACAGATAACAGAAGTGGTGAAATGGGAAGATCAATGGAAGGGGATCTGTGAGAGGTACAATGAAGAACAAGCTCTTGAGGAGAGACGAGAAGATGACTGCACTACCTCGTATTGTGTAAACGTCTGAACAGAAATTGGAAAATAAGGCTGGATAAGCATTTTCTTTTTATTTTAACAGAATGAAAAATATTGCAAGCAATCACATTTCAATGACCAGAGCAGCCTGAGAAGATTTATGGCTCCAATAACGGAGATAAGCAATGCCATGTGTGCGATGTCGTGAGTGCTGGCAGGGAGGAGCCCTGGAGAGAGCGAGGCTAAGCAATTTTCACAACATTGCTTCAAGGTTTAGCTACATTCTACCAGAAAGGGCATATTGTGGCTTTCCTGAGCAGTGAGCAAAACGACTGTGTGTTTCTTTTGTAAAATAAGCCTATTTTAGGAGCCAGAGGTAAACGAGGACAGCACTGGAATAAAGCCAAAACAAATGACAGCAACATGGGAGGATATGAGAGGGATGGAATGCTGCAATAAAACGCAGGCAGCTACCAGCTGAAAACACCCACAGTGACGGGAGCACCAAAGAAATAACAAAAATAGTCACAGCAACAGATAAAGAAACCAAAGTGGAATAATGCAGTAGTTGGTCACAGCTCTGAAACAAATAAAGGAGGGAGAAAAAAGCAGAACTGACCACTAACGAGCAAGAATTTTCAAAGGACACTGCAACCAACAAATGAAATCACTTTAAGCCATAAGAAGTATACCAAAAGTATACATGAGGTTGAATGTTTACGCTCAACCTAAAAATGATGAAATAACAAAGTTATACTATTACAAAATGTGCCGCTTATGCTGCAAAACCTGGCTTTTCTTGCTGCATAATTTAGTCAACCCTGCTGCATAATTTATCCTTCTCCTGCTGCATAATTCCAGTGGACCTGGCTATATGATACCCCAGTTAACAGTGTCACAGTGATGCAGATCCTGCCATCCACTGATCGCTCATGTTTTTTTCCCACCTCCCTTAGTCTTTGTGCCGTGCTCCTGGGTTTACAGAAGATCTGGAGTCCCGGTCATAATGTTCTCGCCACGGTCCCCACACTCTGTGAGATTTGTTTAGGTTACCCTTTGCATTATAAACCTCCCTCTCCACCTCAATACAGTGCATCATACCAGTAACTCATTGATTTGGTGTGGGAGGAGTGGAGGACTGCCCCACCCTCTAGCAATATTTGGCTTTGCCAAGGCAAAACAGAGCATGCAAAAAAGAAGGTGGTACTTGTGAAGATCAACATCATTGGGAATAACCATTATAAGGAATTGGGGAGTGTATGCGATCTGTGCCCCCAAGACGCATGTCAATGTTGAGGTTACCGTCCTCCAGTGTAATTGTATGTAGGGCCAGCCCCAAATCATGTGAATGAAGGAACCCCGCTCCCCCCAATCGCAAACAGTTGAGGGTCTGTGCCCTACCCGCCCTAAATAGCTGTTGTCTGTGGTAGTAGACCCTGTGTAGGACCTTATTTGAGGATCTCATAATTCATACCTATGTAGCTCATGAGAGGATTTCATACCCTTCTTTCCCTTTAGTTTCATTGAGTCAAGATTCCTATAAGATCCCAAGGTTTCATCCCCATCAACTTTTGCAGCTCTCACAGTTGACAACTCGCCCAGAAGGGGGCCTCAGAAAACAACTTGCCTTTCCAACCCACATAGGTTATCGCTTTGTCCCAGGCCTTAAGAGAGGTCTTTGTTGGTCCTAGCAAAGGGGACCTGAAGGGTCTTCCGTAAATATAATGCTTATGGGATTTCCCTTCCATCAAGTGTCTCTCCAGCCATGTTGATGTGTCGTCTCTCGGGTGTGGCTCCATTTGTTAACTGCCGGTAGCTGGGCAGTAGTACGCTCTGAGTTCTGGTAGCACAATGCCATTATTATACACTGACCTATATAAAGTATGTAGCACAATGCAGGGGTACCACTGTCCCACAGAAGGGAATGCAGTTGCCTCCACCCTATTAAAGAAGGTCTCAGGCAATGGCCAATGGGAACTTTGGAGACATTATAACAATCTGTACAATGTGATTATTTTAAAAAGTACAACCCTGCCCGGATCGAAAGAGACCGATGTATCCAGTGGTCAACGTCTTCTCAGAACCTCCTGTAGACCATGTCCAGTTTCCGCTCCAGAAATTGGACAGGACATTGCATAATTTCGAAACCCAGGTATCAAAACTCCCCTGTCCAGACCATCACTTCCAGGAGGATTACCACAACAGGGGAGCCAATTGCACATTTTATACAGGATTAATTTGTCCCAGTTAATTTTGTACCCACATCTGAAGGCTTGGAAAGCCAACAAAACCACTAACAGGGAGGTCACTGGTTCTGCCAGTTACAACAGTATATTGTCAGCGTATGGAGACACTTTCTCTGGTTCACCCCTTGCTTCTGGGAAAAACGCCATGTCTGCCCTGAGTATCAGCCAGCTCACCAGCAGCCCCAGACACTGTGAACAGAAGCTGTGACGGGGCAGTGCTACTGCATCCCCCACTCCAGCTGGAACACCATAGACTATGATGTCAATCCATCTGTAAAAAGACCATCAGCTACATACGGGGGCCGATGACACTTGACTATCCTCTTGGTTCTCTAATGGCATTATCATCTGGGGAAGCACGCAGAGAATCATAAATGTTTCTAAGTTCGTTTTAGAAATTATCACTTCTCACAAATGAAACTCAGTGTAGTAATACAAACTAAGATGCCGAAGTGAAACACTACCACATTACAAAGGAATGTTTACATTTTGAAATTTCTTTATTCTGTGTTTACATTTTGTTTGTTGCTGTATTTACATGCCAAATATTTTGCTGGCTGAGCTCATCCTATTTGCTGTCTTGTCCACCTTTTCCTTGGTACCCATAGCATTGTCCTTGCAAGTCTTAACATATATAGTAGGAGCAAATAAATAAGTCTTCTCTTCTTCTAATTCTGTATTTATTACAGTGACTACATTGCCCCAACACCTCCAGCAGACAGATGTAGCATTCTCTGCAGAATCGGAATGTGAACATCAAAAGGCAGAGTCGTCAAGCTTAAACAAAATGGCATAAGTTAATAACATACAAACTATATGCTAAATGGTAAAATACAATACAGTAAAACAAAAGTAACAAAAAATATATATATACATTAAAAGAAAGGAAACTACTATACCTAAGTACGGTGTTTGGACCAATTATCTGAAACACAAATATCGTGGGACAGAATATTGTGTCAAAAATATAGAGGACACGAATATTGTGAAGGGCCTTTTCTATGGGTAAGTAATAGTTTTACTATATATAACTCCACATGTATGTACCTTGACTATATATTAAGATTAGTAGATCTATACTTACCTATTTGCATAAACCTTCTCCATATTCTTGTCCTTGATATTTTTGACACAATATTATGTCCACATGATACTCGTGTTTGATATTCTGTCACTGGTCACTTAATTACATACATAACCTTTATACCTTCTCTGAAGTTTGATTGTTCTTTCCTGTATAACACATATTTCGCCACAATCCTCCATTACAGCATTAGCATTGTGTTCACTTTTCTCAAAGGTTCTTTTGTTGGAGTAGTAGATCCCACCGAACCGCCATTATTAAAATACACGACTTCTGTTTGCAGGTAAATCCCACCTATTGTGTTCCACACTGTACAACAATGTATCAAAACACTGTCTCTTCAGGGATACTGCTGCCTCCTCCCCCCCTCCAGTGCCTTCTAAATTGTCTGTTGCCTCCCCAGACTCAGGTCTGGCTTTAGTGCTGGTAGTGTCTACTGCAAGTCTTTCTTGGGCTCCCCCATGACCTCCTTCTCCATGGATTCCTTCACTGCCACCTTCCGACAGTGCTCCTCATCTCTCCTTAGCCTCTCTCTTACCTATATTTCATTTGTTTTAGAGCGCTACTCGTACCACTGTAGGGTGTCAGAGCACTTTACATCTCACACACACATTATACAGAGACAGTGAAGCATGTGCATGTAAAACAGTGTATAGGAAATGTTACATAATACAATGAGGATTATAAGATGTAGGTATCACGTCATCCATACCAGTAGGCAGTATATTTAAAGTGTGTTTGGTCTGGAGAAGTCAAACTCAGGATTTAAAAAAATTACCAGGAGTAGTTGGGATTAGCTTTACTAGTGAAAATGTATTTCTACCCAAATTAACAATTTTTTGTATCACTAGTAGGAATAGACAGTGAAAGACTGGGGGAAAAACCATAACCTATACCAGTCAGTTTGCATGCAGCTCTTTGATGACAGTTCATAAGTCACTATGGTGTATTAGGATTGTAACTTATAAACAGTAAGTATCAAAAGGATCTCTTACAAAAGCAGTAACCGTCTGAGCTATCCACATAAAATACAGTATTGAAATCTGCATGTTTTGTAGCAGGCATATTAACTTGGTACCCCTATCAGATACTACCTCCTTGGGGAACCCCATGTGGGTAAAAAAAAACGTCAATGCAAGTCCCACCACAGGGGAGGTGATTGACCTCAAAGGAATGGCTTCGGGGTACCGGGTGGCATGGTCCACCAAGACCAGAATAAACCTGTTGCCCATGGCTGTCTTGGGACCCAGAGGCCCCACAATGTCAATACCAATCCCTTCAAAGGGGGTGCTGACCACAGAAAAAGGTTGGAGGGGAGCTTTACATTTCTCCAGACTCTTGCCACTTGCCTGACAAGTTTGGGAAGACCTACAGTATGCATCTGAGTGCCTGCGCATTTGGGGCCAGTAGAAGTGTGTGACAAGCCATTCAAATGTTTTGTCCTGCCCCAAATGACCAGCTAAAGGCACACCATGAGCCATACCCAGTAGGAAGGCTCTGAAGCACTGGGGTACCACCAACACACCGGCTGACCCAGGCTCAGCACCTTAGGCTTACTATATAGGAGGCCATTCTCCCAGTAGATCAAGTGTGAACCAGAGTCATTGTCAGACGCCTGGTCTGCAGCCTGCCAGAGTAGGGCATGTCTCTGTGCCTCACAGAATGCTTCCCTGGTGGGTCCCCCTTCCTGCTGCCACTGAGTCAGCTCAGGGACCTTCCCTAGTTCAGCCAGCAGTTCCCCTGTAGGCTCTGGGGCATCCCCCTCAGATTCAGCCTCCTCCCAGACTGTGGTCCGTACCCCTTGTCCTTCCTCCTTCTAGCTGACACCTGGGCCACTCTTTCAGGCTCCAGGGTCTCCTGATCAACCTGATGGGCTGCCATCAACCAGGTGGACACACACACACACACACACACACACACACACACCCAGGTAGACCCAACATCTCCAAGTGAGACCTGTGTTCCGCCTCCTTCCAAGGGGAATCCTCCAGGTCATTGCCAAGCAGACAATCCACAGGCATGGTTGGACTCGCAGCTACTCTCAAGGCCGCTGAGATCCCCCGCCCCCATTCAAAGGAAACCTGTGCCACTCTGCACAGGCGCTCTGAGTTGTCTCTCGTACCTACTTGGTAAAGTGCATGGGAATCTATCTGCTCTTCGGGCACCAGCTGACTTCTCACAGTGGTCACACTGGCTCCTGTGTCTCTCGGAGCCTCCACCTACTGACCATTTATGGTCACCCACTACCTGTACTTCTTAGTGTTCTCAGGAACAAGGGTTCTCTGTACCATCTCACTGTCCCCTAATTAGACAAGGGTCATCTCAGCTGGCTCCCACCCACCTGGAACCAGCTCCTCCACAAGCGCTACACTGGCCAAACCCTGTGACTGCGCACCAGTGGGGGCCGGTGTCCACCTGTGATATTTGGGATCCCCCTTCATATGACCCACCTGGTCACATGCATAACACTTGCAGAGACCGACCTCTGCAGCTTTCTCTTTAGAAAACCAGGGCTTCCTTCCAACTGGGGGCTGGGAATCCTTACCCTGGGAACTAGGTTGGGGCCCTTTAGAGAACTCCCCCCATTTACCCTTACCCCCCCCTTATTCTTCGGAGATGGACCCTGCCCCTTCCCCTTTTGCGTTATCTCCCCCATACCTCCTCTGGACCCTAGTGCTCTCCCAACAGTCAGCTTCCGATGCAAGCTTCTTGGGGTTAGTCAGCTTGCTGTCAATCAGTTGCTGCCCCGGCTCTGGAAAACAAAGACTGTACAAGTGCTCCCAAGTAATCAAGTTGCAAAGCCCCTCATAAGTTGTTACCTTACTGCCCTTCACCCAACCATCCAGTGACCTGCAAACAGAGTCAACACATTCATGTTTGGGATTCTTTATTTTTGTAACACCTAAACTTGTCTTGTACTGGTCAGGGGTGAGGCCTTACCTTATGAGTAGGGCGTCCTTCATGATCGAGTAAGTGAGCTCCTGAGGATCCCCTAAGGATGTCAGAGTATCCCTCCCCTCTACCTCAAAGTGCTTCCACAGCCCCCCCCCCATGTGCTTTAGGGACCATGCTCATGTGTAAAGCAGACTCATACCTTTAAACCACAAGTAAATGTCATCCTCCCGCTTATAATCTTTCACCAGGTCAGGCTGCGCTGTGGTACTGCTGCCACCATCTCTACTAGACTGGCTCCTCTGATCCAGTTCCCTTAAACTGAGCTTATGAGCCAGGAGCATATTTTTCTCTTCCATGGCCAACCTTCTCTCTTCCATCTCCAGTTTAAGTTTCTCTCACTCCAACTGGTGAATTCTCTCCCGGTCTGTCCTGCAACTGTACAGGAGACAGACCCTTGACACACTACTACCTGCTCTGGAGACCTTCCCCCCCAGGCAGGACAGGTACATCCACTACCACATTATGAATACTCTGCACCTCCCCACCCTCATTCTCCTCCTCTGTGTGCCCCTGAGCCTCCTTGGCTGCCACCCAGGCCCCCTACGCCTTTTGCAGCTCCTCCTTCCTGGCGGAGCTTCTGATTGGGCAGTCAAGATCCTTACAAAACTGTTTTAGTTGAGCAACTGTATAACTTTTCAGCTTCTCCATCTCAAAACCTCTCCAGCTGGTGCATCCCCAGATTGAGACATGTTGGTAAGGTTCACTCAAAAATGCAAAGTTCCAAAAAGAAAAGAGAGTCCCCAAGAGAAGTAAAAAAAATCATTAAAATATGGAAGCAGAAAAAGTCCAAAAAGAGAAAAAGCAAAAACAAGTAGTATGTGATCACAAGTAGTAATGGTCTGCATTGAAACCAGTAGTGTACATGTAATCACTGTATGCCAAGTACAAATACAGGTCCAATCCTCACCGCTGATCACCGATGTTAGAAATGGATTCTCTGGTTGCAGTCAGTTTGCACTCTCTCCAAGCAGGGACCTTTACTCTAGTCAGGGCAATGGAGATACACACTCAAGGTAACCCCTGCTCACCCCCTTTGTAGCTTAGCACAAGCAGTCAGGCTTATCTCAAAGTATAAAGTAGAGTATTTGTACCAACACACACAGTAATACAGTGAAAACACTACAAAATGGACACCACACCAGTTTAGAAAAATAGGTAATATTTATCTAAATCAAACAAGACCAAAACAACAAAAATCAAACATACACAAGTGAAGATATATTAATTTTCAAAAGAATAAGAGTCTTACTCCATGGAAAACAATGAAAACATTGTTGCTACACAAAGTACCTGGTTTGCGTAAAAAATAAAGCCTCACGGGCGAGCGTGCGACGGAAAAGTCAGCAATGCGTCAATTCCTTACTTGCAAGTGAGGCCGTGCGTTGTTTCTTCTCTAGTCGGGTAGGCGATGCGTCATTTTTCTCCCTTGCAAGAGAGTGATGCGCCGATTTCTGGTCAGGGCACCTCGAATCAGCACTGGTTCACGATGACTTTGATGCCCAGTGACAATGCGTGTGAAATCCGGTCGCACGGTGTTGGAAAATCGCGCTGCGTGTGATTTGGATTGTTAGCAGCAGCAGCAAACAGGTGTTGCGTCATATCTCCAGCCGCAATGTGTCGATCTCCCAGCCACAATGCAGATGGCATGTCGATTTTAGCCGCATTAATACAATACTACATTGGTCCATCCGGAGAACATTTCTCGTCGATATGTTCAATAAATGATCTATACAAGATAAGAACTATATTCTAATCATGCAGCATAACATGTCATAAAAAATCAAGAAAACATGTAAATTACTACATTTAAGAAAATATACACTTTTATTTATTTATTACATAATTCTAAAATTCCTACCACATCAAAACAGAAAAGAGGACAGAAAAAATAGTGCAAAATTAAAGTGCTTGTGATTAGTAAGAGTAAAAAATAAGCAACCAATCTGCAATATATCTACAAAAAAATAAAATTAAGGAGCCTGTTGGTTAACCATTTATACAGTTAAGTCAAACTCATTTCTTCTGGTCATATTCCCCTTATCTATAAAGTCCTCAACTTGAGTTAATAAACCAATCCAGGCTAGAACATTATCGTCGACATTTCGACCCAGTAGCAACAAATAGGCCAGTTCCATGCTCCAAGGCGGGTCTTCATCAGGACTCAAAGGTAGCAACGATCTATAATCGAAAATAAGGATAAACATATCCAGCCTTAGTACTGTATCACTGCAATATTTCTTATATGCTGCATGTTATCTACATTATTACTCACCTCTACGCTTCCGTTTATGGAGAGACATCAACGCCAACTTCCAAAATATGTCTTTTTGAATTGATCCCCAAGTTTTCACAGACTTAAAGAAATAAACTTGCCTAATCGGATTCCCCTCCATCAGAGCGGGCAAGATCCTTACAAAACTGTTTTAGTTGAGCAACTGTATAACTTTTCAGCTTCTCCATCTCAAAACCTCTCCAGCTGGTGCATCCCCAGATTGAGACATGTTGGTAAGGTTCACTCAAAAATGCAAAGTTCCAAAAAGAAAAGAGAGTTCCCAAGAGAAGTTAAAAAGATCATAAAAATATGGAAGCAGAAAAAGTCCAAAAAGAGAAAAAGCAAAAACAAGTAGTATGTGATCACAAGTAGTAATGGTCTGCACTGAAAACAGTAGTGTACATGTAATCACTGTATGCCAAGTACAAATACAAGTCCAATCCTCACCACCGATCACCGATGTTAGAAATGGATTCTGTGGTTGCAGTCAGTTTGCACTCTCTCCAAGCAGGGACCCTCACTCTAGTCAGGGCAATGGAGATACACACTCAAGATAACCCCTGCTCACCCCATATAAAAAGATACTCCAAAGCCTCTCACCTATGATATATGAATCTCCTTCATATCCAACATCTGCTTCATAGTGCATTGGTCACCACTATCCCAATTTACTCCTTAGAGTCCCTTAAAAAAAAAAAAAAGGATATATTTCTTTCTTTAGTACAACAAGTAAGTCCCAAAATTAGACTCAACCTCTCATTTAGCTCAAGAATCCGTCATCAATCTCAATTTTCACCAACATAGAAAGCCCCAATAGTTCTTAACTTCTCCAAAAATAAACTACCCTTGTGCCATGAATTCATGCTGAGCCTTATTAAACTTGACCGTTTTTAAGGAGACCCAAAAGTTCAACATACCGGCTAGCATGTCAAAGTTACTCGTTCCTCTCCACAAAGAAACCTTTGTCTTCAGAGTTCACCCGACACGAAATAAGGTTTGCGCTTAAATCAACTTTGTCAGCAACCACGTTGCAATCAGGTATGCTAGGAATGCAACGGCAGCACCGTTACGCCAATTCCTTTACTCTCCGGCACCCGCCATCATCGATATACTAATCGCTGTCCTTATATAACAATCCCTTCACAATGATGGGGTCTCATTGCCACCTAATTCAAAACCAAGAAAATTCACATGACCAATTACAATTCCTGAAAAGCGATCGCACCAAACTGAAAGAACCAAAACCGGCGCAGTTTCGCCAAGCATTCCAAACCTTGGCGCTGTCCTTCCATACCAATCCCATCACAATGATGGGGTCTCTATGTAACATAATTACACTCGATATTTTCACCAGGGAAACAATCCACATGATTGACCGTAAC
This sequence comes from Pleurodeles waltl, assembly GCF_031143425.1. NCBI lineage: Eukaryota > Metazoa > Chordata > Amphibia > Caudata > Salamandridae > Pleurodeles > Pleurodeles waltl. The sequence continues at coordinate 1,759,329,014 of NC_090444.1, forward strand.
CCCACCATTATTGAAATCAAACTCATCCCTGTGAGCTCTAAATGCAAAACTTTGCACATTATTAGTTCTGTGTGTATGTTTACTTTACAAAAAGGTTCATATAGGCAGTCATGGGATATCTATGCTACGAAGCCCAACACGTTTAGACCATTCAAAACGGTCCATCTTCATCACCAAATCAGAAAACTGTATACTCACATCAATTAACCTCTGTTCAGACACAGTTCTTATCTACCGTCGTCATCAAGTCATTTAACCATTAGTCAAACCTGCCACCTGCCTAGCTATTTCCTCATATATTCATTCAGACCCTGGGAAACAGAGTCCAAAAGATGAATCCATTTACATTCATGCAAATTTAAGATGTTAACTATATCACCCCCTCGTGGATTCATATTGATCTTTTCAATCACCAACCATCTCATAGAGTCTGCCGAATGATTCAATGTTGTAAAATGGTCAACCAGGGGTGATGCCTGTACCGTGCATCTAATGCGGCTGCAGTGTTGTAAAATGCACACTTTTATCTTCTGTCTTGTCTGTCCTTCATATAATAAATCACGTGGACATTTAATCACATATATTACATTCATACTATTACAATTAGTATGCTCACCACATTTAAAATTGCCAACAATCTTCGGTAAATTCCACATTGTTAATAAGGAAGGTTTAGGAGGTTCAGCCAAAAAAGAGCTGACCACCAAATACTTAATGTTTTTACCTCTTCTAAATGCATACATGGGGGTACCTTGTAAACCAAGCTCATCTGAAATCAAAGTCCAATACTGACTATAATCTTCTTTATTTCAGTACTCCTAGTACAATACGTAATGACACACATCATCCCAGTATTCCCCTCACCTGTCGGTATCTTAGGTTCAGGTAGATTTTACCCCTGGCAGAACCATGCCCTCTTCTGTGTTTTTCTTACTAAACTCCTTTGGTAGCCCCTCATGATAAGACATCTCATTAGGTCCTCCAACTCTTCAAAATAATCCTGCTTCAAAGAACAATTTCTCCGAATACGCCGAAATTGTCCATAGGGTAGATTGTCCCCTCAGATTTCGGGGATGATGACTAGTATATTGTAACAGGGAGTTCTTCTCACTCTTTTTTTCTATATAAGGTTGTATATATGGTCCTCTTGTACTTTAATCGTTATGTCCAAAAAATGTATTTGAAATGGATTATATTGTATGGTAAATTGTATATCCTCCGACCTTTCATTCAACCATTTATGGAACTCTAAAAGCTCCTGTTGTGTGCCCGTCCAGATCATTAAAACATCGTCAATGTAGCGCTTCCAAGGGCCTATGTGCTCAAAATATGGCATGATCTTTCATATATGAAATGTTTTTCATAATTATCCATATACAGGATCGCTACATCAGGTGCAAAGGTAGCGCCCATAGCAACTCTTTTAGTTTGTAAATAAAAATCTCCCTGAAAGAAGTAAAATTCTTTGTCATTGCTATCTCCAAAACATCAACTAGAAACCCCGTTGGTACTTGTGTAGGTTGTAATTCACTATTTAATATCTCTCTGATAACTTCTAGCACATGTTCCTGTGGAATATTAGCATACAAAGATATCCATTGTTACCAGGATTTGTTTATCTGAATCAAAATCTAAGTTATCAATGAATTTAATAGTCTCCATAGTATCTCTCAGGTATACCTTAGTCAACTCCACCAAAGGCTTTTTAAAAAGTCCTCATATTTACAGATAGGCTCTAAAATCGGGCCACATCCTGAAATTATAGGGCGTCCCAGGGGTCTATCCAGATTTTTATGTATTTTGGGGGAGTGTGTAAATTGTAGTAATTCGTGGATATATATATATTTTTTTTTTAGAAAATCATATTACAATTCTGTAAGGAAACCCATCGATAGTCCATCATCTGTTATCCTTTTGATAAAAACTGCTAACACCTTAGTAGGATCGGTGTCAAGCTTCTTATAACTAACTACATCTGAAAGTTGATAGAATCTCATCCTTATAATCTGCTGTATTCTTAACTACTATTGTACCTCCTTTATCAGCCGCCTTAATAACTATTTCATTGTTAGACTTCAAAGCCATCAATGCATCTTTTTAGGCTTTTCTGATGTTATATTTTACGTATCTGCCCTTTGAAACCAGATTCGTTGTATCCCCCATCACTATTTGTTCAACGGCCAAGATCTTGTGGGACATCAAATGTGAAGGTGGGGTAAATGTGGAGGGCGTTCTATACCCAGTAACAGAGAGCGACGGAGAGTATGGAATTTTGTTAAAGTAATAACTTAACCTCACCTTCCGAAAAAACTGATGTAATTCCATTTTAAGATGTAGTCGCAAAGCAGGTGGTGCGTCAAATTTCCCCGCACGGTGTTCTGTGCATGGATTTCACCCTTGGTTCTGCCAACTTCACCTTTCAAGGGCCCAGGGACTGGATGAGGCACCAATTGGCATGGCAGGGGTGTCAGCAGAGAGTCCAGGTGCTGGCAGAGGAAGTCTTTGGCCCTGAGACTTCAAAACAGGAGGCAACCTCAGTCCAAGCCCTTGGAGATTGTTCTCAAGCAGGAATGCACAACAAAGTCCAGTCTTTCCCCTTTCACAGACAGAAGCAGCTACTGCAGAATAGCCCAACAAAGCAGAGTCACGGGCAGGGGCAGCTCTTCTGCTTGGTAGGGGTTCCTCTGGAATCCAGAAGTGACCTTGAAGAAATCTAAAGTCTGGAGTTTTGAGTCCACTACGTATACCTCTTTCTGCATTTGAAGTAGGCAAACTTCAAAGGAAAGTCTCTGTTGTTTACAGGATCCTGCCTTGGCCAGGCCAGGCCCCAGACACACACTAAGGGGTTGGGATTGTGTGAGGGCAGACACAGCCCATTCAGGTGTAAGTGACCATTCCAGACACACACTAAGGGGTTGGGATTGTGTGAGGGCAGACACAGCCCATTCAGGTGTAAGTGACCATTCCTCCTCCCCCCCCCCCCCCCCCCCCCCCCAAGCTCAGATGGCTCCTCAGGATATGCTGGCTACACCCCAGCTCCCTTTGTGACACTGTCTAGAGGAGTTTCACAAACAGCCCAACTGTCATTCTGACCCAGACAGGGAATTTGCAAACGGGTAGAGTCACAGAATAGTTAAAGCAAGAAAAGCCCTACTTTCTAAAAGTGGCATTTTCAACCTGACAATTTAAAAACCAACTTTATCAAAAGATGTATTTTTAAATTGTGTGTTCAGAGTCGCCAAACTCCATATTTCCACCTGCTCTCAAAGGGAAACTGCCCTTAAAAGATATTCAAAGGCAGCCCCTATGTTAACCTATGAGAGACATAGGCCTTGCAACAATGAAACCCGAATTTGGCAGGATTTCACTGTTCGGACATGTTAAACACATCGGTGCATGTCCCACCTTTAACATACACTGCTCCCTGCCGATGTGGCTACCTAGGGCCTACCTTAGGGGGTGCCTTACATGTATGAAAAGGGAAGGTTTGGGCTTGGCAAGTGGGTACACTTGCCAGGTATAATTGGCAGTTTAAAAACTACACACACACTGCAGTAGCAGGTCTGCGCCATGTTTAAAGGGCTACTTAGGTGAGTGGCACAATCAGTGCTGCAGACCCACTAATAGCATTTGATTTACAGGCCCTAGGCACCTCTAGTGCACTTTACTATGGACTTACCAGTAAATCAAATATGCCAATCATGTAAAAGCCAATTACACATACAATTTCACATCAGGAGCACTTGCACTTTAGCACTGGTCAGCAGTGGTAAAGTGCCCAGAGTAACCAAAACAGCAAAAATAGAGTCTAGCACACAGCAACAACTTGGGGAAGTAGAGGCAAAAAGTTAGGAGAGAGACCACGCCAAGGATGCCAGGTCTAACAAAAAATAAACACCATTTTCCAGGATAAGATAAGAAACAAATAGTAAAAAGGCAAACTGACATTTGACTTCTGTCCTTGAACAGATAGCTAATGTGTGAATATGAAGCACAAGATTTAAAGGAGTCTTTATTGCTGATTCACTTTCTGAATGATGAGAACACGCGTTCCTTCCAGCTTAAGTTCACTTGCCAGAACGGATGAGTAGGTGCTAAAAAATAGCTCGGCCTGATAAAATCTGACTTGCCATACTGCGAGGTAGACTTTTCAAGGCCTGACAGGTTAGACTTCTTGTTCCCATACTGAACCATAGGCCACAGCTAACTGATTTGCTCCCATTAAAATTTGGTTGAACTGCTGGACCATGCAGTTGCATCTAGAATTACTGAGAGAAGTGCCACTGCGTATGATCCACACATCACTTAAATATATTCTTTCTTTACTCAATGTAAATTGTGCACCATTGTCTGAGTATACATGAAGAAACACCTTCATTCTGAAAAATAACATCCATAAAACAATAACACACTATGGGGGTCATTATAACTCTGGCGGTGAGTGTAAATGTGGTGGTGGTACCGCCAACAGTCTGGCGGTACCTACCACCACATTATGATAAAGGCGGGATGGCTGCAGCCAACCCACCAGTTCTCCACTCATACTGCCATGGCGGTATCAGCCGCCGGGCCGGAAATATCAAACTCCATCTCGGTGGCCTGCACAGTACTGCCAGCGGCATGATGAACTTGCCTACCACCTTGGTTTTCGTGGTGTTAGCAACGCCATGAAAACCATGGTGGTAGGCCCTACCGGTGACAGGGAATTCCTTACCTGTCCCCGCTAGGCGGCTCCCCCAAACCCCAACACACGCCTAACACCCCTCCTCCCCCAACATTCTTACACACCTCTCACCCCTGAACCAAACACCCCCCCCACCCCTGATCCAAACACACGTCCCCCACTCCCTCTGATCGTCTCACTCACCCACCCCCATGCACACACACACCCGCAGATGACGCACCATGCATACACCCAATCACTCATACTGGCATACACGCATGCTTCCAGACATGCACGCACATATTCTTACACACAATCACACTGACATGCAGACACGCACTCACTTCACCATTCTTACACGCATTCACTCACATGCATACAACCACGCAAACAACACAACACACACAGATGCATTCACAGACTCACTCACACATTCATGCACACACTCAGACACACTCACACAACACCCCCACCCTTCCACCCCCTGTCCCCTGTCGGAAGCCCGACTTACCTTTGTCGAGGAGGTCTTCCGGCAGGGAAGGGGCTGCCGGACACCGCCAACCGAACACCGCCAAGCCGTATGAATTGCCATAATATGGCTGGCGGCATTCTACTGGCATGGTGGTGCTGGTGGTAGCCACCATGCCACCATGAACACTGCCGGATTTACAACCTTCTTGTGGCGGAAGTCCGGCCCGTGCTCAAAATATGGCGGGCGGATGGTAGCCGCAGTAGTGGTATTTTGGTGCCCCTCACTGCGGCGGTAGGCGTTTTTTACCACCAAAGTCAAAGAGCACCTATATATAGTAAAGTGGATTAATATGCGGTGTGGTTGGGAGACCTCTCCATGTGATGATTCACAATCTTGATCAGGTCCAGTTAGCTTTCTTTAAGTAATCCATTAGCTCAGTCTTAGTTTGCTGTGGCACAGAGCAGTCCGGTTTAATCAAAGGATGGGTGTAAAGCATTAAGAAGTACCAAAACAACGAGTAAATAAGAAACATGACACAATAAATATCCACTACCAGTATGTAAAAATAGAATATATTTTTAGCTTTAAATAGACATTAAAACAACAAAAATCCATTGAGGGGAACCGGAAATATGATTACTCAAAGCCAAGCAAAATTATGAAAATTTAGTCTTTAGATGCAATAAACCATTGCAAGTGCCTTGTAACCAATGGACTAAAATGCCTGTTAGAACTTCTTGGATTAGCCACAACAGGTTGGGAACTAGTCACAGGGCCCACTGAGGTCTAAGAGTTACTCATCACTTTCAGTAGTCTTAGGATAGTAAGTGCACTTTTCTTCTTTTAATGCAGTCCAATCAAGAAATGATCCTGATGCTGGGGATACAGGATGCTGTGATGCTAAACATGCTGCAGAGAAGCAGTGAGTGTTCCTGAGGCCACCCTGGATCCACTGTAGTTTTTGGCATCAGATCTCAGTCTCTGACGGTGCAGATAGGGAGTCATTTGTAGGTCCAGTAGGCACTGGTCCGCTGGTATCCTGGTACCAGAGATATTTAGTAATTGTGTGTAGGTGAGTTTATCTTTCTTGGTGGGCCACTAGAGTCAATTTTGACGTATGCCACGGGTCCCACAGGCTTGGGCACATCACAGGCCGGTCAGGACTTTGTCTTTTATCATGTAGTTTGGTGTTAACCGACAGCCAGACATTCATGGGCAGCTGGGTGCTCGAGAGTGCATGCTTCTTTAAACATTTGGGTCCTTGGTGCTGAACAGGGGGTACGCCAATTAGCCCTTGGAGTCACTTCTTCCCTCCTGGCACGAGTGAAGCGATTTTCCATAGTTAGTCACAGTCCTCTTTGCTTGTCCTTTGGGTGCAGCAGGTGTAGTCCGATCTTTGGTGCAGTCTCTCTTCGCTGGGTACAGGGAGCAGCAGGGCCGTCCTGCCTTTCTTCAAGTCCAGTAGTCTGATCTGAGGAGTGTGAGCCTGGGTTCTGCTTATATGCCATCTTCTCATTTGTTGGGGGGGGGGGGGGGGGGAGAGACTCACTAGCCAATGTAGCAGTAGATCCCACGCGGCAACCCTTCCCACTTCACATCACTTGTTAGGGTTAGGCCACCAAACAACCCCTGGATACCCTCGCTACCTAAGTACAAGATGTTGCAAACCTTCTTTTCCTGTGAGGAGCCATGGGCACACCCTAGGGTGTAGTCTGCATAATGAGCCACTCCTCCTGGAAAAGTAGTTCTGCAACAGTTTTCCCCCCTCTGGAAGAGATGCCAGCCGGTCTGCCTACACTAAGGAGCGGGCAGGCAAAGGTGTGATCGACATTTGCTTCACTGAGGCAGTAGCCTTTTTAAAGCTGAGCCATCTGTGCCCTCCACCAGGTAGTCATTGTGCTGGAGGAGGTCACACGTCCTCCCTTCAGCAATTCTCTTTGTTCCCTTTTTCTGTGAACGCTTCACACTTCCTAGCAAGGAGGCAACATGCTGTCTGTCTGTCTCGAGGTGACAACTGCTGCAGATAGACAGGAAAGGTTACCAAAGGTTTGGGCAACAAAGCAATACCTTTCTAAATTCACCTTTCTAAGAAAAGTTACCTTAAACCAGGCCAGCAATGAGTCCGGTTCAATGTAACAATTAATTTGATACCTTGAGGTGATAACTTTGGCGGTCCCAAACGAAAGTTAACAATCAGCGCAGGAGCTAGTGAAACTCCACATTAGCCAATGGGATTACTGGCCTTGCTATAGTAAAAATGGCAGTTTAGTGTTTTCACTGTCAGGGCATGTTAGCTACAAAAGGAACTTGCCCTTCTTTTTAGTATTGAGCACCCTGTCTGGTGGGCTGCCAAGACCTTACCTAGGGAGGCTTACTAATATTAAAAAGGAAGGATTTGTTCTGGCAAAGGGGTTTATTTTGCCCTGTTTTTGCAAATTGTTTTTATTGCTGTTTTCAAACACTGAATCGCCAGTCAGCCAGATTCACATGAACAAACATTCACCAACCCACATACAAAGCATTACTTTGCCATTTACCTTCTGTAGCTTCTCAGTCCCTCCACCCTCTCCCCAAGTATTCTATTGTGCCTGTTCATCACAACAAAGTGCAGACATTTCCATTCAGCCAATTAAGGTGGTCTGGTACCAGGAGGTCCATAATCTTTGTGATCCAAAATCCCAAGTGATCAAAACTTCCATCACACCTTCAACCCTTTAGGGTGAGCTTTATATGTTGCTCATTGGCAATTGCCCAATGTAATAAATCCACCTACCACGTTTTTATATCCAGGACCCTGGCACCATCTTGTGTATTGGTATTATTCTCCGAACTAGCACCAGACCTAATGCCAGCATTGGGGCCTGCATTTTAAAGTGTTTCTGATTTGGCAGGCACAGATTTTTACAGCCTTCCAAATTCTGCCCCACCGCATGCATCAGTACTGTCATCACCGCCTCCCATTACTTCATCAACCGCAGGCAAATCCCTAACCTGTGCAGAAATAATTGGCGTGCAGACCACATCTTCCACACGTGGCCAGGTTAGTGAGACAGATATTGAACAGTTTGCGTGGTGTCATATAAGTTTTGTGCAAATAGGGAAATTTGTATCCGTTTAAAAATGGCATTGCGGGACATTGTCTGAACTTGTTCGCAGGCCGTGTTCCACTCAAACCTCATCAGTTCTTCTGGGCAGTTTAAAATCCACCGGTCCTTTGCCTGGTCTATCCCCCTGATCCGTCACCAAGGCTGCATGAAGGTGTGTTGTTTATCACCGGCATCCTGACAACTCCAGAATTTGTCTCATTATGGTTGCCCTGCTGAGTTGGCAATTTTAAAGCTGCCAGACTAGCCTGTAGTAGCAGGCCTAGAGTCACATTTTCACCTTGTCACTACAGTGGTGGCACAATTAAGTGCTGCAGTCCACCAGTGACATTAACTTACTAGTCCTGGATATTGCTAGTACCATACACTAGGGATTTATAGGTAAATTAAATGAGATGATCGGGTATTAGCCATTTTTACACGTAATTTGGGGTAGTCAAGAGCACATGCTCTGGGGCATAGAAAGCAGGACTTAGTGCACTATAGACACGAAAAACCAGCAGCATCAGTCCAAAAACTTGGTGGGGGAGGGGGCGATCATTAAAAAATTAGGTCCTTTCTAACACACTGTTTCCCTTTTTTATCAGTCAAACATATGTCAATACAGTAATGTATTTATATAATATTTTAACAGTGCCCACGATGTATATTGTAACACTCGTGCATGGAAACTTTGGACTTACATATCCCCACATTGGGCTTTCAACTTTTTTAAAGATGAATCTGCTTTGCTGCAGCTAGTGCACTCTCTCAGATCCCTCAGTGTCCATATCAACACCAGAACACCAAAACAAGCTTCGGACTCCACTCTTAATTTTGGCAATGCCAGGGTTGCCCTTCATGCCATTGAGAAACATTTTTGTTCTGTAGTGATTTAGGAGGCACTTATTTGTCCACTCTCAGAACAGCTCGCTCAGAACAAGACAACCCATGCTTAACCTCTAAAAATGGTCACTTACTACTCAAAATATCACTTTTCCTTTGCAAACCACAATTCATGTAGCTTTTTTGTGATTTGCAAACATATATCCTTCACACTAAGGATTAAAGCAGTAATATCAACAACCACACCACAGAAAAAGGACAAAGTTCTATTCTCTCTAGGCTTAGCGAAGTTCTAAACAGTTTTAAACAAATGTATTTTGGGTGTCCCGGTGCCCAGCCTGGACACCCAATATATTAATATTTATATGGGGAGGTCCACGCCCCCTTCCCAGAGCCCTTGCAGGCTCTGGGGAACCCACCTCCTGGGTCTATAATTGTTTCTATTAAGAGGAGGCTCCCCTACCCGAGGTACTACGGGCCCTCTCCTCTAACCACAAAGGGCTCTGGGCACTCCATCCCTCAGGGTTGTATTTTTCCTTTATTAAAAGGGGGGGGGTGTGGGCCTCCCTTCCTGAGCTACTAGGGGCTACATGGACCCTATCCCGGGGCCTTTCTTTCAATTAAGGCGGGAGAGGAGTGCATGTCCCCGCTCCTGGAACCCCTCTCCGAGCCAATACAGCAACCTACTGGGTGCTGGTGGGAATCAACACATTTCCTTTGCTCTTGCCAGGGTGGCAGCAGCATTGTTTTTACTGCTCTTGCCAGGTGTGAGCAAAGTAGAAGTCTCTGCCTGAGAGTGTGTGGCATGGAACCACAGTGTCTCGGGGGTGGGATCCCCTGGACACAGTGTAGTATCATGCCATGGGAGTTTGGGTCCTCTTGGCAGGCTACCTCCCCTTTTTTGTAGACTTTTGGCCCTAGGGATGGGGTTCCTGGGGCCCAACAGAGGCTTTAGGAGGGGGCACCTCCCCTTGTATTTACAAATTGGCCCTGGGGGATGGGGTCCTCTGGCCCATGAATGGCACCCTCACCTTGAAAGTGGCTTTGTGCGCAGAGGATTGGGTCCCCCGAGCCTAGAGTGGCTCGGAGTAGGGGCCACATTCATGCCCCTCCACATATTTATAAAAAAAAAAAGGCCCTGGCGTAAAACTTCTTATATTAAAAATGTTGGTTAGTATTAGTTTTTTATATATTTGTTGCGATCCCGCAGGAGTTCCGCAGAATTGCTGCTTTTTATAACATTTGCTTCATTTTGTTCTGGGGAGGTAGTGGGAGGGGGGCCTAGAATATGCCTAATCTGCCCCCTTATTTTTTTTACATTAATGCACTCAGGCTCAGGACAGGGGACTGAGTCCCCGAGTCCTGTAATAGCTGCTTGCAACATTTTTTTCTCATGTTGCCGGCCCCAATCGGAGTGCTAGCTCCTGCAGGAGCAAGTTGGCCTAGGGGGAAAAAAAGCCCCGTAGGCCAGTGGTTCCCAAGCTGTGGTCCGGGGACCCCTGGGGGGTCCGCAAAGCCTCCTCAGGGGGTCCGCAACTGCTTAAAAAATGTAATATTATTAACAGATTAAGACCAGAGCTTTCAGTAATGACTCAGTAGGGGGTCCCCAGATTCAAATAATGATTCAGTGGGGGTCCCTAGGTTCCAGTAATGATAAAGTGGGGGTCCACAGATGTCAAAAGGTTGGGAACCACTGCCGTAGGCCAATCAGAACACTCTGTTTTTTTTTTATTGGGTTTAAGGGACTCCCTCAAACTCAACTATCCAGATATACAAATATTTTTGATCCCTCATTTCTCAAAACATACTGAATGGATTTACACCAAATGACAAAAAGCATGCTTTCTGAACCGAGATCTAGATTTGTGCCAAATTTGGTGTAATTCCATTCAGCAGTTTTTGCGCTAACACTGTTAAAAAAATGCATTGGGATTTTGTGTTTTCGCTGAGTCAGCATTTCATCCTTCCCAGGGTTACAAAATCCAGTGTTGGATTGGGTAACAGCTTTTATTTAAGCAGCAAGATCTGCTTGTGTGGGGTGTTATGGGACGAGTGCTGTTATACCGCGCAGAGAAACATTTTTTGCACCAAAAGTAAACTCAAACCGAAAAAAGTTAGGGAGTTAATGGAACAAGAGGAGCAGTGAATGTATGAATGCATAACTTTAACATGGACAGAAAGAGAGAGAGAGACTCAGCTGGGGCGGCAAGAGACTGAAGGGAATTCTCTTTACTTCATGGGGTGGGCTCCTCAGCTAGACTGACGGTGGCTGTTTCCAGGCCTGACGGTGGCTGTTTCCAGGCGGGGAGCTAGCGGGGGTTCAGCAAGGGCACATTCATGTCGTTTCCCTCTGCCCCTTCCTGCTGTGCTTCGCTTTTGTTGAGTTCCTTCCTTGGCCTCGGGAGGGCCTTTGGTGGACTCATGGCTGTTTGAATGCACAGTGCCACATAGAAAAGAGCCATACTCTCTAATGACGCATTCTCAATCAACAGTGATCGTTCCTGCTGTGCTTCACCAGGGGATCCCTCGCAGATGTGCTAGAATGAATTGGCGAGTTACAAATGTTCCAAAGGCGACTCATTATTCTCCTCAACATATTGGAGGACTCTGTGTAATCAGTAACCATAAATCAAAGTCTTCAGTTCTGCTACAGTTATGTCTTGCTCTTATCATCTCCCCATAGGGGATTATGTATACAGGATATGGGACAACGTTTTGCACAAAGAGGCTATCAAACTCAGGTGATTGAGAGAGCCAAACAAAAAGTCAGACAAGTAAATAGGGATGAGACTTTACTCTCTCGGGTAACTAAGGATAGACATCAGGACAGAATCAGTATGGTTACTGATTACACAGAGTCCTCTAATATGTTGAGGAGAATAATGAGCCGCCCATTGGAACATTTTAAGGCAGGATGAGACATTAGCAGATTGTATAATAAGCAAGCCAGAAATAACCTACCGCAGAGGGAGATCATTAACAAACTTTAATGTGGGGTCTGTAAATGGGCTTGGCATGAAAAAAAAGGATTTGATGGATCATGATGGTCACCAATTCAAGATACAATCAAATATCACATGTGGGACAGCATTTGTGGTCTATGTAATACTATGCAAATGTGAGCCCATGTATGTGGGGAGCATGATTCGTCCCTTGGAAGTTAGAATTGGGAACCTATGAGGGCCATTAAACAGGAGAACGAAAGGTACCCTATTGTGCAACATTTAAAATTGTGTGAAACACAAAATACGAATCAAAATCTAAAGATTTCTGGCATTGAACACATACGTGTTGACCCTAGGGGAGGCAATAGAGAACTTCACTTAAGGAGGAGGGAGTCTGTGTATTATGAAATTGCGGGCGGTAGAAAAGGGTCTCAACACTGACTCGGAACTTGAATATTTTTTAGGAACATATTGACAATCTGTTGAACATGATATTCAGTATGATATGTATGTATATAAGTAACCTTAAGTGCTGAGATTTACGAACGTAATATAGTTGTCAAGTATTAGGGGTATGCAGTACTTGTACTGTGGAACAACTCAAAAGGGTATGTCATAGTTCTTACAAATATTAGTTGGATTTAGAGAATGGAGTAAAATTGAATATATTATGCAAACTAATGTGCATGTATACACATGTGGAATTTTGTAGATATATTATCCCACTGATATTCAGGAATGGAACTATAGTATGGGTAAATAAATAGTGTGCTACACTTGTGGCCTGTAAGACAGGGACAACATAATCACTGACACTGGAATCACGGCGTTTCTCCAAGCATAATATAGTCCCATTTTGATATCCATGAATGGCTAACTATATATTGAGGTAAAAGAGAAAACGGACTAGATGATATCACAGGGAGCATACCCGCGGTAGTGACAAGAAGCTGGAATCAGGTGAGAAGACTCAGTTTTAATGTTAAAACTTGGCACGGCGTTACATACTACCTTAATACTTATTGGGCCCGACAAGGTGGAGACTGGAGGCAACATTAAATGAACAGAATAATGGACTAGATCTAGGGAACCACGATACTCTAGCGTAGGATATCCGCTAGCCGGTTGGGGATTTGCAGACACGCCTGTATTTGGGGCACACAGCGGTTTCCCAATTTTTGCATAGTGTGGCATGCCTTACAAAAGGATTGAGGGGCCAGGAGAGCCTGTGTTAATATAACGATACTCTGGTGAATATTTATTGGCAATTAGAATGTTACTACGGACTGCAGATAAATTTGTGAATTCACAGGATCATGTAATATACTGATAGTGCGCTACGCTAGATTCATGGCTTAGGGGGGGGACACATTGGGACACACTGCGTTACCTAATATATTGATAGGGCATCATGCGTTTACGCTATAATAATTAAACCCATGGCAAAAGGTCTCTTGCTAAACGATATTCATACTGAATTTTAACAGGGGGAGTTTATGAATATGGTTTGTTTACAGACTAGAAAGTTTACATGCCACAATTTAATCTCACTAAACGACGGAGTCTCACATTGGTTTGGACTAGAGGAGCTAACATAACCAGATACTAAAGAGGATAAGGAAATATACGGAAGAATACTTAAAAGGACTCTACAGGTACTTCAATTTGGTAAAGGGATGACTCTTTGAGCTCTTAACTCACCAGGCATAGAATCTTCAACGGGACTGCACATGTGTATGGTTGCACACTGGGATACTTATGGGCTAGGAATTCGATAAAATATGAGCACTTCTAATCCGTAATGAGTGAAATCGACTGAGAAAATACTGTCTCATGGGTGCACTAGAACACTGCTTTTGCACGTAGTTCTCTATGTACTTACTAATTTTGTGTTGGTTACGAACAAAACAATAATTATTCTCTTGTATTGTCTATAGCTCATTTTCACTGGGCTAGTTGGTATGAATCATTAACCATATTAGCATCCCATTCTTTGCACAAGAGGTGAACTCAATTGTATGTTAACGATGTCACTATGTTTTGAAAATGAATAGACAATTTGTCATATTTATGTAATTGCAGCCCTGATGAAGTCACAAGGTACACCCCTGACGAAACACGTGTTGGTGGCAATTGGCAAGCGATGATTGGGACTTACAGCTGAAACTCAAGATTCAAAGAATAAAAGACAAGAAAACTGACTTCAAGTGGACTTTTGTTAGATGTGTGTCTTATACATTTCAATGTTGTCATCAGTGATTTACGATCACTGAGCAGAAGGAGTTAGGGATGATCTTCTTTTAAGTGCACCTTCGGGATCACTGGAAACAAGAGATATTAATAGAATTTTAGTGTAAAACTGACAGGCAGCGCCACACACTCCTCACGATCACCCATCAACACAATAGGCATAACAGATAATGCACCTTTGTATGGAAAAACAGCCATAAACCTATGTGTTGTACTGTTGTCCTTTCATTGGCAGTGAGTATGTGACATCCCTAGTGGTTTCCAGTGCCTTGAGGCTGATGGTGCATTGAGGGTGGAAGAAGATTTGCAGCCACTAATTCCATTCACCCATTTCTTAGCATTGCAGCAGGGACTGCACGGCCAAGCTACTCTAGTTACTTTTAGTCGGGCTGAGAGACATGTAACTGCTTTGGAGCCATATCGTGCGTGCTGCCCATTTTTGTATACTCCGTATTTGTAAAGGACGTGGGTGGCCAAACCCTCGTGTGAGGAGCTTCCTGTTAACATCCTGGTTGTGGTGACTGGTGGGAACTAAAGTCCATAGTTTATGCCTGTTTGCGTTCCACTCTTGGGCATCAAGCCTCACTTCCACAGAGGTGGCCATCCTGTGTCGGTTCATAGCCAGTTAGTTTGATTGAATAGGATAAAGTAGGTATAGAGATGGGAAGGGGATAGTTTTGCTTGGGAGTGCATATTAGATGAGCTTTGGGATGAGTCAATGGAGGGATAGAAAAGGGAAGAGTCTACTAAATGGTTATTTTGGAGATTATAGTGGGAAAATGAGGTTGGGGTGTGTTTTGAAGGGATAGAGGAGAGAAGATCTAGAAAGGATTGTATGGGAGACCACAGTAGTAGAATGAGGTTTGGGGTGAGTAAAGGAGGGGTAGAGGAGGGAGGGAAGATTCTATAAAGGGTTATTTTGGAGATTATAGTGGTAAAATGAGGTTGGGGTGAGCCAAGAAGGGATAGAGGAGGGAAGCTCTAGAAAGGGTTGTATGGGAGATCACAGTAGTAGAATGAGGTTTGGGGTGAGTAAAGGAGGGATAGAGGAGGGAAGAGTCAAGTAAGGATCTTAGGAAGATCACAGTGATAGAATGACATTTAGGATGAGTCAGAGTGGAGTTAGAGGGTATATAGAGATAGGCATAGGATGAGACAGAGTAGTGCACTGGAAGGAGTTGAAGGCTTTTTTTTCTTTCTACAGTAGGAGTAAAGCAAAAAATATACAGATACAAAAGACTACATTTATAAGGACAATAAGATATATAGAATTGTTTTGCATAAAGTCCCATACATACAAGTATGGATGGATAGTTAGAAATTCAGACTTTCAGGTGTTGCTGTAGATAAAAGCTAATTTATTTGTGTAGTTTTATATTTTTTCTTTCATATATTTTCTTTTTATGGTTTCCTCAATATTTATGTTCTCTTAGTAGTGACGCATTTATAGATCTAAATGTTGTGATCATATTTAGATATTGTGAACCCAAGGCTGTACTCCTTCTACCAGGACCGAGGCTTAGACACGTGACGCCAGGACCACGATGTTTCAATTGTGGAGTAATAGGACAAATAGCCCTTTATTGTCCCCAAAAGGAAGAGCTAATGGATATTGCACTGGCTAGAACCCAATACTGTGTGAACTATGGATCTCAACCCTCAGACCACTGTCTTATGAAGGTAAACAGTCAGCCTGTATCACTAGGTTGGGCTCAGAGTGTCATTAAGGCATAATAAGACCCCAGCTCATCTCAGGGGATATAGCAGAGCAAACGGGTGTAGTAAACATTTGGTGTGCTCATGCTGATATGAAGGATAAGAAGGTGTATCCTGTAGTCAAGGTTAATATGCAATGAGGGGAAGCCCGCAATACCCCTACAGGTGGAGCTGATACCACACCTTCCTGAACCTGTGATATTAGAAACCGATTACCCTGAGTCAGAGACTCTGGTGCAAGAGACATGGAAACAGGGGACTCATGGTGGGAGAACGCTCCCTTTTCACAGACAGAAGATGAGTGGCCTCTTCCCAAAGTCCGAAAGAGCAAAAGGTGAAAGAGAGCAGAGAAGCACGAAACACAAATGGTCTTGCAACCTTACATAGAGAAACACATCTGGGGATCAGATAGGAATTTCAGAGCAGCACAAAGAGAAGAACCTCGGTTCTGGGAGGTGTGTAGCTTGGCTAATGAGCATCTCCAAGCGGTAGGTGTAGGAGGCTGGCCTGGCTTGTAGTGGGTACCAAGGGGTACTTACACTCTGTACCAGGTCCAGTTATCCCTTATTAGTGTAGAAGAGGTGTTTCTAGCAGCTTAGGCTGATAGAAGGTAGCTATAGCAGAACAGCTTAGGCTGAGCTAGGAGACATGCAAAGCTCCTACTATACCACTGGTGTCATATGCACAATATCATAAGAAAACACAATACACAGATATACTAAAAATAAAGGTACTTTATTTTTATGACAATATGCCAAAAGTATCTCAGTGAGTACCCTCACTATGAGGATACCAAATATACACAAGATATATGTACACAATACCAAAAATATGCAGTAATAGCAAAAGGAAGTAATGCAAGTAATGTAAAGTTACAGTAGATTGCAATAGGAGCACATAGGTATAGGGGCAACACAAACCATATACTCCAAAAGTGGAATGCGAACCCCGAATGGACCCCAAACCTATGTGAGCTTGTAGAGGGTCGCTGGGACTGTAAGAAAACAGTGAGGGTTAGAAAAATAGCCCACCCCAAGACCCTGAAAAGTAGGTGTAAAGTGCACCTATAACCCCCAGAGAGCACAAAAGTTGTGATAGGGGGTTTCTGCAAGGAAGACCAATACCAACAAAGCAACAACAGTGGATTTCCGGACCTGAGTACCTGTGAAACAAGGGGACCAAGTCCAAGAGTCGCGACAATGTCGAGAGTGGGCAGATGCCCAGGAAATACCAGCTGAGGGTGCAAAGAAGCTGCCACCGGATGGTAGAAGCTGTGGATTCTGCAAGAACGAAGAGGGCTAGAAACTTCCCCTTTGGAGGATGGATGTCCCACGTTGTGAAGAAGCTTGCAGAGGTGTTTCCACGCAGAAAAGACCGCAAACAAGCCTTGCTAGCTGCAAGGGTCGCGGTTAGGGTTTTTGGATGCTGCTGTGGCCCAGGAGGGACCAGGATGTCACCACTTGGTCGAGGAGACAGAGGGGGTGCCCAGCAAGTCAGGGAGCCCTCACAGAAGCAGGCAGCACCCGCAGAAGTACCGGAACAGGCACTTGGAACAGGAGTGAACCGGAGTCCACCTGAAGTCAAAAGGGAGTCCCACGACGCCGCAGGACAACTCAGAAGGTTGTGCACTGCAGGTTAGAGTGTCGGGGACCCAGGCTTGGCTGTGCGCAAAGGAAATCCTGGAAGAGTGCACAGGAGCCAGAGCAGCTGCAAATCATGCGGTACCCAGCAATGCAGTCTAGCGTGGGGAGGCAAGGACTTACCTCCACCAAACTTGGACTGAAGAGTCACTGGACTGTGGGAGTCACTTGGACAGAGTTGCTGAGTTCCAGGGACCACGCTCGTCGTGCAGAGAGGGGACCCAGAGGACCGGTGATGAAGTCTTTTTGGTGCCTGCGGTTGCAGGGGGAAGATTCCATCGACCCACGGGAGATT
Source organism: Pleurodeles waltl (assembly GCF_031143425.1). Taxonomy (NCBI): domain Eukaryota; kingdom Metazoa; phylum Chordata; class Amphibia; order Caudata; family Salamandridae; genus Pleurodeles; species Pleurodeles waltl. The sequence goes on from NC_090444.1 coordinate 1,759,346,924, forward strand.
TCTTCAGAGCTCTTGGTGCAGGAAGGAGGCAGGCTACCCCCAGAGCATGCACCACCAGGAAACAGGCGAGAAAGCCGGCAGGATGAAGCGATACAAGGTTGCAGTAGTCGTCTTTGTTACTTTGTTGCGGTTTTGCAGGCGTCCTGAGCAGTCAGCGGTTGATCCTTTGGCTGAAGGTGAAGAGGGAAATGCAGAGGAACTCTGGTGAGCTCTTGCATTCGGTATCTGAAGAATTCCCCAAAGCAGAGACCCTAAATAGCCAGAAAAGGAGGTTTGGCTACCTAGGAAGGAGGATAGGCTAGTAACACAGGTAAGAGCCTATCAGAAGGAGTCTCTGACGTCACATGCTGGCCCTGGCCACTCAGAGCAGTCCAGTGTGCCAGCAACACCTCTGTTTCCAAGATGGCAGAGGTCTGGGGCACACTGGAGGAGCTCTGGGCACCTCCCCTGGGAGGTGCAGGTCAGGGGAGTGGTCACTCCCCTTTCCTTTGTCCAGTTTCGTGCCAGAGCAGGGCTGGGGGATCCCTGAACCGGTGTAGACTGGCTTATGCAGAGATGGGCACCATCTGTGCCCATCAAAGCATTTCCAGAGGCTGGGGGAGGCTACTCCTCCCCAGCCCTGACACCTTTTTCCAAAGGGAGAGGGTGTAACACCCTCTCTCTGAGGAAGTACTTTTTTCTGCCTTCCTGGGCCAAGCCTGGCTGGACCCCAGGAGGGCAGAAACCTGTCTCAGGGGTTGGCAGCAGCTGTAGTGAAACCCCGGGAAAGGTAGTTTGGCAGTACCCGGGTCTGTGCTAGAGACTCGCGGGATCATGGAATTGTCTCCCCAATGCCAGAATGGCATTGGGGAGACAATTCCATGATCTTAAACATGTTACATGCCCATGTTCGGAGTTACCATTGTGACGCTTATACATAGGTAGTGACCTATGTATAGTGCACGCGTGAAATGGTGTCCCCGCACTCACAAAGTCCGGGGAATTTGCCCTGAACAATGTGGGGGCACCTTGGCTAGTGCCAGGGTGCCCACACACTAAGTAACTTTGCACCCAACCTTCACCAGGTGAAGGTTAGACATATAGGTGACTTATAAGTTACTTAAGTGCAGTGGTAAATGGCTGTGAAATAACGTGGACGTTATTTCACTCAGGCTGCAGTGGCAGGCCTGTGTAAGAATTGTCAGAGCTCCCTATGGGTGGCAAAAGAAATGCTGCAGCCCATAGGGATCTCCTGGAACCCCAATACCCTGGATACCTCTGTACCATATACTAGGGAATTATTATTTATTTATTTTTAAAATCTGTTTATTAAACATTATGCACACACAACAACACGTTTAGTCATTGATAATTTTCCAAACTGTTTACACATATTTATAAGTCATTGCAGCGCAGTTGCGCAATACAGTGCCAAGAACACCACTGAAAATTATGCAACTAATGAACTGAGGTCACAGCTAAACACCGCCAATATTATTCCTGATACTGGATACACCAATTGGAAGGTGGGAGGGATAAAGAGAAGATCCGATTATTGTGCATGGAGGTCGGGGCAACTCAATTGAGATGTTGGTTGTGAGGATAGAATAGGGCATGGAGCCGCTTCAGGGATAAACAAAAGAAGGCTTGAGGTGCATGAGGGCATGGCCCCAGCGTACGCCTCCGAAAATGCCACCTCATTACGTTAGGAGGGGGTATGAGGAGGTTGATGTACAGAATGGTTGAAGATGGGGCAGCTGAGGATAACATGCTGTAATTATTAAACAGAAGGATAGTGCCTTTGCCATTGTTGTTTTTTTTTTTTTAATTGTTTTTAAAAAAATATGTTTTAAGGGGGGTATGTGTCATCCCTATTTTCAATCGCTACTACAAAAGTGTCCCAGACTTCAGGGCTGTCCCGTAGCATGCCTTTGTATTGCAGTAAACGTAATGTCTGAGCTTCGGCTTGTGAGCTGCTGTGTAAGTCACGAAGCCAGGCAGAGTGAGATGGTACGTGTGGGGCTTTCCAGTGCGTGGCTATTAGGCGTTTAAAGACAACAAATGCCAAATCAATAAATCTGTGCAGATGTTTATCGCCTTTGGCGCGCTGTCGTATGCCAAGTAAACAAGAGTCTGGGGTGGGCGACAGAGTATGAGATGAAATGTCTGCTGTAGCATTTGTGACCCGATGCCAAGCCGAGTTTATGGGGCGACAGCTCCAGACCATGTGGTAGAAATCTGCTGCCGGAGTAGCACATCTAGGGCATGTCGGGTTTGCGCTCGGGTATATTCTTTGAATGCGGGCCGGAGATAAATATGAGTGGTGAATATAATTGAATTGGGTGTAACTGTCGTGCCGCGTGCTGCAACGCGAGCCGAACATTCGGCTCGGGCCGCACAACACGTCTGCAGGACGCGGCGCGCCCCCAGTCTACTGTATACCTTGCGAGGCCCCAGATTAGGCATGGGGCCTCGCTCTGTTTCTGTGCACCGCGTTTTTCGTGCCTCCTGACCCCTCTTACCTGTTCTTATTCTTTTCTTTTCTTCTTTTTCTGGGACATCTGGTTGTACCTTCCTTTATGTTTTTTCCCCTTTCCCATGTTACCTTTTTCTTCCCAGCATTCCTTGTTCCCTATTCTCTATGGTTCCTAGTCTATTCTATTCTATGTACTTTTCCCTATCTAAGATGGTGTCCTTTTACTTCCTGTTGGTCGTTTCCTGTTTAGTGGTATTTAAGGGATGTGTTTTCTTTCTTTCCTTGCGCTGCAACACTTTCTGTTTTGATGGTGTCTTCGCTCCTGATTCTTAGCCTATCGGTTCCGTATCTCGTCAATTCTGTGTATTACTTATATTTTGCCTCTGTTGATTCCTGTTCTTTTGTTCCTGTTTCAGGAATCTATCTGTTTGGAGTTTTTTTTCCCCTTTTTAGGTTTTTTTTCCCTCTGGCGCTATTTCTGAAGGGCACGGTCTGTTCTTGGCGTTTCCATTGCCTACAGCACCGTGGCTACCAGAAAGAGTCGCCCCTTTCTGTGCCAAAGCCGAACATTCAAACCCACGCCACTCGATCTGCGGATTCCAGGCGTAAGCAGCACGTGAGTCGTGACAGTAACGCAGACGGGGGTTGCGGGATATTAACTTAATCATTGTGAGAGCCGCAGCCCAAGTTTTTTGTGGTAATGGTGCAGGGAGGGCAGAGTCCCAGCGTGCTTTAGCGAGCGATAACGTATTGCAGACTTCAGCAAGCATTACTTTATATAGTTTAGTTATGATGCCTTTTGTGCTACCCATGGTAAGAATAACAGTGAGTAGTTGGGATTCGCGTGGTTCATTGTTGCCAGATCCCCAGAGGTTGTTAAGTAGCCGTTTGATGGCGCTGTACGTCAGAAAGGCTCCTGTGTGCATAACCCCAGCAGCCACTAGGTCCGCGAAGGTGCGCATTTTAGAGCTAGAGTAGTAGTCGCCTGCGTTTAGGGTACTTATGTCCCGCGTATCGTGGTTTAATGATAGTATTTGGGTGCTCCGCAACTGGAACAGTGGTAACAGAAGGGAGTAAGGAGGTGAAGGGGTCTTACTTTGAATGTATCTGCGCCAGCAGAAACGAGCTGCATCTAATAATATAAGTTTTGAGGGTAAGCGGTTAGGACCAGATAAGTGAGGACAGTAACGTTCGCGGGGCAAGATATGCCTGCAGCATTATATATTCGGGGGAGGGGGTTTCTTTGAGCCATGTAGATACCCACATCAGCTGAGAAGCTGCGTAATATCTCTCGAAGTTGGGCATGCCCAGCCCGCCTTCCTCTTGCGGATATTGTGCTGTAGCTAACGCTACCCTGCGTCTGTCCTTGCCCCAGAGTAAGTCGGTTAATAATGAGTGCAATTTGTTAAAAAACGACTGTGGTAAACATAGCGGAAGGGCAGTAAAAAAAATATAAAAACCTTGGAAGGATGAGCATTTTAGCTATCGCTACTCGACCCATGGGAGATAAGGGGAGCGAGCCCCAGAACGACATTGAGCTGCGAGTAGAGCTGAGTGCCCTATCGATATTACCTTCTTTCAGGTCAGCAATGGAGTGATAAATTTGTATCCCGAGATACTTAAAGGTAGTGTGTGACCATGGGAGTTGATATTGCGGTAATGTCATGTGAAGGTCTGTTGGTATGGGGGTGAGAGGAAAAGTACTTGATTTGGACCAATTGACGCGTAGACCGGAAGCCAGGGTAAAGGAGTCCAGCATTGATAGCACCCCAGCCATGGAGACGGAGTGATTACGCAGGTATATCAGGGCGTTGTCTGCGTATAAGTATATAATATGGTGTGTGTTGAATTCGGGGATGCCCCATAGGTGTGCGTATCTGTGTAGTTTAATTGCTAGTGGTTTCATGGCTATAGCAAATAATAAAGGGGATAATGGGCAACCCTGTCTGGTACCTCTGCCTATGGGGAACGCCTCAGAGATAGCATGACCATTTTTGACTTGAGCTGTGGGTTTAGAGTAGAGCGTTTTGATCCATCGGAGGAAACCGGGGCCAAATCCAAACGCTTTAAGTGTACGTAGAAGGTAATCCCAGCTCAACGTATCAAACGCTTTTTCAATGTCTAGGGAGAGGGCTACAGCTTTTGGTTCTGTGTTACTAATCATTATGTGGAGCAGTCTTCTGATGTTTAAAAAGGTGCTTCTCCCTGGGATAAAGCCAGACTGATCCGAGTGTATTAAACTTTCTAGATGGGGAAGTAACCTATTTGCCAATATTTTCCCCAATAGTTTACAGTCTGTGTTGAGAAGAGAGAGTGGCCTGATTTAATGTCTAGAGGGTCGCGGCCTGCTTTCGGGAGAACGACTATTAGAGCTTTGCGCATGGATTCTGGTAATAGTAATTTATTACGCGCCTCATTTAATACTTCTATGAGTGGCTGCAGAAGATGTGTAGCGTGGGAGTTAAAGTACTCTACCGGCAGGCCATCTGAACCAGGGGTTTTGCCGCGTGCCATCTGCGTTAGTGCTGTGCGCAATTCTTCTATTGTAATGGGACCATCCAAGGTGGTGACATTGTCAATATTATGTTGGTTGTGAGAGACAAATGTTAATATGTTAGTTAGTTGCTGCTCCGATGGGGGGGGAGGAGGTGTATATAGAGCACAATAGTATGTAGAGAAGGCGTCATTGATTTCAGATTGAGTGTTGACAATGACGCCGGAGCTTAAGCGTATTGCGCCAATAGGTGATGATTGCGAGGATTGGCAGGTCAGCCACGCCAGTAGTCTACCTGATCTATCCCCCTCAGCGTGTTGCCGTGTCATGAAGTGTCTGTAGTCATGTTTACACAGTCTAGTGTCTGCTTCTCTGTGGGCAGCTCTAAGCGAGTTCAGTCCTACTAGTGTGGCCTCACCTCTGGAAACCTCAATCTCCGCTTTGCGGAGCTTAACCTCCAGATCTTGTAGTTCTTTAGTGAGTATCTTCTTTACCCCCACTGTGGCTGCGAGGCAGTGGCCACGTATCACCGCCTTGTGGGTGTCCCATTCTGTAGCGCGAGATACAGTTGTTTTTATTTAGTGAGAAGTACTCAGCCAATTGTTTGGACATTTCTGCTTGGAAGGGGGGATCTAAGAGAGTTTCTGGCTGCAGTCGCCATGTTGGTATGCGAGTATGCATGTGGCCCCAGGCCATTATTGCGCATAGTGGGTTATGATCTGATATAGTGCGTGCCAGATATTCGGTACTGCACATTTTCTGGATTACGGTTGCGGACACAAAGATCATATCTATTCTGGTGTGTAACTTATGTACTGGGGAGTAATAAGAATATTCGCGGTGGGTGGGGTGACCCATCTTCCAGATGTCTGTTAAATCATTGTGAGAGGCCCATTTTGCTAAAGCTTGTGAGGCACGGTTGGATGGAGCCGCAACAAGAGGGGGGAACGAGCGGTCTATTTGAGTATCTAGAACGCTATTAAAGTCGCCCCCCCAAATGCACTCTAATGTGGGGTCGCTAAGACTGCCAGTGGTAAGCGTATTCAGGAAATCACTTTGACTAGAGTTAGGAGAATATAGCGCTACCAGCGCTAATGGGGATCCGTCCAGGACGCCTTCTAGTATCACATATCTACCTGCTGGGTCGCATTGTGTGCGAGATGTAGTAAATGGGACCCCAGGGGCAATCCAAATCACCACACCGCGAGCAAGGGAAGAGGAAGTGGTGCCGTGTAATTGTCCTTTCCATTTTAAGCGTGTGTTTTCTAATGTAGATTTAGAGAGGTGTGTCTCTTGTAGCAGGGCAATGTGTACTTGTAGTCTTTTAAGAAATGTATGAATCCTTTGCCGCTTTTTCGGTGCTGCCATACCTTTAATGTTCCATGTGAGTATCTTATATTTCAAGATTCCCCGTTGTGTTTGAAAAGCCATAATGCATTTGTAAATATAACTGAACCGTAAAGATGTTTGTCCGCCATATACTAGGGAATTATAAGGGTGTTCCAGTATGCCAATGTAAATTGGTGAAATTGGTCACTAGCCTGTTAGTGACCATTTAGAAAGCAGAGAGAGCATAACCACTGAGGTTCTGGTTAGCAGAGCCTCAGTGAGACAGTTAGGCATCACACAGGGAACACATACAGGGCACACTTATGAGCACTGGGGCCCTGGCTGGCAGGGTCCCAGTGACACATACACTAAAACAACATATATACAGTGAAATATGGGGGTAACATGCCAGGCAAGATGGTACTTTCCTACAGTAGGTCCTCAATTCTTTAAGTCAAAAGGGTTATTGTACCAAAAAGGGGAAAGACCAGCCTGCACAGCTCCTTATTCCCGAACCATTTAAAGATAAAGTCCTGCTTTTAGCCCACAGCCATCTATTGGGTGGTGCAGGGGTATTCCGGGCCCAAACAAAACAAGAAAGAGACCCTTGGAAGATTTTATTGACCCTGTATCTATAGTTGGGTCAAGAAGTATTGTTGTGAATCCCGGTCTGCTAGAAACGCAGCCAATATCAAAAACTCAGAAAGCCCACTGCTTCTCCTACCCGTGATAGATGAGCCCTTTACACAAGTAAGAATGAATATAATTGGACCCCTGATTCCTTCACGCAGTGGATGCCGGTACGTACTAGTAATGGTAGGCAGTCTCGTTATGCCAACGTAACACTACAAAAATCGCCAAAGCCATGTTAGAAATCTTCTCACTGTGGGTTTTCTCAAGGAAATACTAACAGACCAAAGTACTCTCTTCACTTCCAGACTCATGAAACAAGTGTGTGACTAGTTAGGATTTAAAGAAATCCGAACTGCTGTGTACCATTCCTAAATAGATGGTTTAGTGGAGCAATATAATGCTACCCTGAAAATCACGTTAAGGAAACTTCTAGAGCTAGAAGCTGGAAAAAGGGAGCAGATGTTACCATTGGCACTCGTCGCTATAAGTTGTAAGGAGCAAAGTAGCGCTGGATTTTCATCATTTGAGCTGTTGTTTGGTAGAAAGCCCCATACCCTGTTAGATATGGCCAAGGAAGCTTGTAGAAGAAGAGAAAGACTATACCAAACCGCTACAGGAATACGTTAACAGCCTAAAAACTCACCTTGGCCAAATACAGGAAATAGTAAGGACAAACCTAAAACAGACACAACAAACCCAAAAAGTACAGTATGACAAAAAAAAGCTAAACTCTGGGAATTCACAGTGGGTGATCTGGTGTCTCTCCTTTTACCCACCTCCGAATATAAAATGTTGAGCCAATGGCAGGGACTTTACACCACTGTAGAAAAAGTAACCACTGTGACATAAAGGGTGGACGTTAACAAGCAAAGGAAAGAAACACAGATACATCATGTGAATTTGTTTAAGAAACTGCAAGGCTCTATCCCTGTCCTTTTGGACTAAAAGAAGAGAGCGTAGGGTAGGGCATACAATGCATAGACCCAGAGATAGCCCCAGAGTCCTACCTTGGGGTGTTTTCCACAACCTCAGTGAGGACCCAACCAATACAACATTCCATCAGCACGGAACTAGGAAAAAAAGTACATCTTAAACCCTATCTGAAGTCCGCCAAGCCATTGACAAGGCGGTCCAGAAGTTTTTGTCAAAGGGAGCGATAAAGCCTTCCGTAAGGGAATGAAACTTGGTTGTTGTGTTAGTGCCAAAACCGGATGGTTGCATCCAATTTTGCATTGATTTTCGTGAGGTTAACAAATTCTCCAAGGTTGACACATACCCCCTCCCAAGCATGGATGAAATGATCAAGAGACTTGGACAGGCCCTGTACATCAATGCCCTAGATTTATATAAGGGGTATTGGCTTGACCCGACTGATAAGAAGACGGTGTTTCCAACCCGGGTGGGTTATACCAGTTCACTGCTCTATTGTTCGGGTTGAATGGGGCTCCTGACACCTTTCCGAGAATGATGAATACCATTCTAGGGCCCCATAGGGCTTTCACGACTGCTTATATTGATGATATAATCATTAATAGCCTGCTTGAACAGAACATATAAGACATTTACAGACTATGTTGCAAGCCTTAGGGTTTGTGGGTCTTAAGGTCAATCCCACAAAAAGTAATCTGGTGGCTAGACGTTTAAAGTGTCTCGGGATACTTACTGGAGGAAGGTCTGGTCCAATCCCAAGTAAAAAAGGTCTCTATCCTTCAAGTATCGTTCCCAAAAACAAAGAAAGAATTGCAAGTCTTCCTTGGTCTAGTTGGGTACCATAGCAGATTTATCCCAAGGAGTTCTCATTTAGCCACCCCATTAACCGACCTATTGAAAAGCAATAAGTTAGCCATCCAGAGTTTGGAACATCCTCCACAAACGGTACTGGAAGCCTTCCGGTCATTGAAACAGGCTTTGACCTCAGACCTGTACTTAGCAATCCAGACTTCTCAAGCAGATTCCTCCTACAAACAGATGAAATTGGGGTGGGGGGTAGGAGCAGTTCTACCCCAGAAGGACCCATAGTTCGTGGATGGAAGAAACTGGGGAACTAGCACTTCACCTGCCTATTCTTTTCCCAGTTTTTCTTTTCAGTTGCCTGTCTTACCCTTTTACTTACCGCAACATTCTCTTGTCTTTCCCTGTGGAAACTGGCAGCGACAACCCTCTTGAAGAATCTAAGGAGGAGAAGGGAATTTCAGCATTACCACCAACTGTGACATCAGGAGGACCAATCTCACCCAGTCGCACTATCATTAGAATAATCCATACAACACCAGTCTTGTTTGTACATAATTGGTCAATAAAAAGCCATCAAATTTCAGAGAAGCCTTCTAAGCTGTATTTCTGCCCATCCCTTGTACGGTAGTTTTTAAGATGTATTATCGTCCCGTTTAATACAGGGATCCAGTTTAAATAAAAAATATTTTAAGGTGTGCCACAGGTATATCCCTCATTATTTATGTTTTATTTTATTTATTTGTACAGTGCATTATACTTGGAGGTGTCAAAGCGCTAGAACCGGCATAGGGTGATGAAGTAAAGGGCACACTGCAGACCTTTAGAGGATAACCAGGTTTATTTGAAGACAGAAGTAAAGGAACAGGTCCGTTGAGGGAAGATGCACAGGATCAACTGACTCCAGGAGGTTCACGTCCTAGAACGTGGAATCTTCCTAGGTCAGCATCCAAGAGCATTCCATAAAAGAAGCTGAACACACTACATATCCCCCTTCTTTTCCCACAACAAGAAAATAAAAACAACAAAAATAAATTACTACACGTAAAACATGAAAATCAAAGGTATATATCCTAACAATCAGAAAAGTTAGAAATGTGTCCTAACACGTAATCTTTTAACCAACCAGGAGGTGTCACCTTCCTTTTCCCTTCTACAGACTCACACTGCTGCACACAATCAGATAAACACAAATCCCCATTCTCAGAGTCAACTGCAGAGTCACTCGCAGAGTCACAGGTCACACCTTCCTCCTCACTCAAAACACAATTATCAAGAATATGAGAAGACGCATCATGAACATTAACCTCATCTTCCAACCATTCTGCATTTTCCTTTTCACACCTCTTATTGTTAATATGAACACTGCCACATCCAAATTCCTGTCCATTCCTAAGTAGAACAATGCGCTTAAGATTCCACACCCTACCATCACTCAGTTTTACAGCATTATGTAAAACTTCCATAATTCGCTCAGGATTAAAATACTGGCTCTCACCCTTCTTTACCTTATTAGGTTTCTTAACTTTAACCCAATCTCCAACCTTGATTACCACTGACTTAACGTGATGGAGCTTGTCGTAATAAGACTTTGACTTCTCTCGAGACTTATCTAAATTATCCCTTACTTCCTCCAAAGACCAGTGTTGAATATCAGTCTTAACCAACCAAGCCGGGTTATGTTTGCATCTCGGACTTCTACCCCTCATAACAATGAAAGGGCTGAGTCCAGTAGTAACATTCTCCGTAATTCTATAAGCCCACACTGCTTTAAAAATGGCGATGTGCCAATCTTCTCCACCACTCATCGCACCCTGAATTATACCTTTAATGACTCTGTTAAACCTTTCTACTGCGCCATTGCCACTGGGATTGTACAATGAAGTGGTCTTATGCTCAATTCCCACTCTTCTAAAATACCTTTTAGCAGCATCTGACATAAACTGTACACCATTATCACTTAATAATTTAGAAGGAATACCTTCAGCAAGGAAAACCTTATCCATAAATTCCAACACACTGGTAGTATCTTCTCTTTCCAAAATACCAATTTCAGGCCATTTAGAGAACAAATCAATTATAACAATTACAAACTCTTGAGAGCTACCCACCGGACCAAAGAGATCAATAGCAACACAATCCCATGGTTGCTTAGGTATGAACGTTTGCTGCATAGGTGGTCTAAGGGTACACAAACTCTTGTCAGCGGAGGAACACACACGGCAAATTCTGACAAATCTTTCCACTGATTTGTCCACCCCATGCCACCAAAACAACTCCTTCACTACCGACTTAGTTCTGACGATGCCAAAATGGCCCTCATGACACAACTCTAAAATTGCTTCTCTAATACCCAGTGGAGGAATTATTTTATCACCCCTCCAAAGAACATTGTTCACAACAGAGAGTTCATTTCTAACTACCCAAAAACTTCTACATAATTCAGACATCTGATCCTTCTTGGGCCATCCTTCTAAAACGTATTTCAAAACGGACAGTAAATCGGTGTCTACTTCCATTTCCTTCCTCCAACTATCTTCACTAAGAGCAGGACTACCTGAATCTTGTACGAGAGCCACACTCCACTCACACCAAGGGTCATCAACACACCTTTCCAGCAAATTAGGCAATCTGGAAAGGCAATCCGCCATTACATTACTTTTGCCAGGTACATACACAATACGATAAATGTAATCCTTTAAACACATGGATAACCTTGATATCCTAGCTGAAGCTAGTACACTTCCTTCACTTGTAAGCAGTTTAATTAAAGGTTTGTGGTCGCACCGAATAGTTACGTCTTTTCCCCACACAAATGCTCGGAAATGCTCCAAAGCCCAAGCACAGGCTAAGGCTTCCTTCTCTATAACCGAATACTTCTCTTCTGATGGGGACAGTGATCTGGAAGCAAAAAGTATAATACTTTCCTTACTATTACTATCCCTTTGAGACAGGACAGCACCTAGACCCTTATTACTAGCATCAGTGGTAACAAAGGTATCTAATTTTGGGTCAAAACTTTCCAAACATGCTGCTTTACTCAAATCCCTTTTCACGTTCTCAAATTCTTTATTGCATGCATCACTCCACGTGAATGGAGAGTTTTTTTTTTTAGTAACCCTCTTAAGTTATAAACCTTGCTGGCAAAATTCGGAATAAATTTGGCACAAAACTCCGCCATGCCCAAAAATGATCTAACCTCATCCTTAGATATAGGAGATGACACCCCCACTATAGCATCCACCAAGGATGCCTTAGGTTTAACACCCTCACCACTTATCTCATGACCCAAATATTCCACACTCCTTTTCGCAAACTTGCACTTACTCAATTCCACAGTCAATCCTTTATCACCTAACACTTCCAACACATGTTCCAACCGCTCATCATGCATACTCTTATCTTTCCCGAAGATTAATATGTCATCTTGAAAGCACATAACCCCTTTGATTTTCCCCAAAAGTTTGTGCATTATACGTTGAAAAACTGCTGCAGCAGACGCAAGACCGAAGGGCATCCTCTTATATTGAAAGCATCCAAAGGGTGTAATGAAGGCGGTCAGGTTTTTGGAATCTTCAGATAAGGGAATCTGATGATACGTGGATGACAGATCAATAGTAGAAAACCAGCACGCTCCTTCCAGGCTAGAAACCATTTCCGTAATCTTGGGTAAAGGGAACCGATCAATCAGAATGTTATTATTTAAGTATCTTAAGTCCACACATAAACGGATTTTCCCATTGCTGCGCCGAGCTATTACTACAGGCGAAATCCATTCAAAGCTTTCAATTGGTTCTATCACATCCATTAATACCAATTTATCTAGCTCTTTTGAAACTTCTTCTCTGATCATGATCGGCACAGTTCTGACTTTATGAATTTTAGGTGCAGCCACCTTCTTTAAAATGATTTTGTGCTCGAAACCAGAAAGTTTCCCCAACCATTTACTAAAAACCTTGGGAAATAAAGCTTCAATCTTGGAGGTCAAAGAATCTTCGTCATCCACCATTAAGACTTTTTCTTTTCCGTTAGGATCCAGGATCATTTGCAACTGTCCTTGGTCCTTCCATCCCAGAACTGACGGCCCTTTTTTAGCCACATATAGTTTTCCACTGGTGCTCCTGTTCTTAAATGAAAACGTTAACCATCTAAAACCTAACAGTTCAATCTTTTCTCCTGTGTAACTTTCCGGTTGAATGTCTGGAGGAGCAAGCTGATTGCCAATTTTTTCCACGAAAGTTTTGTTCCACACACCTTCATTTACAATTGTGAAAGGTGAGCCTGAGTCAGCATACATTGTAATTGGTACTCCACCAATATACATATTGCAAACGGGTTTATCCTTGGTGTTTGCCTCCATTATATTGAGAATGAAATTCTTATCCTCATCAATTCCTCTAGGTTTTTCTTCCATTATCTCCTTAACAACGTCATCACTCTCATATATACATTTAACTATTTTCTTTTTAGTTTTACAAACTTTTGCAAAATGGCCCACAATTCCACATTTGCTGCACTTCACCTTCAAAGCTGGGCACAATTTGGAGTAAGCTAAGTGATCCTTGTTATCACATCTGTAACATCTTCTTTCAGGTTCCCCACTCTGTAAGCCCTTGCGATTGGTCACTTTATAAATGCCATCCTCATTTTTTCCAGTAGATTTTAGTTCAGAAAAACATCTTTCAGAGATCTCTGCCTTCCTTACAATAGCTAGAATTTCCTCTAGAGAAGAGTCACCATTAACCCAAAGTCTTTCCTGAATAGATTGATTGTTGCAATGCATGACTACCTGATCTCTAATAAGTTCGTCATGAATTGTCCCAAATTTACAGTCAAGAGCCAGTTTCTTTAAGTCTGCAACGTAGTCATCCACCTGCTCATTTTTTTCTTGTTTCCTTTGGAAAAATTTATAACGGACAATTTCCATACAGACTTTTGGAGCAAAATATTTATCAAGGTCTAGCATTGCGGAATTGAAAGCACACACATCTCCACTTACAGGGTTTTTGGACATCTTATTATATGTTTTTAGACCCATTGGGCCCAAAGAATGCAAAAGGATCCTCTTTTTCTGTTCTGCGGACATCTTGTTATCAACATCAATAGCACCTAAATAATTTAAAAAATAGTCCTTCCACTCCAGCCATTTGATGGGCGGTGAATTACCAATGGCCCAAAATACTTGTGGGGGAACGATGGTAAAATTGGCTTGCGCCATATCAGAGACCAAAGATAAGGATATGTCCAACTCCTCCCTTCCCGGACCTGTTCACAATATAAATATTACAGCCCTTAACGGTAGGATAGACCCTCTGTTACCTCCTACTTTCTTAAAAAAAAATTATATGGTCTTACTTCTTCTTTCCCTTTTTTTTTTTCCTTGGATTGAGTCCTTCGTGTCAAGAACACACGAAATCCCTCGTGAACGCTGAATCCTTAATAACCGGAAGGAATTAGTCTTCGCGTTTTTATAAGGACGCTCGAAGAAGTGCAGGCCGAAGTAAATGTCTCCGTCGCCTAGGAAACAGTAGCGGAAGCAGCCTCCGTGCTCCGCGTCTCCGTGATAATGATTATTTACTAGCTAGCGTCTCCGTCTCCTAGGAGACGCTAGCAGAAAAGGGCCCCCAGCGTGTGCGTAGCAGGGAAAGTGCACACGAAGCGAAGTGCACGTGAAGCGCCTGCGTCTGTCTCCTCAGCGTTGCCAAGAATACGCTCGAGAGACGCGACGCGCGCTCCACCTTAACTGCCCTGAAAACTGGTTAAAAAAAATGATAAATAAAATAAACTGAAGACGTCAAAGTTCACCAATAGTCCCGCGACGGCGGATCCGGTCAGGAGGTACCACAGGCTCGGCACAGGAAAACAAGTGCACAAGATCCAATCTTTTTAACCAAAGATCATGCGAAAATTCATTGAAGTCAACAACCACGTCGCCAAATTGAAGTAAAGGGCACACTGCAGACCTTTAGAGGATAACCAGGTTTATTTGAAGACAGAAGTAAAGGAACAGGTCCGTTGAGGGAAGATGCACAGGATCAACTGACTCCAGGAGGTTCACGTCCTAGAACGTGGAATCTTCCTAGGTCAGCATCCAAGAGCATTCCATAAAAGAAGCAGAACACACTACAGGTGAGGAACAGACTCCAGGAAGCAAAGAACAAGCTATCACGGGAGGAAAAAGTAATGTTTTCAGCTGCTTTCGTGAAGCGATGTGAGAAGTGGGTTGTGTGTTCTACAGCTTGGCTGCAGTGACTGACTAGGAGTGGCCACCCCACCTGGTTTTCTGGAAACAAGGTACAGCCTTCCTAATAGAAGAGGATCTCAGTAGTCTCTTTAAGGGTGTACCACTGAAAAGCTGTTCTCAAAGCCAGGTGCCCTTGGAGATGAAGACCCTTGTGTACCAAACACATGGTGTTGAAGTTTACCCGTTTCTTGATTGGAAGCCAGTGCATCAAGTAACTGCCCTTCCTGACAGTCATGTTTTGGTATATCCAGAACACAGCAGGCAGCTGTGTTCTGAATGACCTGGAGCCCTTTCAAAGCAGACTTGTTAATGTTTAGATACAAAGAATTACAGTAATCAAGGTGCGAGGTGATAAGCACAGTGACCACTGCCACTCTCAGTTCGATAACTATAAAAGGGAAGACTTTTCGTAAGATTTTGATGATGTAGAAGCAGGAACTCCTCCGTCCTCTTAACCTGTGTGTCAAACGTGAGAGTATTATCGAAGATCACCCACAGGGTCTTAGCTGAAGCAACCAGATGAGGGCGGGGAGCACATATGGTACCTCAGGTTTCATTAAAATGTAGTTAAACAATAACTGGATGTTTAGAAGTACCTTGGCACCATCATACTTTAAAAAGTGCTGACATGTTTTTGCATGCTCTGGGAGCCCGATAATTGGTCAGGAGCCTCAAAGCAAAAAGGATCCCTCACTCTAAATCTATTAGCGTATGTTAGTTTATGTATGTATATTTTGGAAAGACTGGAATTTCCTACCTATCCTTATTTGAATTTCAAGACCTAGGGTACAAAAACAGATACTTTGTTTTTTCACATGTTAATCATACAGAGCCACAGCTTTTCATCCAGAAATACAGGCAAAAATATTAGAAATGACTTTTGATCGGGAGAATCTGTTTAGGTAAACATGTTGATGATGCCCTTCAATCTAACAAGATGGACACTTACATTGCACGTTCCCTGGGTATGTTGCAACAGTGTTGTTTTCAATCCTTTCAAGGAGGCCGAGGAAGACGCCATTTTATGCCCATAACATCTAATCAACAATACAGATACCAACCCTATTCCCCACAGGGATATCACTCTCAATATGTGTCACAACAGCAATACAGAACCACTTTGGCCTCTGCATGTTCACGGAAGCCTGCGCATATCACATCTTCTGGCAGGGAGAAAAGCCCAAGGGGTCTTCAGGTGCCAGTGACAATTTGCAGAGACAAGTCGCTTCAGTCTGTCATCACCAGCATCTAGGAAAACATCTTTCCAAATTTTACATCATTGGAAGAGCATCTCTTAAGATAAATAGGTGTTAGACGTGATACAACATGGGAATACCCTCGAATTTGTCCAAACACCCTCCTCATAAGAGATTTCATAGTAATCTGACTCTTCTAAAGTAGGAAATTGATTTGCTTATCTCCAAGGATGTGATAGAGGAAGTTCCATTAATACATCGCAACAGGGGCTTCTTTTCCAACTTCTTTCTCATCAAAAAGAAGTCAGGGAAATGAAGACAATTTATGGATCCGAGGCTGTGAACTAATACATGTAGAAACACCCTCTCACAGGTATATCTTTACTGGAGATTTTACAGCTGTTAAATACGGAGGCTTATATGACGTCTTCAGATCTCCTAGATGTGTACTTTCATATTTCCATACATTGGATGTTTACAAGGTTTGAGGTGGCAGTGTGCCATTACCAATTCAAAGTGCTTCTCTTGTGGCTGTGTCCGGCTGCCATACCTGGACGACTGACTCATCAGTGGCCCCACGTTACACTCAGCAAAAAGATCTACTTAGGCCTGTTTTCGGGTATTCAGAAAATGTAGATCTAAAATTAAACAAAGACTCCCGAATTCCATTCAGATTGTTGGTTTTCCTGGGAGCAGTCCTGGATACTAACGTCTCCAAAGCATACCCAACTACAGGAAGAATTCAATGCATAACAGCAAGCTTCTTTCTCAAGAACAAAGTTCACTTCTTTTCGGACGTTCAAGTCAATGTTGTGAATTATGTTGTCTTTCATTTTGTTAATTCCAAATTTCTTAATGTGCATAAGACCTTTACAAGAGTAATCGGATGCACAATGGGTTCAAGCCCAGGCACCTTTCGAAGCTACAATCACAATTACCCACCTATGAAACTTGCGATGGCATGGTAGGGAAAAATAGAAAATATCTCCCCGTCCTATTCGTTCCTTTGCAGCGCCTTAGGGTACGGACAACAGATGCTTCCCTAGGGGGTCGGGGAGCTTACATGCAGGACCTAAGGATTCACAAAAAAGGGTCTACTCGAGAAGAAAAGATACACATCAATCTTCTGGAATTGAAGGCTGTTTTTCTAGGCCCCAATCCTTTTTTCCCCAGAATAAGCAATTCCTGTGTCTTGGTAAGGGCGAACAACAACACAACTATGTTCTATCTCAACAAACAGGGAGAAACAACATCAAAGGTCTTGTGTTCTCAAGCCCAGCATATATGGGAATGCTTGTTTGCTCACAATATCTCATTATAAGTGGAACATTTCCCTAGAGCAGAGAACGAATGGGCAGATTCCCTGAGCAGAACTGCAAAACAATGCCACAAATAGGAACTAAATCCGCAACAGTTACTCCACATTTTCCATCAGTGGGAACCCCAAATCTAGATTTAATTGCAGCTCTTCAGAACACAAAATGCAAGATGTATGCAAACGGGTTTCCTCAGAAAAAGTATTTGAGAAATGCATTTCATCTAGCCTGGACAGGAATGTCCGCTTACGCTTTTCATTCTTTTCCCCTGATTCCAAAAATTATTTGAAAAATTAAACAAGAGCCATGCCGCCTCATTCTGATAGCACCAGCGTGGCCAAGACAATACTAGTTCAGAGAGCTTCTTCTCATATCAGAATGTCCACACATTCAGTTCAAACCTACAAAGAACCCCCGTCCATGAACCAAGGCCAGATTGATCACCCACAAATACATTCGCTCAGCCTGTCAGCTTGGCTCCTCACAACAACGAATTTGAATGACTGAATATACTAAAGAATTGTAAGACAATTCTATGTCAGGACCGGAGGCGAGGATTATGTGTACCTTTTTCCACTTTATTTAATAGCAGCCGAGCATTCAACAATAAAACTAGTACTCCCATGGCAGCTAGGGAAGTGGAGTACGTTAACAACCAATAAAAAGATGTATTTATAACCAATCGGGAACCGGCAGTCCATAATATAGCCCATTGTTTGTTTCTCCTCCTCCTCATTCTTCCCTGCTCGCAGCCAAGATAAGTTGACTTTCCCTTCTACTCTAGTTTGTTTCAATTATTTGTTGTTTCTAATCTTCTTTTCATTATTGTTGTAGTAGAATCTGTTTTATTGCCTCGTGGGAGCGTTCTAGCTCCTTCGCGAACGTTTCCTTTTGGTGCACTTTGAGCGAGGGTCTAATGACTGACAGATGGCACTCGTTTAGACCGCTCGCACAATACCAGATACTCTGAGGCAGACCGCTGCTTCGGTTTCCTCACAATAGAACACAAAGCTTTGCACCTCTTCTCAGTGCGTTCTGCTCAGCCCGCCTGGAGAGAGAAGCCATTATTGAAATAAGGGTCTGTACTTAATTCTAACATTCTGAACGCCTCGTTTTTGATTCAAGGGGTCTGTATTGTTTATTTTTTTTTACACCCTATTGGGTCTGTATTCTGCCTTATTGGCCTATTGTGGGACACACTCCCAGGCAAATGATATACTTATATATTTTATATTTTTAACCCCTTTTAAATATATTGTGCACCAGGGTGAGGTGTCCCTGGTGTAGCCCTTTGACATAATGAGGGAATTTACACTCTTAAAGATATATGCTGACACCCAGCTTCTTAATTATATATCTGCCTAATTTAATTAATCTTAATTTAATTATAATCAACCCTTATACATATTATGGAACTTAATGATGATGAGGAGTTTCTTACACTGTTAATGTGTCTATCTACAGGACAGTTTTGGAAGCAATAGGTCCTCTTGAGGAAAGGCTGGCACAACAAATAGCACATGAGTGAGCAAAATACACAGCCTCTAATCTGACTCCCTCAGCCCCTCCTGCCTCTAATTATTCCTTCCCTTCCTCTGACGCTACTCCAGCTAATTGTCCTTGCAAAGCAGGTGTTGATCGAGATGTGTTTGATCGTGTCGAAAATTCCCTTTCCTTAGATACAACAAGGTTCCATTCCTTGTCCCTGCAATATACTGATCCCTCTGGGGGTCAGGGTGGTGCCGCTAGTCCATCCAGACCTTGGCTTCCTTCCCTTCCTAATCCCGCTCTTAACATCTCCTCTCCTGCAATTTCGGATATGTTAGATCCAGATGAAATTGGCCATCCTAAGTCTTCCACATGGGTTCCGCCCAAGAAAGTAGCGATTTATGTGGCAGGGTGCATTCAGTAACCACTAGAGAAAGAATCCCGTAACTGCCTCAAAGCTGAATGCCCCTGTCCTTCCTTGGCAGACAAAGTCGCCATGACTCCTGAGTTGGACCCCAGGATGTCCACATTCTTGCAAAACTTTATAAGAGATCCTAAAAAATGAATTGATAGACCATGGAGGGCATGTCAAGATAAACTTCTGGATGTCCTAGGCGCTTTAACAAAAATCATTGATATGGCTGAAGATGCTAAGTCTTCTGGTGCATTAATTTCTCCTGAAGTCCTCTCAGGATGGGCACATCGTGCTATTATTTTTTGGGGGAGCGCAAACTGTGCTCTCTACAGAACGTTCACAGTTAATAAAAGTGGAGCCTAAGCAAGGAGATCTGGCTGAGTCTGAAGAGGGTGCTGTGGCTCAGGGAGGATTACTTGGAGAACCCTCCATAAAGAAATTAGGGAAGTTCGTAAACACTTTCACTTCCTTGGATAAGGCACAGTCTTCTATGAAGAGAGTGTTTTCCTCTTGAATTTTCCATGGGGCCGCTTGGCCGGCCGCGCTCAACCACTCATCTCTTTAAAGGACAAGGCTCCAGGCAAGGACAATTTCAAGACCAAACCCGGTTTGTCAATTTCTACCTAACTAGAGGTAGACGCTTCAGGCATCGAGGTGGTAGAGAATCTTCAGCAGCATCCTATTGGGGTAAGTGTTATCCCTTCTTCCCTTCTAAGAGTAGGGGGGTGTTTGGCTAATTTTATCAAGGCATGGAGACAAATAACAAAGGATGCCTAGGTCTTGCAGACAATAAAAGGATTCCAGATAGAATTTATTGCGACTCCCAGACAGATCTCACGCCCGAGTCCTCTTGGGTTTTATTCACAGGACATCATTTTGGTGGATGTGGAGTTTGCAGCATTGGTGGACAAAGGGGCTATTTTCCAGGCAGTACTGCATCCTCTGGTGTTCATAAGCAATCTGTTCCTGGTGGACAAAGCCGATGGGGTCGGTGACCAGTAATCAATTTGAAGGAATTCAACGAATGGCTCATTTATTGTCATTTCAAAATGGAGGGATACACCTTCTTCGCAATGTATTGCATCCTCTAGATTGGTTGGTTCGTCTCAACTTAAGGCGCTTATCTCACTATACCTATTTTTCCACCAAACAGCTGTTTTTTTTCAGTTCGCTTGGCAAAATCAAACATTCGAGTTCACTACCCTTGCATTCGGTCTATCCTCGGTGCTGTGGTGCTCCACAAAGGTCCTCAAGGCTGTTGTGGAACATCTCCGAGCGCAAGGGATACGACTAATTGTTTACCTTGATGACATGTTACTTTTAGCCCAATGTCCCAGACATCTTTCTGCCCAACTGCAAGTGACAGTAAACTTGCTACAAGACCTAGGGGTTGTCATAAACAAGTCCAAATTTCTCTTAACCCCTTCTCAAAGGGTGGTCTTGCTAGGTTTCACCATAGATTCGGTTTCAGCTACTCTAAGTCTTCCATCTTGCAAAAGGGTGAAAATACACCACGAATTGCGTGGTACTCTAGTAAAACAAAAGGTTTCCTTTCAACAAATTGCCCGCTTGGTAGGGCTCCTTTCCTCTTCTATTCAGGCACTTTTTTCCTAGTCCTCTACATTACTGTGCTCTTCCTGGTGGACAAAGCCGATGGGGTCGGTGACCAGTAATCAATTTGAAGGAATTCAACGAATGGCTCATTTATTGTCATTTCAAAATGGAGGGATACACCTTCTTCGCAATGTATTGCATCCTCTAGATTGGTTGGTTCGTCTCGACTTAAGGCGCTTATCTCACTATACCTATTTTTCCACCAAACAGCTGTTTTTTTCAGTTCGCTTGGCAAAATCAAACATTCGAGTTCACTACCCTTGCATTCGGTCTATCCTCGGTGCTGTGGTGCTCCACAAAGGTCCTCAAGGCTGTTGTGGAACATCTCCGAGCGCAAGGGATACGACTAATTGTTTACCTTGATGACATGTTACTTTTAGCCCAATGTCCCAGACATCTTTCTGCCCAACTGCAAGTGACAGTAAACTTGCTACAAGACCTAGGGGTTGTCATAAACAAGTCCAAATTTCTCTTAACCCCTTCTCAAAGGGTGGTCTTGCTAGGTTTCACCATAGATTCGGTTTCAGCTACTCTAAGTCTTCCATCTTGCAAAAGGGTGAAAATACACCACGAATTGCGTGGTACTCTAGTAAAACAAAAGGTTTCCTTTCAACAAATTGCCCGCTTGGTAGGGCTCCTTTCCTCTTCTATTCAGGCACTTTTTTCCTAGTCCTCTACATTACTGTGCTCTTCAATGTCTGAAGGCAGCTCATCTTCGCAAGGGCCTGACATACTCTCAAAAGGTACTTCTCTCGCAAGAAGCTGTAGAGGAAATTCAGTGGTGGCTTTCGCACATAGAAGCCTGGAACGGCAGAGCAATCTTCGGTTCGGCTCTGGATTTCATAATTGAATCAGATGCCAGCAGATCAGGTTGGAGTGCTGAATGTGGACATTTCTCTACCGGGAGGACATGGTCCTCAGAGGAATAATGGCTACATATAAATTGTTGCGAGCTTTTAGCTAGTTCATTTGCAGTCAACTGCTGGACCAAAGACTCAATAAAATTGTGTGTTCTCCTAAAGATGGACAATATCTCTGCAGTCCGCTATATCAGTCACCTAGGAGGCACCCGATCCAAGGCACTCTCCAATCTGGCAACCAGTTTTTGACTATATTGCCTGGATCATCAAATTTCGGTCACAGCACAATACCTTCCGGGCAATCGGAATCAGATTGCAGATTTTCATTCCAGACACATCAGAGACTCCAGCATGTGGAAACTCCATCCAGATGTGTTTTCTCGTCTTATGGACCTACGGGGTCCGTTTACGGTGGATCTATTTGCATCCAGATTAGATCACCAACTACACAGATTTTTCAGTTGGAGACCAGATCCGTTGGCAACTGCCACGGATGCTTTCCTTCAGGATTTGAGACAAGAGAGAGCTCACACTTTTCCTCCCTTTGCAATGATTACTCGAACGTCTGCCCAGGTACTTCGTCAATCAGCAAGCATAGTAGTGATCACTCCAATTTGGAAGTCTCAAGTTTGGTTTCCAGTTCTGCTGGAACTTTCTTGGGATTTCCCAGTCCGACGACTCCCGTTTCCTTCGCTGCTTCTCAGTCTAAACGAAATGCCTCATCAGATGGTTCTAGAAGGCTCCCTATCTTTGATGGCGTGGTGAGTTTCCAGGGACGATGGTCAGTCCCCAGACTTTCGCAACAGGCTGAAGAGCTATTATCCAAAGCATGGGCTCCCAGTACCTCTAAATGTTACAGATCAGCATTTGGTAGATGGGCCCCTTGGTGTTGGCAAAGGAATTTCAATCCCGGGGAAGCAGATGTAGTCCATGTTCTTAATTTTCTAGCGGACCTCACGTCAAGAGGCCTTGCGTATCGTTCTGTTAACTCTTACAGATCCGCTATTTTGTCTGGACATACTTTGGTGGATGGCTTCCCTTTGGTAGAACATAAACTAGTGTGTCGTCTTCTTCGAGGCACAAGGCTCTCTTTACCTCTTGAACCCCGCTATTCATCCCTTTGGGATGCCAATCAATTGCTGAACCTCTTTTTGTCTGGCATCCTAACCAATAACTTTCCTGAAAGGAACTTTCCGCTAAATTAGCCAAGCTTCTTTGTTTAATATCTTGTAGAAGAGTTTCTGATGTCTGTGCTTTAGATAACTCAAACGGAACTTTCTCTCCTTCGGGAGTCTCCTTTACGGTAAGTAAGACCAATACCGGAGTAATCTCTTAATCCTGCTTTCCCAGATGTCCCAAAACACTGTGTCGTGCGCTGCGTCAAGGCATATGAGGAGATGTTTTCAGAAAGTCGACCTCTGGGAAAACGACAACTCCTTATTGCATTGCGCAAGCCTCATAAAGCAGTTACCTCTCCTACCACTGCATGGTGGGTTCGTTGGGTCATGCAGGAGGATGGCATTAGCCATTCCCTCTTTGGTGCTCACTCCACTCATGGAGCTATGACTTCTAGAGCATTTAACTTAGGTGCTTCTTTGGAAGCTATCATGAACACAGCAGACTGGTTTTCAGACTCCACTTTTAAGAGGTTTTATTTTAAACCAGTTTTAGATATGGCTCAATTAGTTGTGGAAAAGCTTTGAACTAGCATAATCCTCGCCTTCGGTCCTGCCATAGAATGAAAAATTTCATAGCTATCGTAATGGAAAGTTTCAATTCTATTAAGGACTCGAGGCGAGGATTATCCCACCCTAGTCACCTTATAAATATTTCAAATTTAAAGAATACCTCCCCGTATTTAGTAAGTGATTTCTCATTATGTTTCAGCTTTCATATGTCAAATATGTTTGATTCAATTGCTATATACAACTGTTAACTTGATAGTCATTTCTATAGGACATTCCTTTCAAAGTTTCAAATACCTTGTTCCTTTTCAAATTGTATTCTTTCTTCTTAGGATCTGAAACAGTGAAGCAAGATAAATAACAATGATTCTCAACCTGGTTCGTGTGACGAAAGAGGAGGAGAAACAAACAATGGACTATATTATGGACTGTTTGTTCCTGATTGGTTCTAAATACATGTTTTTATTGGTTATTAACGCACTTCAATTCCCGAGCTGTCATGGGAGTAGTAGTTTTATTGTTGGATGTTCGGCTGCTATTAAATGAAGTGGAGAAAGATACGCATAATCCTTGCCTCCGAGTCCTTAATAGAATTTAAACTTTCCATTACGATAGCTAGGAAATTCAGCATTCCCGAGCGGATGCCACAAGTAAATACTATAGCTAAAATGGAAAACATTTTGTTTTTGGTATGTTAGTAACAATCTGCACCCCCTTAAATCCTCTCCAGATCAGATACTACCTTACTTACTCTACCTGGCAAAGTCAGATCTAGCTCATTCCTCCATAAAAATGAATCTGGCAGCTATTTCAAGATTTCAGAGCTAAAGTACAGAAGTCTCATTATGGTCCCATAGGTGAATCAAGAAGCTCAGGTCTTTTTTTTTATCCTTCTTCAATGAATAACCCAGTGACCTGGCAGCTAAATTCCGCTGTTGCAGCTCATGAAAAGTCCGTTGGAACCTATCCATAAGGCAGACATAAACTATGTATCATGGAAAGTGGCTCTTCTGTTGGCCCTCACCTCTGCTGAGAGGATAAGTGAAATTCAAGCATTTACAGTTAATGAACCTTACTTGCAATTCAAGGATGACAGAGTTCTAATAACCCCTTTGTTGCCAGGCCTCTTCCCCCTCCACCCCCCAATACATGGTGAGCCTTTTTTTGGCTATTTGGGGTAGTTTGCCCTTAGGCCCTCATAACTTTTTGTTCACCCAAGCTATCCATGCCAAATTTCTGTCCTTTGTAAAAAACATCCTAGGGATTCTAAACGTGCCCAGAGTATGTGGGTTCCCCTGGAGGAGACCAAGAAATTTGCCAAAAGATAGCTAAAAAACCTTTTTTCAGAAAAATTGGAAAAAAGGTCTGCAGAAGAAAGTGTGTGTGTTTTTTTCCCTGTAAACGGCATCAACAAAGGGTTTGCAGTGCTAAAAGAAATTACCATTTTCCCAGCTTTCATGAACAGCCAGACTTGAATCAGAAAACCACATTTTTCAACACCATTTTGGCATTTTACCTGGACATACCCCATTTTTACTATTTTTTGTGCTTTCAGCCTTCTCCCAGTTAGTGGCAGAAATGGGTGTGAAACCAATGGTGGATCCCGGACAGCTAAACATTTCTGAAAAGTAGACAAAATTCTGAATTCAGCAAGGGGTCATGTAGGTAAATCCTTCAAGGTTTTCCTACAGAAAATAGCAGCTGAAATAAAACAAAAATTTAAATTGAGCCGCAATAAACTGCCATTTCTGCCCATGTTTTCTTCTGTAACTTTTTCCTGCTATGGCAGATTTTTTAAAGAAATATACCGTTATGTCTGCTGGACTCTTCTGTTTGCGAGGATATATAGGACTTGTAGGTTCATCAAGAACCTTAGGTACCCAGAGCTAATAAATGAGCTGCACTTTGCAATGGGTTTTCATTGTATACCAGGATAGAGCAAGTAATTTGGTAAAATATAAAGATTGAAAGATACCTTTGTATTTCCAAAATGGGCACAAGATAAGGTGTTGAGAAGCAGTAGTTATTTGCACATCTCTGAATTCGGGGTTACCCATACTAGCATGGGAATTCAAGGGCATTTCTCAAATACACTTCTTTCTTACACACTGGCTTACATTTGGAAGGAAACAATGTAGATAAAGACAAGGGGCAATAACACTTGTTCTTCTATTCTATGTTTCCCCAAGTCTCCCGATAAAAATGGTACCTTACTTTTGTGGGTAGGCCTAGTGCCCGCGTCAGGCAACGCCCAAAACAAAAACATGGACACATCACATTTTTACATTGAAATCTGACGTGTTTTTGGAAACAGCTTAGCTGTGGATTTTGGCCTCTAGCTCTGCCAGCACCTAAGGAAACCTAGCAGACCTGGCCATTTTTTAAACCTAGACACCTAGAGGAATTCAGAATGGGGTGACTTGTGGGCCTCTTACCAGGTTCTGGCACCCAGATTCCTTTGCAAACCTCAAAACCTGTCTAAGAAAACACTTTTCCCTCCCATTTCGGTGCTGCAATGTTCTGGAATCTGAGAGGAGCCACAGATTTTCTTCCGATGAAAACGGTACCTCACTTGTGTGGGTAGGCCTAGTGCCCGCCACAGGGAAGGGTAGAAAACACAACATTGGACACATCAAATTTTCCTTATAAAAACTGACTTGTCTTTTGCAAAGTGCCTCGCTGTGGATTTTGGCCTCTAACTCATCCGGCACCTAGGGAAACCTAGCAAACTTGGGCATTTCTGAAAACTAAACACCATGGGGAACCCAGGATGGGGTAACTTGTGGAACACTCTCTAGGTTCTTCCACCCAGAATCCTTTGCAAACCTTAAAATCTGTCTAAGGAAACACTTTTCCCTCTCATTTCGGTGCTGCAAAGTTCTGGAATCTGAGAGGAGCCACAGATTTCCTTCCACCCAGCAATTCCCCAAGTCTCCCAATAAAAACTGTATCTCACTTGTGTTGGTAGGCCTAGTGACCGCGACAGGAAACGCCCCAAAAGGCAACCTGGACAAATCACATTTTTACTTTGAAAACTGATGCGTTTTTTGGAAAGTACCTAGTTGTGGATTTTGGCCTCTAGCTCAGCCAGCACCTAGGAAAACCTACCAAACCTGTGCATTTTTGAAAACTAGACACCTAGGGGAACCCAGGATGGGTTAACTTGTGCTTTCACCAGGTTCTGTTACCCAGAATCTCCTGCAAACCTCAAACGTTAGCAAAAAAAATACATCACATTTTTCTCATATTTAGAGCTGGAAAGGTCTGGAATCTGAGAGGAGCCACAAATTTCCTTCCACCCAGCATTCCCCCAAGTCTCCTGATAAAAATGGTACCTCACTTGTGTGAGTAGGCCTAGTGCCGCGACAGGGAAGGGTCCAAAACACAACATTGCACACATCAAATTTTTCTTATGAAAACTGACTTGTTTTTTTTGCAAAGTGCCTAGCTGTGGATTTTGGCCTCTAACTCATCCGGCACCTAGGGAAACCAAGCACACCTCTGCATTTCTGGAAACTAGACACCTAGGGGAACCCAGGATGAGGTAACTTGTGGCATTCTCTCAAGGTTCTGTTACCCAGAATCCTTTGCAAACCTTAAGATTTCGCAAAAAAACTCTTTTTCCTCACATTTCGGTGCTGCAAAGTTCAGGAATCTGAGGGGAGACACAAATTTCCTTCTACTCAGCTTTCTCCACCACATCTCCTGATAAAAATGGTACCCCACTTGTGTGGGTAGGTGTAGTGCGTGTGACAGGAAATGCCCCAAAACACTACGTGGACACATCAAAATTATCAACTACAAAACTTACCGTGTTTGCAAGGGGGTGCACCTGGGTTTTTGGTCCTGGGCTCAGCAGCCATCTAGGGAAATCTACAAAACCCAGAAATTTCTGAAAACTAGACACCTCTGAGTCCATGGAGGTGTGATTTGTGTGGATCCCCCAGTGTTTTCATACCCAGAATCCTCAGCACACCTCAAATTTAGCTAAAAAATCACATTTTCCCCACATTTCTGTGTGGGATCACTGCACCGGCACACATTTCCTACCATCCAGTGTTCCCCTCAATCTCCTGAAAAAAAATGATGCCTCACTTGTGTAGTTGGACCAAGTGCCTGTGACAGGGAAGAGCCAAAAACATGTTGAAATTGAGGGGAAACCAAAGTGGGTCCAAAAGGGCAGTTTGAAAAAAACCTTTTTTAGGCTGACAAGTGGGGCAGAATTTTCATCGGTATAGATGCGACAATGCTGGGTGGTAGGAATTTTGTCGATTCCTGCAGACTCCACGATGTTCCATCACAAAAATGTGGGAAAAATGTTTGATTTCATGCAAAGTTGGAGGTTTGCAGGGCATTGTGGGTAAGAAAATGGTGGGGGGTTCATTTGAAGCACACCACCCTGGACTCACCCAGATGTTTAGTTTTCAGCCCCCACCATTCCAAATGGGACGATTTTGAGAGTTAGCCAGTCTCTCATGGACCAAATGTAAAATCGAAACCCAAAATAATCAAATGTCCTCTTGCTTACCCGTTGGGATAAGATCTTTTAGTGTGCGGGGGAGAGCTAAAAGACTGTTACCCCTTGAGTTGGCGTAGCCACCACCCCACTATTTTTTTTTTTTTTTTTTTTAATTCGCTGACATCTAGTAGACTTTCTGCTACCACCCGGGGGGAGTGAATCAGGAGTAATTGCCCCATCTGCCCTCTGGTGGGCAGAACAACTTTGTCCCCATTTATTTGGGGTGGCAGGTATGACCATACCCCCTCCCTCTTTTTCTTTAAAAAAAGAAAAAAGAAATGGCCAACAGTAATGTGCTCCCATGGGGAGCGACGCATGCTCAAGGGGCTTCTCCCCCAAACAAAACACACACACAAATCCCTGGTTCCTGAGTGATTTCTGTCCCCCATGGGGGCAGATGAGCCTAATAGAAATAGGCTGATCTGCCCACAATGGGGGCAGAAATGGCTTAAAATAATTTGCCCCTCGGGGAACGGCTCTTGCCCTTACGTAAAATAGTAATGAAAAGAAAATACCTGATGCTAGTGGTTTCTGCCCTCCCTTGGGGGCACATTGGCCTAATAGAAGTAGGCCGATCTGCCCCCAAGGGGGGCAGATATGGCCTATAAAAAGTGGCGCCCCCAGGGGCGTGACCCATGCGGGAAATTGCCGTTAAACAAATCCCCAGTGTCAGTGGTTTCTGACCCACCTTGGGGGCAGATTGACCTAATACAAATATGCTGATCTGCCCCCAAGGGGGGCAAAAAGACCTAAAATAAATTTGCCCCCCAGGGGAGCGACCCCTTGCCTAAGGGGACGCTCCCCACCTGTTAAAAAAAAAAAAAGATTTTTTACCCCTGGTGCCTAGTGGCTTCTCCACCCTTGGGGGCAGATCAGCCTAATTAAAATAAAATTAAAATATAACAAAATGCACCCCCCAGGGGAGCGACCCTTGCCTATGGGGCTGCTCCACTCATGCCAATTACAAAAAAAAAAAAAAAAAAACCCTGGTGTCTAGAGGGGCAGCACAATTGCTATGCGATCGTGCTGCAGAATTTCTCAGAGAGACATTGGAGGAAAGGTAAAGTCTTTCCTCTGATGCCTCTTCCCTGCCTCTTTCCCCGTTCTGAAGAGAAACGCTTTCATTTCTCTTCGGATCGCTCTGGAAGCTGAGCTTCCAGTGTGATGGGGGCGACCTCTGATGAGGTCAGCGCATGATTGCCGCTGACATCATCAGACGTCACTAGAGAGGTTTTGGGGGCTTCCATCACTGACTGGGGGGTGGAGGGGGCGGGAGGCCCTGGGGGGGGAACGCTAGCGCTTCCCTTTGTGGGCCAGGTGCAGGACAAGCTGGTCTCATCCTCAGCTCACGGCAACCGTGGGCGAGGACGAGACCAGCTTGGTCACGGCACAAAGCGGTTAAGAACTAATCCTAAATTAATTCTGAAAGTAACAACTTCCTTTCACTTGAATAAGCCAGTTGTGTTAACAGCATTTTTTTTAAATCCTTCATTCACAGCTGAAAGAGCCTTACATTCTCTAAATGTCAAATAATGTTTAGTTTTATATTGACAGTCCAAGGTCTTTTAATAAATCGGACCAGCTTCTGATTTAATTTGCTCTGCCAGAAAAGGTCATGCTTTATCACATAGCAGTATAGCTCGTTGGGTTTCTGCAGTCATTACTTGTTTTCATGACAACCCAGGATTCCATTGACGGCAAAAATTAAAGCTCACTCTACAAGAAAAATGGTGCATCTACCGTTCTGTTTGCCGGTGTCTGGTTACCGGACATTTGCAGGGTGGCAACGTGGACTAATGTCCGTACCTTCACAAAACAATATTGTTTGGATTTTTCATGGAAAGCTGATGCTGCAGTTCGGCAAGCAGTGTTATGTTGCTTCTTTCAGTTAGGTAATGAAATCTTACTTGTACCCTACATATCATGTTCTTCAATGTCTTTAAAGCTTTATGTTTGAAATAATACATTTGAGTTCTAATCTTGATAGTGGCCTTTGTATCATCAGGTTCACTTTTTACTACTGCATGGTTTGCCGTAACCACTGTCTCTGTTCCTTGGTACTGCTTAGTAGTCTGATTCAAGCATCTGAATCTATGAAAGATTCAATACTGGAGAAAAAACAAGTTACTTACCTGTACACTGTGGTTTTCTAGTATTGAGATCGGTCATAGATCAACATGCAGCCCTCCTCCCCATTAGGGCTCACCACTCAGGGATACCTCTTGCATTCTTTTACTTTACACTCATGCCCGAAATTGGAGGTGTGGTGGCTCTGCAGGTGAAGAGTGCTTCAAGTTTTGGGTTGTGACTGGCTGAGGTTTTGGTCTAATAAAACAATGTAAATTGATTAACAATGTCACTTCCCTTCTCCATGATTTTCAATGCTTAGATAAGGCACCACTTATTATTGTTATTACCGTGGGACTCCCACCATGAAGACAGGGAAGATTCAATCATGTGAATCTATGAAAGATCTCAATACTTGAGAACCACAGTGTACAGGTAAGTAACTTGTTTTTTCTGTGACTGCAAAGTTATTTGCCTTGGAACACCTGGATGTAACCCTACGCTCCTTATATGACTACAGATATATTTGTTAGAAGACCACACACTCAAACAATGGACAGTAGAGAGGCCTTTCTCTCCTCTGTTGCTAATTGTGTACTGCATTTACTTGACGTCACATTTTTTGCATCCTTGCATAGGTGTATCTACTATGAATAGAATCTTCCCATTATATTATATCTCCCTGAAAAATGAACAATTGTATTTTTCCTTCTGATGGGTGGTTATGGATACAGGGTTGTGCAGACCTATAGGGCAAACAAGCAGCGCCTGAAGAGCTGGTTTGACAGATCATTGTATGGGCTATGTTTTTTGGATGTTTGTGGTCCAGTTTTATGGTCTGGTGTTGATTTCTCAGATATTACCAGAAACCTTGCCTGCAGTTAGCAAAAATATATGTAGTCTCCCACATCTTGCAAGTCACCTATACAGCTTGGCTTTATTAGTTTAAAACTGCAGATTCACAAATGTTGGCCACTTTTTAAGATATGTTACCCTAATAGGGGCCACTTTTAATGTGGTGCCCAGGCTTATTTTCTGTCACTTTTAATTTGGTGCCCAGACTCTGGATGGTTAAATGACCTACATAAGGCAGTCTGTTGTCATTCTGACCCTGGATGGTTAAATGATCTACGTAAAGCAATCTGTCTCCATTCTTGGGTCTAGACAGTTCTGTATTAAAAAGAAAATTCAGAAATCTCCTATGCCACAATAGATTTACTAGAAACCATATTTAAGTGTTCAACTAGAACTTCCACTAGTGAGATTCTGCTCCACTGTATTAGGCAGGAGAATTTAATTTGTATTTTATGAATAAATGCAAACTTGGGAGGTAACTTCATCGTTGACAGGATATAAAATATATTGACCTTCCTACAGGGGACAAACTTCGCTCTCAGCAGATGCCATCTTTCAGAGCAAGTGGCATAGACTATAGGTTGCTACAAAGTTTTGGTTAGTAGAGCTTAAATTCCAAGTGGGTGTATCAAAATAAGGTGCTTGGGAGGCTCTTAGAAGGCAAGCCATTTAATGCTTTGAATACAGATGTCAGTAGCAGTGGTGTAGCAAGGGAACCATATGACCTAATGCAATGAAGGAAAATGGGCCCATCCCCGGTGGCTGGTAGTAAAAGACAAACATAAAAATGGGTGCAGGGACCCTCACACCCTGGGCCTCCACTGCCACTTCACCTGAAGCACCATCAATAGCTACTGTACCGGTGAGTAACCTACTTGACGAAGCCAGACAGCTTGCTGATGACATCCTGAAGTGGGAGTTCACCTAGGTAATTTGTACAGAGTTCTGGAGGCAAAGAATATGGCCTTGTTGAGTAATGAGGAGTAATGTAGGGCAGACCCACTAAAGTGTTGACAGTAACCCTTGTTTGTTTAATACTAGTGAGTTGGTGCACTCACCAGCTCAGTACAGCCTAAGCACTGAGTTGGTGAGTGCTACGGTTGTAATAAATGATTTGAGTGAGTGTATCTTGCGTATACTCTGTAATATATGTCCTGCTGCTCTTCCTTTTTGGTTGTGAATTATTCAATTTTCATGAAAATGGTACAGAAAACTCTGCTGTTTCTGACAGAAGCAGAAGGTCTCAAAGCGTCATGTGATGGGTGCAGGTGACTAAGGGAAGTACAGGACTTCGATTTTAGAGGGGCTTATTATCAGTAACTATAAAGCCATTCAGTACCAGATGACAGAGAGGAAACTTGAAATGTATGACTCCAGGGTTGAAGAAAAACCAGATAGAGAAGGTGATTTGAGTACTGTCAGCATGAAGATGATAGGTAAACCAAGTTAAGAGAAGCAGGGGACTGAAAAGCAGTACCCAGGAAAGTACTGGGCTGGGGAGGCAATGTATGTGCTAGCAACAGTAGGGAAACATGATATGACAAAGTTACCAGTTCAATAGAAGTGGGTAGCATGGTGGGACCTGGACCCTGCAATGTGGAAGGAACTAAAGGATAGGTATCGTCAGGATTTCTTAGCCTTCTTGGGCAGAACAAAGTTGGGTTACTATACAATGTTTTGTAATTTAGCCCCTGCATAGTAGCGAGTATTTAGCCATGTGGTTTAGGCAGTTGGATCCTGGCAAGGGTGGCACAGTTTTCCATACATCTGAGATCAGTAAATGAGGCATCATTGTGGTTTACAACACATTTTGGTATAGTGATTGTGCTGTTTGGGCCACTCCATCCTTTATTTGTAGTGCACTGGTGAAGCAGTGGTGGGTGAAATAAAATTACTTCACTCGTAGGGGATTTCCATGTATATTCATAAGCGTAGAATAATTTCCCGCCGCCTGCAGGGACCCCAGAGCACTTTTTCCAATATCATTTCTTAAGTGTCCCAACGCCACTCCCGGCACCTGAAGATCCGGTTAGTGTACCGGCTAGACCGTGCTCTGCATCGCGCCATCGTTCACGCCGTGAACGGGACTCATCAAGATCACACCGCCGATCGAGGCGTAGATCAAGTTCAAAGGAGCATGACTGAGACTCTTGGTCCTCCATCAGAGACTATTCACCTACGTTGTCGGACTCTCCTCCTTCTCGGTCCTCTCCGGTGGATGATATTAATACCTTTCATGAGGTTCTAGTCCGAGGGGCGTCGAAACTAAGTATACCGATGGCTGCTCCTACGCCATCGACATCGTCATTTTTGAGACGCTTCAACAGACAGCGGTCAGCGGCCAGGCCATTGCTACCTCTAGTGCCGGGTCTCCTGGAGCCCGCTATGGAGTTCTTCCTCACACCAGCAGTGACAAGACCTGCACCGTCCAGGCTGCTAAAGAAGTATCTCCCTCCGGAGTAAGATCCGCTTTTCTTGCGTTCTGATCTGCCACCGGACTCAGTCGTTATTTTGGCGGCACGCAAGGCCCACGCAACTTCTCCATCTTCCACTTCTCCAGATAAGGAGAGTAGGCGACTGGACTCCACAGGTCGTAAGGTCTGTGGCTCGGCAGCGTCCATGATGAAAACGGCAAGCGCCACAGTCCTTTTGGGCAGGTACAATCGCTCCCTGTGGGACTCCATCTTGCAGTTTGCAGATCATCTCCCAAGAGACCACAGAGAGGACTTTTTAGAAGTTGCCAAGGAGGGCGCTATGGTCTCCAACCAAATAATAAGCGCAGCAGCGGATGCTTCGGTGCTTTCAGCACATGCGCACTGCCATTGTGTCACGCTCAGGAGACACTCAAGGCTGCGACTCACGTTGTTAAAACCGGATGCGCAGCAAAGACTTTTAAATCTGCCATTTTCAGGATCCACGTTATTCGGATCGCACGCAGATGACGAAATGGCACGAATGAAAGTGGAGGTGGACACATTAAAGGCAGTAGGACTGAACAAGCCAAAAGAACAATGCAGGTCCTTCCGTCCTTTTTATCGCCGCTACACCACGCAGAGGGTTTAAGCCCCTCAATGGGGCTCTACGAGGCCTCACCAGCAGTACCAGCGGCCCTACCAGCAACAGCGTAAGGCGCAGAGGGGACGATCAGCCCATCAGTCCACTCAGAACACCCGACAGCCCACCACCTCAAAGCCCTGAGGATTTCCTCCCCCCAACTTCGTTATCCACTCCGGTGTGGGGAAGCGTCACCAATTGCCTGGTAGAGTGGCAAAAGATTACAACAGACACTTTGGTCATAGACATTGTACCAAATGGATATTGTCTCCGATTTTCGTCACCACCTCCGACCATCCCGCCAAAGCAGACGACTGCAAACCTCGATCTCCTAAAGGCGGAAGTTTCCATCCTCCTCGAAAAGAGAGCAGTGGAATCGGTTCCCCTCAACCAACAGGGGAAGGGTCTCTACTAAAAATACTTTCTCATCCCAAAAAAGGACAAAAACGAAGTCAGACCCATTTTAGACCTCAAAACGGCCAACTAATGGATCTGAAAAGAGAAGTTCAGGATGCTATCCTTACACCAGATATATCCTCAGTTTCGGCAAGGGGATTGACTTTGCTCAGTGGATCTACACAATGCGTATTTCCACATCCCCATTGCAAAGAAACATCAGAAGTTCCTGAGGTTTTTGGTAGGTCAAGATCACTTCCAGTACACGGTCCTGCCATTCGGTCTCAAGTCTGCGCCCAGGACCTTTTACAAGTGCATGGCGGTGGTGGCAGCTCACCACCGGAGGAAACGGATCTTCATCTACCCGTATCTCGACGACTGGTTGATCAAAGCATCCACGTAGGCAGAAGCAAAACGGCGTTTCCAACTGACCTGCAACCTTTTGTACCGGTTAGGTCTTCATATCAACTTTCAAAAGTCAACGTTAGTACCAGTCCAGAGGCTGCATTACTTAGGAGCTACCATAGACACACTGCAGGCAAAAGTGTGTCCTTCGGAGGAACAACGCTTATCTGTTCTCCGGAAGTGTCGGAATCTCCAGACAACGAGTCTCCCAACAGTGCGGACAGTCTCCTCACTCCTCTGATTCATGGCATCCTGCATTTACCTGACATCCAATGCTCGCCCCCACATGCGTCCACTTCAGGAATGCCTGGAGGACCAGTGGGATCAGTGCTCGGGGAGCTGGGAAGATCGCATTCACCTCTCCACTCATGCAGTCAGATCTCTAACCTGGTGGTGCTGTCCATCCAACATCCTATGGGGGATGCCATTCCAGGTGCAGCCTCCGACGCAGACTATTGTGACAGATGCCTCTCTCCTCGGATGGGGAGCTCATATGGATCACCTGTAAGTTCAGGGCCGATGGACAGAGAAGGAATCATTATACCACATCAATCTCCTAGAGCTACGAGCGGTACACCTAGCTCTCAAGGCGCTGCTACCCTCCATCACGGCAGACAACTTGCTGGTGCAGACGGACAATACCACCACTATGTTCTATCTGAACAAACAAGGGGGCATCAGATCCAGAATCCTGTCTCAGGAGAACCTAGACAATTTGGCACTGGCTCCTGACCAGAAAATTGAATATAGTGGCTACCCATCTGCCAGGGGTTCAGAACAGTCAAGCGGATGCCCTCAGCAGAGTTCTGGAAGAGAACCACGAGTGGGTGCTCAACGAAGATGTCACTCAAGACATTTTCAGTTTGTGGGGCACACCTTCTATCGATCTATTTGCCACAGAAGAAAACAGGAAATGCTGCGACTTCGCCGGAAGATTTTACCACCCACAGTCGAAGGGCAATGCTCTGTGGATAGACTGGTCCAACATATTTCTGTACGCTTTTCCACTGATTCCGCTGATCCCAGCAGTCCTCCTCAAAGTTCAATGACATCAGCCACAATGATCCTCATTGCACCGGAGTGGCCGAGGCAGTGGTGGTTCCCGGGTCTTCTTCAGAGATCACTCCAACCACATCTCAGGCTACCCTGCAGGCCGGACCTCCTGACGAAGTTCGCGGACAATTGAGGCATCCCAATCTCTCATCTTTGAATTTGGCGGCATTGCTCCTGAGCTAGTCCAGTATAGTCATCTCAACATGCCACAGGATTGTATGGACATTTTAAAGGAGGCGAAGAGGCCATCTACGCGTTCAGCGTATTCCTTTAAGTGGAAACGATTCTGCATTTGGTGTTTCTCTAGAGGGATAGATCCTACATCTTGTAAAGAAGATGTTATTCAGCCTTACTTGTTGCATCGAGCATTTTCGGGCCTCCAGCTTTCCTCCATTAAAGTGCATTTAGCAGCATTAACTGCTTATAGAAAGACTCCTTCACAGACCTCTTTCTTCAGAATCCCGGTGATAAAAGATTTTCTAGAAGGGTTAAAGAAGGTCTTTCCCCCAATTAGACGCCCCTCACCACCATGGGAACTTAATGTGGTCCTTTCACGTTTAATGCAGGCCCCATTCGAACCCATACACAAGGCATCCCTCCAACACCTCACTTGAAAGACAGCCTTTCTAGTAGCGATCACTTCAGCACGAAGGGTCAGCGAAATCCGGGCCCTCTGTGCTCATGAACCTTACACAATATTTCATTCTTCCAAAGTAGTCTTACGGACACATCCGAAATTTCTACCTAAGGTCATATCCGACTTCCACATTAACCAGTTGATTGCCTTGCCCATGTTCTTTCCAAACCCTTCCACTCCATCTGAGAGGGCTCTCCATTCCCTAGATGTTAAGAGAGTATTGAAATTTTATCTAGATAAGACCACTCCTGTATGGAGAACTACACAACTGTTTGTTAATTACGGACCTGTACGTATTGGCTTAGCCACCTCCAAACAATCAATGGCGAGATGGATAGTCTCTTGTATTTTATTGTGTTATCAACTAGCTAAGAAAACCTTACAGGGCAGGCCTAGAGCCCATTCCACCAGAGGAAAATCGGCTACCACTGCTCTATTGCGCAATGTTTAGCAGAAATTTGTAAAGCTGCCACTTGGAAATCAGTTCACACATTTACTAAACATTATTGTTTAGATTTGGACGCTAGAGCAGACGCTTGAGTAGGCCAGGCTTCGCTTAGAAACCTTTTTGCTTGAGTACATATGAATGGTTTACTCTAACTGTCCTCCACTGGTTGGGGGGGATGGGCTTGGTATTCTATTCTACGCTTATGACTATACATGGAAATCCCCTACGAGAGAAGGTATAGTTTCTTACCTGTAACTCCAGTTCTCTCGTAGGGGCATTTCCATGATAGTCATAAGCAACCCTCCCTCCTCCCCGGGGGAGCAGTTAGATGTCTTGATACGTTTATTCTGATTATCAGCCAGTAACTACCTGCAAAAAGAACTGAGGTAACAGCCTCTCTCTAGGCATGATGGGATACTGGAGGACTGGCTGTTCTTAAAGGCACAGTATCCCTTTTCTTCATTTCTAATGGCAGCCTATGGACTACACTGTTCTGCACTCCTTTATAGGGGTTTTATGAAATAAAATAAGTTTTTGGGAAGTAGCAGGTCTGGAAAATGGCTTTTATTTGACAAACATTTAATATTTTCACTTCCAGGACAATCTGAATGCAGGAGCTTGAACACAGTAGCCCTTCCTATAGGCTGCATGGGAACATTCTTAAGTGTCTTGGCAGGCCTTCCTGAAGGGAGGCGAACAGGGATACTTAAGAAGCGATATTGGAAAAAGTGCTCCGGGATCCTGCAGGCGGGCGGGGAATTATTCTACGCTTATGACTATCATGGAAATACCCCTCCGAGAGAAGTGGAGTTACAGGTAAGAAACTATACCTTACTGTAACATTTATGAAGAGGGTGGGGCATGGTGGGAGCAGAAAGAGACTGTGTAGTGGGAACAACACCACAATTGTTGGTCAGTGCTCGTGTTGACTATTAGTGACACAAATGTGTATATTTAAGAAGAGGGAGCATGGGTA
The DNA here is from genome assembly GCF_031143425.1 of Pleurodeles waltl. NCBI lineage: Eukaryota > Metazoa > Chordata > Amphibia > Caudata > Salamandridae > Pleurodeles > Pleurodeles waltl. Next base: position 1,759,384,794 of record NC_090444.1, read on the forward strand.
AGGTACAGCATGGCTGTGGTGTAGGAAGTGGAGCTTGCTGTCTCTCAGTAGGGGACACTGAGCTACAAAGACTGCAACAGGGCTTGTTTAATCTAGGACAATGGACATAATGTAAATCCATTTTAGTTCATGTAGGAGTGTAGAAACTGGCTTTATGGGGCAAAAACATTTACATTTAGAGGTTACTGGACTCCAATTGTGACAGCCATCTTTTATCTCTAATGTACTGGGTGGTGTGGGGCTATCACCTTATGTGTGCACCCACTTCACTAGTGTGGGCAAAAAACATACAAGTGTTCAAAGTACACAATAATGCTTAATAAAAATAAATCAATAGCCAGTCAGTGCTTTTACTTTTAAAAATGAAAAGTACAAGCTAATAAATGCTAAACCTAATTTTACAAATGTACGCGATGTAACCCAGACCTTTCTAGATCCTCCTGAATATATAAGAGATATATGTAAGAAGGTCTCTGTGTTAAACAATGTAAAGTACCATCCTATGGTGTTTATCACAGAGTTCACAATGTAAAACCTCTTCTTCCTGTATTTGTCACAGTTTCTGCATACAAAACCCCTTTTTGCTATATTTGACACTTGGAATAATATTGCCCCTATCACTTATAGAACTGCTTCCTATACGAGCTAACACAGCTGCTGCCCAAACAGATGCATGTTAAGAACAAGTTTAAGAATAGAGGTTACTCCAGTATTGGAACTTTCATGGATTTACATGCTTGAATCATTCCCTGTCGTCGAGATCGGAGTCCCCGGTACCTTAGAAAAGACAATGTCCCCAAAGACATAATAGCAATAACATAAAAACTCTACATTTTAGTAATCTATCCAAGTCCTTATGTAAAAAGGACCAAACTTGAGCCTCAGCCAATCCGACTGCCCCACCCTCTAGAACCCTCCTGAGAGAAGCTCTAGTACCTCAGATTTTCTACTGCACGTTGTGCAAGGGAGTCTCCTCTGAGCTCTGTTCATTTTGTTCCTGTTGGAGAAGATTTGGTCACCGCATCTGAATATCTACACACTTTTCTGGAGCCTGGCCTTACCAGTACCATGTCTGACAGAGAGAGGAAACGTCTCTCTAGAGCCTGCAGTACCTGTGGGAATAAACAGCTCCATTCTGAGGATCCTCATAGAGGTTGCATATATTGCTTCTATCCTAAGCATTCTGCTACTGATTGTAAGGTATGTCATACCTTTTCCTAAAAAAACTTGAAGGATAGAGAGGGAAGACTGCTAAAATGGCTCCAGAAGGTTAAATCAAGGAAAAACCCTGTCTCAGACTTTGACAGTGAGGAGTCTTCATGGTCTTCTAAAAGATTCCAAAAGAGGCAAAGATTGCCTCACTCTGTAAAGGGTTCAAAACAACCCTCAAAAACTTTCAAAAAGACCTCTCAGGGGTCTGGTGAAGGCCATAGTCCCTCATCATCACCTCAAGAGCTAAGATCTTCCTCAAAGTCCAAGCATTGGCCTTCAAGGTCAAAGGAGGTGCCTAAACCTTCTTCAGAGCCTTCTACGCCTCCATCAAAGGTTCTGACTACATTCAGAAAGCCTTCCTCTGCTCCTGACGACCATCAATGAAGTCATTGTTGTTGACATCGTCGTCGACGAGAACATATACAGCGGCTGCATTGATGGCGATGACGTCGACGGTTACCAGTCTCTCGACTGTGGCTTCCTGTTCGTCAACGGTAACAAGATCTAGACCGTCGCCATTGAAAATAAAAATGTTGTAGTCGCTGATGATTGCGACGATGGCACCGCCGCTGCCGATGATTCCGATGACTCCGCCATCGGCGGCGGCACTGTCGATGACACCATCGATGAGGAGGAAAACACAGGCCTTGACTGGGAGAGGGGATATAACTCCAAGAGCCACATCTCCATGTAAGGTCACACCTTTAATTCCAGCTCCTATTTTGGATGAAGATTCTAATGATGATGGGCCGTTTGGGGCAGCCCATAGTCCTTCCCAGCTCCATGTTAAATGTCAGGAGGATGAAGAAGAATATTATCAGCAGTATTATTCTCCTCAAGGACAGAAACCAGAGGATATGGTCTGTATCCAGAGTTCCCTTATCTCTGATTTACAGCTGATGTTATCAGAATACAAAAAGAGGTTTCCATCGGCGTCCCAATCGGACATGCAAATGGCACCTCCTCCCTCGGTGCCTGCCACTCCAGTGCCACAGCCTAGGTTATCTCTTAGATCGGTGCGAAGTACCCCGCAAGGGACTTTCATGCAGGTTACTGACTCCTCGGATGAGGAGAGGGAGGAAGGAGAGCTGCAGGATGTGCATTCGGATTGGGACAAACTTTAAATTGCCGACCCCTGCATCTCCATCACCTACCCCGTTAGATTGATATTGGGGGTTTCCATAATCTGCTTGAAAGAGAAGCAAAGAGATTTACATTGCCCATGCCATCTAAGCAGATGGATTGTTTTTTATACGACTTCAAGGAGCCTTTTCAAAAGAGTATCCGCTCCATACCCATAGTGGGCTACATCTGGGAAGAAGGTCTCAAGGTAATGAATCCAGCTACGGTGACATCAGTCTTACCCAGATTAGACAAAAAATATATGGCCCCAGAAGACGCCCCAGCTTGTCTCAGACTCGGTCATAACCCATGCAGTGGAGAGGCGTTCAAAACATCCATCAATGTCAATTTCAGTTCCTCCAGAGAAGGAAGGGAGAAGGCTGGACAACATTGGAAAGCGTTTCTCCTCTATGTCGAAGCTTATAGTAAGAGCAGCGAACTCGTTGGCAATCCTGGGGAGGTATGACAGACACCTGTGGGCTGATATTGCTCCTTATCTGGACCACCTTTTGGAAGACTAAGGTGGAGGTGAAGAATATCCTCTCGGAGGGAGAGCGCACCTCGGCTGAGGTAATAGATTGCGCAATGGATATTGCGACCACTACTTTTCGGCAATTAGCTGGTGGGGCGGTGCTGCGATGTCAGGGCTGGCTTGGAGTGACTTCCTTTCATCTGGAAGTTCAGAATAAAATATTGTACTCCCGTTTGATGGGGAGGCTCTTTTCGGCAACATGTGGATGAAGCCCTACAAGCCATCCAAACGGATACAGACACTGCAAGGTCCTTAGGAACCCTTCAATTTAAAAAGATGCCTTTTCGTGCCTCCAGGGGTCGAGTTGTTCCATCACATAGAGTGAGTTACCAGAGCTTTCGTTACCCCTCCTATACTATGCAGCAGTTCCGACCTCAATATTCTCAGAGGCAACCACCTCAGGTGTCCTATTCTAGACCTCCACTCAGGGGTAGAGAGCATCAGAGCAAAGAGGCGTTAGGTGCCAATGACAAGTTTCATGGCATCCCATCCTCGATCTCAGGGATTTAAACAAATACCTCAAATGTCAAACCTTTCGCATGGTCACATTGCAAGACATTCTTTTCCGCATGAATCACAGAGATTTTATGACGACTCTGGATCTTCAGGATGCTCACTATCCTATTCCGATTTCACCTGCCCCCAGAAAATATCTGTGTTTCACAATAGCTGGCAGCCATTTCCAATTCAGGGTTCTTCCATTTGGCCTGAAATCCGCCCCCAGAATGTTTACAAAGTGCCTAGCTCCGGTAGCGGTTTCTCTTAGAAAGAAAGAACTTCAAATTTTTCCCCTTTCTAGACGATTGGCTAATAAAAGCGCGGTCATATCAGGAAGCTCATGACTCAACAAGGGCTTGCATGGCATTATTCAATGATCTGGGCCTCACTCTCAATCGGAACAAGTCGAACATATTGCCAACAAGAGTGATGACCTTTTTAGGGGCGAAAATCGACACCATCAGGGGCAAAGCTTTTCGTTTGGTGGAGAGGGAAGCGAGACTCATTTATCTAACAAACAGAGTACAAAGAAGAAAGTCTCTTTCAGTGCGCGGCTACAGATCGCTTCTGGGGATAATGTCTTCCTGCATTCAGCTAGTCCCTTTTTGTCGACTGAGAATGCGTTCCCTGCAGGAGGAACTAGATCTTCAATGGATTCAGAAAGAGGGCTCATTCAACAACTTAATCACAGTAACTCCTCGAATGATCGAAGCGCTGGTGGGCGAACCGGCTAAACATCGCAGTCGGTCTTCCTTTTCTACCTCCTCGACCTCCGCTGGTCATTACCACGGATGCCTCTCTAGAAGGATGGGGAGCGTATCTTCAAGACCTTCAGATCAGCAGAAGGTGGAGCAACTCTTTCCGGAATTATCATATCAATTTCCTGGAGTTGAGAGCGGTTTTCCTGGCCCTGAAGGCTTTCCTTCCCAGGACAAGGCACTCGGCGGTTCTCATAAGAACAGACAATACTGCAACAATGCATTATTTAAACAAGCAAGGGGGAACAAAATCTCTTCTTCTGTCTCGAGAATCGCAGACTATTTGGAACTGGGCCATTCAAAATGGCATCAGTTTACGAACGGAACATCTTCCAGGAAGACAGAACGAGACAGCAGGCTGATGTCCTCCTGTCACTAATGGGAGCTGAACCAGGAGGTGCTAGAAGTTTACAGGAAGTGGGGGAAACCCAAACTGGATCTCTTTGCAAATGCGCAGAACACCAAATGCCGCTTTTATGCTAGTTGGGTTCACCATCCGGGCTCATGGGGGAATGAATTTTCAATGGCATGTTGCGGAATATTTGCCTACGCCTTTCCACCCATTCCCCTGATCTCAAGAGTACTTGGAAAGATCAAAAGAGAGCATTGCAGACAATGATAGCTCTGTTTTGGCCTCGCCAACATTGGTTTTTGGAACTCCTGCTCTCAGAGACAGACCATATTCCACTGAAAGTTTCAGCACAGCTTTTGACAAGGAACGAGGGTCAAGTTTTGCATCCAGACCCCAAATCACTAAAGTTATCAGCTTGGCTCCTGAACACAATGAGTTCGCCCATTTAAATATTCACCTTGAATGTCGGGATATTCTTTCGAATAGCAGATAGCACCAACAAATCATACTCTTTCAAATGGAAAAGGTTTTGTTTATGGTGCCAAAAGGAGCATATTGATCCGCTGCTGTCGCCGCCAGAGCGAATATTGCCCTATCTCCTCCATCTAGCTTCGACAGGCTTGGCGCATGCATCCATTGGGTGCACTTGGCGGCCATATCTCGCTTCAGACGTTCGTCGATATCGCCATCTCTCTGGTCTTCTAGATTGGTCAAACAGTTTCTTAAAGGGCTCTTTCGAGTTTTTCCGCCAGTAAGGCCTCCTCCACCGTCTTGGCAGCTCAACACGGTTCTCTCTCAGCTTATGAGACACCCATTTGAACCAATTCACAGAGCGGATTTGAAGCACTTATTGTGAAAAGTAGCTCTTTTGCTAGCCCTTACTTCTAGACGGGTCAGCGAGATCCAGGTGTTGACCATTCAAGAGCCTTTCCTTCAATTTAAACTTGATATAGTGATACTTCGTACTAACCCGAAATGTGTTCCACAGGTGCCATCAGACTTCCATATTAACTAACCTTTGATTTTGAAATCTTTCTTTCCGAACCCGTCATCTCCGGCGGAAAGAGCTCTTCACTCGTTGGACATCAAAAGGAATCTCAAATTTTATGTGGAGAGAACCAAGCATTTTCGAAAGACAACTTAATTGTATGTCTCGTATAGTGCTCTGCGGAAGGGACAGGCCCTTTCCAAGCAGAGTATAGCCAGGTGGATAGTAGCTGCTATAAACTTTTGTCACTGAGCAGCTGGTAAGCCTTTACATTCTTCGGTAAGGGTACACTCCACGAGATCTGTCTCAGCGTCCATGGCGCTGTATGTGGGTGTACCCCTGCAGGACATTTTTTAGAACAGCCACCTGGAAAAGTACTCACACGTTTACGAAGCACTATTGTCTGGATGCCATCCCTAAAGGTGATGTAGCGGTTGGTCAGCCGTTCCTGCAACATCTCTCCAGTAATTTGTGAGCTAATTTTACCTCCCTCCTTCTTTTCTGATACGCACATTGCATGGTTGATGGTTGCGTGTTCCGTTTGCATATAATTCTGATCACACATAAGTAGGTATGCTAATGGTTACAGTATCTTTATAGAATATAATGCTATCATGTCTTTGCAGATAACTTGGCGATCTGTCACTAATTCAAATGATATATAGTCAATTCAGTGTGCTCTGAATACTGCTTTATAGTCTGATTCAAGCTTGTGAATCTATGAAAGTTCTATGAAAGTTCAAATACTGAAGTAAGAAAATAAGGGCCAGATGTATCGATAATCTACTTTGCGGATCTCTAATAGCGAATTTTAAGAAATTCAAAATGGTATGTACCATATTTGCGAATCAGTAATAGCGATTTCTTAAAAATCGCAAATGCTATTACCGAATCTCAAATAGTGATTCTGAGCCAATTTGCACCTATGGGCCTATAGGCCCATATTTGCAAATTTTTAGCATTTCCCAAATTGCGAATTCCTAACTGGAATTCGCAATTTGGGAAATCCAAAACCCCAAGGTGATGGGGGCCTAACGCCCCCTCTGCTGCATCCCCAAAAATTATTTAAGGACATGTATGGCGCACACATGCCAAAGGGGCATGTGTGCGTTACATGCCAATTTTAAAAATGCATTTTTAAAATTTGCACATGGTTACCACCAAGTTGTACTTGGTGGTAATTGCGATTCCTTAATGCCCAATTCGCATTAAGGAAAAGCTTGATACATGTGCTTAAGAAATTGCAAAGAAGGATTCCTTATTTGCGATTTCTTGTTTAGAGAAACGCAAATTACGATTCTCTAAACGGGCTCGCAATTTTAAGGAATCGCTATTTTAGCGATTCCTTTAAATTGCGTTCAGAATGCCTTTCATACATTCTGAAAGGCCTTTTGCATTCGCAAACGGGCATTTGTACCGTTTGCGAATGCAAAAAGGCTTGATACATCTGGCCCTAAGTTACTTACGTGTAACTATAATTCTCCAGTATGGGAATCTTTTATAAATTCACATGCGACCCACCCACCTCCCGGGGGGAGCTCACCTTCATTATTTTCTTGATCAAGCTTTCGGATATGCACTAGTGCTTAGAAAATCAGAGGTACTGGAGCTTTGTTCAGGAGGGTTCTAGAGGGTGGGGCAGTCTGATTGGCTGAGGCTCAAGTTTGGTCCTTTTTACATAAGGACTTGGATAGATTACTTAAATGTTGATTTTTTAATGTTATTGCTATGTTATTGCTATTATGTCTTTGGGGACATTGTCTTTTCTAAGGTACCGGGGACTCCCATCTCGACAACGGGGAATGATTCAAGCATATGAATCTATGAAAGATTCCAATACTGGAGAACTATAGTTACAGGCAAGTAACTTATTTTCTTCCTTGATATGCTGTTTTTTCCATTTTTTGTGATTACATTATGTCTGGCAGACAAATAAACCTGTCTCAAGACCGACTTAAAAACAGGATATTGTGGAATGCAAGCTTAGAAAAGGTTTGGTTGAAATCAAATTCACCATGTTGGCCAGAACTAAAAACAACACAATTCTTGAAACTGAAGAACATGTTGTGGACATTCTAGGTCCAAGACCCAAAACTATTTGGAAATGTTCATGCACAGATTTACACCTACGTTGGTGTAGACTTAAACATTGTTTTGCTATCAAAGAATTGCAGTGTTACACCTGCAAAGGTACAAGCTTCACAGCTTTCGAGGAGTATTTATATGTGTAAACCAAATAGGACCTTTGAAATGCTTAGCTTAGCAAAAGTATATTTCCACCTATAAACATTTTTATTCTCTGCAGGGAGAACCCTTGCACTACATCTTTCCGATTCGCACCTTAAATAAATCATTTTGCATATGCAAATGTGCCTTGGAAAATTTTGTAAATGTCTTAAAACTCAGAGATTTATATGTGTTCACGAAATGTCCATGGTATTCTGACCATAGAACGTGGACTTTGTGTTGTGGGAGCAGATTTACACCCTTCTGTATAATATTTAGGAATAAATTGATTTAAAATGTACATGTATGTTGAACTCAAGTATGCAAGTGGCATTTCAAATCATGCTTTTTGTTTTGGCACCATAAATGCGAAGTGGTCCATGTCCGGTATCATCTTCAGTCAGGTACGCAACTTAGACAATAGAAATATCCATGCTTTCACTGTAAAGAAATAACGGAAAGTGAAAAGACAATAGAAATATCCATGCTTTCACTGTAAAGAAATAACGGAAAGTGTAAGTCCCAGAATCCATTGGGCTGTTGGTTGAAAGCAGTGTCTGACAGAAGGTATCACACATGCAGCATTGCACGTCTTGCAAATACTGTACAGCCTGAAGGCTTTTTTTCTGGACAGAAATCAAATTGCCACAAGTAATTTGTGAGATGTTGAGCCAATCCCATTGTTTTCTACTCCTTATATTTTTAATTATTCAGTTGTTATGTACTGATGTCAGAGTGAATAGTAACATGAATACCAGATTTGAAAACTTGTTATTCGTGGCTATGACGTAGGAACAGTGGGAAACACAAATTGGTATGTTATAAAGTAATGTCAGGTGCTCTAATATTGCACTCTGACTCCCTGGCAGTCCTGTGCTGCTCTGTGCTCTGACAGAGAGCAAAAAGCACAGCCAAGGATGGGGAGGGAAAGGAAACCACAGAGGGTGGCTATTCAGGAGGCCAGGTATGTATTTTTTTTATCTTTGAGACTGGAGGCTTCGGATTTTGTCAGCGAGGGCACACCAGGGCTCGAACAATCCACTGGCATTGGCTCTTATTTGATCAGGTCGAGCTGTTTTAATACTTACATCTACCTTCTGGCAGGTTGACACTAAAAAGATATTCTGTTCAGTTGACAAGTGGAGGGGCAATAAAAGATGCTCTAATGTCACATTTGCTCAGTGTTGACAGACAGAGGTCAAAAGTCAGTTTTTCTTACAATTCATTGTCCTTCTGACTGCAGAGTTTCAGGTAAGGCTCATCTTCCCCCCGCCCCCCCCTCCTCCCCCCCGCCGCCCCAGGGGGACAGAACACCAGGGAAGAATACATTTAAAAAAAATAAAAAGAGGGTGGGGTTATGGCCATACCCCCACCCCAAATAAATGGGTACAAAGTTGTGCTACCCACCGGTGGGCAGATGGGGCAATTACCCCTGATCCACTCCCCGGGGGGGGGCAGAAAGCCTACTAGATGCCAGGGAATTGGTGGCTACCAACCAGTATGGGCATGGTTATGCCCCCACCCCAACTGAAGGGGGTAACAGTTTTTCAGCTCTCCTGCACACTAAAACATGTTATCCCACAGCAAGCAAGAGGACATTTGATTATTTTAGGATTTGGTTTTACATTTAGGCTATGAGACCTTGGCTAACTCTCAAAATCGTCCCACTTAGATTGGTGAGGGCTGCACTTTTTGGACTTTGGGACGCTGCCATGTAGTAAAATCCACAAGACCTAGACGCATCTGAAAAGTAAACATCTGGGTGAGTCCAGGGTGGTGTGTTTCACATGCACCCTGCACCATTTTCTTACCCACAATGCCCTCCAAACCTCCAATTTTGCTGGAAATGACACATTTTTCCCATATTTTTGTGATGAACCTTCCGGAATCTGCAGGAATCCAGAAAATTCCTTCCACCCAGCATTGTCGCATCTGTACCGATAAATATTCTGCCCCACTTGTCAGCCTAAAAATATATTTTTTCAAACTGCCCTTTTAGATCGGCTTTGGTTCCTCCTCAATTTCGACATGTTTTTGGCTCTTCCCTTTCACAGGCACATGGCCCACCTACACAAGTGAGGTATCATTTTTATCCGGAGACAGACGGGAATGTTGGTTGGTAGGACATTTGTCCCAGTGTGGTGATCCCACACAGAAATGTGGGAAAAATGTGATTTTTTTTTTTTTTTTTTTTTTTTGCTAAATTTGAGCTTTGCTGAGGGTTCTGGGTAAGCAAACACTGGGGGATTCACACAAGTCACACCTCCCTGGACTCCCTCGGGTGTCTAGTTTTCAGACATTTCTGGGTTTGGTAGGTTTCCCTATATGGCTGCATAGCCCAGGATCAAAAACGCAGGTGAACCCCTCTCCCAAACAAAACTGGTAGTTTTGTATTTGATATTTCTGATGTGTCCGGATAGTGTTCTGGGTAATTTTCTTTCACGGGCACTAGGCCTACCCACACAAGTGAGGTACCATTTTTGTCGGGATACCTGGGGGAACACTGGGTGGAAGGAAATTTGTGGCTCCTCTCAGATTCCAGAACTTTCTGTCACTGAAATGAGGAAGAAGCATTTTTGGGCCAAATTTTGAGGTTTGCAAAGGATTCTGGGTAACAGAACCTGGTGAGAGCCCCACAAGTCACCCCATCCTGGATTCCCCTAGGTGTCTAGCTTTCAAAAATGCGGAGGTTTGGTAGGTTTTCCTAGGAGCTAGAGATCAAAATCCACAGCTGGTCACTTTCCAAAAAACTTCAGTTTTCAATGTAAAATGTGATGTGTCCATGTTGCTTTTCCTGCCGCGGGCATTAGGCCTACCCATGCAAGTGAGGTACCATTTTTATTGGGAGACTTGGGGGAACATAGAATAGCAAAACAAGTGTTACTGCCCCTTGTCTTTCTCTAAATTTTTCCTTCCAAGTTTAAGACAGTGTGTAAAAAAGACATCTATTTGAGAAATAGCCCTGTACTTCACATGCTAGTATGGGCACCCCGCAATTCAGAGATGTTCAAATAACTACTGCTTCTCAACACCTTATCTTGTGGCCATTTTAGAAATACAAAGGTTTCCTTGATACCTATTTTTCAGTCTTTATATTTCAGCAAATGAATTGCTGTATACCCGGTATACAAGGAAAACCAATTGCAAGGTGCCGCTCACTTATTGGCTCTGGGTACCTAGGGTTCTTGATGAACCTACAATCCCTATATATCCCCGCAACCAGAAGCGTCAGGCAGATGTAGCGGTATATTGCTTTAAAAAATCTGACATCGCAGGAAAAAGTTAGAGTAAAACATGGAGAAAAATGGCTGTTTTTTCACCTCAATTTCAATATTGTTTTATTTCAGCTGTTATTTTCTGTAGGAAACCCTTGTGGGATCTACACAAATGACCCTTTGGTGAATTCAGAATTTTGTCTATTTTTCAAAAATGTTTTGCTTTCCTGGATCCAGCATTGGTTTCACACCCATTTCTGTCACTAACTGGAAGGAGGCTAAAAGCACAAAATATAGTAAAATGGGGTATGTCCCAGTAAAATGCCAAAATTGTGTTGAAAAATGTGGTTTTCTGAATCAAGTCTGCCTGTTCCTGAAAGCTGGGAAGATGGTGATTTTAGCACCACAAACGCGTTGTTGATACCATTGTCATGGAAAAAAACACAAGCCTTCTTCTGTAGTCCTTCAAACGAAATTTTCGCTGTATTTTGGCTAATTTCTTGGTCTCCTTCAGAGGAAACCACAAACTTTGGGTATCTCTAGAATCCCTAGGATGTTGGAAAAAAAAGTTCGCACATTTGGCGTGGGTAGCTTATGTAGACAAAAAGTTATGAGGGCCTTAGCGCGAACTGCTCCAAAGAGCCAAAAACAGGCCTGGCACCTGAGGGGGAAAAGGCCTGGCAGCGAAGGGGTTAAACAAACTGAGAAACACTCCTGCCCTGATGGCAATGTTGTTAGTAAACTAAACGAAGTCCTAGGTTATGTGGGCTAGACCTCATGGGTATGTGGGCTAGATTCTTGTGATGCATGCAGCAAACTTGAATCTACTTAATCAAAAAAAGTGGTTTTTTTGTACTGCAGAAATGCTGAGCTCACATATTTGAAGATGCAGTCATATGTGAGAATTAAGAAAAAGGCGACTCTGTAAACTATTTGCTTAGGATCACACAATTTGAGACCTGTTTACGGGTCAAGTGCATTACAGTTAGGTCGAGTAGATTATTTAAGGTACTCGACCTGCAGGTCTAGTAAAATTTTTATGATTTTTCGAGCCGTGTACACTTTACTTAATGGAGTCTTGTACATATACAGTTGAACATAACACATGCACTTCATGAGCACCCTACCCGCTTTCATGCAGAGTAAACAAGCACTTTCCAGACATGCACTTTCTAGACATTCCCCTAACAGCAGGAGGGAAGGGCACAGGTGACAGGGCCTAAGCAGACTTCTTAATCAGCTGTCCCTCTGAAGGCGATAGAGAAAAATGGCCAGTCCTTTCCACTTTTATAGAATGCTGCCACCACTGCCATTCACTCTCAAGCCAGCAAGAGAACAGTGGTTCCTCTCTAAAGGAGGGGTGTACTTTGGGTACTACTCTAATCTATGTACACCAGATGCTGAGTTTAGGAGCTGTGGTTTTTTTGTACAAATCTGAGTTTATGGGTACCTGCACTTGCATGTATATACAGAGGGCATTTTTCAAAATATCTTCTTTCTAGCACACTGGCATATATATGGAGGGCACAAATGCAGAGCACTCGAATTGTTAATGCTTATTTTATGTTCTCACATGCCTCTCGATAAAAATGATTACTAATTTGTGTGGCTGGGCTTAGCAACTGCAACAAAGCACTAAACCCCAAAACTCAACCTGGAGCTATCCTATTTTACCCAGTACAATCCATGCTTGTTTTTTTTTACGACTTGAGTAGTTGCAGCTTTTGGGCCGTATCTCAGCCGCCACCCAAAAAAACCATCATACCAAGACATTCTTGAAAATGAGAAACCGGGGTAGGTCCAGGGTAGTGTGACATGTGGTTCTCATGATTTTTTTTAATCCAGGTGCCCTGGCAAACCTCTGACTAAAAAAGGCACATTTTCCTCATTTTTGTGAAGCTAAATTCAGGAACGTGCTGGAAGCCACAAAGTTTCTACAACACAGTTTTCCTATTAAGTCGCCCAATAATAATGGTACCTCACTTGTGTGGGTGGGCCTAGTACTAGTGACAGGAAAAAGCCCAAAACGCAACTTGTCCTATTTTCAGATCAAATTTTTCCAACCCTTTTCTGCAATATTGCTGGCTGTGGAATTTGGACCCTACCGCAGCCGGCACCCATGGAAATCTACCAAGCCTATACATTCCTGAAAAACATACACTCTGGAGTGTCCAGGGCGGCAAGGTTTGTGTGGCTCCTATCAGGTTTTACCCAGAAGCTCTTGCAAACCTCACACTTTGCATGACTGAAATTTGTAGGGAGCTACAAATTTTCTACTACTGAGCATTCCTCTGATTTTTTTTTTTATAAAAAGGGTACACCACTTGTGTGAGTGTGTCTAGTGCTTGCAACAGGAATGGGCCAGCATGTAATTTGGAGACATCAACATTCCATGTTGAAAGAATTACCTGCTTTGTCAAAGGGGTAACACATATTTGGGCATGGGTTTGGCCACCCAGACAAATCTACCAAACAGACATTTCTGAAAACTAAACACCTGGAAGACTTGAGGGTTGTGTGCCTTGAGAGGATCCCACAATTGTTTCTTATTCACAATGCCGGCAAACCTCATACTTTGCCTAAAATTGTACATTTTCCTTGCATTTCTGTGATGTAAATGTCTGGAATCTGCAGGGATCTCCAAAATTCCTACCACTCAGCGTTCTTCCACTTGTTCCTATGAAAACGCTGTTCTTTTTGTGTGGTTGGCCTAGTGCTTGTGAAAGGAATGGCTCAAACCAGGGTCAGTGGTAGTCCTGGTGGGTCTTCCCAGAATCAAGCTAATAAACTTTATTTGCTGCTGACCACTACCTCTGTTGTTTCTCCAACATGGGATCTTTCATATATTCTCATGCTTTAATCATTTCCCATTATCAGGCTAGGAATCCAGGTAAATTTGTGTAGAAGTAAGCAATGTTAACATTGCCATGCTACTGAACAGTGGTGTTTGTTTAAAAGCACATTCACCTCATTTGAAGCAACCCAAACTTTAGCCAATGTGGTTCAAGCACCATCTCTCCTATATCCCCTGGAGGCAACCATAGGTTGGATTTCTACAGTATGTTATGCATAAGAGAGTGCCTGTGCAGAGCGTTTCCCTACCCTTTCAGTGAACTCAAAAGTGTTACCTTCTGGTTTACCCTGGGATTGACCAGCACTGTCTTAAGCTTCCACAATATTGTGAGTTGTTGTTAGGGGACTTTACTATTTTCTGGGCCTCGGAGACCCTTTGCCTTCCAGTCACTATGGCTGACCGAGAGTGGAGCTGTCCCTTCAAACTCTCTTCATCTTGTAAGCAAACAACGATTTACACTTATGATTCTCATTCCCAGAGTACTTATTGCCTTTATCCCGATCATAAGGTTTCAGGCTGTGATATTTGTAAAAGCTTCACTTGTATGACTTTAAAGGTCAGAGAAAGGCTGTTGATATAAGTATCTTCTAGATAAAGATAATATTTCCCCTTGTAAAGGGGATGCCCCATCTTCAGGGGAAGATTGTGTTTTAAAGTACCCCACCAACCACTTCCACGAAGGCAGTACAGAAAACAACTCATTTCTGTTGGCTCTTAGGACTGTGCACTGTACCACTTCTAACCATTGCTAAACGGTGTGTGCTATATCCCCTTCACCCATGGTTACATTGACTTACAGCCAATTAGCACATTTGTTTACTTGTAAGTCCCTAGTAAAGTGGTATCACATGTACCCAGGGCCTGTAAGTTAAATGCTAGTAGTGGGCCTGCATCACTAATTGTGCCACCTCAAGTAACCTTTTAAATATGTCTGCCATTGCAGCATGTGTGTGCATTTCTTGACTACCATGTCTACCTGGAAAAATAACCCTTTTCCCAGGCCCTTCCTTTTTAATACTTATAAGTCACCCCCTATGGTAGGCCCCAAACAGCTCACAGGGCAGGGTGCAATGTATTTAAAAGGTCGGACGTGTACTTTTAGGTTTTACATGCCCTTTTAGTGAAAAACTCTTAAAATAGTGTTTCACTACTGCACAGCCTGCCTCTCAGCTAGGAGAGCATTTGAGTTACCTTGTTACATTTAATAAGGATATTTTCCAAATGGGAGCAGGTAAGCAGTTAATTTTTGGTGTCTTTGAGATTGTAATGAAATATCCTCTTTTATGTTAAAAGTGGATTTTGAATTACACTTTTGAAAATGCCACTTTTGGAAAGTTGAGCATTTTGCTGTTTTAGCCATTTAGCGGTTGCAGCCTGTCTCTGGGTCACATGACTCGTAATAGTTGGCAGTAGGTCTTTATGCATTCCTCCTAGATAGCCACACAAAATAGAGACCTAAGGTGTGCCTGGATGGGCCATCACTGACAGGATGGGATGGTGGGACAAGGCATAGCCCCACTTACACCTGAATAGGTTGTGTTCTCCCTTCACACAGATGATTGCATACCCCTTGTAGTTAGTCTGGCGCCTGGGAAGGGGAGGTACAAAACCAAGCTCTTCAAAGGGGATAATTTCAAGGTTGCTCTTACCTTAAAGGAGGCACCAGAAATAATATTGGACCTCAGACACAAACTCTTGAGTACACTTCTTGACCTGTGAAAGACTCTGACAGGAAGGACTGCTGTGCTGCTGAAAAGATTGTCACTCTGTTGGACTACTGCTCTGAAGGACTGCTGCCCTGCTGTGCTGACCAGCTGCTCTCTTGCCTGGGTAAGGACTGCACCTGCAACCTGTAGTCAGGACCACCAGAGTAACTCAAAGGGCAAACCTCTTGTAACCAGCACCTGGACTCTGCAACTTGGAGTCCTGGCCAGCCAAGTGGTGCCACTCCAGAAATGTACCCTTGAAAGTGGGTCTGAAGGTGCTCTGCCAGCCTATCTTTGGATCCAGCAGAACCTATCCATCTTCTCTGCTGCACGGTGCAACCCCAAGCAGAACTGACGCATCACCTCCACTGCAAGGACAATGGCAGCCTTGACGATGAAGCAGGACATCACATCGCCAGGCCTGCAGATTCTTCTGAACCAGCCGGTGCGCAACACATCCTCAATGCAGGATTTTGTATTGCAAGCACCCTCGTCGGTGGCATTTTCGATGAGGCAGGAACTCGCCTCACAGCTCCCTGGAATTGATCATGTGCAACTCACCTCCAAACTGGACATTGCATCGCCTAAGCTACACAATGCATCCTTGACACGGGCCTCGGAAAACCCTGCAACTCAGATTTGATACTTTTGTATCAGCAGTCCTAAGTGGGTTCCCTTTTCACTGTTCATCGCAGTCGGCCTGAACTTGTGACTTTGGGCCTGATTTAGAGTTTGGCAGACAGGTTACTCCATCACAGATGTGACCAATCTCCCACCTTCTGTATTACGATTTCCATAGGATATAATAGACATAAAATGGAGGATAGGATATCCGTCATGTTTGTGACGGAGTAACCCCATCTGCCAAACTCTAAATCAGGCCCTTTGTCTCGGTCCGGTGTCATCAGATAACCACAGTTGGCGTTTTGCTTTTCTTTTCACTTAAATCTTTAAAATTCCATATCTCTGTTTCTACTGATTGGATTTTTGTCATTTTGGTCGTTTTATTTTTTTTAACTTACTCTATTTTTTAATCTGGTGTTGTATTTTTCTTGTGTTGTATTTCCAATTTATTACTATTTGGAGTGTTGCAAAAATACTTAACACATTGCCTCTAAGTTAAGTCTGACTGCTCTGTGCCAGGCTACCAGAGGATTCAGCACAGGTTAATTTTCTTGTAACTTCACCCTGACAAGTATTGTTGTTTTTGGCTGAGTAGGGTTTCACCCCCCCCTCCACCAGTAATCAAATTTCTCACAAGAGTAGACTTACCTATATTAAAAAGGGAGGTTTAGGCCTGGAAAAAAGGTTATTTTGCCAAGTCAAATTGTCAGTTTCAAATTGCCTAAAGGCTGCAAGGCCGAGAAGTGTTTCCCCAAGTTACGTAGGTGGCACAATAAGGGCTGCAGGCCCACTAGTAGTATTTAATTTACAGGCCCTGGATACATGTAGTGCAACTTTACTAGGGACTTAAAAGAAAATGAAATGTGCCTCTTCAGTATAAGCCAACTGTACCATGTTTAGGGGAGCGAGTATAAGCACTGTACCACTGGTTAGCTGTGGTAAAGTGCACAAAGTCCTAAGGCCAACATAATTCCAGTGAAACAGAAGAGGTGAAGGCAAAAAGTCTGGGGGAAGACCACCCTAAGGCTGAAGGTCTAACACGTGTTTCAGTTTGTTAGTTCTTCTACAGTAGAGAATAACACCCTACATTTGCAGATACTGGCAATGCTGCTTGCACTCTTCTCAGGTTTCAGTGCTATTCCCATAGCGCAGGTGTATCCCAAAGAGCTTGCCAACCCAAACACTCAGACGCCGGTCACAAAAGGACTATCTTTATGTGTAGGAATTTGTTGCTGTTACCGAGGTCTGTCTCAGGTGGGGGCCTTTCTGTTCTGCTAAAAGCAGAGTGAAAAAATGTTTTAGTTGAGATATATCTCAACATAAATTTCCAATTACAGAAGGAAATCACTTGCACTCCTGGTGAGGAATAACTCCAGTGAGGTATATTCAGGAAACGCACCCAGTGTGTTTTGACACTACACGTCTTGTTCACTTAAAAAGAAGTGAAATAGTGTATCAGCATAAAGAAAGGACTGCGGAACAGTGGCAGCAATCAGCGCCATATTGGAATTGAGTACTTCATCCAAACAAGTTATATGAGTTCTCTGTAAATACCTGGAATTTGAAAAAAAAAAGATTGTGCATACATATGAAAATCTGTTCATAACCTTAATAGGCACTTGAAAAATACCACCTGCCTCTAGGCAAAAAAATACCTGCAATAAAATACTGTCAAAATAAAAACCTTGCTGGATTTATTCCTCACTAGGAGTGCGTGCGATTTCTTTCTGTAATTGGAAGTTTATTTGTGTTGATTTATCGGGTCCCCACACCCGATCACGCGCCCTATTCAGGGACCAAAATCTTTGGTGGTAGGCGTTGCAGCCGATCAGGATTACTGACTTTCGGTCCCGCCTTGCTTGCATTTCCCTTGAGTGTTATGCAGTTGCACGGTCATTCGCGCCTTGTCCAGGATACAAAGTAATTGAATTATTACCACACTTTGTGTGTGCACAATCAAAACTGAATTTGTGGATTTGTTGAATAACCTGTGGTGACCTGTTCAACACGCTGTCATGGTGTGGGGGGGGGGGCTACATGGACTGATTCCCCGTCCTGTGTGATTTTGGACTCAACAACGGCAACACTGGCGCACCCAGTCTGAATTTCATTGAACATAGTGAGCACTGCGAGATGAGTGTTTGGCTGCTGTCTTGATTTCATTGGCAACCTAAATCTTGCTGTGAGATGCCAGGGTCGCCCAGACTGATTTGCTTAGTTAGGTACTTTCTGATGGATAGATCCTACTGTGGACTCCTCACCTTATGAATTCTCCCAATGCTCCAGCTTTCAATGAAAATTTCTCTCTAGCTCTACATGTCGATGAGGACGTCACACTAGGACGGCTCCACACGCGACTCCGTCTGACATCATCAGAGCCGTAAGAAGTCCTCACCAGAGTGCTGACGTCAGTTCCCTTTTTTCCATGCATTCAACGCTGACGTTTTTTCTACCTCTCCTGTTCGTTACATTGTTTTGAGTTAGTTTTCTTCGTTGAAGTCTCATTGGGTTACAATGCCACCACCGAAGAAGTCTGGGTTTAAGCCGTGTAAAGAGCGTGGAGGTCATATGCCTTTGGTGTCTCAGTTCCAACCATGACGTTGCAGGTGTCCTTTGTGCCAGAGGATGAACCCTAAGGCTTTAAGGAAAGAGAAGCCAAACTGTTACTCTTGAAAGCCAAAAAAGAGAAACGTAGTCGTAGGAGATAGTCATGGAGAGAAGTCGTCGTCCCATCGATCATCAAAGTTGTATAAGAAGCGTCATCGTCATAGCTTACGGCGTCGTTCCTCCACTCCTGGGACGGACCAGTCTGCATTTTTTAATGCCATGCTTAGCTTTTTCAATAGAGCTTTGGCCCTTGCTGGTGCGCCTGCGGGCCCCATGGCACCTTTGGCATTTAATCTTGGAAGACTCCTGGCGCCTTATGAGCAGGCTGTTTTCTTGCCTTTCATGCCATCGACTCCAAAGACATTAGAGTTGATGGCGCTGCCGGAACCGATGTTGACGTCAGATAGATCTCGTCTGGCGTCGATTCACTCCGCTGATGGTGACATCCCGGTGCTGCGAAAGACGTAGTCAACGTTGGCACATGCTTTATCGACACCAAGACTAGACTCTAGGCTGAGGTCTAGAAGAGCAGCCTTGAGGCTCTTAAAAGAGCAGCAATACTATGAGGAGCAACAAGAACTTGAGGGAGAAGAAATTCCTTTACCTTCTCAAGGGTTTGAAGGTATTAATGAGGCTAGTGGTTTGGATACCTCTTCTGAATGGGAGTTGTTATCGCCTGGTGGTATTTCTTCTCCAAAAGTTACTGGTTACCATGAGTGATAAGAAAAGCAGATGCATTTTGTGAACTGCTGTTACCCACTCCGGAGTTAAAAACAAACATTCTAACTTAAGTGTTTAACACCTCTTCTGCTACCTTGGAGCCTTTGCTTCCTTTTAATGATGCTTTGACTGAGCCAGTCCTGGACCTGTAGCAAAAACCAGCCACTACTCCGGCTGTATCCAAGGTGTTTGCCAGAAGATTTAAAGCTGCCTCAAGTGACCTGCAATTTCTAACTCGGCATCCTTCACTTGAGAGTCTGGTGGTCCAGGCTTCTTGCTCTTCAAAGGCAGCTCCTGGTTCCTTCCCTACAACTCTGGTGGATAGGAATTCTAAATGCATGGAACAATCTGCAAAGAAGATCTTCACCTCATGTAGTATGGCATTAAAGTCGGTTAATGCTACATGTGTGTTGGGCAGGTATCTCCATGCACTAATGGACTTGGCAAGAGAGGATGTTCCCAATCTGCCACAGGAGGTGCAGGAATATTTTCAGGATTTGTTACATGATAGTCAAGCAGTGGCTAGACAGGTTATTCAATCTAACCTAGATACAGCCGATTGTGTTTCCAGAGCCATGGGAACATCAGTGGCCATTAGAAGGCATGCATTGCTTAGGGGCCAGGTTTTCCCAGGATGTGCAATCCACCTTGTTGGACCTCCCCTTTGATGGGCCCAAACTGGTTGGAGAAAAAGCTGACTCTGCACTTGAAAGGTTTAAAAACAGCAAAGCCACTGCTAGGTCTTTAGGTCTTCAATCGCTTTCATCGACCTATAGACCTTTCCGTAGGTTTAGGGGGTTTGGCCGTAGCTCGTCCTTTTGTGAGAGGCAGCAGTTCCAGGGTCAACAACCTGCCAACCCCCTCTACAGGCCCTACAGAGGTTGTGGAAGACGTAGATAACGTCATGCCACTCGGCAGCCTTCATCCTCTGCCGGAAACCAGTCAGGAAGCAGCCCTAGTTCTCTCCCCTTTCAGCAGCATGTGCCACCCATAGGGGGAAGATTGTTTCATTTTCTCCAAGAATAGGAGTTGATAACATCAGACTCATGGGTGTTGAGCATTGTAGGAAATGGTTAAGCCCTTCCCTTTTGGGAGTTTCCCCCTCCGTAACCGCCCCAACATTCTTTTTGCTCAGAAGAGCATCTACTGCTGCTTCAACAGGAGGTGAAAAATCTACTGTTAAAGAGCGCAGTGGAGTTGGTTCCGGGGCAGGAAAGGGGTCAAGGATGTTATTCAAGGTGATCCCTGATTCCCAAGAAAGATGGTAATTTGAGGCCAATTATGGACCTGAGGATTTTGAATTGGTTCATCAAACAGGAAAAACTCAAAATGCTGACCCTGGAACAGGTGCTTCTTGTGCTGGACAAAGAAGACTGGATGGTTTCTATTGACTTGCAGGATGGGTATTTCCACATCCCCATTGTGAGGTCGCACAGCAAGTATCTGCGTTTCATGGTGGGTCACCAGTCCTTCCATTTGGTCTTACTTCCGCACCTCGAGTTTTCACGAAGGTGATGGCAGTGGTTGCAGTGCATCTCACAAGGAAGGGAATATTCGTATTCCCTTACCTGGACGATTGGCTGATCAAAGCCAAGTCACCAGAGTTAGTGCCATTTGCAGGTGACAACCCAGTTGTTGTTCAACCTGAGCTTTTTGTTGAGAGTGCCCAAATCTCACCTGGAGCCCTCTCAGCACCTCCTGTTGTTCATAGGGGCAGTACTGGACACATCATTGAATCATGCCTACCCTCTTCCTCAGAGGATTCGGCACATTCAGGCTATGATTCAAATGTTTCAATGGAGCGGTTGTTCCAGTCCTACAGGTCCTACTCTTGCTCGGTATGTTTGCTTCCTGTATTCTGTTGGTCACTCACGCACATTGGCACATTAGAGCTCTTCAGTTGTGCCTCCACAAGCAGTGGTTTCAACACAAAGGAGATCTCAAGGAATCAATAACAATCTCCAGAGATGCTGCAGTGGATCTTCAATGGTGGAGTGTGGACGGCAACCTGTCTCAAGGAAGGCCGTTTTGTCTTCCACCTCCGGTGACCTCAGTTATAACAGATGCTTGCACTCTAGGGTGGAGAGCACATCTGGGGGACCTGGAGATCAAAGGGCTTTGGTCCCCAGTAGAACAAATGTTTCACATCAATCTGTTGGAGTTATGGGTGATACATCTGCCTCTAAAGGCCTTCCTTCCATTAGCGATCAACTGGTACAAATCTTGACAGACAACCACTACTGCAATGTGGTACATCAACAAACAGGGAGCAGTAGGGTCTTACCTTCTCTGCAGAGAGGCTCTGTGACTCTGGTCCTGGGCTCAGGACCATTGGGTTTGCATAGTAGGAAACCATTTGGCCAGAGTTCTCAACATACATGCGGACAGAGTCAGCTGGCACTTGTCAGTCAAACACGAGTGGCGTCTCCACCCAGAGGTAGAGATAAACCTGTTTGCCACTTGTGAGAACGTGCACTGCCTGTCATTCTGCAGCCTCCAGTATCCAATGCAGGGAGCATTGGGGGACATGTTTCGGCTAAGCTGGAGCAACCGGCTGCTTTACTCATTTCCTCCCATACCTTTGATTCCTCGGGTTCTGAGGAAGATTCGCCAAGACCGGGCACAAGTCATACTAATAGCCCCGGATTGGCCAAGAAGGGTGTGGTACACAGACCTTAGACTATCACTGTGCCCTCCGCTCCGTCTCCCTCTCAGGGCAGACCTCCTCTTGCAATTGCAGGGATAGGTTCTACACCCCCACATCCAGAGCCTGCACCTACATGCCTGGAGATAGAACAGGGCAACCTGATTTGTTTTTCTCTACTCCCTGAAGTGGTGGATGTTATTTTATGGGCCAGGTGCACGCCACCAAGACTGCCTGTGCTGGCAGATGGGCAAAATGTGTTAAATGGTGTGAGAAGAGACACGTTGATCCTCTAAAGGCCCATTCATCTAATATTTTGCAATTTGCTCTTTCCTTACCGCAACAAGGTTGCGCAGGTGCGACAGTGAAGGGTTACCTATCTGCGCTGTCGGCTTTTATTTGTTTACCTGATCAACCCTCTTTGTTTAAGTCCCCTATAGTATAAAGGTTTTTTAAGGGTTTAACTAATATGTTTCCTCCCACTCCATTTATAATGCCTCAGTGGGATTTAAACTTAGTTTTAACATATCTGATGGGTTCACCTTTTGAACCATTACATAGTTGCCTATTGAAACTTCTTACGTTTCAAACTGTTTTTCTAATAGATATCACGTCGGCTAGGCGTGTTAGCGAGCTTGAAGCTGTAAGTGTGAAACACCCTTTTTTCTACCTTCAATGCTACTACAATGGTTTTGAGAACCAAAGAGGCTGTCCTATCTAAGGTAGTGACACCTTTCCATTTTGGACAATCTATCACCCATCCATCCTTTTACCCTCCTCCCCATCCTTCGAAGGAGGAGGAAAGGCTGTATCGTCTAGATCCGAAGAGAGCACTGAGCTTCTATGTGGACAGGATGAAAGACTTAAGGGCTGATGATCAGCTCTTCATTGGCTACGTGGGCAAGATGAAGGACAGAGCCGTCTACAAAAGAACACTGTCAAGGTGGGTCATTCTTTGCATATAAATGTTATTTGCTAGCAAAGAAGGATCCTCCAGAGGGCATTAGAGCTAATTAGACCAAAGCTAAGTCTTACTACTTCTGCTTTGGTCAGAGGTGTACCGGTTGTTGACATTTGCAAGGCAGCAATTTGGGCTTACATTTACACTTTTACAAAACATTACTGCTTAGACTCCGAAGTGAGGAGGGATGGTCATTTAGCCCATTCAGTGCTGCAGGATTTTTGGTATAGCCAGACAGGCACCCACCTCTGAGTGCGGGACTGCTTTGGGAATCTATTCAAAAGGTGAGGAATCCAGAGGTAGATGTATCCATCATAAGAACAAGTTACTTACCTTCGGTAACACTTTTTCTGGCGATACAGTATCTACCCGTGGATTCCTCACGGTCCCACCCGCCTGCCCATTGCCTGTTTGGATTTACCAAGAATGTTATGGGTTGTATATCTTGTATACATATGTAATGCTGGAAAATTATATATTCAGAATGTATGTTTACTTATATATATATATATTTATATATATATATATATATATGTGTGTGTTATTGTGTTGATTTTGCACACGTTGTGCTTGTGATGATGATCACCTGGCACGGTAAAAAAAGTGGGCGAAACTGACGTCAGCACGCTGGTGAGGACGTCTTATGGCTCCGATTACGTCAGATGGAGTCATGTGCAAAGACGTGTTATTGTGACGTCCTCGTCAAAGTGGATGCCCTTTGATGGAATTGACATATTTGAAAAGGGAGTCATCAAGGACCCTGAGAGTCTCCGATTCAAGCATCTTGACAAGCCATTCAACTTGACACGAGCACAGAGTAGAGCACTCAGTGAATTATGAGCTATGAATGACATTGTTATTCCCAATTCTTACAAAGGTGGGGTTCATTGTGTTTTTTTCAAAATAAAAATACCTTGCTGAGGGGTACAGACAGATGACAGTGCATGTTACACACCTTGCACCAAGTCTGACATCAATAAGGCCAATCAGGTTTTTGGGGGTAGGCTTCTGAATTGGAGATACCAAGGGGTATTGGAGTGGGGAAATATCTATTCCTCTATAATAAGTATCCCAAAATCCTGATACTATACTTATTGCCTAAAATACACAAAGACCCCCACTAATCCACCAGGACGGCCCATTGTGTCATCCTTGAATTGTCTTTTAGAAAACACCTAAAGATATTTTGATTATTTTTTACAACCACTGATTGAGGCTGTCCATCTTATGTGAGGGATAATGTAGATTTTCCTAGTAATTTATGAAGGAAAGTCTTAATTTTATTAAAGACACTGAGGCGAGTATTATGCATATGTTTCTTACTTTATTAGATTAGCAGCAGTCAAGAAACTTCAGCTCCCAAAGGGCTCAGCAACAGGCTAGCCAATGGGAGTGAAAAAGTAGGCATGTAACGAACCAATAGAGAGCCACCAAGGACCATAGAGTACACTCTTGACTGCAAGCAGCCCTCTTTTCTTGAGTGAGCATGCCAAACAAAGTCATGAAACAAAGGAAAAATTAATCCAATAATTGCCAATGCGAGGATAAAAGATAGTAAGTCTTGACAACAGGAAACAATCCAGGCATAACTCGGAGAGCAAAAGTCTTGAGGGAAAAGGATTTGAGGATACTGAGGTCCTGAACAGGAAGTAGAGGACGGAGAAGGTCCGGTATCATCCTGAAGAAGGAGGCAATGCTGGAGTCGCTGGGAGGGAAAGAAAAAATACATATTAGTAGAAATAGTGGTGGGATAATACTCGCCTCCGTGTCTTTAATAAAATTAAGACTTTCCTTCATAAATTACTAGGAAAATCTACATCTTATGTCAAGACCGGAGGCTCTTATTATGCAAGTTTAAAGCTTGTCAATTACCAAAGAAGTTGCAGTTTTAACAGGTTTACAGTAAAAAGTTTTAAAAACATTATCGTTAGACCAATCGGCCGACCTGAGAATGTCCTCTAAACTAGATCCTAAAGAGAAGGCTTTAGAAGCCATAGCTCCCCTGGAAGAATGGGCCCCAAAGATGGAAACATCTATACCCGCTAAGGACATAACCCATTTGACCCAACGGGCTAAGGTGGCTGCAGAGACTGGCTTATGGGGTTTGCAAAAGGGAATTAGAAGTTGATGGAGAGGACATTCTGAGGTTGAGAGTTCTTTTTTCATATTCTTTTAGACATAAACCCACACAAAGTTTTGGTTTGTTAGGGGAAAAAGGGATAGAAGATTGAATGTAGATTGTTTTTTGTGCGTTTAGAAATATGAAATAAAACACCTATAGGCATAAATTGGCGAGAGAAAACATGTAAGGATTTAATATCGGAAACATGTTTAATGGAGATTAAACACAACAACATGGTTAGTTTGGCAGAAAGCATTTTTAGAGAAAGATCCGGATTATCCGGCCATGCAAGGAACAAATTTAAGATCAGGGATATGTCCCATAGATAAGAGTATTTGGGAGCAGGAGGCTTAGACAATTTTACACCTTTCAGAAGGCGACAGACTAAGGGATGTTCTCTGACGGGTTTGCCGTCAATATGATGGTGCTGCATAGAGATAGCTGATCTATAAAGATTTGTAGTTATGTAAGACTTACCTGAACTGGCCTGAGCCGCTAGGAAGTTAATGATTAAATTCAACTCTGTTGAAAAGGGATTGATACATTTTCCCATACACCAGCTTGTCCAAAGAGACCAGGCTGATCTGTATGCTTTCTTAGTGCCGGGAGCCCAGGCGTTACTAATGAGTTCTGAAGCCTCTGCCAAAATAGGTGTGGTTTGTTGGGTAGTCCCGAGATTCTCCAAACTGAAAGGGTTAACGAATTGTTGAGAATTGGGTTGTGGGGCGATCCGGACGGATCTAGAAGAAGAGATGGAAAAACTGGGTGAAGGAGAGGAAAGTGTTGATAATTCGAGAAGAGGAGGAAACCAAACCTGGGACTGCCAGAAGGGAACCACGATGACCAGATAGGCTTTCTGGCATCTGACTTGGGCTAAAGCTCTGATTAAAATGAATGGAGGAAAAGAGTAATTGAACGATTGGGACCAATCTTGAAGAAATGCATCTGTTGACATTGCCAACGGATCGGGGCGCCAACTGAAGAAGAGCGGAAGCTGGGAATTGAGACGAGAGGCAAAGTGATCTATGCGGAAAGGACCCCATTTGTTCAGTAGTATTTGAAAGACAGACGGATTAAGTTTCCAATCGCTGGTATCCTTGAGATGAAGGGAGTGCCAATCCGCGATAGTATTCTGGGAACCTGGTAGATATTTTGCAAAAAGAGAAAATTTGTGGGAAAGACAGAACTCCCAAAGCCTTTTCGATAGCAGGGCCAAAGGTTTGGATCTGGTTCCCCCAAGATGATTTATGTACCAGACTGCCAAAAATGTTGTCCATGCGAAGAAGGATAGAACAGTGAGCCCTGTTTTTTGTAAAACTTTGAATCGCAAAGGAGCCTGCAAGCATCTCTAAACAGTTTATGTGCAATTCGGACTCCTCTGTGGACCATATACGGCCAGTCGATATTGGTCCACAACGGGCGCCCCAACCCGTGAGTCTTGCATCTGATTCTAACACAAGATCCGGCGCAGAGGGGAAGATAGTTCTGCGGTTCCAGGCTTCTAAATGGGATATCCACCACTGAATCTCTGTCCGAGATTCTGCATCTAGAGATATGAGGTCGGAATAGGCGAGACCTTTTCAAAGGTATAGAATTTTTAAACGTTGAAGAGCGCAGTAGTGTAGAGGACCTGGAAAAATAGCCTGCATCGAGGAAGAGAGAAGGCCTACCACTCTTGCTAGAGATCTGAGAGAGATTAGATCTTTTTGGAGGGTTTGGAAAAGCTCTTTTTTGATCGAAGAAACCTTTGAGGGAGGAAGATGGAGAGTGGTAGAAGAGGAATCTATTTGAAAACCTAAGAATTCTATTTGTTGAGAAGGGACTAACAGGGACTTCTCTGGATTTATAAGAAAACCGAGATCCATCAGAAGGGAAGCTGTGAGATGAAGGTGTGAGAGGAGAGAAGACACATTCTGATGTATGATAAGAATATCGTCCAGGTAAATTATGAGTCTTATACCTAGAGATCTGAGGTGGGATACTACCGGTTTCAACAATTTTGTGAAACACCAAGAGGCCGACTAAAGGTCGAAGGGAAGGGAGGAAAACTGATAAGTTTTTGAGAGCCATTGAAATTGTAAATATTTCCTGTGAGATGGATGGATAGGAATGGTCAAATAGGCATCTTGAAGGTCTAATCTGACTAGCCAGTCGTGTTGAAGTAGGATGTCCCTGAGATGAACTATAGTTTCCATTTTGAAATGGCGATATATTACGAATTGGTTGAACGATTTGAGATTGATTACCGGTCTTAGTTTTTTGTTCTTCTTGTGAAGGATCGGGAATGGAAGGTTGGATAGCGGTTTTGTCAAGGAGCGACTGGACCTCAGAAGTAATGAGAGAATACATTAGATGAGAGAATTTTGGAGGAGGAGGCGAAAGAAGGGATTGAAAAGGAGGGGAATATAGTTCTATGTAATAACCCTGGACTGTGTCTAGAACCCAGGGATCTGAGGAAATTAAACGCCATTTTGGAAGAAGAAATTTTAACCGCCCTCCCATGGAAGGGCCAGAACACAGGCTTACCTTGGAAATTATTAGCTCTGGCATAACGTCCGCAGTTGCGGAAACCTCTGGGGGTAGAATTGAGGTTTGTATTCTTGGTTGTAGGAGGAGATGTAGGAGCCTCTTGTGTCTTGGTTTCGGTAGGTGCGGCCGGTAAAGCGGCTCCTGCCTCTACCGGCCCGTGCAAAAACATGCTGGTTGAACACCTTCTTCAAAGATTGTTGCGCCTTATCAATAGAGGAGAAAGTGGTAACATAACGACTGAGATCTTTGATGAAAGAGTCCCCAAAAAGCTTTCCGTCAGCCTCAATGCCGGGATCAAGGGAGGCATGGTTAGCCAGTTTTGGGTCCAGCTTGAGAAGCAAGCCTTTTCTCCTCTCATGAATAATAGCCAAAATTGGCGTTTCCCAATAGGCAGAAAGCTCTTTGGATCCAGAGAGAAAGATCTGAAGGGTTAATAGAAGAGTCGTCCAGTCTAGCAGCCTCAGCCAGGCCAAAAATACGGGTGAGAGGGCCCACCACGTCGAGGAGTTTGTCTTCACAAGTTGTCCAGGCCTTATCAACCCCTTTACGGGGGTCCTTGCCAAACTTGGTGAAGAAAGTTATTAACGATTGATCTTTGGAGGGAGTAACTGTAATGTTGGAAGATAATGAAGGTCTTGGACATTCAGATTTAAGTTTTGCAGGGGTTTGCTTGTCCAGAGGGAAACGCAAACGGGACGCAATATGTTCACCCACATGCACGGAAGGAAGCCATTCAGTGGAATTGGGGTGATGAATTAGAGTGGGGTCAAACATTGGGACTCCATCAGAATCCATAAAAGCAGAAGCAGCATCGGCAATGGAAAATTTAAAGCGTTTAGCTGGATGAGAGGAAGTCGTAAAACTGTCATCCGGAATATCCGAATGATATAAATCATCCATATCATAATCTGTGTCTAAAATGTTAGCAATAACAAGCTTTTTGGGCGCATCATCAATATTTTTTTATTTAAATTTGCATTTTGGAGTGAAGCGTAGAGATGTTGGGATTTTTTGCGGCATTCCCCTCCTTAGCGGGAGGCCTTGGAGGAACCAAGTCCTCAATCTGATGTGAGGAAACCTCACTAGTCATTTCAGGAATTCTTTTTTGAGATTGTTTGCGTTTTCTGCTTTCCCCCGCAGAATGGGCCAGAGAATTGGACACCATATGTTTCACAGTATTTTCAATGTTTTTAGAAATTTTTTCCATGGAAGCTTATAAAGCTTGTTTAACCGAGGACTGAATAAACAAATTCAAATCTTGTTTGAAGACTTCCTCGTCCTCATTTAAGTCAGGCACGACAGGAGAACTGTCAGAATCCATGCAGAGTAAACAATTGAAAACAAGTATTTGCAGTGCACTAGGGTCTCATTTGTCGGAGTTACAGCTGTTCACAGTTGTAAACT
Organism: Pleurodeles waltl; assembly: GCF_031143425.1. Classification (NCBI taxonomy): domain Eukaryota; kingdom Metazoa; phylum Chordata; class Amphibia; order Caudata; family Salamandridae; genus Pleurodeles; species Pleurodeles waltl. The sequence continues at coordinate 1,759,413,868 of NC_090444.1, forward strand.
CCCAACCGGATTTTTCTTGCATAAAAAAAGAAAACAGTGCAATTGCGCTGCTACAGTTCACACTAATAATACCTATCGGCAAAAGTGCAATTAACTGAGTAACAAGGTCGATAGTATGCGAAGCGCTGGACTTCTGCCCAGCGAGATCGCGCTGCGAAAACAGAGAAAAAGTAGTCCACAAACCCAGCGAGCCTCGTATGTTTTCTGTACTTGGTTGCTGCGTTCGAGGAGGGCTCACCACCGGAAAAAGCATGACGTATGCGTGCCTTCCACTAATCAAAAGAAGCGGATTCTAACAGGCAAGCCAACTTGCCAATGAAACACACTGACGTGACGTCGACAGGGCTCCGAGCCCTTTTCCAATACCTAAAGCGTCTCGCTAGCGATACGCATGTGCGAGCGCATGCGACGCAGGCTCGACCCTAAAAAAGGGGGTGAGGAAACAGTTAATGTAAAATGAAGCCTTCCAGACCAGTAAGACAAGCAGGTAAAACACTCCCCACAGGGGTGGGGTTAATATGGTCAATGACCAGTGAAGAGCGGGAGGCGGAGAGTAAAGCCGTGCCCCCAATAGAGGACATCGACCGGAGGCTTGGGAACACAGTCGGAAACCGAGGAACGAGCGTCTGGAGAAACGCGCTCTGAAATGAAGTTCCCACGAAGAAAGGGTCGAAATGCCACAGGGAACAAGCGTGAAGCGCTCGAATGCAGGAGAGCGGTGAGTGAAAAGATGCGTGACGGTTGGAAAACGACCGTTGTGAAGCGCGCGAGCGAGACGCCAGGAACAGGGGAAGGGGGATGAGCTATGACGGTGTTGAAGCAAAAAGGAACCAGGAATAATATTTGAAATAAAGTTAATAACAAACACAGTAACAGACCAAATTAACGATATATTCACAATTACAATGTTGAAGAGCAATTAAATAAGAGTCCTTATCTTGACTGCGAGCAGCAAGAAAAGAGGGCTGCTTGCAGTCAAGGGTGTACTCGATGGTCCTTGGTGGCTCTCTATTGGTTCGTTACATGCCTACTTTTTCACTCCCATTGGCTAGCCTGTTGCTGAGCCCTTTGGGAGCTGTAGTTTCTTGACTGCTGCTATTCTTATAAAGTAAGAAAAGTATGCATAATAAGAGCCTCCGGTCTTGACATAAAATAGGGATTACCTCAGGATCATTGATGGGATTCCCTGGGAACCTGATTACCTACTGATGGGTCTAGATGTCAGCAACTTTTACCCATGTATCCCACATGAGTTGGGCATTGAGGAATGCCGTCAGTTTTTAAGAGACATCATTATCATATTTTTAGCATAATGAAATGATTTTAGACCAGAAAAGTTTTTGTCTGCGCAACAACGTTTTTATGTTTGATGGGCAGTATTATCATCAGACCAGGGCACAGCGATGGGTACTTGCTTTGCCCCTAGTTATACATGTTTATATGTGGGCTGGTGGGAGGAGCGGTTTGTGTCCAATCTCCATCTTTGACAGCCGCGTGGTGCTCTGGGCCCATTATATCAATGACATACTTGTCATCTAGAAGGGATCGCAGCATCATGCACAGGAGTTTGTTGAAGAACTCAACAATAATTCACTTAACCTGAGCTTGACTAGTCAAATCAATTGTCACTTGAATTCTTGGATCTCAAATTGGAAATTTGTAATGCCCAACTTGAAACGAAGCTGTTCCGTAAAGCTAATGCAGGGAACAGTCTATTACACGCTACCAGTAGTCATCCCAGCAGCCTTATTTGTAGTATACGATATGAGTAACTCATTAGAGCCAGGCCGAACTGCAGCAGTAATGCCACATTTGAGACTTCAAAGGTGGTGATGCTACAGAGATTTAGGTAAAGAGGGTATGATACCAAAACACTATCTGCAGCTGTTAAGAAAGTGGATTCTATGAAAAGAGAAAATCTCTTCTGATATCCCCCAAGAAAGTCCTGGGGGAACAAGAACAGATCAGGTTTATCACCACCTACTGCACACAGGCTAACAACATTAAGGGCACCCTTATGAAACACTGGCTTGGCATGTCCTCCATACAGAAGACACTTTATCACAGTGTGTCTCCATGGCCTAGTATTACATTTCGACGCTCCAGGAATTAGAAGGACATGCAGTGTAAGAATATGATCCTTCCAACACATAATACAGTTGCCAGGATGCATTGTATGGCATTGTATTGTAATAGTATTTATATAGCGCTTCCCACCCCTGACGAGGCATCGAAGCGCTTACATACTCTCGGTCTGTACCCTGCAGAAACTGTAAAGCATGCAAACTGTGTCAGGGTTGAATCCTATGCACATCTGACTCCAGACATGAGTTTACAATACTTAAAGGGTTCTGATGTAATTCTGACTTGTGTGCAGTTGCTCAAATGTCCATGTAAACTTGTATTACATAGAGAGCATTACACACTCTGCCAATAAACAAGTTCTAGAGCATAAGAGAGCTATAACTCAGCAAGACAAGCATAATTTCTGAATCTCTTGAGTATCTCTGCCAGTTATGTTGCCTTTTTGCTTTGCGGTACTAGCATTTTGTGTAGCTGCACTCTTTTAGATGCATGACTTATGTTATTATTTTGATTTATTTCTCTTGCACATATAGGGCAACAAATTCCAGACTGTAAATAATTAAAAACCTTTTCATGCTTTTTACACACAAGAAAGTACAAAGTGGAATCTCCATCATACCTCATCAAGACTTATTTTTCCGCTGTCTTTTAGTATTTCTGCTTGTATGTTCTAAATGTAGATCTGTAGTGACCAGCGTGCATAGAAAAGCTAATGTATTTTGGTAGACCTGAGTTAACGGGTCAGTGTCTTAATCTTTCACCATAAAGCACTTTGAATCCTTGGCAAGTATATGAGACGGTAAACAAATGAAACTACAATAGAACTCAGGGTCTTTGTAGTGCATCACCAAATACTTCTTTATTTATTTAATGTTTTGCCTATACAGTTATGGGGGCCTGAGTCCTATCAGACAGAAAGGGGATCATAAAAACACACCATTGAACGTGCTGCTCACATCTTAACCCCTTAATCGCCACGGATGCAATGGTTCCGTCCGTGGCTGCGCCTTTCAAGTGCCACGGACGTAACCATTACGTCCGTGTACTGGCCCTCGGGGAAGTGCTAGCGCTCCCCCCGAGGGCCACCCCCCCCCCCCAACGTCAGGGCTGGAGAGGAATCGCTTCCCCTTCCACCCCCCCACCCCCCAGTGACGTCTGATTATGTCAGCACGCGAGATCGTGCTGACCTCATCAGAGGTCACCTCCCATCGCGCTGGAAGCATGCTTTCAGCGCGATTGCGGAAGAGAAATGCTCAGCATTTCTCTTCTGCTCTGGAGGAGGGGGCCAGCAGAGGCATGAAGGGAAAGGCCTTTGCTTTCCTTTCATGTCTCTGCAAGCATTTCTGCTGCATCACGATCGGGCAGCAAAAGTGGTCTAGTGGGTGTCTACCAGGAATTTGTTTTTTTCTTTTGAAATGCCCCACATTGTCCTTTGGGCAAGGGCCGCTCCCCAGGGGGGCAAATAATTTTAAGGCCAGCAGAAAACCCCTAGACACCAAGGATTTTTTTTTCTTTTATGTGTAGGGAGCGACCCCTTCGGCAAGGGTTGCTCCCTGGGGGGCCAGATTGTTTTAGGCCATTTCGGCCCTCCCTGGCGACAGAAACCACTAGACACCAGGGAGGTTTTTATTATCCTTATGCATAAGGGAAGTGGCCCCTTGGGCAAGGGCCAGTCCCCGGGCGGGCAAAATATTTTATGGGCCTATTTTTGGAAGGCCCATCTGCCCCCAAAGGGGGCAGAAAGCTCACCAGAGACCAGGGAAGATTTTTTTTCAAAATAAGAGGGGGCAGAAAGCCCACCAGAGACCAGGGAAGATTTTTTTTCAAAATAAGAGGGGGCAGAAAGCCCACCAGAGACCAGGGAAGATTTTTTTTCAAAATAAGAGGGTGGGGGTATGGCCATACCCCCACCCCAAATAAATGGGGCCAAAGTTGTTCTGCCCACCAGTGGGCAGACGGGACAATTACCCCGATCCACACCCCGGAGGGACAGATAGTCTACTAGATGGCATGGAATAAAAAAAAATAAAAAAAGAAGTGGGGTGGTGGCTACCAACCAGTATGGGCCTAGTTATGCCCCCACCCCAACTGAAGGGGGTAACAGTCTTTCAGCTCTCCCCCCGCACACTAAAACATCTTATCCCACGGCAAGCAAGAAGACATTTGATTATTTTGGGTTTTAGTTTTACATTTCGGCCATGAGAGCTTGGTAACTCTTGAAAACGTCCCACTTGAAATGGTGAGGGCTGCACTTTTTGGACTTTGGGACGCGGCCATGTAGAAAAATCCACAAGACCCCGACACATCTGAAAACTAGACATCTGGTTGATTCCAGGGTGGTGTGCTTCACATGCACCTGCACCATTTTCTTACCCACAATGCCTTGCAAACCTCAAACTTTGCTGGAAATCACATTTTTGTGATGGAACCTTCCGGAATCTGCAGGAATCCACAAAATTCCTACCACCCATCATTGTCTCATCTATATTGATAAAAATTCTGCTGCACTTGTCAGCTTAAAAATGTATTTTTTCAAACTGCCCTTTTGGACCCGCTTTAGTTCCCCCTCAATTTTGACATGTTTTTGGCTCTTTCCTGTCACAGGCACTTGGCCCACTTACACAAGTGAGGTATCATTTTTACCGGGAGACTGAGGGGAATGTTGGGTGGTAGGAAATTTGTCCCGGTGCGGTGATCCCACACAGAAATGCAGGAAAAAAGTGATTTTTTTTAAAGCTAAATTTGAGGTTTGCTGAGGATTCTGGATAAGAAATCATTGGGGGATCCACACAAGTCACACCCATCTCCCTGGACTCCCTTGGGTGTCTAGTTTTCAGAAATGTCTGGGTTTGGTAGGTTTTCCTAGATGGCTGCTGAGCCCAAGACCAAAAGCGCAGGTGTCTCCCCTCCCCCTCAAAAAAAAATAAAACAGGTAGTTTTGTATTTGATCATTTTGATGTGTCCAGATAGTGTTTTGGGGCATTTCCTGTCGTGGGCGTTAGGCCTACCCACACAAGTTAGGTACCATTTTTATCTGGAGACTTGAGGGAACGCTGGGCTTTGTGGCTCCTCTCAGATTTTAGAACTTTCTGTCACCGAAATGAGAGGAAAAGGTGTTTTTTGGCCAAATTTTGAGGTTTGCAAAGGATTCTTGGTAATAGAACCTGGTCAGAGCCCCACAAGTCACCCCATCTTGGATTCCCCTAGATGTCTAGTTTTCAGAAATGCGCAGGTTTGCTAGGTTTCCTTAGGTGCCGGCTGAGCTAGAGGCCAAAATCTATAGCTAGGCACTTTGTAAAAAAAAAAACAGCTCTGTTTTCTTTGTGAAAATGTGATGTGTCCACGTTGTGTTTTGGGGCATTTCCTTTTGCGGGCGCTAGGCTTACCCACACAAGTGAGGTACCATTTTTATTGGGAGACTTGGGGGAACGCTGGGTGGAGGGAAATTTGTGGCTCCTCTCAGGTTCCAGAACTTTTTGTCACCGAAATATGAGGAAAAAGTGTTTTTTTGGGGCCAAATTTTGAGGTTTGCAAAGGATTCTGGGTAAACTGTAAACTTTGCACTTGTATAGCGCACTACTCACCCGTTAGGGTCTCAAGGCGCTGTACTCATACCGCTATGGAACCCCTCCTGGCTTTTCCCTGTGAGGTGCCCACTCCTGGGCACCCCCAGGGTGAAGCCAGGCATCCAAGCGCTGTTGGGGCCGTTGTGGAGATTAAGCAAGCTATTGCCCAGAGTTGCGGAGTGGGACCCATTAATTAGATTAGGCACTGAGGCGAGAATTATCTGGTCCAAGGGAATTGAGCCCAAGACCTGCCGAAGCGGGACTTGAACCCTGGTCTTGAGCCAGATCTCTGCTTCAGGGTCTGCCGCTCTAACCATTGTGCCACACTTCTCCACACAGAAATGCAGGAAAAAAATGATTTTTTTTAAAGCTAAATTTGAGGTTTGCTGAGGATTCTGGATAAGAAATCATTGGGGGATCCACACAAGTCACAGCCATCTCCCTGGACTCCCTTGGGAGTTGGGTAACAGAACCTGGTCAGAGCCCCACAAGTCACCCCATCTTTGATTCCCCTAGGTGTCTTGTTTTAAAAAAATGCGCAGGTTTGGTAGGTTTCCCTAGGTGCTGGCTGAGCTAGAGGCCAAAATCTACAGCTAGGCACTTTGCAAAGAACATGTCAGATTTCAATGTAAAAAATGTGATGTGTCGATGTTGCGTTTCCTGTTGCGAGCATTAGGCCTAACCACGCAAGTGAGTTACTATTTTTATTGGGAGACTTGGGGAAACACAGAATAGCAAAACAAATGTTATTGCCCATTGTCTTTCTCTACATTTTTTTCTTCCACATGTAAGACAGTGTGTAAAAAAGACGTCTATTTGAGAAATGCCCTCTCATTCACACGGTAGTATGGGCACCCTGGAATTGAGAGATGTGCAAATAACCACTGCTTCTCAATGGCTTATCTTGTGCCCATTTTGGAAATACAAAGGTTTTCTTGATACCTATTTTTCACTTTTTATATTTCAGCAAATTAATTGCTGTGTACCTGGTATAGAATGAAAACCCATTGCAAGGTGCAGCTCGTTTATTGGCTCTGGGTACCTAGGGTTCTCGATGACCCTATAAGACCTATATTTCCCCGCAACCAGAAGAGTCCAGCAGACATAACGGTATATTGCTTTAAAAAATCTGACATCGCAGGAAAAAGTTAGAGTAAAACATGGAGAAAAATGGCTGTTTTTTCACCTCAATTTCAATATTCTTTAATTTCAGCTGTTATTTTCTGTAGGAAACACTTGTAGGATCTACACAAATGACCCCTTGCTGAATTCAGAATTGTGTCTACTTTTCACAAATGTTTAGCTTTCTGGGATCCAGCATTAGTTTCACCGCCATTTTTGTCATTAAGTGGAAGCAGGCTGAAAGCACAAAAAATAGTAAAAATGGGGTATGTCCCAGTAAAATGCCAAAATTGTGTTGAAAATTTGTTTTTCTGATTCAAGTCTGCCTGTTCCTGAAAGCTGGGAAGATGGTGATTTTAGCACCGCCAACCCTTTGTTGATGCCATTTTCAGGTCAAAAACAACAAGCCTTCTTCTGCAGACATTTTTTCCCATTTTCCCACAAAGTCTGGGTACCTCTAGAATCCCTAGGATGTTGGAAAAAAAGGACCCAAATTTGGCATGGGTAGCTTATGTGGACAAAAAGTATGCCAGCCTAAGCGCGCCCTGCCCCAAATAGCCAAAAGAAGGCCTGGCACCTGAGGGGGAAGGGCCTGGCAGTGAAGGGGTTAAACATGGTATAACCTGTGATCACTCAAGTACGTTTGTGGAGTCATGTTTTTATTATTTGCTCTTCGGTATGCAGCTTCCTGCCCTTACGGCACACTACAAGTACCAGAATGCAACTATTAAATACACAACCAACCTTAACTCAGACCGATAAATAATTTGACATTACTAGTTCCGCTGGTAATCTTTTTTTGTATTCAAAGATTTCGGCTATCACGGGGCAGCTGGAGATCGGGCGCAGCTTGCCTGAGCGGTACGCGAAGTGGACCTCTGCATCCCCGGGGTGAGGAGGCAGCAGGAAGAGGCGACAGTGATACTCTAGCCGCGTGCTTCTGCCTGACGTCAGGGCGAACGCCCAGAGGCTGACGAAGTGGCCGACGCCCCCTTCGCCGCAGCCTGGGATTGGGCAGGCCTGTGGGCTGTGCCGTATAAAGAGATCGACACGCCCTCTGCTCTGCTCCTGTCTTCGGAGGCCACGGTAAGGGCTGCGGGATAAGCGTGGTTTGTGATTAATTAATGCTGCGCAGGCTTTCCATTTATTTATTTATGTATTATTAAGAGTAGACGTCAGTGTTTTCTGAAGTCGTCGTCATGGCTTTGGCGGAAGCTACGTTATACGTTTATATATATTTTTGTTTTTTCCAGTTTGCTTTTTATATACCCCTGTTCTAGTAAGCGTGATTTTAGAGGCTGTGATACGTTTTCAGTGGCTCCGTGTCGTCTGTCTGACTAGCAGTGACATTTTGCGAGCTACCTTCTTTACTCCGCATACTGCGTTCTGGGGATGCGCAGCGCCTTCCAAATCACACTCTACAGGTCTCTTAGCTTCTCCCAGTTGCCGATTTTTAAGCTATAAATAAGTGATGCTATTTTAACACTCATCCTTGTACAAATTTGTTTAAACTAAATCGGTTTAACAATTGCAGTTTCATTGTTGTGAAATGCCACTAATTCTACTATGTACTAGGTGTTTAGGGGTAATATCCGTGGGTACAGTTGAGATCGAGGGCGCCCCAAGAGCTTTAATACGAATGTCTTGGTTCTGTTGTGGCACAAATCTAATAGAGACTACTTCAACTTTTAATGTTGCTGCTTTGTGCCTGCGTCCTATGCTTGACTTAAAACTATTTCCCCTTTTCACTAGGGTGGGGGTGGGAGTGATAAAACTTCCTTCTAGGTGAAGGAGGGACTGGGAAGCTCTGGTGCAAACATGGAGTGACTGGTAGGTAGCACCGCAAGCTTGACGCAGAATGAGACCGCTCTAGAACGGGACTGGGTGGAATTGGCTGGTTTGGTAAGGGGTATAGTGACACGGACGTATTAAAAATCTAGTTTTCTTGTAACAACTGCCGTTGAATTCGCTTCCACCGACGGGTGGCCACAAACAGGACCAGCTTCACACGCGAGGATCTAGCCGTACTGCGGGTTGTTTTTCGCTGGGTGGGGCTCCCTGGGGCCGGAGGACAGGATTACCCCCCGCCTAGCCCGGTGGAGCACGAGAGACGAATCTGTGCGGTCTGAAATGCCCTGTGCGCCTCACCATGCTGGAAGCCACGCACCCCGAATTGAGGCACTCGCTGCCTGTGTGGGCTAGCGCTGCACATATTATAGGGATGAAGGCTACTTTGCAGCTCTGGACACCTTTCTACCGACATTTCGGGCAGCTGCCCATGGCGTGGAATTACTGAGGTGGACAATGGCACCCGGGCACACCCAAATAGTTCTCAGTGGAACCGCTGTTTTCTCGTCATGTAATAAACGTGCACGTACGCTCGACGGGGAGTCACAGAGGTCTGGAAGTCGTTGGTTTGTGGTCCCACCCCACGCCGAACTGCAATATGTGCGTATCTTGGATGCCATTCTGTCGACTGAGTCGTTATTAGACCGGCATGTGTATACAAGCAAGCCCACGTCAGCAAAATGACAGTGGCCCAGTAAAACACGTTATTTGGAGCACGTGTATTAACTAACACAGATGAGTATTTGAATTACGGGAGCGCAAGCTCAAATCCCATCTTTGAGCCGTAGCAAAACTGTCTTCTGGAACTAAATCACGGTTTCTCACTGTGGGCCATGCTATGAAATTGCGCTATGGGTCTGCTTGAATATCTGTAATGCACGTGAAAGAACATCATGCAGTAAACCATACGTGTGAAGAGTAGCATGCTATTACACCATTGTTAATGGGGGGAGGAGGATTGGAATGGACCTACTCGAGGCTTTACCTCTTGAGTCATCACCCTTCCCAGGCAGTGTGGGTACATGCACTCTGCCCATCTGTGTAAATAGTTGTCATGGGGATTTTCAGAGTGAATATGCCCTAACCATGCTTCAGCTGGTCTGCAGTGGGGTTCCCTGTGGCTGAACATACAGTAGAGGTAGGTAAGCCGCTTGAAGGCTCCAGCCAGATGCCCTGCGCTGAGTGTGAAGGGCTTTTGGGCCAGAGCCCAAAAAGGTGAACCTTAAGTGGCTTTGTCTGCGATCTAATCTCATGCCAGGAACTAAAGGCAACGCGTGAATCATTTCTCAGAACAGGAGAGAGTAAGATGCTCATTTAGTGCCTGAATTGCATAATGGGGAAATCTGGAAAGCCATCAAGCCTGACTTTCCCGCCGACCAGTGTGTGATCTGACATGTTTTCACTGTACCTGTTGTATCCTCATTATCACATATAAGAGCACCCTGTAATACACGAGTTCGGATGTTCTGTGTGCTAAAATCTTGTTTTTAGTAACTGTTTCTCAATGGTTAATAACGTAGGCCACAAGGTGTGCATGACAGCTGACTTGCCTTTTTGCTAACTGATTATTCTGGTGGAGGACAGGGCCTGAATGTAAGTTCAGGCTTAGACTATCACTTTTAATAAATGCCTTGCAATGATTTAACCAGTTGTTCAACGGTGAAATGTTTAAACATGTTGAAGAAATACTTTATTTCAGTTTTCACGATTCTTTAAACATATAGTTGCATGATTTACCTGCCGAAGCTTTTTAAGACTCTTAAGCCAAGCCAACTCCTGGCCTGGCTTTGTATGTTGATTTCTTAGCCGTCCCCCCCCCCCCCCCCCCCCCCTCTAAATAGTCCGGGCTGAAGTTATGTCTAAGCTTCTCCGAAGCAGCATGCACAACTACAGCTTCCAAATGGCCCAGTGTTATGTCACATTTTTTTTTTTGGGCGATAGTATTTGTACGCACATAATACAGTTACAAGTGAACAACTCACTAATCCCGGAGTGCAAAGTGATATTGTAAAAAGAATCGTAACTGGCTGAGTGTGTCGCATGATTACTGGGACCACTTGGTAGCTTCACTCACAAGTCAATTAGGCCAGTGCAGGTTCCTGGCTACCAATGCTCGTAGCCTTAGTACTAGTGCGCCTGCTTCCACCCCCTCGCCGCTCAAGCACCTGAGGTCTCTGCTCGTGCTTTTGAGCACACTGAGACTAACCTAGATGTGTTTCAACTGAGAACTAGTTGAGGTGCTCCTAGAGGTTAAAAGCTTGATTCGTCCACTTGATTTCTTTTGTCTCCACTTTCAGTCCATGTGGGGTTTGTTGAACTTTGGTCTAAATGTCCATTGGAGAAAATAGGTGTTGCTAATGGTTTATTGATTTTTATTAGATGCCAAGAACCAGTTCATGGCGCAACAGCACGTTTCCTAACCGAGGGATGTCAATCCAGTTGCTTCCAGTGTGATGCTGTATAAACGATTTCTAACCGCTACACTGGAATGTGCATCATAACTTGTACTGTTGCCAAAACACAGCTTCTTAGACATATGTTCTTACAAATGCAATACACCTGGGGCTGTATTATGGCCCTTTGGTGTTACAGAAGGGGCCGCAGGCGCTTATGCGGCCCCTTTTGTAATACCAATAGCGCTGAAGCACATTTAGCGCCAGCGCTGTCACCAGAGGGTGTTCATTCATGCAAATGAAGGAATCCCTTTGCCTTGGAATCCACGCCATATTATAGACGAGGGTGCAGAGGTAAAGAAGCTGTCAGGAGGCACACTCAGTGAGTCCCCTGGTGGTAGCCCTCTGGAAGGGGGGAGGGTCCTATAGCCCCCCACCAGGACATCCTCTTGCTTGCAGGTGCAGTCCCTCGCGGCACCTGCCTGCAACAGGATCTCTGATGCCTTTAAAAATAAAGGCCGGTTGCCACCTGCAGTGAAGCACAGAACGGCGTTAAAGCAGCTGTTCCGTTTTTCACTTGGCAACGCAAGTTCGCAGCTTTCCTGGGAGCAGAATGTTTGTTAAAGGGTGCCATGGTGCAAACAAAATGTGTCCTCTGTGTAATAGTCCCCTAGGTTTTGTAAATAGAGTTGAGTGAGTGACTAAAAGAAACCGGAAGTATGTGTGGTAACCAGGTGGAGTCCGGTCCGACAGAACTGGGCTGGACCCAGAAAGTCATCTCCTCTGTGTCCCGGCTGAGTATGGGGCACCTGCAGCCGCACCTATGTTCAGTACAGGACCGCACTGTATGTTGTGGGTATGTAATATCTTAACGATTTACATATCGCAAGCATCGTTCATTTCTTATCTCTGTAGCACCTGTGGCCTCCTCAGTTTTAGACTCTCAAATATATAATTTGGAGCCGATGCCTAGTATTAGCAGACTGCACTTGGTTTACGGGGTAGAACTAGCGTGCGAACGCTTGACATTTGCTAGAGCCTTAGTCCAAGTTCCCACCGTTCGTAGGGGGAAACGCTGAAGATAAAAAATAATAACCGCTATCCTGCCCCTCAGTCCGCCGCTGAGCACGCGACACCGTCCGCTCGCGCTGTTACCACGGACCGCGAAGGGAGCTGTGTCCTCTGAGCGCGTGACACCCGCCCGCGAGGACTCCTAGAGGAGTCTATCCCTGCACGGAGCGCGCGCTGATCGATCGCACGGTGTTGTCTGGGACCGGTTCCATCCTGCCTGCACCGCCGCGCGTACACACTCGCACGTGGGGCACGCCTGATTCTGAGGGCGTCGGTGTGAATCCTAAAAATGTGATGCGCAGGTGATGACGTACAGCGGGAACCGACGGAGGTTTTGTGGGCTGGATGAGAGCAGACATGACCTGCGGTGTACAGGGCCAGGATGAGTACATGGGCCCATTGGGTTCCACAATAACTGCAAATAACAGGAGTTAAAAGTGGGAGTGAATCTGTCCTGAAAGCCGACTTTCCGCCTCAGTCGGGAGCGTTTGCTGTGGCAATGGTGTTTCAAAATACAATTATGTAATTTTCTCCAATCCGAGAAACTCTGGTCTTCGGTTACTAGCCCACATCTTATTGTGTTGTAATTGCCCAGAGGTTATAGGTGACAGTGATCTTCAACTGCATTTTTGGAAGCTGATTTGTTTGTGCATTTCCTAAATAACGTTTTCACATTGTACAGTAAATTTCGTATTACTGCCCTTTAATTTTACTGTGCAGATAAGGCGTCAATACTTTTAGCCATGGACCTCATGGTTGAATTGCCAGGGCTGCTTTATTAAGTGTTTGTATCATGTAACAAACCACGTAAGTTTAAACCTCTTCTCTTGGGATCTTAATTGCAGACTCTGTATGTCCACCATGCCAGTTATCCGGACTTTAACAAGAGTTGCAAAGCATGCGGTACAGAGCCCCTGCTGCGGGTGTCAGGCCTCTGTGGTACCAGTCCGGTTTATTGGTGTTTCACCTCGTCAGGTTACATCAGATGCCAGTTTCCATTCCGTGTCTTTCTCCGAAACAGATCACCCCCGGGTACTGATTACAGGTGAGTTGTCTTTCTGACTTTTTTTTACTCGCTTTCTTCTGTGGTGAAACTTCATACTTGATCTGCTATCGATGTTTGCTTAGATTTAGTTCTCTTTGAGGCACTAACACTGAATATACAGCAGACATCCTTTCCAGCTTGTTCATCACCACATCTACCATCTCAGCCCTAATTAATCCGCTGTGACAGCTCCAAACAGTATCACTGCTGCAGCAGCACACAACCCTGCGTGTATATCACACAACTGCACAGGTTTTTTTCATACACAATCCTACCATGATTCTTTCTTTTACTTGACTAGTAAACCTCTGGCAAAAACCGTGCCACCGGTCACACAATCTCCACCACTTGCTGTATTAAATAGACTACTGCCTCCTACGAAGAGGCATCACCTTTCTCCCTTGAGGCTCAAGGGAGCACCGCAGAGCACCATACAACAGTAACTGCAAAAATCATGACCTTGTCACCTAGCAGAACCATGGAAATCACAACTTGTTAGGAAAACAATCTGAGCATGCTTCAAGCAATTTCTAGAGTTTCATTGGCAACCTAATACTAGGAACCTAGCTACAGGGTGGAGCATCTAACCTCCACACCCCCACTTTTTCCTTTGTCATCCGTTAAAGCACCCTTTTGGCCCACACATGAAAGGCCAGTGCCTAGGCTTTGGGACGCTGGACTGTCAGGCAGATGTTTTTACTCATTTATTCTTTCCTCTTTCTGCCAACGTTCTTACCTTACTTCATTACAGGAAGTACAATCTACAAAATCCTATTCATGTTTATTGCCTAGCTGTTCAGAAGACTTGTTAAGTAAGGGTAGTGGCCCCAAAGCACCTGCCCTTGCATCCAGCTGCATTCTCCTTCCCCCTCCCCCCCCCCCCCCCCCCCCATTCCCTCACCCACAAAAAAAAAATCACAAGCCATGTATGACCCTTCGTGTTTGCGACTTACGATTTTGCAATTTTCTGTGAATTGTGAGTTGCAAACATTGATGTACAACAGTGTCTGAGACACTGTTAGCAATTCCCAATGATCGCGTGAGACTTGCCTCGTAAATATTCATGAGACAGGTCGCAACTTGTGACCTGTTGGGAATGGCTGGCATTCACAGGGATGGTGGCATGCTGGGTTCAGCGGACCACCATATCTGTGACTGCTTTTTAAATAAAGTTTATTTTTATTTTTTTAAATATATCCCGTTTTCTTTAAAATAAAACTGGATATATTTTAAAGTGTTCATTTTTTTGTAGTAGTAGTAGGCAGTGGTCTGTGGGACCGCTGCCTGCTCTGAAACTGTTGGCACCCCCATTCACAAAAAGGAACAGGTCCCTTTGGGGCCCTTCTCGTTAGCAATGAGTTACTGCCTCCTTCAAGGAGTCTGTAGTCTTAATGTTACGTGACTGCATTCTGGTTTCAAAACATTCATTCATGGCCCTGTGATTCAATATTGGGAAGGGACACCCCTTTCTAATAGTGACCTGCAATTCATATTTTGTGAATTGGTAATAGCTACTGACTCTTAAAATGCAGTTGGTACGTGCCAAGATTCCTTTTACTGATCGCAAAGGTTCCAATGGGCCGTTTGTGATTGCTAAAATGTGTCGTACATATATATGGCCACTTATGAGCAAGCCAACTCTGCCTATCAAGACATCCTCATTTGTGCACGTCTAAACCACAGACAAAGACTGTATTGAAAGTTAAAATCTGTTTGTATTTGTTCTACAGGATGAAATTCTAACGTTTCTTCAGATTATTTAATATTTCTTCTAACCCATATGCATCAATTGGTCATCTCGATAGCCTAAAAATATCAGTTCAAAAGCCCTAAATGTGTGCGGGGTTGTCAAAAGTGAGAACACTATATTCGTTCTCACTGTACATAACTTTGTCCCCTGTATCAACAAACCAGCCTCAACAAATCTTGACTGGATACTATCATGGTCCATTACTTCTTGCTAAAGAACACACTGATCACACCAACGACTAACTGCTCACTTTTCGGAGTTCTTCGTGGTGCCTCAAGAATCTCTGTTGCTTGGTTAAAATGAAAAGCTGTTCTTTAATAAGGTGCTGCAGAGTCTCGAGCAAATGTGCCAAGTTACATGCGTTTTTTTTTTTTTCCTTCTGTACTCGGTATTCAGTTGACCGTTTTTAATGCATTAAATAAAACGTGGGTAAGTTGTAAGGAACAGTCAGCCATTGATCATTACTGGTGCCAGTTCAGACTTCTCACCCCTGCCACCGAGGTTACCAAAGTTGCTTCACAATTGCCATTCCTTGACAAATCCAGTTCTAACATTCTGGGCCCACATCTCGGGGCATGTACACATGCATGTGTTTTTTTATTTTATAATCTTCCTTTTTTTTTTTTTTTTTCCCTTAACTCGCTGGTGTCAGATTGGCACTTTGTAACCCTGACGTTAGTTTCGGTAGCAGTTCTTGGTGAATTATAATCCCCCTTCCTGCAAGGTACAGCTTCCAAAGTTTTGGAGTATCTTTTTATGAAAAATGACATTTCTGATCTTTGTCAGGAGTAAACTCCTTAGACGGGTCCTATCCCATTGAAATCTATTCGCCCTGCACTCCAGAGTAGCTTTGTCATGCACGGGAATGTTCTCCTTTATATAAACTGCGCTAGACTGTTTTCCTAGATAACACTAACACTAATTGGCTCTCCTAAGTGTTTATAACTGTACACGTTTCTCATTCTTGCAGGTGGTCTGGGACAGCTTGGAGTAGGCCTTGCCAAGCTGCTAAGGTAATAACTGATCATGGAAAGGTCGTATGTTGATTGCACTGCCTGAATATGTTATGGTTCAGAGGGCTGCGTTGGGTGCCACTGTGATTAATCATGCTTTCTGAACTATCTGTGGGAGGGGTTGGCTTGGCTTATCTGCAGTGGTGGCAATGTCTTATTCCGCCTTCTGGTACTTGCAGCTCTGAAGTACTGTTAAACCATGCCTATGCTAGCAGGTGCCCTTTTGATAGAACAGGCCTTAGGAGTAGGACGTTTGGGCCACATTAAAACCTAAATTATGCTTATTGTTGGACGTTCCTAGTGGCGCATGATTCAGGGTATTTTAAACGGCACAATGCGGCCTGAACAGTCTTGGAACAAACACATTTTGTACCCTGGCCTCCAAACATGATACATTTTTGCAGCGCCCCCTGCAGGATGTTTTAACACTGATGCATGTCCCTCAGCTAAAGATCACATCTTTTCTGGCATTGTAGTGCGCTGGTATTTTAGAAAGCCCCTCCTGTGCCCAAAGCGTTGTTCGTGCTGCTACAAAGCTACTTACTATGTACCATTCCTATAGGTAGTCGAGGACGCTGCAGTTTGCATTTGGTTCATGGATGCCCTTCAGGTGTTTGGTAAAAAGATGTTGGCTGCAGGTAAACATGTTGGGTGAACTGCACGAAGCTTGAAGGTGTAAGTCATGATGCGCCTATCTTCAGTGCAAATAACCAATGGGTGTTGCGTAGAGCATTGGTTCATAACCTTCTGACTTATGTCGCTCCTCCACTTAATCATCACTGGAACCTTGGGACCCACACTGAATTATTATTGAAATCTGGTGACCTCAGCTGAGTCGCTATTGGAAAGCAGGCACCCCAGCTATGCATTTTCGATGACTTGAACTACAAAACATTATACAAAAACAAGTGTTTACCAAACAGATAAAAATGATGAAATATTTTATTTAATTCGTAAACAAATGTATAAAAACAAATTGTAATGGAACGGTCTGAGCTTTTCTAAATTAAATTGAGGGCAAGCATAGTCCATACTATATTTTTGATGCATTTGAACTGCTCCCACAAATCAGTCTGAAGATACTAACTTAATTTTAGCCTCTGGTTTCATCTCTTCACAATGACATAACGTTTTAGGATTTCTAATTGTACATTTTGCTTCTATATTCATACACCCTATTAATCCGTTAATGTTTACCCGTCTAGTTGCAGACTGCACACGCACGTCCACAGATTAAGAACCACTGGTGTAAGAACTGCACCCATGCATGTAGATGCATCCCATTTCTGTATCTATCGAAAATCCTCTTGTGGGGCATCAGTGTGACTAACAGGGAAGGGCCCCAAGGAGTCTATTTAAAAGTGAAAAGATGAGCTCTGCAGGGTGTATGAGAGCTTCATCCTATGTACAGCCATGAAAAACTTTACTTAGTGAGTTGAGTCACTTTTGGGGGAAGGGAAAGGCCCATTTTTTTATTGCTTTTATGAATTTAAAATGGTTACTGATTAACCTTATTTTTTGAGTAGGATGTTCCATAGTTCGTAGGAATGTCTGCCTTTGTGGATTCTTCTGATAAGGGGACAAGCGGAAGTGTTGGTTTTATTGATTTACAGTTTTGTCTTTGGGGCGTGGAGCCTAGATTGGTACTACAGAAAATAATTGGCCAGTGTCATGGATGCCAAGTGTGTGATACAAAGTGCTTTCAAGGAGAATTTGCTGTGACAGGTAGCCAGTGCATGGTTATAAGAGCTGAAGTGATGGGGCCACGTCGGGCCATGCAATGAACTGTGACAGCAGTATTCTAGACACCTAGAGGTTTTCTGGTGAAACGCTTCACAAGGGCTCTTTGAGTAGCAAAGTAAGGAGAGATGCACCATCCCATTGCAAGGATTTTTCATTATATTCACCTGACTTGGAGGGAGAGTTTGGAGTTCTGATAGCCTTTAAATTTATGTTGGAGGGAAGGGGCGGGGGCGGCAAGGGGTAGTTTTCAGTAGCTGGAAATCACGCTGTGGTGGGGATCTTCCATAATCTACACCTGATCTCGGGTTAGTAGTTTGTTTCAAGTGATTTTTGTAGCATTCAGTTGCTTATTGCATGGAGACACTGGAGAGTCCAGATGTTCCTTGGAGTGACATTTTTCCAGTTTTAGAATGATGTTTGTATCCTCAGTCTAGCTGTAATTTTAGTTTTCGAGTGCAAGAGAATATATAGATACAGTGATCGACTTTACTAGTGAATATACCAGAGTTCAGGGGCATACAGAAGCACTTGCAACTGTAAAGTAGTTTAACGGCTAGGTAATATTTCAGACTTACTAGCTGGATACTGTATCGGGAACTCCATAATTCATGCCCCAATATAAGTCTCTTTCAATAACCTGTCTGAGCAAATGGTGCTATCTTTTTGGGGGAAGGGATGGAAAACTTCTCAGCACACCTTCCCATTAAATTACTGGTGTGTGTTCTGCGACAGTCCAATAGGTGTGAAGTCTGTGAGGAATCCTTTGTGAACAAGTCTCTGGCTGCAATTTGAAGAGTGTCTTGTGGGCTTCTCCCACAACCCCCTCCACTGTGTAGACGTTCCTCCGGGTGAGCGTCAACTCCTGTACACCAGAGGGAGGCCTCCTAGCAGAATGTTAGCCAGGCTGGAGCATCAAAAGGATGGGGAAAGCGCAGCCAGTGTAGTGACAAGGACGATCAGGCCATATAACAGCACCTTTTAACTATTCTGCATATCAAACTATGCTTGATAAAATAGCACTAAGTTGTGTATTCATCCTTCGCTTCTCATGCGGGGTCGGAGCTTGTTGTGGGCTCATATTTATTTAAAGATACTTCCCTAGTTGCCGCCTTTGTCCGCCCTTTTGAAACTGCACGAATGTCGTGGCGTTGTAAAGTGAAGCCATACACACTGCCTTTATCTGAAGTAAACCCACTAAGTGATCGCCATCTTCTCTTGTAACCTTTAATTGTGGTTTGCTCTGCAGGAAGCAATTTGGGAAAAACAACGTTATTCTGTCTGATATCAGGAAGCCCCCTGATAGTGTCTTCTACAGTGGTAAGGGATTTAGAAACCTTTTTACTTGTCTTAACCTTTCATGGGAGGGGTGTAGATTCTGAATTTTATTTAATAATGCTATCATTTTTTTTAGCATTCATCTTTGACGCCTGCATAATGATTGCTTTGCTTCTTTGGAATTAGGTCCCTTCATCTATTCAGATATTTTGGACTACAAGAACCTGCGTGAAATTGTGGTGAATAATCGCATCACGTGGCTCATCCATTACAGTGCCTTGCTCAGTGCTGTTGGAGAAGCGAACGTTCCCTTGGCCAGAGCTGTCAATATAACAGGTAAGCATAGACTCCCCACCCCACCCATCTCAGGTGGATCCATGATGGACAACAGCAGCAGTGCTACTAGCCCTCTGACTTAATGTGTTTCGCTTTAGGCTTGCACAATATTCTAGACATTGCTGCGGAACACAGTTTGCGGCTCTTTGTGCCCAGTACGATTGGAGCATTCGGACCTACATCTCCACGCAACCCAACACCTGATCTTTGTATCCAGCGTCCACGGACAATCTATGGTGTGTCCAAGGTCCATGCAGAACTCATGGGAGAGGTAAGTGCCAGCTGTTCATGGATGCAGGGCTGCTCTTCCAAGTGTATTTTTTTTCCTTTGATTTGAAAAAGCTTAATAGCTACCATTGGCACTATTGGTGTGTTGGGATTTTGAAAGCCTGGATAGCCAGCCATCTAATCTGTGCCAATCTGGGTTCAGATCACTACCTCTCAAACACCGACATACTTAGAAATTTAGTGTTCTAGTTACACTCCTACAACCTCCCTGTCTGTCTTGGTACTCTTGTCCCTTACATGTAGGGGATTTGGTTCCCTGTAAGCCAGTTAGTAGTGCTAAAAGGGTATATAACAACCCCGGGTTTAAATAAAGACCACTCTCTATACAGAAGTCCAGTGCCTGGACTGTGGTGTGTGGTGTGGTGTTTTTTTTTTTTTTTTTTTTTTTTCCCCTCTGAAGTTAACATTCTCATTGAACCAAATGCCAAGCTCCTTAACCCTAGGCTTAGGAGAGAAGGCAGGGGCCACGAGAATCTGGCCACCATAGCAGAAGATCAAATGTAGAGTTGTTTACCTAAAATGAGGACCTCCGTTTTTTTTTCTGCTTAATACAGTAATGGCAAGATAATTTATCATTGTAGGACTGGGCAGTCAAGTTAAGGCCCCTTACCTTTGTTTTTGCACCACATCCTAATGTCCGGATTTAGTCCAGTGAATTCCTAGTATAATGCTGTTTTCCCAAAATTGTCTCCAAAATAAAGCGGCCTCTGAAAACACTTTTGGGTGTTGGATGTTCATTGAAAAGAATCAACCATAAAATAATGCAGAAGTCACCTTACTCTAATGCAAAAGGTTAGAGTCGGCTGCTTAACTGAACTTGTGTCTTTGGCAGAGTGCCTTTTTCGGAGTATCAGAAACCCACTAGAGGATTGCAGGCTGTCGTCCTCGATTGGTAACACAGGACCTTCTTAGTGCAGTATGCAAGTCCAGTTGACTCCTTTTGCTATATATCCGGAGAAGACCTGTACTTTACAGAACTCATTCCCTTGGGGATCTACAGCAAAATATCTGTTTCTCCATGATCCAACCGAAACCCACTGGATCTGAATCTAGACACTGGACACCACTATTGCTCGTAGGCTACCCTTCTTTTCCACTGCATCCATTCACATTGAAAACCAATACCCAGAAGTTGTGCTAACCGCAAACATAGAAACACCAGCAAAAAGGATCCCGAATAATGCAACTAAATGAAGTGCTAAGTTTGGCGCATGTTCCAGGCGTTAAATTTACGTGTCTTTACTTTACTAGATCTCATGGCACATTGTGTGCTTGGAATATATATATGAGCGTAAGCAGAAATGTGTTTTCAATAATCGATTGGTTGTGCATGTTCCCAAGTATTGCTTGCTGCGCAGCATAACCTGAAAACTCCTCTTAAATAGAGGAAAGCTAATATTATCTGAGTAAAAACTTTGAAAATATAAGCATTCGCATCTTCTGTTAAATAAGCAATGCACACTGTTTGTATGATCGTTAAGGCATCTATCAAACAGTCTTTGGATGGATGTGGTTGGGTTTTGTGTCTTTACCTAAAACGTTATTATGATTTTTATTTTTTTTAACTGTAGATGTCTGTTTGAATTATTAACATAGGTCGGGGCTAGAAGTATTTCATCCTTTTCCTCTGTACTGTTACATAGTAATAAATGAGAGGCATGCTTATGGCACCAGAATGTACTAATCTAGTCTTTGGGTCACTGTCTCAACCCCCCCCCCCCCCCTTCACTCCCCGATTTGCATTGAATTCTTGATTGTGTTTGCTTGCTTATTGTATTGACGCAATTCTTTTGTGCTCAGTACTATCACTACAGGTATGGATTGGACTTTCGGTGTCTAAGGTATCCTGGCATCATCTCTGCAGACACACAGCCTGGTGGCGGCACGACAGGTGAGAGCTTGTGACCAATGCTACCATATATGTATGTGTGTATATGTGTGTGTGTGTGTATGTATATATATATATATATATATATATATATATATATACATACACACACAAAATATTCTGATGAGCGGTAAAGAACCTGTTAGTAGTACTAACTTTAAGGCCACTTATTTCACTGACCATGGAAGAGCGGAATTCCAAGTTGGACTTGCCAGGCTTTGAACTGCCAAATAACCACCAGTTTTCAGTGACCAGCATTCGGCTCGCTGACCACTATTCCAGTGGTGTATCCTGGCCTAGCACAGTAGGAACGCATTAGAAGCATGCTTCACAAGTAGCATTTCCTTGATGGAAAGAACTATTTAGAATTACTATACACTCCAATGCGACAGGAGCTTATAATTGAAGTCTTCCCCCCCCCCCCCTGCACATTTTTCTGTTAGTGAATGTTTTTACACTCAAGTTATGGTTTCCCGACAGCCTGTCCTTCCTCGCAGGCTTTTCTTTCTGCACTCTAGTCTCTGTCATAAGTTTTGAGATCATGGCGCAGACAATTAAAAGTGGGTGTGGGGGACACTGAAACTAGGAAATGTATGGTGTGTGTTTGTGTTTTTTTTTTTTTTTTTATAATTCTGTAGAAACGTTACTTTTTACTTTACTGCCACAGTATACAGTTGTTCAAGTCACCAATGAGACAGTGTATAGGATCTTGTTTGTGAGCTGGCATAACTGCTCTCTGGTGTAAGGCGGTGGTTTTGGCCATGCCCACGTCTGTGCTTGAAGTGTGTGCTTCTACTGTGGCCACATCTGGCCTGACAAGTTTTGAGTGGAGCAAGAACCGCTGAGGACTGTTTGGTCACGAGCTGGGGAGTCTCCAGCTTTACATTTTCCACTGTCTCTTATGGGAAAGGGACATCTTCTGGAAACCTCTACATAGTGCCAACTTTACCTTCAGGTAATTGACTGGTAAGGCATTGAACTCTCCACCGTGTTACAAAACCAGAATCTCATTGGATTGTCTGGGCACCATATTAGTGCTAGCAGCCAAATGGCTGTGTAGCGCGAAAGAAAGTTATCACACTATCTTGCATATCATAAACAGTTCAGTTTTTCAGCTAGAATCACCTTCTCAATGCATCATTTCTGATGTGTTTTTTTTTAATTTTTTTTAAATCATTTCACCTTTTATGACTTTGGGGAAAGCGGGGGGGGGGGAAACTATGGGTGGGTGAGACAATGCAGTTTATTCTCTTGTGTCCATCTACCTGTCGATTCCTCATCTTTTTAATTTCCCCAATGCACCAACATTCTACTGAAACTTTTCTTCAAAGCTCTCCATGTCAAGGAGAATGTCATAATGCTACGGCTCCGCACGCAGCTCTGTCTGTCATTGGAGACATACGTAGCCCTTGTTGGCATGCTTACGTCCGTTCCCTATTTTTCTGCGCTTTTGACGTGTAACAGTTTTCTTATAGCTCTTACATTGTGGGCTTTCTTTGATAGCTCTCGTCGTCCGTCCACCCCCCCCCCCCCCCCCCCCAAGAAATAAAGTTGCAACTTGGTTGCTGGAAGAAAAATGTCTCCTCCAAGGAAGTTGAGATTCAAGCTGTGTAGGGAATGCAAAGGTCAGATGTCCATCACTGACCCGCACGGCGATTGCCTTTCAATCATGATGTAGAGACTAATTCATTGTCAAAAAATGAACACAAAGGTGTTAAAGGAATGGGAGGCGAAGCTGCTTATGGCAAAGGCCAAACAAGAAAAAAAGAGGTTGTCCGAAGTCTTGGCTCTGGTTTAAGTCACTAATGTCTCACACTTCAGTCATCGAAGAGAAAACACAAGAAGAAACAGTGTCATTCCTCTTGATGTAGTTTGTCTGGGGATGATTCTCTGAAGTCTGTCTCTAAAGCGACAGAGTAGAAAGATTGAGGTGTCTTTATCCATCTACAATGCCCACTCCAATGTCGCCTGTAAGTCTGGCTCTGACTTTGCCTGGACATCCTAATCTAGAGCCTCAAGCGGACCCTTTTCCTCCTGTGACACCTACTCCTACAACACAGGAGCAGAGTTATCCAGCATTTCCAGCTCCAGGGATGGATCCCTCGAGATGTCTAAATGCTATGTATGACGTCTTTGCAAGGGTGTTGACTTCATCTGGTGCTCCTATGGGCCCCATGTGTCTGCTGTCATATTTGCTGGGTGGATTCCTAGCGCCGTACCAGCTAGATCTCTTTGTACCTATGTCTCAGGTGTCCTGGCCACATCCAGCGCCACGGTGGCCAACTTTGCTGATGGCACAAGGTTTGTCAGCACCAGTGCCAGCTAGGCCTTCCCTGGTGTCGATTGAAGTAGCTGCAACATTGCGTCATTTGACTTTGCACCCTTTGTTGCTTAGGCCCAGGGTGGGATTGGGGGGGGATTTTATTTTCTTCTTTTTTTCTTTTTCCTTTCCTCTTTATTTCTTCCTCTCCTGATGCACAAATGCCTTTGTTAGACTTTCATTTGATGGGTTGAAATTGTTTGGTGCTAGAGCTGACTAGACTTTGGAAAGGTTCAAAGAGTAAAGCAACAGCAAAATCTTTGGGCCTGTAAATGCAACCCAAGGATTATGGACAGTTTCAGAAGTTTCAAGGATTTAGAAGATTCTTTTCCTTTCGAGGGTGACAACAGTAACAGCAGCAACTGAATCCCCTCTCTAGAAGCTACAGAGGGTTGAGCTGTGGAAGGCAGCGTGGAGCCACCCATTAGCCTTCCTCTGCAGCCAGTCTCCCAGGAAAGCAGCCCTCGTTATGCCCGTCTTAGAGCATGCTTTACCTGTAGGAGGGAGGTCCATAACATCGGACGTTTGGGTGTTAAGTATTGTAGAAAATGGGTATGCCCTACCCTTCCAGGATTTCCCCCACCACCACCCAACCCCCGAACCCCTCTCCTTTTCCTACTCAACAAAGTTTGTTATGAAGTTCATTTTCTGGTGCTTCAATAAAAGGTCCAAAACCCCCTTTTTAAAGGGTGAAGTGGAGTTGGTTCCACAGCAGAAATGAGGCAGGGATTTAGTCTTGTGGATTTATTTTTTATTTTTCTCCTCTTGATTTCCAAAAAGGAAGGTTATTTACATTGTCCTAGACCTCGGGTTTTGAAAAAGTTCCTCAAACAGGAAAAAGTGAAAATACTGACCCTGGCACAGGTGTTTGTTGTGCTTTTAAGGTAGATGGGCTGGTTTCAATTGATTTCTCTAACCTAAGTTGTGGCTAATTTCTTTGTCTCCATATGTGCCAAATGTGAGCATCTAGAATCTGCAGCAGGTCCAATAAAAAGCGGTACATAAAAAAAAAATATATATGTATTTGAATCCTTTTTTTTTTTTTTTTTTTTTTCTTTTCTCAGTAGAGTGCAAGCGTTCAACCTTGTGTATACTATTAGTATATTTCTTATGGCTTAAAGCAATTTCATTTGTTGGTTGCAGTGTTGAATTCTTCCTTGCTATTGGTCAGTTCTGCCTTTTTCGCCCTCCTTATTCTGTTTCAGAGCAGTGACCAACTACTGTATTCCACTTTCTTTTGTTTCTGTTGCTGTGACAGACTATTTTTGTCATTTCTTTAGTGCCCTCTTTTCATTGTTGGTGTTAGGCTGGTAGCTGCCTGTTATTTATTGCAGCATTCCAGTCCTCCCATGTCGTTGACATTTGTTTGGCCTCTGGCTCCTAAAATCTTCTTTTACAAAAAAAACTCCTGGTCGTTTAGCTCATGAATGTCACAATATACCCTTTCGGGTAGAATGTAGCTAAACCTTGAAACAATTATGAGAAACTTGCTTAGCCTTGCATTTCAGATAGTCTCTTTTTCCAGGGCCCCTACCTGCCAGCACTCACAACATCGCACACAGGACATTGCTTATATCCTTTATTGGGGCCATAAATCTTCTCAAGCTGCTCTGCTCATTGCAGTGTGAGGCAAGAATACTTGCAAGACTTTTCATTCTGTTAAAATAAAAATAATATACTTTTTCCAGCCTTATTTTTCAATTTCTGTTCAGGTGTTTACACAACTTGAGCTAGTGCAATTGCCTTCTTGTCTCTCCCTAAGGGCTGGTGATTTCTGATGTCAGTAGCCGCCAGTGACCACCAGACATGGCAGGAAAAGACAAAATGAAGAGACCGGGTTGACCAATTTGTGTGTCAAGTTGTGAATTTACAATGCCACTAGCTCAAGAAAATGTGAGACCTATTGCATTGCAAATGCTTGTTTTATTTTGTCCCTCACAGATTATGCAGTGCAGATATTCCATGATGCAATGAAGACTGGAAAGTTTGACTGTAACCTGAAGCCAGACACACGTCTACCAATGATGTACATTGATGACTGCTTGAGAGCCACTCTGGAGGTTTTAGAGGCCCCTGCAGAAGCTCTGAGTATGAGGACTTATAACATTAATGCTATGAGCTTTACCCCTGAAGAGCTGGCTGAGGAGGTTCAGAAACACTTGCCCGAACTCAAAGTGTCTTACAACGTTGATGCTGTCAGGCAAGGCATTGGTGAGTTTCAACTGCATGACTTGCTGCCTTCTCCTTCAAGAAATCCTTGGTTTTAGATGATGATTTGCCACATTGCTCAGCACAGGCACCAGAGAGGGTGCTGTACTTCCACTTGTATCAGAGTATGTTTTGAAAACTTGATATCTGCTTTAGTTGAGTTTAATCTAAGGTTTTCGACTCATTGGCACAAATAGTGCCATCTAGTACGGATTAAAAGCAGATTGGTTGCAATGGCTTCAGTTATTCATGCGGTAAGTTACACCATGACTAAAACTATGGGATGTCCAATTATTTCCAGCCTCTTCTCACTAAAAACTGTAGAGGATATGTTGATCCATAACTCACACTTTTTTGCAAACATAAGAATTATTGAATATATAAAAACCTTTTCAAGTGCTGTCTGGTATTACCCTTGCAGTTAAGACAAACTGGTCTTTGTCACTGTTGACTTGCAACCCTGATGAGGAAAATAGTTGGTAGGAGAGGTAGGAAACACTCACTCTGAGGGGGCTGTCACAAGGATGGGCATGGTAATTCTCAGTGGGTGAGGGGAATGGTGAACAGGGTACAGTCTTTGGTAGGAGGAGGCGCAGGAGGAGCCCCTGGCTGTTGGGCAAGAAAATGAATGAGGGAGCCCCTAGTGGGAGTGGGCAGGAGAAATGAAAAACTACAACAGGAAAAGCACGATTCAAAGTGGAGAGGCCAGAAAGCAGGCCTCTTGATGCACAGGGAAAGTAGAGTTCGTGCCTCCCTTTTCAGCACAGACCTTTGTGCATGCGGTCAGTCTCAGCTGGCACTTATCAGCTAATCATGGGTGGTGTTTCCATCCAGAGGCGGTGCTTCACATCTGCAGATCTTTGTGCAGTGGTGTTGCAACATCTAAGTAGTTGCCTTACTATCCACTATATTTATATTTCATTTTTCAGCACGCAGAGTAAATATTTCTCTAATAGAAATACTTCAGCTTCTTTAACACCTTCCTTGGCACATGGAATAGTGTCACTTGAGTCGAAGACACTGGTGTTTATTGAGTAAGAAAGTCTGCAACCTAGTTCTCGTTTTTGGACCTTAGAGATAGAAAATGTACGATTGTGGTGCCTCAGGAAGTTGAAATTCAGTCTGTTTACATCTTCATTTGTGTTGATTTGCCTGTCGCAAAATCACAACTTTAAGGCTCGTTCAAAAACTTGAACAAAGTAGTTGACTTTTTATTTTTTTCCTCCTTTCAACTTCGTTCTTATTTGTTTGGACACTTTCAGAAGAGAAAGGTCTGCATTTTGTACACCACAAGCTTACTATAGCAATATTGCTAGTAATGGTATAGGATGCCACAATTTTACAAACTTGCTCAGTGTTCCCGCATCAGGCTTTCCAATTTCTTTCTATGCCAAGGCAACTTGAGCACTTCTAACAAAATTGTGGCGAGTAACAAACATATGCTTTATCCGTGTAGATGCACCTGCCTTTTCCTTTCTGCTATATGTTCATCTCGTCCACATGCCACAGCAATGAATTTGTACTAGCATCTTACCCCATACTAACGTCTCTGCCCCAGTTTACCTGAGCCCAGCATATGTGGTGCAGTGGTATAGCTGGACCCAACATGTCTGACACATCTGTTCTTATCTATACACATTGAACGTGCCTTTATTTAAAACTTCTTCACTTACATCATTGTAGGTCTGACATATGAGACTTCTTTTTAACAATTTCGCCAGACTGTTTTCACCAATAAAATCATACAAAATATAAATACGCAGAAAAGCTTTTAGTTAGTAGGCTTCATCTATTGGTCTGTTAAATTGTCATTCACATTTTGTTCTGCCCATCACGCCGTTCTGCATAGGGCAGTCTGCTTTACCCAAAGGCTCCCTTCCCTTTGCATGACTGCACAGAGCCGATGCAAGCTGTTCGTATCTGCCTAAAAATAGCCCCTTTCTCTTAAGGTGCAATGCTGTTCTGTGTGTGGGTTTTTTTATTTTTTTTTTTATTTATATTTTTATTATTTTTAGTAAATAACCGCCATTTATTTAGCATGAACTTTTTTTCAAAGTTTGTTTTAAATGCCATTGTAGCTGCCTGCAATTTATTCCTGGCTCCTTCACAAATAATAAAATGCATGGCACAACTGCAAACAGCTTAAATATATATATATATTTTTTTAATACATTTTTATTGCACACATTAGGCTGTCATTTTTAAGTGATTGCTTATTTTTTTTTTCCTTTTCATTTTTGTGGCATATGCTTACAATAAAAACATCACCATCAGCTTGCCAGAGCTGTTGCCTTTGCTACTGTTGGTTTGGAAATGGCATATGTCCTAAAAAAAATGTTAACCTTACCTAAAGTATCCCTTTAAAAATGTTGGGAAAGATTTCCTGTTAATCTCTTCTGCATAATGACAAAATTCTGTTCTATGCTCTGCAGGCTTCTAGAAGAAAATTATACTTGTGTCTTAGTTCAGCTGTCCTGCCCAAAATTTCACTATTTTTCTTTGTGCTTTCACCCTATAACTTGCTAGGCTGCTTTTTATGTTTTTTTTGTTTTGTAAACTACTTGTTTCTGTACACGTATAACACACTTATTATTTGTTGGTGAGTCCAAATTATTTAGACCGCCTTTAAAGACCAACGCTCGATAGGGTGCAATATTTAAATGCTCCTACGACATTGGTTCTCCCAGGGGTCCCACTAATTTTGGATGGAGGAAATAGTGGGATTTGCTGATAATCGGAGCGTAGCCTGCAGGAATCTGATTTACCTTAAGGATTCCTGCATGTGTTTTTTTTTTTTTCTCTTCTATAATTGCAAGCGGAGACTTTGACTGTAGCAGGTGAAATATCCAGGTGGAATGCCACTTACCCCCGGTATTACTGTCAAATGTATAATTTCACTTAGATCCTCGTTACAAGTGGCACTTTAGAGGCTGTGTGCATATATATATCTCTCTCTCTCTCTCTATATATATATATATATATATATATATATATATATGCGACCCTAGCCTGTGGAGCGCTCTGTGTTACAGTTTTTGTGCTACTGATGTCCTACTAAGC
Organism: Pleurodeles waltl; assembly: GCF_031143425.1. Lineage (NCBI taxonomy): Eukaryota > Metazoa > Chordata > Amphibia > Caudata > Salamandridae > Pleurodeles > Pleurodeles waltl. Next base: position 1,759,442,879 of record NC_090444.1, read on the forward strand.
CAGAAGAGGAGACAAGTTCATGGTGCATGCACCTCAACCCTGTATCATGGTATGCCAGTTCTGCCTTGATAGCCTTCAAGAAATTACTTAAACTGTCCTCTTTCTAACCTCTGGGCTGGGATTAATGCCAGAATTTCTGATCTGGTGTCTTGATGATATTTGCATTACTAACTTGTGCACCTGAACCCTATTGGCAGCCTGACATACTAATATATTTGGCTTACTGTGCAGTCCCTACTCTTGCACCCCTGACTGCCGTTTTCCTTTCCTAGCCCACCCCCCCAATTTTCTATTATATTAATTATATAAATATAGCTGCACTGATTTGAGATGATTACATTTGTAGTGCTTCTTTTTCAGGCAGCTACATACATGATGTAAGAAAGCCAGACTAAAAATGTTGGGGCATATTTACAATTTTTTTGGTGTAGGGCAGCGCTGCAAGGTTTCTTGCTGCACTGTCCTGCGTCAAAGGAAAAGGGGCAAGAATGCACAATATCTATAAGATAAACATATCTTATAGATATGGCACATTCCTGTCCTCTTCCACTGTGCTGGTGTGCAATTGGCTGCCATGCACCAAAGCAGGCACCCGTGCAGGAAGGGATACCGTCCTGCACAAAAACAACCAATGGAGGTGTTTTCCTCAGAAGAAAAAATGAGGATTAAAGATATTTCTCCCTGTTATGCCTCCCTAGGGGAGGCATAGGCTTTTGACACATTCCCAGGTTTATAGATCTTTGTAAATCTGGGAATGCATCAAAATCCATGGGTGTTGTGTGGGAAAACCCACATGGAATGTCTCTTTAAGGCAGAGTGAGGCAATGCTCTGTGGCCTTTTAGGTATGGGCCTACGTCACATCAGGAAAAGTGTGGCAGTGCAAGCCGCTTGTAGATATGCCCCTGAGATTATAGGTTCCACTACCAAACCAGCACAGTGATTGGCTTGTTTCTGTTGTGAAATTGTATATCTTTATGGCCCTTAACGCTGTATTTTATACATTCTATCTGGTTAAGTTAATTGAACCTAGTTTAATAATTTATTGTAAACTTTTTCCCCCTTCGTGTGATGGTTTCCTAAATGCTAGTATAATTGTCCTGTGAAAATGCATTGAACACATTAAGGGGGTAGCAGGTTCGGGAATAATCCTGGGGAATTATTTTCCACAGAATGGGTGGTGTATCCGTAAAACTCTTTTCCTGTAGGAGTTGGGAAATTTCCCTATGGCAAAAAAGTAAAGATTTTTGACAGCTGCAGAGGTAATTATAGAGCACGAGCAGTGATAAATGAGTTGATGATTACAGTTGGGGCTCTCAGCACTGAAGTTTGGGCACTGGGAGTTTTTTTGTTGTTGTTTTTTTTTAATCAGCCTTCCACATCAAAAAAGATAGGCTGAAAAGGGCGTAGGGCTTTTAAGGGAAATAACAAAGGGAGAAATCAGGGGTGAACAACAACCCATCAAGAGTATGATAAAGTGATGGGAAATGCAGATGACGGAAGAAAGAGGTAGAATCAAGATGAAGTGTCTGTCAAGGCTGACATGCAGCGGTGCCTGTGGGGAGCTTCTGAGAAAGCATTTGACCCTGCCACTCTATATATATATATATATATATATATATATATATATATATATATATATAGTATAGTATTTTGGGTAAACTAATTAGGCACGGGTTACGCTGCAGACTAAGTAAAGCCCAGCCAATTCTAAAGTAGAGGGAAATGAACTGAAAACACGATCCCCCTGCTCGCGTTATGGTGCAGCTTTGTAGGCTAATCCTAGAGGAGATGAATAAAATGGAAGTCTTCTGACTGGGACTCCGCGGAAGCACAGGCTGAAACTGGCCTTGTATTCATATTGTCTCAAGGGCTACAGTCGCGATGGTTTTCCCAGGAAGTTAAACTTTGCTTGTCCTGAGGACAGCCCTCTGCAAGCGATACTGTAGGAACGGGAGTACTGCGCGAGTCCCTAAATGATGGCCTTGTTCCCTTGTAACCCTCCATGATACTGTAGGAACGGGAGTACTGCGCGAGTCTCTAAATGATGGCCTTGTTCCCTTATAACCCACCATGATACTGTAGGAACGGGAGTACTGCGCGAGTCTCTAAATGATGGCCTTGTTCCCTTATAACCCTCCATGATACTGTAGGAACGGGAGTACTGCGCGAGTCTCTAAATGATGGCCTTGTTCCCTTGTAACCCTCCATGATACTGTAGGAACGGGAGTACTGCGCGAGTCTAAATGATGGCCTTGTTCCCTTATAACCCACCATGATACTGTAGGAACGGGAGTACTGCGCGAGTCTCTAAATGATGGCCTTGTTCCCTTATAACCCTCCATGATACTGTAGGAACGGGAGTACTGCGCGAGTCTCTAAATGATGGCCTTGTTCCCTTATAACCCTCCATGATACTGTAGGAACGGGAGTACTGCGCGAGTCTCTAGATGATGGCCTTGTTCCCTTATAACCCTCCATGATACTGTAGGAACGGGAGTACTGCGCGAGTCTCTAAATGATGGCCTTGTTCCCTTATAACCCTCCATGATACTGTAGGAACGGGAGTACTGCGCGAGTCTCTAAATGATGGCCTTGTTCCCTTATAACCCTCCATGATACTGTAGGAACGGGAGTACTGCGCGAGTCTCTAAATGATGGCCTTGTTCCCTTGTAACCCTCCATGATACTGTAGGAACGGGAGTACTGCGCGAGTCTAAATGATGGCCTTGTTCCCTTGTAACCCTCCATGATACTGTAGGAACGGGAGTACTGCGCGAGTCTCTAAATGATGGCCTTGTTCCCTTGTAACCCTCCATGATACTGTAGGAACGGGAGTACTGCGCGAGTCTCTAAATGATGGCCTTGTTCCCTTGTAACCCTCCATGATACTGTAGGAACGGGAGTACTGCGCGAGTCTAAATGATGGCCTTGTTCCCTTGTAACCCTCCATGATACTGTAGGAACGGGAGTACTGCGCGAGTCTCTAAATGATGGCCTTGTTCCCTTGTAACCCTCCATGATACTGTAGGAACGGGAGTACAGCGCGAGTCTCTAAATGATGGCCTTGTTCCCTTGTAACCCTCCATGATACTGTAGGAACGGGAGTACTGCGCGAGTCTCTAAATGATGGCCTTGTTCCCTTGTAACCCTCCATGATACTGTAGGAACGGGAGTACTGCGCGAGTCTCTAAATGATGGCCTTGTTCCCTTATAACCCTCCATGATACTGTAGGAACGGGAGTACTGCGCGAGTCTAAATGATGGCCTTGTTCTCTTATAACCCTCCATGATACTGTAGGAACGGGAGTACTGCGCGAGTCTAAATGATGGCCTTGTTCCCTTGTAACCCTCCATGATACTGTAGGAACGGGAGTACTGCGCGAGTCTCTAAATGATGGCCTTGTTCCCTTATAACCCTCCATGATACTGTAGGAACGGGTGGGGTGGAGAGAGGAGAGATCCTTTCGGAAGTGCTCTCCCTGCATGTGTCCTAGCCGACACCACGCCCATGGGATTTCATGGGACTGGTCCTTCCAGGAAGTAGTGTGCGGTTCATTAAGCTTTGCTGTGTTTGTCCTCGGAGGCCTCCCTCCAAGAGTGATATTGTATGAAAGTGCTACTGCTTGCTCAATTCCTTGTGTTCCTTCTAGCTGACAGCTGGCCGATGGATTTTGATGACCGCAATGCTCGCAAAGACTGGGGCTGGAAACATGAGTATGACCTTCCGGAGCTTGTGACGACCATGCTGAACTTAATTAACGCGGACTCCAGACTCGCACAGGCCAACTGAAGCTGACATTGGACCTGCGCAGTGAAAGGCGGACCAGGAGGCTACGTCTGAACGCTTTTTTTTTTTAATGTTTATTTAAGAAATGTTCTAATTCTGCTAGCATGTAAATGTGTATATATATATATATCGCAGTGCAAACTCCCCAACCAATCAGTGTGCTCCATTTGGTGACGGAACGGTGTTTGATTGACAGTGCCCTGTACTAGTGGTTCAGGTGAAATAACTCGCATTGATAAGGCATGTAGCTGACAGTATGGTGTCTTCCTACAGCTGTCCTGTAAAAGATGTGGAGTGTGTTTTTGGAATCTACCTTACTTGAGGCAAATAATTACCACTACATACCTAATATTAGTGTTGCAGAGTTTTCATTGAGGTTTCCCAAAACGTGTGTAGCGCACTCTGTATGTATCCAGCTCCAAAGGCTGGACATGGTGTTAATGCCTCAGTAGAGTGTAGAAACATGGCAGAACCACGTGCCAAGGGTCTTCTGCATAGAGCTGCAAATGTCTCCCTGGATGAAGGGGGAGGGAGGGAGGGAAATACTGGTGGCACGGCCATTGGTCTGAATGCTATGGGGGGGTGGCGAGCCTTCATGTGCAGGTCTAAAGCCCCCCCGCCCCGACAGCTGTCGGTACAGAACTGTGCCAGCCTCCCATCAAACAATGTGTGTAGGGACTGGAAAGCATGGTCGTCTGGCCTGGAGGGGAAAATGCTGACCTGGTGCTTATCTGCTCTGTCAGCATTTAACAATGTACTGGGACATAATGTGAAGAGATGTGTGACTGGAGGGTGGGCCTAGCTTAAAACAAATAGACAAACAAATCTACTTTCAAGTAAATGACAAGCACGCTTCTCTTAGTTAATAATTCACACGGGTATGTTTATGCCAGCCCAATGAAAGTAAATGTGGACATATATAACACATTTATAACAAGTGTAGTAATGAACACTTTCACTACCACAGTTCGAGGGTTAACTTCTTTATTGTCAACATATCACAGTGGAACTTATACGATAAAACTGCTAAGTGACTCTAAGATTGCATTCTAGACTCTTAACAGAAGAAAAATAAATTAGGCTTAACATGCAAAGGGTAGTTACTGTTGTTCTATCACATTGCTTGAATTTAACCCCGTATTCTCCAGATATACCTTCAACACATGGAAAAATAGCATGGCATGGCATAAACCATCCTTGCAGATCTGGCGAGTGCAAAAGGATATTTACTGCCATTGTTGAGTGTAGTTGTGGGGCCATGACTCGTCCTAGGTCTGACCTCTCGTGGGTCCTAGCGCCGAAGCACACTAGACAGTGGTAATCAATATTCCATGACACTCCACATACACACTATTCGCACACCACCCGTTCCTTTCGTTTTACTGCTGATGTGCCATCATTCTGCTGACTTGTATACGGGACTGAAATGACAAATTTAAACTGTCACTTACTCCTACATTCACTGGACAGTCCGGAGTTACAAAAGCATTAGTATTTCTTGAAGTGTGGGCGATCTGGTACTTGAATGAAAACAAGGTGGCGTGGATAGCCCAGTCCCTTACACAGCCGACAGAGATTCACGTCCCAGCAGGAGAAGTAGCATTGAACAAGTGTCACAAGAGTATAGGGGAACCTGGGAGAAGTTCTGTACAGTGCGCATATGCATGTTTGTAGATAGTGTGTATATATTCCTGCTCAGGTGTCTTTTTCTCAATGGATATGGATATTCTTCATGTACAATTAAATGAGAAATATTTATTATGTGTATTTAAGCGATTGGGCCAAATGGGTCACTTTGGGGTAAATTGTTGCCTGATACTTATACTTGAAACCTAAATTAATTGTCTGGTGCTTTAAGCTTTACAGGTGTCGTAAACTGCAGAAATTTTAGCCAGTGGAATCCAGTAAGTGCTCGGTGGCAGTTCCACTCTTAGGCACAAAACAAACATCTTTATAGATTTCTAGCAACCAAGTAAGAGAATTTGTATAATAGTTTACAGTTTCTGCATTTATTCCCTTTTGCTCAAGCAGTGATCTGAACTTTAAATAAATGAACCTCACTGGAAGACGAAGCCTGTGGGATTTAGGGAGGGTGTGTGTCTTTTTCAGCCAAACATGTCTCACCAAGAGTGTATGTGCTGACTGTTATTTTTATTCAAACCCATGGCCCTAAAAAAAACGCATATTTTCCCTTGCAAAATGGTGAGAGAATGAGAATGTGCGTGCGTGTGCTCTCGTGTTCAGCCTTGATAAGTTTTGCCCTATATTCTCAGCCATGGCACGCCTCCTTGTTACTGTTACTTATGTTTTTTATTTTGAAGACATTGGCAGTGCCAGTGTGCACTTAATCACTTGTAGATCACAGAGTGGGAGAGAACACCTTAAAAATGCCTCTAAATACTGTTGTATGTAGAGGCCCACTTCTGCTTTGAGTGTAGCGAGCCATTCTGGCTGAAAGAGATTCACCCGGATCGTGCAATGAGCTTTTGGGCCCCATCAATTTCTATGTAGCTGGTACCCACAATTAAACGTCCTCTCAAAACTGCATAATGGAGCTACAAATGGTAAGATTGTCCGAAGAATGTGTTTCCAGCTATTTGTTGTAAATGATTTGTATGACAATATCAATGTCTCGAAATATTCGATTAACCTTGGAAACGCATCTACATTATAATGGTCTTGACACGAAAGGGCAAAGTTGTACCCCCCCCCCCCCCCCCTTTAAAGTCGCCTGAGGAAGAGAGGGGGTTTTCCACTATGGACTGGGCGCTGAGCGAAATGAGTTTGCATTTTTTTCTTCAGCTGAAGGCCTTTCTGAACAAGTCCGTGCAATAGAATGCTTGGTGTAGAGCGACGCTGTATTCCCTCGTCGGGATGTGGGCAGATACAGTGTGCAGTTTCTAACCCTTGCAGCTCAAATAGCTGGAGTTGCATTATATAACCAAGGTTTCTTAGCAATAATGGACATGGAACACAATAGGTGTGTGCGGACATAGTGAATGCCAGTAAAACGCAGAAGAATTTATTTGGGACATGTTTCCGTTTCTACTGTAATCTTGCAGGTCATGCTTTAATAAAGCCCTGAAAGAAGTGTCCTTTTTTTGTCCTTGTTTTTCCTCCCAAAGACAGACTGGACACCTTGGTCTGAACACCCAACAATCTCACAGATGTGATGTCTGTTCCAGGTGCTCCCAACAAAGCCCAAAAATCTTGCTATATTTTCACGATAAAATAGACATGCATGCAGTCAATCTAAATGGCAGTGGTGGTATTGAAAATCTGTCATGGGTCTCGCTCGCCTCAACATAAGTTGAAAATCTTTAGTGTATTTGGTGCTTAAATTTTGCACTGAAGGTGCACAATGCTGTGACTGCTTATTAAAAGGTTGCATCTCCTTATTAATCTCCAGTTAGATGATCTAGTGCACTTGCTTCGTTTTTTGGAGACTAAACTGTTAAACGCTGTGACGATTACTCCTGACTTCAGATCATGTTGCATGACTCGGCATCACAATAAAAAAAAAAATCTAAGACAACACTTCTTAGTCATACGGCTTGTTTTTCTGGGACTCGATGTCCAACTCGACACATTCACTCACATTACATAACCACCATCAGAGAACATATAGAAGTTTTCAAATAAAACTTTTATATACATGTGAGATTCGGTCCACCGCCTCTAAAGATGAGTCTGTATCACAGGAGCAGGATATTGTTTTTTTTTTTTTGCCGGCACCGCCTCAGTATGACTTACCTGCCTTCTATTCAGATACACCAAGGGTTTCTGACAACCCACATGGTGTTTCAATACAAGCGCAGATCCTTCCAAAGAACAACAGATGCCTATTTCATGATACATTTGCACCAAGCAGGCATTATGTGCTTTCTTACTTACTTTGGATTGCCTATCGCGGTTCCAGGATGCTCGGGTGTACCGCCTGCTTTGTGTTGTAATCTAGGCCTGCACCACCAAAGGTGGATAGCAGTTTGCAACATTTTATACATCAATAGATACAAACATACACGATGGAACATTAGTTACATAGAATTTGAAATTATAGCTCAGATATATTAAAGAAAAATTTGGGTTGAAAAAAAATGGGTTGTTCAGCAGTTGTAAAAATTGTAAGGGTGTGCAGAAAGTGAAAGGAACATCATAAGAAGGAATACATTGTCTTGCAAAGTCGTATTTGTGGTTACCTCTGCAACTGCTAGGACATAATTCAAAAAGCTGAAACAGCAATCTCATTTGAGCAATGTAAATTCTCAGTTCATGCAATTAAAATGTTCAGTGTAATTATGTAAATTTCGGAGTTTGTTAAAGCTCTGGAGGTGTGCATCCCCCTCCTGCCTCCCTCCCCCCCCCCCCCCCAAAAAAAAAATCTGAGTCTAAACTTTAAAGGGCGAAAATTAAGTATTTAGCATATTTCCAGCCTCCTTATCATTGGTTTTCAGCTTGCCAAGAGCAGTGTGTTCTTCGCTCTGAATGCGAACATGGAGAGCAAACAACTTTGGTATAGATTACATTGGTACTGCCAATATGCAGACAGTAATTTCTTGTCAGCCACCAGTAGTACAGACCCACAGCATACTGGGGGTCCCAGAAAGGGAACCCACCAACTGCTTACTGGATCAGGACTAGGAAACCTAATGAGGGCCAGAGGAAAGGTGAGAAAGACCGCATCCCTTCATCCACTTGGGCTACCTCGTCCACCTTGCTGGAGACTCTGAGGAGGTTGCAAATCAGCATCGCTTCTAGTGCCAGCTTCAGAACTCGGGGCCTCATTTACAAGAAACTGATGCATCGTCATCTATGTGTCAGATTTCTTGTGCCTGCTACATATCCCCTAAGGACACCATAGATGCGCTGAATTTACAATACAGAGCTCCATGGCACACATTTTCACAGATGCGTCTGAAATTCGGATGCATCTGTTGGTAGTAAAGTGACGCATTGCTGGAGTTGCATTGTTAAACTGATGCAACTCCAGCAACGCAAGGAGAGTCCGATTGGAGAAAGTCCCATGTCAATGAGAAAAAAGATTCTCCCTTACCTTCAAAGGGAATGGAGAGCCACAGTTATGTTAGGATTGGTCATGACAAAACTGGATTACTGCAACGCTCAACTTGGACAAGACATCACTTAGGCAGCTTCAGCTTATCCAGAATACAGCTGCCTGCCTTATTCTTGATCTTCCGCGCTTAGCTTCTGCTAGTGACAGTCTGAGATTACTGCACTGGTTACCAGTAGCGAATCGAATCAGGTTTAAAACCTTAAGTTTGACTTAAGAGGCCGTACATGGAAGCGGTCCTAACTATCTTTCCTCTATGCTAAGTTGGTATAAGCCTAAACGTCAACTTAGATCTTAAAGATCCTATTTGATCCAGGTCCCTAGGACTTGCAAAGTTAGATGGGGAGATAAGGCCTTTACAGTGGAAGCAGCTAAATGCTGGAATTCTCTTCCGATATTTATAAGAAAGGAACAAAATTTCATGACTTTCAGGAGGCTTATTAAAAACCTGGCTGTTCCCCCCGCTAATCTCTTTTGACCCTCACCCCCCTCTCGAGCGATTTGATGCTTCGGCCGGAACACGCTATACAAATACCAAAATACAATACAAATACAAATTTTACGTCTGGTCTGAGAATGCAGTAAAGTTTTGATGCAGTGAAGTCGTAAAGTAACACAGTGAAAAATTTAAAATGTCACTGCGTCAATTCTATGTGGCTTTTTCCATGTGAACATCTACCATGCTTACATTATACCCGGCACTGGTATAATGTGATGCAAGGCATTACAAACTGCCGCATTGAGCCCAATGAGTCAGTTGGTAAATATGGAGCAGTGTAGTGCACTACTAGTGCCCCATCAAAAAAAAAAAAAGACGCGGCGCAAGGCGCTTGTAAATGAGGTGCTCTGTTTCCAAAATCAATTGTACCTCTCATGACATTGAAAAAACAGGTTACCCTGTTATTGTGTTTGGACGCTTCTAATGATTGTCACACTCCCAATTATTTTACCAGGGCTTCAAAGAGCCCCAATATAGTTTAGTTGTAGGAAGCCTTCGCCTCCATATTCCAATATCTATCAGCAGAAAGCATTCTGAGAAATTTGTAAGCAACAGCCTGGCTAAAAACATCAGCGTGAGAAAAATGATGTTGACAGGTCTGATATTACCTACAGTACTGTCAGGGCTGACTGAACCCAGGAAGGAGCGATTGCTACTGTCAGTAAACATACACAGCTGTAAGGAATCATATTGGAATCCAGAGCGAAGACATAGGGGCCCAGTGTCATATACCACTTCGTCTCATTCATATAGTATGTAGAAGTTTTCAAATAAAAGTTTTATATACATGTGAGATTCGGTCCACCGCCTCTAGAGAGGAGTCTGTATGACAGGGGCAGGATATTTTTTTTTTTTTTTTTTTGGCCGGCACCACCTCAGTATGACTTACCTGCCTTCTACTTTGATACACCAAGGGTTTCTGACAACCCACATAGGGGCATATTTATACTCTGTTTGCGCTGAATGTGCGTCAAAATGTTTGACACACATTCGGCGCAAACCCTGCCCCATAATTATACTTTGACGTCCGACGCAGCGGGCGTCAAAGTTCCACCATGTGCGCCATTTTTTGGAATGGGGAACCAGCCTTGCGTTAATTATATGCAAGGTAGGCGTTCCCTTCCAAAAAATGACTAAGGCCTGTGCCCCATATTTATACTGTGACGTCATTTTGACGCACAGGAGGGGGCAGGCCTTAAAAAACGGCGCCCAGCCTGATGGGCGCTGTTTAACGCCTGGGTCAGGGCAGGCGTTAAGGGACCTGTGGGCTCAGAAGGAGCCCAGAGGTGCCCTCCCATGCCCCCAGGGACACCCCCTGCCACCCTTGCCCACCCCAGGAGGACACCCAAGGATGGAGGGACCCATCCCAGGGAAGTTGAGGTAAGTTCTGGTAAGTATTTTTTTTCTTTTTTTTTTTTTTTGTGGCATAGGGGGGCCTGATTTGGGCCCCCCTACATGCCACTATGCCCAGTGACCATGCCCAGGGGACATAAGTCCCTTGGGCATGGCCATTGGGCAAGGGGGCATGACTCCTGTCTTTGCTAAGACAGGAGTCATTCCCATGGGGGTTGTGCGTAAAAAGAAATGGCACAAATCGGGTTGAGGCCTGAATTTTGCCTCAGACCTGACTTGCCCCATTTTTTGACGCCCAACCTCCATTTTCCCATACGCCGGCGCTGCCTGGTGTGAGTCATTTTTTTTTTACGCACACCAGTCCGCAGCGCCGGCTAACGTCATTCCATAAATAAGGCGCCCGCATGGTGCGTTGGAATGGCGTTAGCCGGCGGTAAAATTTTTGACGCACAACTGTGTTGGCGCAGTTGTGCGTCAAAAAGTATAAATATGGGCCATAGTGTTTCAATACAAGCGCAGATCCTTCCAAAGAACAACAGATGCCTATTTCATGACACATTTGCACGAACTCCATCTGCACCAAGCTGGCATTATCTACCTTCTTTCTTACTTTGGATTGCCTATCGCGGTTCCAGGATGCTCGGAGTGTACCGCCTGCTTTGTGTTGTAATCTAGGCCTGCACCACCAAAGGTGGATAGCAGTTTGCAACACTTTATACATCAATAGATACAAACATACACGATGGAACATTAGTTACATAGAATTTGAAACTATAACTCAGATTTATTAAAGCAAAAATGTGCTTGAAAAAATGGGGTGTTCAGCAGCCCATTCTCTTGGACACTGGGAAACCGATTTGATGGTCAGATGCATACTTTCTGTGGGGGATGCCAAACTAATCTGGCTGTAGCTTATGTAACAAATTCAGGAAGCATTTGCACAGCCATCCTGAAGGATCAAAAAAAAAAAAAGTGTGGGCACTGCCTTGCATATATGTTTACCCTGTTTGTGACAGCTAGTGCTTGGACGAGCGAATGAGGCTGAGACAACGTGGTGATGTAATACTGTATCTATAATCTATTGTGTGTGATCGAGGTGAAGGAATGGGAAGGTGGAGAACCCCAAAGCTGAAGTGAACTGGAAAGTCCAGTGCCCTCGCGGACAGTGTCCTGTGTGTGTATGCTATGGGTTGATGACCTATCAATGACCACTCTGTATCTGCCCAGCAACAGGCTCCTGGTTTCATTCAACAAAGGGTAATGGCCTAATTACTTACGAGTAATCTTCATTACTACTACACCTATCTGTTCCCATTCCAGTCATTATGACCCTACTGTCCCTCCATTGACAATATGGCCTCGCTATGTCAGGAGGATGCTGGGGATGTGGATCTCTTTAGGACATCCGGGAAGGTGGGCAGGGCTTTCATTTCCAGCATTCAATGGAGTTTCCTGACCCGATGAGGTGGAAATCAGCGAAGAAATGGACAATCGAGCTGGGGGCCTAACTGAAGCCTTGCTGCTATGTTTTGCACAACGTTGCAGCTTTTTGATGAGTTAGCTAGGAAGACCTCAAGACAGTTACTTAAATTAATACAAGAGAAAATTGTGGCCTGGATTACCGTTCTTTGCAGTTGATCGAGAGCAGACAAATAACCTATTTGAGGATTCTGTTACAGAAACATGAAGATGACACTCGCTGATCCGCTCGGTAAACCATAAACTGGTGGGGGAAAAAAATTATCTGGCACAATTAACATGAGATGTAGGGAGCCTAAGTTTCAAAGCCCACGCCTTTGCGGGCTATAACATAAGGACTTTTCATTGAGTGTCACAGTTCGCCTATAGCCAGGTGGCCACAGCAGGAATACAGCTGCAGGAGTGATGAAATTGCCCCAGGTCATCAGTGGAGTCAATAATCTGAATGGTATCGGCATACAACATCAGAGGGAAGCAGAAAAGGAGCGGTGGGGGGGTGTTAGATATACATTTATAGACTAGGACTGAACAAGTAGCCCAAAGGGACCTCACATGATATAGTTCAGAGGACTAACTCAAAAGGAGTATGTTTGATAGACCGGAGTAAACCAGTCTAAAGCTTTGCCATGGCTACTGCTGTTTAAGATAGAGTTTTTCCACGTAGAGCATGTCTTATTCCGAACTACAGGATTAGAAGCGAGTTTTCCATCACTGTCCAGGGACATCTGAAAATCAGCTAAGGCCAGCATAGAAACCTCCAGAGAAAAGGGGAGAGTTGGGAAAGCAAGCTTGGTAGAGGAGATGGTTAAGATTGACTAAAGATTACAATATATTTATTTCATTTTCTAGGATTCTGAACAGATAACGCAAGAATTTGCTGTGTTCTGTCTTGCATACATCAATGTGCTTTTACTTTGAAATCTTGTTTTGGAGACTGCCGAGTCATAAAACTACTAAGTGCTGAAAAGTAGTTTCTTCATCTTTTAGAGATGTTGAACCCAAGGTATGAAGCAAATCAGTTTTATAATACCAGACTACCGCACAGTGCTTAAGGAGGGAGATAGGCAATCGTGAAAACAGTTGTTTTCTTAAATCACTGGCGACAACGCGTGTCAAACCACCATTTACATCATCAGCACTCTCACTGAACCGACTATGGTGGACTCTGATTATAAGTAAAGATGAGCACAGTGGACTTTAGGGGAAAGGATGATATTTGCTGGGCCTTGATGTAGGTCCAAACTGGGGTGGCATGGTGAGCAAAAGAACGATGGATTAAACCCAGATCTGTGACTGGGGGTGAGTGTTTGCATTGTCAGAGCTCCGTCCATCATCTTTTTGTATTGCTAAATTTTCCCTAAGTGGGAAGGGTATGCCCAGACGTGGGTCCCTTGCTCACTGTGCCACTGGAATCAAGCTAGCTTGGCGGAAGAAGGGTGATACCCTGAAACCGGTCCCAGGATGCTTGTTTCCGGTCCAGGGAGTACCTGGCCTGGCAGTTTGGGCTGGACTGTTCCCATGAGGAACAGGTTCAAGACTGATTTGCATATGGCTGGGTCCAAACTGGGGTGGCATGGTGAGCAAAAGAACGATGGATTAAACCCAGATCTGTGACTGGGGGTGTGTTTGCATTGTCAGCACTCCGTCCATCATCTTTTTGTATTGCTAAAGTTGCCCTAAGAGGGAAGGGTATGCCCAGACGTGGGTCCCTTGCTCACTGTGCCACTGGAATCAAGCTAGCCTGGCTGAAGAAGGGTGATACCCTGAAACTGGTCCCAGGATGCTTGTTTCCGGTCCAGGGAGGACCTGGCCTGGCAGTTTGGGCTGGACTGTTCCCATGAGGAACAGGGTCAAGACTGATTTGCAATTGGCTGGGTCCAAACTGGGGTGGCATGGTGAGCAAAAGAACAATGGATTAAACCCAGATCTGTGACTGGGGGTGAGTGTTTGCATTGTCAGCACTCCGTCCATCATCTTTTTGTATTGGTAAGGCCCAGCATTCAGAACACATTGGCACAACCTTGGGGCCTGCCCAATGGATTCAACCCAGAGCCTATGCACAGTCCTGCAGCTGGAAACCACTTGACTTAGTTATTTGAAAGGCAGGTCCTACTAGTGCCAGATGAGTACAGCTGACGCTGTGCAGGTGGTCTTGGGAGCATAGGTACTGCGTTCCAAGCCGTGTACTGACTTGGCAAAGACCATTCTCCAGTATTAGGGTATCTTTCATATATTCACATGCTTGAATCATTCCCCGTCGTCGAAGTGGGAGTCCCACGGTACATAGAAAGCAATAAATAGATTAAAAAAACCTTTTCTCTTTTTTTTTTTTTCCATTGTAGTCAATAGGAAAAAACATTCAGTTTTGTAATTATCAGCCTCATTAGAAAAGGCCCAAACTTCTGCCAATCAGGTGATACCACCCCTTTAGAATCCTCAGCACAGAGGCTCAGTCTCTCAGATTTTCTACTGCACGTCGTGTGTAAGGGAGTCTCCCTGAGCTCTGCTCAGTTTACTTTCTCTTCAAGAGATATTCTTCAGCTTTCACTTTTGCTTTTGCTGTAGTACTTCTTCCATCATGTCTACAGCAAGAAAAGGTTTGTTTAGACCTTGTGGTACCTGTGGAAAGCTAAGGCTTCATTGTGAGGACCCTCACAAGGAATGCATATACTGTCTCCATCCAGAGCATAAGGTCAAAGACTGTAAAATCTGCAGGACTTTTCCTAACAAGACTCTCAGAGACAGAGAAGCCAGGCTCCTACTTAGGCTTCAGAAACAAAAAGCCAGAGAAGCTTTTTCTGAGGAGGAGGACAGCGACACATCAGTGGCCTCAAAGAAGAGGAAAAAGTCTGTGGAGAGCTTCTCCCCCAAGAGCAGTAAGTCAGCCAAGAAGCTGCATGCATTTAAGGACAGACCTGAGGAACAGGCTTCAACATCCAGGGAACTTGGTGGTAAGGTTCGTTCAGAGCCATCTACGCCTGCTACCACCTCAAAAAATCTTCAAGTTCCCTACCACTGTCGACATCCAGGATACCCACACCGTCGACGAGCGCATCGTCGACGGCAGGTCTTCCTTCATCGACAACAGCTACGGCCACGTTTACGGCTCCGTCGTCACCAATGATTGTTACCTCATCTCCGCTGTCATCTACGACTATAACGTCGGTGAGCTTAAAATACGGTCCCTCACCTGCTCACAACTTGAAGATCGCAAAGAAACCGTAGACGGGTAAGAAGATGAAGTCTCTATCGTTGACGCATTCATCGACGGGTAAGCTCCGGGGTTTTTCGTCGACGATCCCACCGACGGAGGCAGCGACGGCGCGGCAATCGAGTTTGCCCTCAGAGACGACTACTCCATTGACGACACACCCGTCGACAGCACCTCCGTCGACGGCAGCCCCATCGACATTGGCTCCGTCGACGCTCGCATCGCCGATGACGGCTCCGCTATCGACGGCTCCGTTGATGCCTACACCGTCGACGAGAACACCATCGATGAACGTACCGTCGACGGCTCAATTTCCTGATCCTATACCCAAGCATTTTGGAGCATCTCCTTACCTACCTCAGAGGATTCTGCCAATAAAAAGCAAGTCTTCTCTCCTACTACCATCCCATACATCACCTAGTAAAGTCACACCAGTACCTCCGCAGCATCTCTTTGCTGACGAGGAAGAGGAAGATGATGTATATTCGGATGATGGGTTTTTCCCGGTGGCACGTAACCCCTCAGAACTCCGTATTAAATGTCAGGAGGAGGATGAAGAGGAAAGTGACCAGCTTTATTTAGATCAGCAGAGGCAGAGTCACCTGCAACCTCAAGAGCAGCAGGAGTAGACAATTCAGATGCCTGTTTCTTTGATAGCCAATCTACAGCAAATGATGCAGGACTATTATTCTAGATTTCCTCCACCTGGCTCCTTTACCCCCGTACAACCTCTGCATACGCCAATATCCACCCCTGTTCGGCCATCGGATTCTACGGAATCTATCCCAGGTCCTTCATCTGGACAGGATGTTGATCCTTCTTCGTCAGAGGATGAGCAGGAAGAGGGTGAAATTCAGGACACTGACTCAATCATTCCAGAATGGGATGAATACCAGATTCAAACACCATCTCCTTCTACGTCTCCACCAGTGGACTCTCCACCGCAGGACATTGGTGGTTTTCATAGTGTGATGGAAAGAGCTGCAAAAAGATTTAAACTACCAATAATATCAAAGCAGTCAGACTGTTTCCTATATGACTTCAAAGAGGATACTAGGAAGTCAGTAAGAGCTACACCCATTGTTGACTTCATTTGGGAAGAGGGGCTTAAGGTCATGCAGACGCCACCTTCTATACCAGCAGTATTACCGAGACTTGAAAAGAAATATAAGGCACCGGACAATTCTCCAGCATGTTTGGTTAGTCACCCTAAACCAGACTCTGTCATATCACAGGCAGCTCAGAGAAGGTCCAGAAATCCATCTTCATCTTTGACTGCCCCCCCCCAGATAAGGAGGGACGACGGTTGGATTCGATTGGGAAAAAGTTCTCAACGATGGCGGCCACTACTGTCAGAGCAGCAAATTCCCTAGCAATCCTGGGAAGGTACGACCGTCAGATGTGGTCCGATATTTCGCAGTTTATAGATCTATTACCGGAAGATAGTAGAGCGGAAGCGCGCAAGATTTTACAGGAGGGTGAGAAGATCTCGGCTGAGATTATAGACTGCGCCATAGACGTCTCGTCTACAGGTTTCCGCCAGTTAGCCGGAGCAGCCGTACTCAGGCGTCAGGGGTGGCTGAAAGCTACATCGTTTAGACTAGAGGTACAATTGAAGATACTAGACATGCCCTATGATGGTGAGCTCTTGTTCGGCAAGCATGTAGATGATGCTTTGCAATCTATTAAAACAGACACCGAGACAGCCAGATCTCTGGGAGCATTACAATACAGAAGACAGCCCTTTCGGGGAGTGAGAGGAAGCTTTTCTTATAGAGGCGGCGCACATCAATACCGTCAATACTCTTCTTATCAGAGACAGTTTCGTTCCACCTTTGGCCAGCAACAGCCACATACCTTTCGACAGCAGTCAAGAGGAAAGTCGACTTATAAAGCCAAAGAGGCAGCAAGGAAACACTGACCTTCATCAGTTGCCTGCATCCAACCCCTATACCAACACTCTAATAGGGGGCAGAATTTCCAAGTTCCTCCACCAGTGG
This sequence comes from Pleurodeles waltl, assembly GCF_031143425.1. Classification (NCBI taxonomy): domain Eukaryota; kingdom Metazoa; phylum Chordata; class Amphibia; order Caudata; family Salamandridae; genus Pleurodeles; species Pleurodeles waltl. The sequence goes on from NC_090444.1 coordinate 1,759,460,280, forward strand.
TCCCAGATAACTTCAGACAAATGGGTGCTCGATATTGTCAACCGAGGACATACACTAGAATTCAATCAGCCTCCCCCTCATGTACCACCAAGAGGTCCCCTGCCGGCCCATCTCAATGAACTTCTAGCGCAGATTGCTATCCTAATGGAGAAGGGAGCAATAGAGATCGTACTGAAGTACCAGAGGGGAACAGGTTTTTACTCCCGCTTCTTCCTTATACGGAAAAAGACTGGAGACCTATTTTAGATCTTCGTTCTCTCAACAAATGCCTCAAGAAGCAATCATTTCGCATGATCTCCCTTCAAGACGTCCTACACCTACTCAACCGGGGGGATTTTATGACATCCTTAGATCTCCAGGACGCATATTTCCACATTCCCATTCACCCCAGTCATCGGAAATTCTTACGATTCAGGGTTGCAGGCACTCATTACCAGTTCAGAATGTTGCCCTTTGGCCTCAGATCGGCCCCAAGAGTGTTCACCAAGGTTTTGGCACTAGTTGCAGCCTACCTCAGGCAACTAGGGATTCAGGTGTTCCCGTACTTAGACGACTGGCTAAAAAAAGCATGAACAACGACAAAAGCTGCCAGGGACACAAAGACATGTTTATCTCTCTTCGGGACACTAGGCTTAACAGTCAATTACCCCAAGTCTCATCTAGATCCTTCCCAGAACATTACCTTTTTTAGGAGCCGTCTTGGACACGGTCCAAGCAAGAGCCTTTGCTCCACACGACAGACGGAAGAGACTTCAAGATCTAGCAACACGTCTCAGCAGAAGAAGGTCCGCTTCTGTTCGGACTTACAAGTCTTTTCTGGGGATGCTTTCGTCTTGCATTCCATTGATAGAAAACTGTCGTCTGCACATGAGAACACTTCAACAGCAATTAGACAATCAATGGAAACAAATAGAAGGATCTTTCGACGAGGTCGTTCGAATAACCCCATCAGCAAAACAAGCTCTCAAATGGTGGAAGGATACCCCCCCTCATCTCGGAAGGTCTCTCATTCTTGAAAGACAAGCCAGTGCATATTATAACAACAGATGCATCCTTAGAGGGATGGGGAGCACATTTACAAGATCTATAGTGAGAGGGAAATGGTCTACTCAGGAGTCGACTCTTCACATAAACGTATTGGAGTTAAGAGCAGGTTCCTTGGCGCTCAAGTCTTTCCTCACCAACATCAGGGGTTCCTCAGTCTTGATAAGAACAGACAATACCACAGTCATGCATTACCTCAACAAACGGGGGTACAAGATCGCAGGCATTGTCGCTAGAAGCACAGAAACTGTGGCATTGGGTGATTCAGCGTCAGATATCCATCAGAGCAGAACATCTCCCGGGGATCTCCAACACCTGGGCAGATGCCTTAAGCAGGTCTCGAACCAGCTGCCACGAATGGGAACTCAATCAGACAGTTCTCGACCACCTCTTTCATCGTTGGGGCAAGCCCAGTCTGGATCGGTTTGCGACCAGAGACAACAAAAAATGCCAACACTTCGCAAGCTGGCGACCGCAAAAAGGATCAAAGGGGAATGCGTTTTTGATCAAATGGTCAGGGATTTATGGATACGCTTTTCCCCTGCTTCCTCTCATCCCGAGACTTCTGCAGAAAATGAAGAACCATGCCGGCTTGTATTGATTGCTCCCAAATGGCCACACCAGTTTTGGTTCACAGAACTTCTATTACTCTCGGAGCAGCCGCACCTACGGCTGAGGACAATACCGGACTTGTTAACAACGAATCAGGGGCAGGTCCGTCATCCCAACCCGACATCTCTTCGATTATCAGCTTGGCTCCTGAATTCTATGAATTTGACGGCCTAGATATCCCTTCAGACTGCAGGGAGGTACTTGCCTGTGCCAGAGCTCAATCTACAAACAGGACGTATAAGTTCAAGTGGAAGAGGTTCTGCATATGGTGTTCAACTTCCAACGTTCATCCTCTGAAGTCCTCTCCTGAACAGATCCTCCCATATCTGTTGCATTTAGCGAAATCGGGCCTTTCCCATTCGTCTATCAAGGTCCACCTTGCTGCTATATCCCGTTTCCGACGAACATCACACTCACCATCTTTATGGTCATCCAGGATAATAAAACAATTTCTAAAAGGCTTGTTCAGGATGTTCCCGCCGATTCACAGTCCTCCACCTCCATGGCATTTAAATATTGTGCTCTCCCAATTAATGAAGCATCCGTTTGAGCCCATTCAAAAGGCAGACCTGAAATATATTTCTTTGAAAACAGCCCTCCTTCTGGCCCTCACTTCCGCGAAGAGGGTTAGTGATATCCAGGCTTTCACAGTCTCACCACCTTTTCTTCAATTCAAATCAGAGGTGGTCATTCTAAGAACTAATCCAAAATGTATCCCCAAGGTTCCATCGACTTTTCATTTAAACGAGCCGGTGGTTTTGAGAACATTTTTTCCAAATCTGCGAACTCCAGCGGAGCGGGCATCACATTCGCTAGACATTAAACGATGTTTAAAATTCTATATACAAAGGACTAGCAGTTTCCGTAAATCTGAGCAACGGTTTATTAGTTATGGGCAGACCAATAAAGGCAAGGCCGTTACCAAGCAGACCATAGCACGCTGGATCTCTTCTACCATACAACTCTGCACCAGTTAACAGGGAAGCCGTTATCGTCCAATGTCAGAGCGCACTCCACTAGAGCGGTATCCACTTCGGCAGCTCTATTCACAGGAGTCCCTCTGAACCAGATCTGCAAAGCGGCAACGTGGACACGTGCCTACACCTTCACCCAGCACTACTGCCTGGAAGCTACTGACAGGATGGATGCCATGGTAGGACAAGCAGTGTTACGTAATTTATTTGCATAAGGTGAGCCAATAATCTCTTTACCCTCCATCCTCTATGTATTACCAGACTAATATTTTTCATGTATATATATCTATGTGTATATGTATATAATCTTTTAGAAGGTTGATTAGCATATTTTAACTACCTATATGAGTCCATATAGGAGGAATTGTGAGCAGGCATGCTTCTGGTGTTTCAGAACTCAAGCATCTTTCTTACTGCTGACTACTCTGATTCAAGCATGTGAATCTATGAAAGATACCCTAATACTGGAGAAGAAAATAAGTTACTTACCTGTAACTGTGGTTCTCCAGTATTGGTATCTTTCATAGATTCACATGCGACCCACCCTCCTCCCCATAGGGGCTCACCTCTTTTATTTTCTTGTAATCACTAGTGCGGAGAAATCGGAGAGACTGAGCCTCTGTGCTGAGGATTCTAAAGGGGTGGTATCGCCTGATTGGCTGAAGTTTGGGCCTTTTCTAATGAGGCTGATAGTTACAAAACTGTGTTTTTTCCTATTGACTACAATGAAGAAAAAAAAAAGAGAGAAAAAGGTTTTTTATCTATTTATTGCTTTCTATGTACCGTGGGACTCCCACTTTGACGACGGGGAATGATTCAAGCATGTGAATCTATGAAAGATACCAATACTGGAGAACCACAGTTACAGGTAAGTAACTTATTTTCTTCTCTGGCTTCTGAGGGGGCAGACTACACATCAAGATTCTGCTGAGCATGAGCAATGTAGGCTCTGACCGCCACATCTCTTACCCTTTCATGCAGGACCAAGCAAAAAGGCTGACCCTGTTCCCAAGGCCTGCTTAGCATAGCCAACGCCATCTCCAGCCTTGCTGCCTGCACCCAGAGATACAAGTAAAGGTTTATCCAAGTAGACTCTGGGGTGCCAAGTCCTGAATGGCTTTGGTGATGCCTTCGATGGTACCCACGGTCATGTGATGAGTGACGTCACGTGAGACCAAGAGCAGTCAGGGAGTTATGCTTGTGTTTCTAATCTTAACTAGCAATTTTCAGTGGCTTTTAGGTTTATCAAATAAAGCTTTACAGGGGCGTGTGATTATATACATATTTTTGAGTTATTACAATGTATTTTATTATGACATAGGCCTTGTAAGTCTTAGATCGATTGTTTTCTCCTTCACTTCAGGTTGGTTATTCTGTCCTATGGTAAGAACGAGGATTTTTTCCCTTTGCACTGCAATAATAAATATGCATACATTAGTATATGCGTTTCCATTAACATTGTATTGGGTTACATATGTACATTCCCAGGCTTTGCGCAGACACGTAGAAGAGGTTTATTTAGCACAGGCTTGTGACTGCTACTGTCGCCTCCCCTCGAGCATCGCCTTGTGAGGTGAAAGCACGCCCTGCCGCGGCACTGCCTGTGTTTTGACGTGGCAGCCGCCTCTGATGGTAAAATTAGGCCACTGGATGCGCGAGACCACCCGGGGCAGGGACGGAGCTAGCGCCGCTCTCCGAGGGGCGAGGCCGGATATGTTTCCAGCGGGGGGTTCCTATGGAGCCAGCAGCAGGGCTGGCCGTGTAAGCCTGTTATTAGCGGCGTTTCTGCCCGCTGCGTCCACCCTCGGCGCACATGCAGATGCACACGTAGGCGTCCAGCGAGAAAGTAAACACCCGGGCCCTGCTGACTGCCTCCAGCCCGACCGCTTCCCTCGTGCTGGACACTCGGGTCCTGTGGTCGCAGCGCTAGATCAAGCATATTCTGCTAACAGGAACCCCACCCAACGCTGCAAAATGCTACCTTTCTTTAAAAATATTTAACTTTTTTTTGGGGGGGGGGGGGGGGGGGTTATACACCCCCTTGTCACGGACACCGTTTCTTGCTCTGTTTTTTTATGTTTGTTTTTTAATTTACAGGCTATTGCTACCACACGTATTCACCTGACCAGTTCAATAAAGACAAACCAAGACTGCAGCACCCATAGCATCAGATTGTGAAACTAAATTACAAGACGGGAAACTGCCCAGGATGGCTGGGAAGGGGCGGAGATAACCAGCAAGCTTTCCTGTACTTCGAGTGCTTAATTTGTAAAATGATGAGTGCCGGTGGTAAAGGCTCTTCTCGAAAGCTCGCGAGCAATGCAATTAAATGGCAGCGCCTCCAAAACCGAGGCTCCGTAGTCGCGCACCCTCCTCATTCCTCTTTAATTCACTACTAGACACTGCCCGCCCTTTTATCTCGCTCTTGCAGGTCTCTGCTTTAAATCTGTTTTTTCCGACTTTCTCTTCTACGGTCCACCTGCAGTGGCATTTTATTTCTCTTGCTCTCGGTAAACGTTGCGGAAAAATGAGGGCCAGTGGCCACCACCGGCTCAAATTAAACACCGAGTCTGAGTGTGAGGTAAGACTGTCCCCTTAATGTGCCACCAGCAGGCAGCAAGAATCCGTGTTGAAATGTAGCTAGGAGCTGCAAATGCAACTCGGCTGGGGACCGTCGTCGGCAAAATGCAATTTTGATTGATGAGCCTTCCACTGTTCTATAGACGTATGCGCGTACGCCATCAAGTTCCTTTCTGACAGCTCCGTCCTTGGCATTGAAGGGGGTCTCACAGATCTGATCTTGGATCCGGATTGGCGTCAGTCTTGCCAGTGCAACCTTCTCTGGTGCCATCCCAACGACAATGGTCCTGGCGCCCACCGGGGGCAGCAGCATCATTCGCATCCCCGATGACTCGGATGGTGTTGATTCATGTAGATTCTGACCCTGGTCCTAGGTCATTGCCTGAGCATTTTGTGAAGCAGCCAGGCATGGGGTAAGAGTAAGAGGGCTCACTGGACCCTTCAGAATACCAGTTAGAGACCCCAACATCATTGGACGGGTATGAGGAGCTAAGAGATGCCACTGGACTGGACAGGTACTGGCTTGCTCTCTCCAACCACTGTGGCTGTGGAGGAGGGAGGATCTTACGCAATGGTGGTAAAGAGGGCAGCGGAGGTCCTTGACCTCAAACTTCCCTCAGTGGCGGTCAAGACTAAAGTCTTTACCGAAATGCTTCAGCCTGGGGCTTCCCCATCCAATCCCCAATTGCCCTTTAATGAAGCACTGACCGATGTCCTTCTAGGAACTTGGCACAAGCCCAGCACAAGGGCTCCTGTGAACAAAACAAATGCCTGCTGCCATCGCCTTGCCCCCAGTGATCCTAGTTTCCTCACCCAACACCCCACCCCTGAGAGCTTGGTAGTCCAAGCCTCAAATTCTCATGGAGCATTTCCTGCTGCTACCCAGGACGGGGAATCCGAGAGGCTGGACAGCTAAGGCAAGAAATGTTTTCTTCCACCAGCCTAGCGTTGCGATCGGTGAACACTGCATGCCTGTTGGGCCATTATTCCCATACCTTGTGGGATGCGGTTGCACAGGTGCTGAAACAGGTCCAGGCCATCTTCTCCTAAGCAGTGAAAGACGGGAGGGACGTAGTGAAGTTCACCATTAGGTGTAGTCTGGATACAACTGACTCACTGGGCAGAGCAGTTTCGTCAACAGTGGCCTTATGACAACACACCTGGCTGTAAACCTATGGCTTTTCAGGGGATGTCCAGGCAAACTTCATTGACATACCCTTTGATGGGACTTATCTCTTCGGAAAGAAGGCAGACTGTGAAAGAGAGCTTCAAGTACTCACAAGCTATGACCATGTCATAGAGCATCTGAGTGACACCATTCTGCCTTTCGTGGCTACGGAAAGGGTCTGCCATCACACCAACCCCATGCCAGCCATTTCCTGCACAAAGCTTCCCAAGCTGTGCGAGGATGTGGATGCGGTTTTGCAGATCATTCGGAGGGGCTACTCCTTCCCTTTCCAATCTTCCCCTCCCCATCTCAAAAACAGTTGACGAAGGATCAACTGATCTTGCTCCAAGAGGACGTTGAAGCTCTCCTGTCTCTGGCCAAGGGGGCTATAGAAAAGGATATGATATCAGAGTAGGCAGTGGATGTTATTTCTGCTACTTTCTGATACCCCAAAATAACAAGAGTCTTCACCCTATTCTAAACCTCCAATCCATCAATCTTTTCTTCAAAAAGGAGAAATTCAAGATGCTCACTTTGGCTCAGGTTTGGTCTTCCCTAGACAATGGAGACTTGTTAGAAGCATCTGTCTTGCAGGATGCATATTTTCACATCCTCATCCTTCCTGTCCACATGCGTTACCTGTGGTTCAAGGTAGGCCACAAGCACTTTTAGTTCACTGTGTTACCCTTTGGCCTTACCAGTGCCCCTTGGGTGTTCACCAAGGTGATAGTGGTGGTAGCTCACCTGTGCAGGTTAGGGTTTTCAGTCTTCCCCTATCTCTACGACTGGCTGTTGAAAGAAACTGCACCCCAGACTGTTGTCGCCCACCTTCAGACTATGGTGGACCTCCTGCTTTCGCTGGGGGTTCACTATAAATATGCCAAAGTCACACCTAACTCCTTCCCAGATGCTTTCTTTCATTGTAGCTGTTCTGGACAGAGTGCAGTTTAGGGCTTATCCTCCCGAGCAGCAAGTCCAAGATATTCAGGTTATGATACCAATGTTTCAGGCTCTATCCTGGATTTTAGCAAGAATGACTCTGAGGCTGCTGGCCTCATGGCCTCCTGCAGCTTGCTTGTGAAACATGCCAGTTGGCTTATGTGGGCTCTGCAGTAGGACCTGAAGATCTAGTGGGCGCAGCATCAGGAGACTCTCTCCGAGATGGTCTAGATCTTATTGGTGGACGACCAACTCTTTTGTGGGGAGCGCATAAAGTCGGGCAGTATAGAAGCAAACCATTTCGCACAGTCATTCTCTCTATCAAGATCTGCTATGTCCTGGCTAAAAAGGATCCTACTGAGGGCTTAAGGGCTCATTCCATCAGAGGAAAAGTTGTGACCACAGCATTAGCTTGTGGAGTCCCAGTCCTGGACATCTGCCAGTCAGCACACGTTTGCCATACACTACTACCTGGACAATCAGGTCCGCAGGGTAGGGCATTTAGTCTGTTTGGTCCTGGTCCTGCAGGACTTTCTTGTTTAGAAAAAGGGTCCACATCCCACCGCCAGGAGGATATGGCTTAGGTATCTATTCAAAGGTGGGGAATCTGCAGCTAGAAGCCTCTATTAAATGAACAAGTTACTTACCCTGGGTAACGCATTAGCTGGTAGAGAGAATATCTAGCTGTAGATTCCTTACAGACCCACCCATGCCTCCCCGCTCAGTGGACAGATTTCTAGGACTAGGGTTGTTCCCCTTTCAGGGCCCTAGTTTTGACACACACTCATCAGTTCACTTAATGGCTCTGCGTTCCTGGCATGTAAAGTCATGAAAAGTAACTTAAGTCCATGTGCCTGGGATGCGCCTATATAAGTGACAATGCCACGTGGAACCAAACAAAGCCACCCGAGATCACAAAGGGGTGCTGCTCACGCAAAAGTTTCTGGATCCAGTCAGATGCCTGGGAAATTCAAATGTAAGGAATATGCAGCTAGATATTGTCTGTACAAGATAATGCATTACCAAATATAAGTAACTTGTTCTTCTTTCTCTTTAAGGAGGTGTGCACCGGGCCTGCGGTACCCCTTTCTTCACATATTGCATACCATTTCTGTTTATGATGTTGGTTTGTACCACTACATCACATTTACATTCAACTCCCTTATTAGCTTTCATTTTTTTCAGATAAGTTAATCATTTTATATAGATGTACATTTCTTTTAATCTGTCAGAGTATCTTCTGAGAAGACAGTCTAGCCGTGGCCATGGTACTGAGCACTTCTGCAGGAGTGGCATCTCTGAAAGAAGATCATGTTACCCTAGCTTCCTGTACTGGCATGGTGCTGGCCTGATTTTTTTTTTAAGTACATACTTTATTGTTTTGATCAAAAACTGATTACAATATATAACATACTAATCACACCCACTCTCACTAGAAGCTCCACTATATCCCTCTCATTTCCTAGATCTGGCCTGATTTTTAAGTTGGTGAGTGAAAATGTTCTAGGTTTATCTTAAACAAAATCAGGGGAATATAGTTTTCTAATTTGCCAGTAACCAGTGAGGAAGGGTTGGTTGCCTGTTTAACAATATCAAACAGTTTTTTTGCCTGATGCATCTCTGTTCGAACACATTTGGCAGTAAAATATTATTTCCCTAATGAAGGGATTTTGACACCGAATGCAATCCATGGGTAATTCTCCTTTCCAATTCAGCCCTTTTGAGAAAATGATGTTGAGCTCTTGAATTTTAATCTTAGTTTTTGTTGGATCATGCGTACATCTTCAAACTGTAATGCAAAGTCCACCTATGGAAAGCATTTTTGAGTGCCACCTGCGCCCCCCTCAAGTTGATGTGCGCGGGGAGACTACATTTCGGGAGGCACAAACACTGTAGAAGGGAAGAAAAACATCTCACTTGGATTGCAAAGTGGGGACTGTACTGGGCATGAGGCTACAGTGGGATATACCTGTTGCATCCTGACACCAAGCGTCTTCAGTACTTCCCAACAGCTGCCCCCAGCTTTGTTTCCTCCAGCTTTGCACAGCCTTCCTGCCTTAATTACATTTCTGTAGAACTTCCCCTCACACTTTCTTCTATTGCTCTCCCTCTATCCTTACTTATCTCGCACCCCCTCCGGGCACTTTTGTACCCCATTAAGCTCCTGCATCACACCTTCATTCCAGGACACTGCAGCTGTTTCTTCCCCCTAGGCTCCTCCAGTGCACCTACTCTTCATGCTCCTGCAGAGCTAACTTCCTTCAAGATTCTGGAGTGCACTACCCAGCAGCCCCCCAGTACCCTTCTGGAATTCGATAGCACTGTACCTCTCTACTTGTTCCAACAGACATCACCCCCCTTCCATTTTCAGTGTCTGCAGTTAAGGATGTGGCACTTGGCCAAGCGGGTATGTTTATGTCAAAACCAAAAAAATATGGAAAGTTAGCAAACTCCAGTAATTTTCCCCCTTTGAAATGCAAATTTAACACACACAAATCTGTTCAAACGTATGTACTATTCAGAAATACAAAAGTAATCAGAGGCATCTGATAGGAACATCTAGCCACAGATTCCGTACTTTAGAATCTTCCCCAGGCATGAGACTGGATTCGGTAACTTTTTTCCCCATGGCACGTCTGCCTGTCAGAAGATAGCATTGCGTGACTCCGTATCAATGTCATTGAAGTCTATATAATCCCCTCGCTGACATCAGTTCCTTCTTTTCCATGCTTGCAATGCAGATCTGGTAATGTTGGTCAGGCCATTTTCAGCAGACTTCAGTTTTCATCGACAGAACCTTTTTCCTGTCCATGTCTTTGGGGTACAAACCCTGTGGATGACAAATGTTTGATACGGAGCCCCACTTGATTTGTATGTAGTGCGAGGGCCAGCACCATGACACCCAAGAGTGTGAGTGCTGTCATCAACTTCGGCCTAAAGATCTGCAGCAGTGTCATATGAAGATTCTGGTGGTGCGGATGTCAGAGCCGTCCCTAACTTCCCGTCGACGAAAGGCTCTTTCTTGTACTGAGGTCCATTTGTGGCCCGTTAAAGGAGTCATTCTTGTGGACGCCATTCTCCATCGACTTCCTGAGGTAAATCAAGACGCAAGCGGTCGAAGACCTGGAAATTGCCGACTTCACCACGTACAGCCTCCCACTATTCCTTGGTTGAGGAGATGAGGCCGGGGTGACTCTAAACCAGACATGCGAGTATTACGTTTACATTTGCGCTGTCTTTGGAAAATCACCTGCCTCTGGATCGCCTGTGGGCCCTAAGGAGCTGCAATGTGCCTTGACTGTGGTCACACGCGCAGAGTCACCCTCAATTTCATTTAGGCCTTTAGTTCCAGTTGGCAAAGCTGTTACGGCACAGATGCACAGCTCTTCGGGGTTTCCACCTTCTGCACCTGTATCCGATCAGCCAACTCCGGCAACTCCACTAACTCCGAGGACACCGCTAATCAACGTTGAATTCCTTTACCCATCTGAAGCCAAAATCAGCATTGAGGAATCGCTTTCTCCAACGCCGGTCGATGTCAGGTACTGCGCTAGTCATGCTGGTTATCCCTGACCTCCCTCCACATTCTGAGGAGTCCCCTCATGTTTATCTTTCTGAGGGACATGGTGGAGAGGCTGTGGAAGAGTTGGAGGGTATACCACCCATTTCAGATATTCATCAGCCTCAAAGAGAGGACAGCTGACTGGCTGCGGCTAGTAGCTTCAACTCTTCGCCAGCGTCCGGTCAGGCCTACTTTCTCCACCTGGCCTTGCTACGGAGGCGAGTTCCTCTCTTGCTGAAATGCTGAGAAGGGTTGCTGTAGTTTTAGATCTAACACTTCCTTCAGGGGAATTAACTTCAGATCCTCTAATTGATGTCCTTTAACAATGCCAAACGGGTTGAACCAGTGCTTCCTTACAGTGAAGCCCCACATGATGTTTTGTTGGTGGCTTAGGCTGATATAGCTGCTCCTGTTGATCGGGCTACATCTCACAGGCACTGACCTGCCCCTTGTGATCAGACTTGTCTCCTAAGAAATCCCACTCATCAAACTTTGGTGGTACATGTTGCTTTGGTCTTCCAACATATTGAGTCTCTCCCACATGTTCCATCTGATAGAGATTCCAGGAGTCTAGATGTCTGTGGCAGGCATATTTTTTCCTCCACAAGTTCTGCTTGGATGTTTCTGACATTCATTATGGGACTCATTGGGAAACATCTTGCCTACGCTTCTGGATTATCTCAGGAACACTCTTGCCTCTATGATTCAAGATGGTCAGCAGGAAGCTAAACTAATCTTTCACTGTGGTATGGATACTATTGATTCTGTGGGTCGGGCTATTGTGTCTTCAGTTGCACTATGTCGCCAAGCCTGGTTATGCACCTCTTGATTTTCAGAGGCAGTTCAAGCTACATTGATTCACATGCCTTTTGATGGTGGCCATTTATCTGGTGCACAGGTTGACTCCGCCTTAAGGCGCTTTGGCAACAGTGGGGGGTGGCACAGCAAATTAGCTTGGTTCCTCTATACCCTTTGTCCTAGTTAATACCTCCTGTACTGGCTTGTCTGAGTTATTTGTCTTTACTTATTTCACAGATGAGACATGCTTTGGGCTGTGCTGTGAGGCTTTTTCAGTTCAAGGTCTGTTCCACATACTGGTGGCACCAGGTGAATGTTCCCGCTTTCGGCAGTTATTTTTTCTTAAATTGCCAAGGATAGATTATTGGGGTGTTTTTTACCCAGGGACCCTATGGATGTTTCCTGTCTGATGCTGCAAAACTAGTTTTATTATTATTATTCTTTATCACGTGGTGTGAAAGTGGTAGTCCTGCATTTCAAGTTTGTCAATGACAGCTTCTTAATGGTTTATCTCTTTTTGATTCTTTGTGATACCTGATATAAAGGTGATATTGTTTACTTTACTCCGAAGAAGAGCTTGTGCTTAGAGTCGATACCTTCATGGAATGTTCCTTACTATAAGTGGAGTATTTGTTTTGTATGCCCAGTGAGCATTTATATATGCACAGTCAGGATTCCTTAGCCTGTGGGCTATTATATCTTCATTAAGGGTACAGAGTTGCTCCTTCTGCAGAAAGTTATTTTTCTAACTTGAGTTCATTAATTATAAGGGCTAGTATCCCTTATAGGGAACTTGTAATATTAACAGCTCCATGGGACACTGACTTATTTAAATAATCCTCTTGTTGCTCAGGGTCACTGCGAAGAAATGTTTCTTCTTCTTCAGCTTAGGTTTCTTTATAAGAATTATACAGCACTAAGGGTGTCTGTTTACTAAATCCTTCTTGTACTGTCAAATGAGGTAGCTGTTGATCTACTCTATTTGTTATTGAGAGAGAGATACACACATACACACCTTTCCCCCTCAAAACCCATACCCCCCTAAACCCTTAAAACTCCCTTACCATCCAAAAACCCTTACCCACCCTGAACACCCCTTACCAACCTAAAACCCATACCCACCCTAAAACCTAAAAATGCCCTTATCACTCCACAACCCATACCCACCCTAAACCCTAAAAATGCCCCGAGCACCCAAAATCCCATACCCACCCTAAACCCCCTTACCACCTAGAAACCCATACCCATTCTTAAACCTAAAAATGCCCTTACCACTCCAAATCCCATACCCACCCTAAAACCTAGAAATGACATTTCTATCCAAAAACCCATACCACCCTAAAACCTAAAAATGCTTTTTTACCCTTAAAACCCATACCCACCCTAAAACCTAAAAATGCTTTTACCCTTAAAACCCATACTGTAGTGAATCCTAGTTTGTTTTAATGGGATAACAGGAGTTAACTTAGCCATTGGCTTGCGGACTCGTGCCCCGTCACCTGGTACTTTTAACCTACTTAACTTGCTCTGTCTTAGCCCATTTAATTATTTAATTCTTCTAAAATGGCTGCCTTGTTTATAGTTAGGCCACTTGTTATGATTTGCATTATCAGTGCCACTGCGTTAAGGCGTCAAGATCAAGTGACAAAGACAAACAAACTGTAGGTGTTCACATTTAGGGACATTCCCTCTTCATGCTTTCGAGGGAATTGTTTATATTAAATGCCGTCCCAAGCATGCCGTTATCTATTGTTTGGGAACACACCTATGTCAGGGGTCCAAGTAGATCTGTATAAATACATCACACTTTAGACAGATAATCAGAGGGATTCCAACCAGAGGGCATCGCCACCATTGCTGATATCGATGCTGCACGTCTTCTCGATGCTGACCCAGTCTTCGTGTCCCTGCGGAGTCTGAGATAGAGACCTCATTCCAAGGTAACGAGGGTTTGGGGGATCCTCCGTGGACATGGCATTGGCAGATTAGGTTTAACATACCCAGCTCTCCTTTAGGTAGGAGGTTAGGCCTATCATGATAGGGTGTTAGGACATATTATACACTTCATGTCTTTTCATGTTATTGCAAGATGGTGGGGTCTTTGTAATAATAACTCTTGTCTTTACAATTCTGTTTCTTGCACTGTTCATTATCCTAATCATTGCAGCCCATGCAACTTATTGCAGATTGCAGTTGTGTTAAATAAAAACTATTGAAACTTTACTACATCTTCGTTATTGCCTGTGTTTGGATGAGACATGATATCTGTGAGAAAGGGGTAATCTTCGTTTAACCATGACACTCCCTGAGATGTCATACTCTCAAGTCCATGCGTAAAGGCTGCCACAAATCACCTTTTACTCTTTGGGTTTTTGTTGAGGTGCTGCTAGTGAGCCGGAAGGGTTGGGACGATAGCTGCGACTTGTTGTAGGATAGGCATAGTTGCCTACAAACATAAGTACTGTCATCCTTAAACCAGCAGTCTTGCCTGGAGCAAGAATCCAAACTACAACAATACCACCCTGAAACCTAAAAATGCCTTTACCCCCAAAACCCATACCCACCCGAAAACCTTAAAATACCCTTAGCACCCCAATACCCATACCCACCTTCAAACCTAAAAATGTCCTTAGCACCCCAAAATCCATACCCATCCTAAAACCTAAACATGCCCTGACCACCCCAAATCCCATACACACCCTAAAACCTAAACATGCCCATGCCACCCGTTAACCATTATCCACCCTAAACCCTCAAAACCATATATAAAACACTCAAACTACTTAACCCTTACCTCTACTTACCTTTAAAACATTTACCACACATACATCTTAACCCTTCTTGCCTTCACACATTTTTTTTTTTTTAAATGCTTACTTTTAAAACCTTTACCACGCATATACCTTTAGCATTAATGCCTTTACAATGAAATTAGTTGTAAAGGCATGCGTGGTAAAGGTATATCCGTGGTAAAGGCATATATGGTAAAAGCATTGTGCTGTATTTGCTTCGTTGTAAGCTATGTTTCCCCTCTATCGATTCTGTTCACTTTTGGATAGAATAATTAGTATTATTGACTCTTTAGGAGTTGTTCTGTGCTTTTGCATTTAAGACTTCCTTCTTTTGTGAAGGGTTTCTTCTCTAGGAAGATGTTCATATCTGTTGTACATGAGGAGGTTAGGTGTTTGCTTCATCCAGGTACAACTGTTTTCATTGTTTACCTGACTCTAGTTGTAGGTTGAGTTCACACTTTGTAAAGTCTTGTCCCAAGACTGAATATACAAAATCAGATGGATTATTTTATTTTAGAATATTTTACATTGTCTGTTTTTATATATTTGAGACCTTTTTAGTTCATCTGTAGATGGGTCTTATTCATATATAAGAGAGACATACTCACCTTGGTTTCCACTATGCTACCAAGGTTTCTTTTTAATACTTGTTATTTTATTCAGCTTTTGCTTCATATAAATATATATATTTACATATATTAAATAAATAATAAAGAGAATATATATTTTGTTTGTTACTACATAGGTGTTTGTTTATTTTACTCCTGTGTCAGTATATATATTAGGAATATCTTGAAGATATTTTATCATCTCTAGCTAATTTTCCCTGGGAAAAGTCTACTTGTTTGCCAAACAATTGCTATTGTTGTCTTGGACTTTAGAGAGGGCAATTTTATGTTTTCTCTACAAGAGAGAGACATTCTCTGTGTTTATTATAGAGTAGGTCTGGTTAGGATATACCTTTACATGGCAAGAGGTATTGCTCAATGGCATCTAATGTTGCTCTGTGTTCCAACAGTGTAGAACATACAGTTCAGGTCTGCATACAAGAACAAATAGATTTATCTTCACTAGGTCATGTGGCAATACTGTCCTACTGTCATGGGTAGTGTTTTTTTTTATCCATGTTTTCTTTCTATTTATTACGTTCATTGCTGCAGTCCTTTCACTGCAGTACTCATGGGGTGCTCATGCATGTGTTTGAATCCCATTAAGGGAGCTAGTTAGTTTTATATTAATTTTGTTAGTTCACTTCTGATACCGATTTGCCATACTAACATGGATATTCTTTATTGCATGTCTTTTAAATGTTTATGACTTTCTTAACCGTAGTCCCCCTGGTAATATGGCTAAGCTTATTCCCATGTTTTTTATTTTCCTGTGGTTCCTTCCTTATGTGCAGAGAATATTATTGCCCACCTAAATTATTAGGATTGTCTGATCTTTTTCTCTTATTCTAGACCTGTTTTGTTATACTTAGAGACTTTTTCTTTTAAAGGTCTCAGTTCACTGTCCCTCCTCTGGGGTTAGTATGACTTTGGTATCTGAATCTAAAGTAAGGAATCTGCAGCTAGATGTCTCTATCAGTTACTTACCGTAGGTAACGCATTATCTGGTAGAGACAGGATGTAGATGCAGATTCCTTAATGGCCCCCTCATCATCCCTGCTCTGCAAACTGAGTCCTCCTTTGTCTCAAAGGTTTTTATTATGGAAATTGAATTGAGAATTCACTATCTATTTGACACAAGAGTATCTCTTATTTTAGCACACTGTTTCGAAGAGCAGTTTCTATATGCAGTTCCACGTTTTGAGCGTGGAAGATGATCACAGAAGAAACTGACGTCAGTGAGGGGGTTACATGGACTTAATTGACGTCACATCCGATGGACGACGTCGATACGGAGTCGGCCAACACCCTCTTCCGACACACAGACGTGCTATGGGAAAAAAGTTTCCGGATCCAGTTTTGTGCCTGGGGAAGATTCTAAAGTAAGGAATCTGAGGCTAGATCCTGTCTGTACCAGAAAATGAGTTACCGAAGGTAACTTGTTCGTTATTGCCATTCTAAAAACAAGTACCGAGCATTTTGAACATACACTTTCAGGTTCCAGCTTGTGGACCTTTTTTAATCCGAAATATAAATAAATGGCTGGTATGTTTCTCTGAGTTCCAGCCCTCATGGCTCCTGCTGCACTACTGTTCTGAATTGCCCGTCAATCTCTTATGGGCTAATTTACCAGTCCCTCCCTGCAGTTCTCCCTCTGTGGCTATCCACATCAGAAAACTTGTCAAGGATGCTTTCCAATTACAAGGGCAACTGCCCATGAAAAGACCTCTCATTGACATATTGACGCTGATAAGCTTATCTCCTTTATTTAGTGTCTTAATCTTGTGTTAGACTTTTTTAATTGGCTGTTGTGTTTGTTCATCATCAATTTGTAAGAAACGAGAAAGATAACTTTGTTTCTTTAGTATAGAAGCCAGTTTTATTGTGGGAGAAGCACACCGCCCTGCAGGTGGTACCACTCTTCGCCAGTGTGGCGCATCCCGCCGTTTGAAGGCCTCTGGACTAATAGATATATGATTTATCTCATGGTCTCTTTGTACAATAGTGTTAGTTCACGGTGAACTGTAAAGCGTTAGAGTTTGAAGACTAGAATGGTCGAAATAATACTTTTGGTGTTTTCATTGTTTGGGTCGTCTAGGTTTGTTGGTGGCGACTGTTTTAGAGGAGAGGAGTATTAATGGGATGAGGAAACAATCCCACCAATCTACTGTGCTTGGAATCTCAAACTTCAGCATCCCTTTGCTGGCATTGATGATATCTAGAAATGTGCCTCTTGCATGACTAGGAGTAAAACCGGGTGTCATATATATATATAAGTATCTGAAAGTGATGCAGGCATACAAATTGAAAGTGAAGAGCATAATCATCAATGGAGATTTTGGTTGTAACAGGAATTTGATTATTTGCCAGAGTTAGTATGGTTATCTGGGTTCAAAGTGAGCAAGTCTGCTTTCAAAAAGCTTGAAGAAAGGTAGGAAAAAAATAACTTTACTGAGATGCAAATTTTATTCCAGGAGCCAAATCTTTAGATCAATAGTAATGAAAATGTCACTTACCCAGTGTACATCTGTTCGTGGCATCAGTCGCAGTAGATTCGCATGTTCTGCAATAGCTCGCCATCTGGTGTTGGGCCGGAGTGTTACAAGTTGTTTTTCTTCGAAGAAGTCTTTCGAGTCACGGGACCGAGTGACTTCTCCATTGCGCATGGGCGTCGACTCCATCTTCGATTGTTTTTCCCCGCAGAGGGTGAGGTAGGAGTTGAATTGTAGTAATAGTGCCCATGCAATGGAGTGACTAAGTATGCACCTATTTAAGGTTGAGATGATACATATATAAATAATTGAAGGTAACTTCCAAACTGCTACAGGCTCCCGGGGAGGCGGGTGGGCACATGCGAATCTACTGCGACTGATGCCACGAACAGATGTACACTGGGTAAGTGACATTTTCAGTTCGATGGCATCTGTCGCTGTAGATACGCATGTTCTGCATAGACTAGTAAGCAGTTATTTCCCCAAAAGCGGTGGATCAGCCTGTAGGAGTGGAAGTAGTCTGAAATAATGTCCTTAATACGGCTTGACCTACTGTGGCTTGTTGTGCGGATAACACGTCTACACAGTAATGCTTGGTGAATGTGTGAGGCGTAGACCATGTGGCTGCCTTACATATTTCTTGCATTGGGATGTTTCCTAGAAAGGCCATGGTAGCACCTTTCTTTCTGGTTGAGTGTGCCCTTGGTGTAATGGGCAGCTGTCGTTTAGCTTTAAGGTAGCAGATTTGGATGCATTTAACTATCCATCTGGCTATACCTTGTTTTGAAATTGGGTTTCCTGCATGAGGTTTTTGAAATGCAATAAAGAGTTGTTTAGTCTTTCTGATGTTTTTTGTTCTGTCAATGTAATACATCAATGCTCTTTTGACATCTAATGTATGTAGTGCCCTTTCAGCTACGGTATCTGGCTGTGGAAAGAACACTGGAAGTTCCACTGTTTGATTTAGATGGAACAGTGAAATAACCTTTGGCAAAAATTTAGGATTGGTCCTTAGGACGACTTTATTTTTGTGTAGTTGTATAAAAGGTTCTTGTATTGTAAACGCCTGAATCTCGCTTACTCTTCTTAGGGAAGTAATGGCGATGAGAAATGCCACCTTCCAGGTTAGGAACTGTATGTCGCAGGAGTGCATGGGTTCAAAAGGTGGACCCATAAGTCTAGTTAGGACAACATTTAGGTTCCATGAAGGAACAGGTAGTGTTCTTGGTGGTATAATTCTCCTAAGGCCCTCCATGAATGCTTTAATGACTGGTATCTTATATAGGGAAGTTGAATAGGTAGTCTGCAGGTATGCAGATATTGCTGCAAGGTGAATTTTAATGGAAGAGAAAGCTAGGTTAGATTTTTGTAAGTGAAGCAAGTAACCCACTACATGTTCTGGAGTTGTGTGTAATGGTTGTATTTGATTAATATGGCAGTAGCAAACAAACCTCTTCCATTTACTTGCATAGCAGTGCCTGGTGGATGGCCTTCTGGCTTGTTTTATGACTTCCATACATTCTTGGGTAAGTTGTAAGTGCCCGAATTCTAGGATTTCAGGAGCCAGATTGCTAGATTCAGCGATGCTGGATCTGGGTGTCTGATCTTTTGGTTGTGCTGTGTTAACAGATCTGGCCTGTTGGGCAATTTGATGCAGGGTACCACTGATAGGTCTAGCAGCGTTGTGTACCAGGGTTGCCTTGCCCAAGTTGGTGCTATCAATATGAGTTTGAGTTTGCTTTGACTGAGTTTGTTTACCAGGTAAGGAAGGAGAGGGAGAGGAGGAAAAGCGTAAGCAAATATCCCTGACCAGTTCATCCATAGGGCATTGCCTTGGGATTGTTTGTGTGGGTATCTGGATGCGAAGTTTTGGCATTTTGCGTTCTCCCTTGTCGCAAACAAGTCTATCTGAGGTGTTCCCCAGAGTTTGAAATAAGTGTTCAGAATTTGGGGGTGAATTTCCCATTCGTGGACCTGTTGGTGATCTCGAGAGAGATTGTCTGCGAGTTGATTTTGGATCCCTGGTATAAACTGTGCAATTAGGCGAATTTGGTTGTGAATTGCCCAATGCCAAATTTTTTGTGCTAGCAGGCTTAACTGCGTGGAGTGCGTCCCCCCCTGCTTGTTTAGATAATACATTGTTGTCATGTTGTCTGTTTTGACGAGAATGTATTTGTGAACTATTATTGGTTGGAAAGCTTTTAGTGCTTGAAAAACTGCTAGAAGTTCTAGGTGATTGATATGCAGTTTTGTTTGATGTACGTTCCATTGTCCTTGTATGCTGTGTTGATCGAGGTGTGCTCCCCACCCTGTCATGGAAGCATCTGTTGTTATTACGTATTGTGGCACTGGGTCTTGGAAAGGCCGCCCCTTGTTTAAATTTATGTTGTTCCACCACAGAAGCGAGAGGTAAGTTTGGCGGTCTATTAACACCAGATCTAGAAGGTGACCCTGTGCTTGAGACCACTGTGATGCTAGGCATTGTTGTAAGGGCCTCATGTGCAGTCTTGCATTTGGGACAATGGCTATGCATGATGATGACATCATGCCTAGGAGTTGTAATACCATCTTTGCCTGTATCTTTTGTGTTGGATACATGCGTTGTATGATGGTGTTGAAATTTAGAATTCTTTGTGGACTTGGAGTGGCTACTCCCTTTGATGTGTCTATTATGGCTCCTAGGTATTGTTGTACCTTGCGCGGCAGAATGTTGGATTTTGTAAAGTTGACGGTGAACCCGAGTTTGAAGAGGGTTTGTATGATCTGATTTGTGTGATTTGAGCACTGTATGAACGAATGGGCCTTGATTAGCCAGTCGTCCAAATATGGGAACACATGTATTTGCTGCCTTCTTATGTGTGCAGCGACTACCGCTAGACATTTGGTAAAGACTCTTGGTGCGGTTGTTAATCCGAAAGGCAGTACCTTGAATTGGTAATGTATTCCTTTGAATACAAACCTTAGGTATTTCCTGTGCGATGGGTGTATTGGTATATGGAAATAAGCATCCTTGAGGTCTAAAGTTGCCATGTAGTCGTGTAGTTTTAGCAATGGCAATACTTCTTGTAGTGTGACCATGTGGAAGTGGTCTGATTTGATGAAAGTGTTCACTACTCTGAGGTCTAGGATTGGTCTCAGTGTTTTGTCCTTCTTTGGTATCAGAAAGTACAGTGAGTAAACTCCTGTGTTTATTTGTGTGTTTGGCACTAATTCGATTGCATTCTTTTGCAATAGTGCCTGCACTTCTATCTCCAGGAGATTGGAATGGTGTGTTGTTAAATTTTGTGCTTTTGGTGGTATGTTTGGAGGGAATTGTAGAAATTCTATGCAATAACCATGTTGGATAATTGCTAGAACCCAAGTGTCTGTAGTGATTTCCTCCCATGCTTTGTAATAATGACCTATTCTCCCCCCCACTGGTGTTGTGTGGAGGGGGTGAGTGACCTGTGAGTCACTGTTTAGTAGTAGGGGCTTTGGGGCTTTGAAATCTTCCTCTATTTCTAGGGAATTGCCCTCCTCTATATTGTCCCCGAAAACCTCCTCTATACTGTCCCTGGTAACTGGACGGTGTGGCTTGTGAGGTGCTGGCTTGTGTGCTTTGACCCCGAAACCCCCCTCGAAAGGGCGTTTTACGGAATGTGCTGTAATTCCCTCTGTTCTGCGGGGAGTAGAGTGCGCCCATGGCTTTGGCAGTGTCCGTATCTTTTTTGAGTTTCTCAATCGCTGTGTCCACTTCTGGACCGAACAGTTCTTTTTCATTAAAAGGCATATTGAGAACTGCTTGTTGAATCTCTGGTTTAAATCCAGACGTTCGGAGCCATGCATGCCTTCTGATAGTTACAGATGTATTAATTGTCCGTGCAGCTGTATCTGCAGCGTCCATGGAGGAGCGTATCTGGTTGTTGGAGATGGTCTGCCCCTCCTCAACCACTTGTTTTGCCCTATTTTGTAAGTCCTTGGGCAG
Organism: Pleurodeles waltl; assembly: GCF_031143425.1. Lineage (NCBI taxonomy): Eukaryota > Metazoa > Chordata > Amphibia > Caudata > Salamandridae > Pleurodeles > Pleurodeles waltl. The sequence goes on from NC_090444.1 coordinate 1,759,481,813, forward strand.
ATGTTCAATGAGATGTTGCATCTCGTCCCAGTGGGCTCTGTCATAGCGCGCAAGTAGTGCCTGGGAGTTCGCGATGCGCCACTGGTTTGCAGCTTGTGCTGCGACTCTTTTACCAGCTGCATCGAACTTGCGGCTTTCTTTATCTGGGGGTGGTGCATCTCCAGATGTGTGAGAGTTGGCCCTTTTCCTAGCTGCTCCTACAACGACAGAGTCTGGTGGCAGCTGTGTAGTGATGAAAGCCGGGTCTGTAGGAGGCGCCTTATACTTTTTTTCCACCCTTGGTGTGATTGCCCTACTTTTGACCGGCTCCTTAAAGATGTCTTTTGCGTGCCGGAGCATACCAGGGAGCATAGGCAGGCTTTGGTATGAGCTGTGGGTGGAGGAGAGTGTGTTGAATAAGAAATCATCCTCGACCTGTTCTGAGTGGAGGCTTACGTTGTGAAATTGTGCTGCTCTAGCCACCACTTGAGAATACGCGGTGCTGTCTTCTGGTGGAGATGGCTTTGTAGGGTATGCCTCCGGACTGTTATCTGACACTGGGGCGTCGTATAGGTCCCATGCGTCCTGATCTTGGTCACCCTGGCTCATGGTGGTGTGAGCTGGGGAGTGTGATGGAGTTTGTGCTGGTGAGACGTTAATCACGGGCGGAGGAGAGGGTGGTGGGGTAACTCTTTTCACCACTTTTGGTTGTGGTGTCTGTTCCGTCTGGAACTCCAACCTTCTCTTTCTCCTAATGGGGGGAAGGGTGCTTATTTTTCCTGTCCCCTGCTGTATGAAGATACGCTTTTGCGTATGGTCCACATCAGTTGCTTGTAGCTCTTCCTCAAACCTATGCTTCTGCATTTGGGAGGTTAGCGAGTGCTCTTCTGTATAAGAGCCTGAAGCTGGGTCGCTTGCAGTTTGTTTCGGCATCGAAACCCTGTCTGCGTGTTTTTCGGCTCCGAGGTGACTTTTTTCTTTTTCGGGGCCGAAACCTCTCGGCGTCGATCTGTTTCGGTGCCGCTGTCTCGGCGTCGAGCCGTGTCCACACCGGCATCTCGGTGTCGAGGCTTGTCTCCAGCACTTTCTCGGTCCCGAGAAGGCTGCGTGCCGGTGTCTCGACCGGAGTCGGACGATCTCGGCACTGTTTGGGCCTTTTTCGGTGCCGACGGTCGGTCACCGAATTTATGGGTCGAGCCATGGCCTGGTGGCAGTGGCGTCCCCTGGGCCTTGTAAATGTTCTTCTGAGTGGATTTCGACGTCTTACTCACGGTTTGTGTATCGTCGAATCCTTCGGAGTCTGAGTCTTGGATCGAGAAGGTACCTTCCTCTTCCTCGAACTCCCGTTGGGCTGTCGGTGCGGACGCCATCTGAAGTCTTCTGGCTCGACGGTCTCGGAGTGTTTTTCGGGACCGGAACGCACGACAGGCCTCGCAGGTGTCTTCGCTGTGCTCAGGTGACAGGCACAGGTTGCAGACCAAGTGTTGGTCTGTGTAGGGGTATTTATTGTGGCATTTGGGGCAGAAACGGAACGGGGTCCGTTCCATCGGCGTTCTTCAGCACGCGGTCGGGCCGACCAGGCCCCGACGGAGGATCGAAAAACTACCCCGAAGGGCACCGGAGCTCTTCGATCTTCGATGCGGTGTGGAATCTAAGTACGCCGATCCCGAACGCAACAATACCGACGAAAATCTTCCGAAATTAGCTAATTTTCCGTTCCGAAACTCGGAGCGACAGGAACACGTCCGAACCCGATGGCGGAAAAAAAACAATCGAAGATGGAGTCGACGCCCATGCGCAATGGAGACAAAAGGAGGAGTCACTCGGTCCCGTGACTCGAAAGACTTCTTCGAAGAAAAACAACTTGTAACACTCCGGCCCAACACCAGATGGCGAGCTATTGCAGAACATGCGTATCTACAGCGACAGATGCCATCGAACATAGTATTACTACAGCATTAACTTGTGTTGTTGGCAATATCACATATGAGCAAGTACTTAGACATCAAACTCTTATGGGCAGCAAACAGTAAGAAGATACAGGAAGGGCTGCAGGCAGGAATGGACATCACAGGGGGCCCATAGCGTGAGGCATAGAATGAACAGAGGAACAACGGATGAGATAAGACAAAACAAATGCAGAAATTAACGATGGGACAAAGGATTCCTGAGCTCATTTTAATTCCAAGCACAATGAGTGCCATGACTCCTCCAATGTCAGAGACTGACCATATACTAGGTGTGGGAAGCAAACGATAGTGAGTGTACTGTGGAGAACGAGGGGAGTTGCAGACAAAAACAAACAGGCAGGAGAGAGCAACATGGAGCTGGTGGAGAAGCACATGGGCGAGAAAGCAGTGAGGGGAGAAGCACACACAGCAAGCACATGGGAGAGGAAAGCAGAGGGAAGCACATGGGTGACCACGACAAGCAAGTGGATGTAGGCAGGAAAGAGAAATCCAGAGAGGAAACTCCTGTGGAGCGCTTAGCATCCATGCCCCTGAAAGACAAACAAGAGGTAATAAAGCCCACACAAGGCAACGAATAAAAAGCAGAAAATGAGTGTGACAATAAAGCCATCCAATGCTGCGCAATGTGCAGGCTTCTAAGCCCACTGTAAAGTAACAATACGTTTTGCAACAGACAGCGCACACGCAGGGGAGACCTAAAAAGGTTAGTTTCTATATACAGTACATGCATGAGATCTGCAGTTTAAGGTGTGTGATTCAGTGTAATTCTGAGATGTAAAATAGTCCACCATGCACCGAAATGGAGGTGGAATGATACACAAATCGGAAAATAGCATGAGGTGAGAAAGAGATTCTGCTACGTGCGGAGTCAGAGCCCATTCTATGTATATTTTAAAGAACTGGTAACAACAGCTCAGACAGACCTAAGCAGGTAACTAAAATAAAATAAAAATCAAGGAAAGGGGTGAAAAAAAATAAAAACTAAAAAAGTTAAGTGCATTCTAAAGAATACTATATTGTACAGTGGTAGGTAATTACAAACAAACAAAATGTGGGTTTGTAAACAATGGCTTACTTATGCAAAATGAACAGAAAAGAGGTGGAACAAGCAGATATTTGGGTGTGGATATAAAGCAGAAATCAACACTTGCATTTTGGTAAGCTTCAAGTCATGAAAGGGAAACTCAGGAAGGCTTCAGATCAAACATATCTCCCTATTAGATTTTTCTTACCATGTAACCGCATTTCTGAAAAAGCCCACTAGTTCTCCCTGTGCCACTACACAAAAACTTTAAAAGAACAGGAATAACAAGAGCAGCTATCCCCAAAACCTGACATTCTGGGAGAGATCTGCAGAGGTGGTTTTGGCGTGCTTCTGGGCAAGCTGGGTACTTTGTAAGGGCAGGTTAGGTTGTCCATGGGTGTCGTGCTTCTTTCAGTGCCGCAGGCCCTAACTGTGAATGAGGAAGCGGAAGTAAGGCCTAGAAGTACTTGTTCCTCTCTCCCCTGATCTCTTTTTAAGTTGCCACATGCGACTCGTGACGCTAGTTCCTGCTCAATTCTACGACTGGCCCTTTGACCCGGAAGGAAGTAATCTAGCTATGGAAGTCTGTGTGTGCGGGTGGTGGCTTGGGGCTGTATGGAACATGACAGTAAAGTGGCGCTAACCGTATGGAGAGGTATGTCAAACACTGAGCAGAGATTGCGTCCCAATAATTTACTGACGCAACAATCAACTGAGGAGTCAGAATCAGGATTCAGACCAGGGTTGCCGAATATTTATTCCTACCCAACATACACGAATAAGTACCACAAAATAATAACTTACTCCATCCAACTTAGAATATCACTGGTTTTATTTGCTTTACATATATTCATATTTTTTGAGTTGTGGGATTCATTAAATTAAGTTCATTACATGACGCAGCCAGGTTTTGAATAAAAGTGCTGTAACACTTGCTGAACAGAAACAATTTTGTACAGTGCAATATTATTAATGCTAAAAACATATCATTACAGAATGACAATAGAAGAACACCCACTATACAAGCATTCGTTTGACAGAAACCCGTACAATTAGAGCACTTTGCAGAAACTCTAGCCACGCCTAAGTGCAGGTGTCACAGCACTTGTACAGAGGTGGCGCGGATGACACCTGTGAAAAATGTGAACAGTAATGAGGCAAAGTGAGCACTTATACTGGGGCACCAACCAACTCTTACCAAGTTGAATATTCTGATTCGACTGTATTCAGTTGCACGCCCAGTGCCTCAGGTGATGTATAGCACACAACAGACATGGTGCACAAGAGGCAGAAGAGGGGAGAAAAAGGATGCAGAAAGTGATGGGTGTATGAAGCAGCCATCCAAGGCAGTGGTGAAGGCAAGAACTGTGCAATAGGCCCACTGCGCGCACAGATTAACCAGTGGTGAGAAAGGAAGGTGAGTATTGGACGTAACAAAAGCCACACAGATCTTCAATGCAGGTAAATCAGACTTGAGGATTTGGCAGTTCTCATCAGTTACCTCACTTGCAGTTCTCCATATTGGCTATCTGTATTTGTTGACAGGTGTGTTGAATTTCCCAAGAAAGGGTTGAACAAGTAGAATGTTTAAAGTGTTAGTCTACTACTAGGGTCACAGCAATGGAACACTACCTCTCTGGATAGCCTTGTGGCAACTGACTACCAACAGGGACACATGTAGACAGCAAAAATTATCCGGGGTACAGGTGGCGGAGCATCAACTTGGCCAGAATGTAGAACGCAACAACTTATTCCTTAAATAAGCTATTTTCAGGGCATCTTTAGAACACAGGCTACTCTAATTGCCACTAGTAAAGTATAAAATCTACATAAAAAATGTACAATATTTAAATAAAGCAGAGACTCGTCCTGCTAAAGGCATAGTCAAGAATGTGGCTGACACTCATCCAACATTAAACCTCTGAGCCACAATACCAATCAAAATCATATTTAGTTGGTAACAGAGGAAGAAACCTTTATCTGCTTGACTGGGCATAGTGATCCTATTGCAGCATGTATTTTCCCCCACCATAACCACCCCACTTCCCCTTCTCCGAGGGGTCTTCATCCACCCAGCCAAGATCTGGTACCCCAGCACACTGCAGCATGTTCCAACATGGACCTCCCGTACAAATGCTGCCTTACTAATACTAAGGTCGGAAAACCTCTTGTGGGCCATACCAAAGGGGCCCTGTGCCAGCTCACCGCTCATCACTAATTGGCTTGCTTGTCCCTCTAAATTGGTTACTTCATTTATTTGATGACGTCCCTTCCTCTTCTTGCGGTTGTCCTTCCTCTGGATCATAGCTTCTTTACCATCATTTTGATTATATGACTTGTGTCCTTCCACTGCACACATTCAATCAACTACTTTTTGTTTCATTCAGTACTCTATAAGCATGCAAGTGTTTTCTTCCTATTGCCCTTGTGTGCTGCTTCTCCCCTCAGATACCTGCCCCAGCACTCTTGGTGTTGACTGACAACCTTTCAAGTTTATCTCAAGCACAGTAACAACTATATTGTTGCCGAGGTGTGGCAAAAGAACAGACTTTAAGGGTTATTCTTCTCGCCTACACTCCGCTCACTGCATGAAAGCATAGGCCTTCCCAAACAAAGGCTTTCAAGGGACTGCTGCACTCACTAAGCTGGAGATTGAGGCAGAAGGTGGACTTAGCATGACTGAAAAGGAGAGGTCTCTTCTCCCTGAGGCCCACAATGATGTGCATGTTTTTTTTTCCTTTTGCTTCTTTTTTTTTTTTAAGTATAGGCTTTTACAAACAATCATTTGACAAAGCAAATAGCCTTGCAGGTTCATTCTAAAGCTGATCCCTATTGGCTTTGCCAATGCGTGTTTTAGTTTATCATAGTATTCTAAAGCAGTTGGTTCACAACTAATAAATTCCGAGCACACCAGAAGGTGCACCGATACAAACCACCCCTATTCAGCTCCAAACTGCTCAATCCAAAGTGTACAGGTATGAACGAGGCGCGATGACTCGGCTAGAAAAACGAAAGCAGGAAGAATCAGTGCGAAAAACCACCTTGTAAAACACAGCACAGGCCGACCTTCCTGTAAAACACTGGCGGCCGCGTGAGGCACGGGGTCACTAGAGAGTGAGTTACCAGGAGACCGTGTTTGTGCCTCCGGCTCGGATTGCTTCAGTCATTAACGCTCCTCCCTCTGACGCCGACACTTGCTTCCGAGTGCACCGAGCTCACAATATGCACTGATTTTCTGAGAAGCTGCGTGTTAAGACACCACTGAAAAGCTGTTTTTTTAAATATATATATACACACAATTAAAGCACCACAGCTGCCGGCATTGTTACGTAGACTGAGAAGGCGCGCCCGCCTGCTCCAGTTGTCCTCAGTGTGGCGTTGGCACAGGTCCTGGCCCTGCAGGACACACTTGACAAAGCGACGAAGTGCAGCGTGTGTGTGAGGTACAACCTGTGCTCGGATCCGTGGCACCAGCGGCACGGGGGGCTTCCTCGAGTACAGCGTCATCTGGGGGGGGGGGTTACCGGCTGATAATGCATGGGGGGGGAGTGTGTGGTGTGTGTGTGTGTGTGTGTGTGAGGTACAACCTGTGCTCGGATCCGTGGCACCAGCGGCACGGGGGGCTTCCTTGAGTACAGCGTCATCTGGGGGGGTTACCGGCTGATAATGCATCCCGGGGTTGGGGGGAGTGTGTGGTGTGTGTGTGTGTGAGGTACAACCTGTGCTCGGATCCGTGGCACCAGCGGCTGGCAGAGGGGCCTTCCTTGAGTACAGCGTCGTCTGGGGGGGTTACCGGCTGATAATGCATGGGGGGGGGGGGGGAGTGTGTGGTGTGTGTGTGTGTGTGAGGTACAACCTGTGCTCGGATCCGTGGCACCAGCGGCTGGCAGAGGGGCCTTCCTCGAGTACAGCGTCACCTGGGGGGGGGGGGGGGGGGGGGGGGGGTTACCGGCTGATAATGCATCCCGGGGTTGGGGGGAGTGTGTGGTGTGTGTGTGTGAGGTACAACCTGTGCTCGGATCCGTGGCACCAGCGGCACGGGGGGGCTTCCTCGAGTACAGCGTCATCTGGGGGGGGGGGGGGGGGGTTACCGGCTGATAATGCATCCTGGGGTTGGGGGAGTGTGTGGTGTGTGTGTGAGGTACAACCTGTGCTCGGATCCGTGGCAGCAGCGGCTGGCAGAGGGGCCTTCCTCGAGTACAGCGTCATCTGGGGGGGGTTACCGGCTGATAATGCATCCCGGGGGGAGGGGGTTGGCGGCGTCTGGAGGAGAGTGAGTGAGTGTGTGTGGTGTGAGAGATGGGGGGTGGAGATAAAAGTGACTTCAGGGGGAGAGGAGAGCGCATATAAACATCCCTCTGGGTTGGTAAAACGTCACCGGCAGTCAGCCCAGTGCTTGGGGGTGCACATTTTCTCACCTCAGTTTCAGGACACCCCAGAATTTTAAATTAAAAATAACGGGGCATTTCACAAGACTAGAAGAAGGACTGCAACTGTACATCCACCTGAAAGGCAACACACGAGACACTCGGGAAATGAAACGCGTTTTAAAGCCATGAACAGCTGTTGGGCAGAACTGCTTTAGAGAACACACAAAGGAGCACCAGTTGTTTTCAGCCCCCCCCTGTCTGAAAACCGGGACATGAGCCAAGTGTGTAGAAATCTGCCGGGACAGCGCTCCAGTGAGTCACTTCCGGGGCAGGAGCCACCCCTTATTAGCCCCTCTGTCCGAAGGGTCCCCTCTTTGGGCAGCCCTCTACAGCGAACCCCACCCCACCCCACCTCTTCCCGTACTATGTGGTTGTTTAACTCAGTTATAATGCAAGTGTTGTGATGTTTTATCTTGCTCTGCGTTGCAGCCGGAGTTACATTGCGATCCAAAGGACTTTCGTGCAAAAAACAACAAGAGGGGTTCAGGCAATACCGCGGGAGTCCTTCGGCAGGCCCCCGGGGGGAAAGCGATGGCGTCCCGTTAGTCCCATGGGCAGTTGTAAGCCTGAGCAACTGGGGCTTGCATGGTAACGCTCCGCCTCTGGGCACGAGTTCTGTTTCCCTGGGCTGTGGGGTCCAGGTGTGGCGTGAACCCTCAAAGGTTCAGCCCCAGATGTTGTGTAGTCCTGGCCAGCATTGGCTAATCAGGTGGGCGGCCCGCTTAGGTCATGCCACCGGCTGCCCTTGGATCGCCCGTAAATTAACCCATTACTGTACCAAATAAACCTGCAACTTAGCTTTCTCCAAACTAATTGGTGTGGCCTCAGTCATTTACTTGTGTACTTGCCCTTCACATGTATCTTTTCAGTATTATTTAGAGTGAGGGCCTGGCTAGGGGATATCTATGCTATGAGGTGTGCATCGGCAAAGCCAGGACAGTGGACACTGAACACAGATGAGTCGTGTACACGCAAACAAGAGACAAGTTACTGGGTGACACGGGGGTCTCCAGCCCTCAGGAGACGCCTCCTACTGGCTGCCATAGTCAAGCCCCTGGGGGTGGACGGACAAGTAAAGCCGCGGGGGCTGAACGTGCACAAAACAATGGACTCCTTGATAACCCAGTCACTCAGCGCTGCGCTCTTGCTGGGATCTCCCGTAGCCAAGGGAGGTGTCCGAGTCAACCTCAGAGGTTGTTTTCAGACATTTAAGGAGAGCTTGGCAGCGCACTCTGTACCCTACAATTAACCACAGCGAGAACAATGGACACTGCAGATGACTTGCCATTAAATCCAACACTCAACAAGCCGGGGTGGAGACCGACCCCACAATGACACGTTTCTTCACTCTGAAGTCTTACGTCCTCGCCCAGATCAGCCATACTCCAGATAGTTGCCCAAAGCAACACTTTGAACCGATTAAAGAGATCTGGATATATTGGGAAGCTAAAACGATTTCTGCATTTTTAAGTAAATTGGGTTATAGCACACCAGGAAAGGTTCGCCCAACTAGGCTAGCCTCAAAGGTCTACGTAAGCTGGATAGACACAGCATGTCTTATTCACCCAAAGGGAATCTAAATGGGAGACTGCGGCAGTGAGGCCAAACCATCTTATCCACACTTGTGGCACTTGTTAGAGTCAGCGGATAAAGGATGGCGGCTGCGTGAGCACACTCTAAAGACGCCCACCCTTCAGGCTTCCTTCCCTTGTACTGGACGGACTACCACACACTAGTATATGCCAATGGCAACAATGCGCACATTTTCGAACTTGTGTAGACTACTTCATAGGATGCCCAAAGCTTATCCACGTTTTGATCTTTACTGGCTTTCAGTCAGTTACACAAAACACATGACAACATGGAGTGTTCGAATTCATAGTAAAAACATCAGCCGCACTACAACCCAGAAACACGGGTCTCGGCCATGACATGAACGAACCACTGCTCATCCTAGGTGAACCACCTATAAACGCTTGTTTTACAAAAACAATATTTATTTTTGATGCCTTCAAGATCACGCTCATGGGATCCTTTGAGAGGGTATTTTGGATAACGGACAAGACATGTGTAAGTTTCTATTACTGGAGACGCTGGAAACAGGCTCAAAGACGTGGGTGGATGACCCTGACTACAAGGCCCGGAAAAAAAAAACCCCACAAGTGCAGAAGTCCAGCAGTCACTTTTACACCATTCCAAAGGCTTGGAACAACTGCATCCTTTCAAACTCTAGGTCCCTGAATGACCCCTTCTTTGACACAAAAATATACTATTGTTTCGCAAAATCTCTAACGCTTGGCCACAGACCAAGAAATGCCACAAACACAAACCAGAAATAATGATTACCTTTTCTGAAAATGCAAATGATCGCATACACCGACCAGGCCTAGCGAGAACCCCACAATGGAACTATCCCATTGGCCAGCATGCTGCTGCCGCATGGTGAAAGTAGTGTGGTGCCAAGACGGGGTAGGCATGCATCCTGGCAGGCTCCTTTTACTGTGTGGAGGGATGTAGTGGAGAGGCTGAACAGGAAGTGACCCGGCGTGTCAGGGGCTCTCTGTCATCCTGTCTTCTGTTTCCAACTCTGCCAACTGCCGCCGGAGTGCGTTCACCTTCACCTGCAGCTCCTTGTTGTGCTCAATGATGTGGATCATCTCCTCAAAGGCTTCGTCCAGGTACTTCGAAGACCTATTCCAGCGAAGAAAAACTCCTGCAGCAGCAAACAAAAAAAGATATTAGAATGATGGTGGTTGGACCCATTCCGGCATTACATAGCGACCCAAATGTAGAAACAGAAAGGCAGTCAACGACCTTTTGGTGTACTCAAGATAGGGCACCTTCCAAAAGCGCTTTCTGAAACTGCAGGGTCTTAAGGGCTATGGAGTATTAAACTGTTTCACTACTGTCAACTCCGCATGAGGAAGCTACTTTAACAGTCCTCAGTCAGATTACACTAACCACCCTTCAAGGTAAGCACATCATGGGCAGTGCATTGTACAGGCTGAATGGAAAGTCTTGCTTTGGGAACACCATGTGCACCTCTGTTCAACCCAATATTGTATGAACTGGTAAAACTATCCAGCACTGGTGTCAGCATACTGCCACAAAGAGGCACAAAGGAAGGACTTACGAAGACTTAAGGAAGGAACCTGTAAGACTGCTGGACACAAAATCCAGGCTTCACATCCTGGTGGCCTAACAGATGGGCTGAACAGTTCCATCAGAAAAAGATGACCAAGTTTATTGCTCGGGTCTGTCACCCGCTGGACAGCTGTGTCTAGAGGAGTCACTGCAGCTCGTGCAAATTTCAAACATCTCATTGGGGCGAGAATGCACCGCTTGCTTGAGCTGCAGGTCTCTGAGCAGCTGCAGTTGCTCCTGGATTCTTCTTCAGGGATTTGTATTGGAGTAAGAAGATTTCTAGATCTTACTTCCCCATCCATCTGCTTTCCATTTATCCTATAGCACTTTTTAGGTTTTGGTTTTACAACCCATCCATTTTTGGACCAACTGCAATGTCAACACTTCACACTGATTCATAGATATGGGGCATCGTGCCCAGAATCCCTCTCTTCACTTACCTGCTTCATGGGAGCTTGGCCTGTACTCTATCAGTGTACTCAATGTCCTGCGCCTGCTCATACTTTTATTCACTCAAGTGAATTTTGCTCACCAGGCCTGGTGGAAGGCGGTTCCCCAAACCTACAACATACTCTGTGAATAGGATGTTTCTTAAACTAGAGTCTTACTTCAAAGATCACTTGGTATACAGTCAGCCTTCCCTTCTCTGACAGAGAATAACTAATTACAACACGCCTGAAGGAACCAGCAGTATTCATTGCATCATCAGATCTGCATCAAACTTTTCCAACTCCTGCAGGTTGTATTTGTTTCATCATTTGAAGATTCCCTGATGCCCTATGGGAATACTTACAATCATGCAACCCTCAGAACGACTCTTAAAACGTTCTTGCTTTGCTAATCTGTTTCTTTCTTTTCTTATTATGGTCTTTCAGCAGATTACTGCTTCACAAAATGGTCTCTCAAGTGTGAACATGTGCTTAATAACAATGACAACAATTACCGCATCACGACAGGGAATAAAGGAGTGAATTCTCCAATTTCTTCAGGATGATGTGCAGTGGACAAAAATCTCGCCCACGGGAAGGGGTAAAGAAGTAGATGAATTCAGGTTGGAGACTATTATTATTATTTCTGGTAAAAAAAAAAAAAAAAGAATGCTGGTGCAGGACCAGGGATGCCCGCGAGTCCTGCTTTACGGACACTACAAGCTGTTTGGTCATGTAACTAGGAGGGAGGCGAGAAAGCAGTGCAGGAGAACCACCTGAAGGCTTGAAAGAACTCCAGATATGCAATGATTCTTTCATAATACAGGTGCCAGCTTAGTTCCTGTATCATGCTTCTGCCCAACTTAGGTTTTTAGGAGAAGGGAATGTGCAAAAACAGACGTTCACACAGTGTATGTTGCAATTATGAGTTATCAGCATAGCAAAGAATTGAGGCAACTTTGGGAAAATGGCTGATACATCAAATACTGAGCTCCATTAATTAGGACACCTATATTGGTGATTTAAAATGATGTTGGGTTAAACAATTTAACTAGTGAGTTACTTAAAGAAACTGCTAATTTATTACGCATGCCTATTTCTGTTTCATGATGTATTTGTGTATGGCGCCCTACATACAATCATTGTGAAAAATGAAAATACTTCACGAGCATCACTGAACAGGTTCTTAGCTTCACAGTTCTCTATGCTCGGCGTCGTACAAACCCCTTGTATAGTGGTTGATCCCATTCTGCTCAACAGTTTTTATTTTTCTTTAAGTTAATGATTTATTGTATTGCTGGTGCCAATTATTTGTACAAATCTTTCAAGTAAGAAGGTTGAAGAGCACATCTACTGGCTTCAGTTTAAGCACCTACTCAAGACAATAGTCTTGACACCCAGAGTGTCATCCGGGCGAGAAGATCTCTCAGCAGAACAGGGACTGTCTGGCTTTAGTAGCAGTCAGTGCACAAGCAGATATACAGGCGATATAAGAGCCAATACCAGAGTGAAAAGCAGGGCTAGCGCTCCTGGGACGGCTTGTCTCATCTTTCCTGCCCCATCAGATGGGATCAGTCTTGGACAATGGATAAATGAAGATAATCTGGGATCAGGCAAAAACAAAAAAAAGGGGGCATCTCTTGTCTAAACTGACCTGCGCAAGAGGAGAAGGCTTAGAAAATATAATGGTCCCTGGGAGAAAGAAAACTCCAGAGGAAGAAAAGGAGGATTTACCTTCAGCTAAATTAAATGCTGAATCATTGCTAACAGTGCAGCTAATTAACTCCGCCAGTTTACAAAATGCAGTTTTCCGCGACATTAACTGCAAGGATTGTCTATGACAGAAACACAACAGAAGGGAATGATTTTTTTGCCTTTTTAACCGATTTCTTCTCCGAAAGTGCATTTACTTTTCACACACAACAGAAACTCCTATTTCTTTGTTTTGTGCTTTTACTGAACTGGAATCCAGCGCTCACCCCGTGAAACGGGCTTAGCTTCTGTTCCTACAAAGGAAGGACCTGCTTGTGAACAGACCGGGAGTCTGAAAGCCAGCAGCCAGTGTATGGTTTGACCTGATAAAGGAATGTTTTCTCCAAGATGAGTATAAACGAGATTAAACCCCATTTGGGCTGCTCCGGATGAACCAAAACGGACCCGTTTCAGCACTAGATACAAAAGGCATCTGCGGCAGCACATGTTTCTGGGAGAACCGCAAGTACCCGGTCAGAAAGGGAATCTACTGAACAATTTTAAAATGTGCACAACAGACCAATTTACAGAAGAAACTTGAAACCTAAAATGTTATGTTGGAGAAAGTGTGCATAATTACTGACACCGGCAGGGGGAGTCTCCTGCAATGGAGGGATTATGTGTACTGTGTTCATTAGTATATCTGAAACGGTCTTAAAATCAGTCTGTTTTAACATCTTCTGAAAACAGAGGTCTAAAAACTGGAATAATCCAATTACAATCAGTGCACTTTACATTTTTTAAGTTTCTTTGATATACGGCGCAAGGCGTTGATCTCTTTACATATAATACATTGAGAGAAGGCTTTTCTTTAGTAATTGTCGACACCCAATCCCTTCGATTGGAAGGCTTAGCTCCTAAAACCTTTGAAAAAGAAATGACCTCTGACCTTTTCAGAAAAGGCTTTTCACGGCCCGTCGGTTAGATCGATTTAATTTGTACTCATTCATTTTTTTTTTTTTTTAAAGCAAGAACAGACATTTTTATATTTATTTCCAGAAGGTGGAAAGGGAATCCTTTTAGTGTGCAAGCACAGACAGTTTTATTTGTTTTCAGAAAATGGCACAATCTTTTATGTCAGACGGACTGCTCTTGCAAAGAGACAGAGTATATGTCCAGTCCGGCTGATTGTACCAAACACACAGAATGTGATGAGATCGATGCTCGCAAGTCATCTAAACCACTGGCACAGGTAACATTCCAATACATCATTTTTCGGCTTCTGTGGCTTAGCTAGAATGTTACCAAGAACGACTTGCAGGTGACCTCTTGACGCACCGCTGCCTGCAGGCCTTACATGCAGATCTGGAGTAAAAAAAAAGTCGGCCTAATATCTTCTCTATCCTTAGACTGAATCTCAACAACTGCCTATGATGCCTAGGGATTGAGGAAATACAAAAAAAGGATGAGTGGGAAACTTGAATTAATCTCCGCCGGCGGTAATTGCTCGGGCAGCATCGCAGTGCATTGCATTTTTTTTCCAGCCTTGCCACCTCAAGCAGGAACCAATCATAAGCACACCCGCCTCAGTCCTGCTCCAATAGAAACAGGGCAGGCTAAGCTGCCACGCCAGGCCCTCTCTGAACCAGAAGCCAAGCAGCCGAGACCGGTCTCAGCCTGTCAGAAGGGCGTGGCCTGGTTCCAGGAGCACAATGAGCTCAGGAGCACATCTGCGCATGCTCGAAGCACCTGAGGCACGGCGTTCTGTAGGAATACAAAAAAGTGATGGGTGGAATTATTCTTAACCACTCGTAATTACTAGGTGGAATTAATCTAACGGTTGGTAATTAGTCATGGCCGCATTCCAGTCCATCGTTTTTGCGGATTGTTTTTCCCCAGTGACTGCGATATGTAAATATGTATGCTGAAGGTCTGGAGAGCAAAAATGTATTTGCCGTGCATCACAGGAAGAACTGATTGTAAGCTTTGAGACTCCTATGAAACTGCCGACCCGGGGAATTTAAAAGGGTGATTTCGGAACAGCAATCGCTATTCTTCTGAAGCAAGGATGCAAACTGTATCTGTACCACCAGAATATAACTTTAAGACACCACCCCCCAACCAGGAAGCCAAAGGGAGGCTGAGAATTCCATCCATGCCTCCTTCTAAGTCAAGGGACTCTGACCACACACGAGGTTTAGGTAAAGTCCTTGCATTAAGGCCCTGAAGTGAGACGATCCAGTGCTGTAGTGATCACAGTCGTATGTCCAGACGTTAAAATATTGAATGTGCCCTCATTTAAGCCCTTTTACTATGTTTATCCAACAGCCTTCATCTACTCGACATGTGTTTCTTGGCCGGAAAGCCACTGCAGACCAGCAGCAACCCTTTACAATCACATTCAACTTTAAATGTGCATTCTTGCTCCAAGTTAAAAGTCAAGCCAACACTGTGGCCTCTCCTTAAATAACACATCAAGCCACACACTGATGCTATCGCTTTTCAATTTCCTGTGGCATCAATGCAGTACAGCAACACACTCGTATGGCATGGGTGTGGTTACTTGAACACAATGCTACAGACTCAATAAAGTTATCATGCAAATTTAAATGTGCTACATCACTTTAACAGAGTATCTTCATGTACACTATATTAAGACATGGAAAGTAAGCATAAATGTGCAAGGAATTCTCTCTGCAGGAGGTCTTGGTGGTCTCAACCCTTCTTTTAAAGAGACGGTGGCCTGATACCTCTTTGAGTAGACAACCTAATGAATCACAGTTGGCAACTACAGGGTGAAATACGCTATCTGCACAGAAAAGCAGGTGAACCTCGCTTACCTTCCCACAGTTGCAGGCTCTGTGGGGCCACTGAAGGCCAGATCACCAGGCCATTGGCCTCAAAAAAAGGATTTGTGAATTTCCTGGTTTCTTTGGGCTGATTGACCCAGGACCAAAGGGACAGGGTCTTCTGTTTCAGCTTGTGTTTACACCTACAAGAGAAAAATGGAAGAAAGATATCATATTGCAACATATTGCCTTAATAGGGAGATCAGTCGCTTCAGTATCATTTCACACTGACAAGTGACAGCTACTACCAAATAGCACCGTTTGTGTACCACCACCGCCTTCCGGCACGGCCATAAACTGAGCCACAAAGTCACTTCCATGCGTATGCACCTATCTATGGAGTACTGCTTGCTTAAGACCCTAAAGTTCTCAAGGTGTAAAAGCGTGCTGTTAAGAGTGAAGGCGGAGCCAGAGATTTAATTATCTAACCCTATGCCAGTATGAAGGCATTTACTTTAATCTAGACTGTTTTTAAAAACAAAACATTAGAACAAATTACATAACTATGATGAACCTAAAAAAATGCAGATTTTCCACATACCCCTTCACCATGTTTTAAAAACATAGAACAGTGGTTCCCAACCGTTTGACTTCTGTGGACCCTCCACTTTATCATTACTGGAACCCGGGGACCCCCACTGAATCATTACTGGAAACCAGGGACCCCTAAACGGAGTCATTACCTAAAGCTGGGGACCTAATCTGTTAAGAATATTTAATTTTCTAAGCAGTGGCAGACTCCCTGAGGAGGCTTTACGAACCCCAGGGGTCCCGGACCACAGGTTGGGAACCACTGACATCGAAGGAATGAAAGAATACTGAATGCACAGGCATAACTGCCCGAGGCTAAAACTTAGGAACAAACTGCTCTGGGCCTTTTAGGCTTCTGCCTGACCTGGTGATACCAACAAACAGAGCCCCAGGTAGTTGGTGCCCAGTTTATCTTGACCTTATTTTCAAACACAAACCTCCAATATCAGAAATGATAATAGGAAAACAATCTTACAATAGAAGGCGAGAGAGGGCTGTTTGTGAATTCAGCAAAGATTCCTGCAATGGTGAACTTGTATTACAGGTAAGAAACGTTTTCTTCCTCACCATAAGAGCTTTACTGATGTTCATTTTGTTGACCTGGGCTGGACTGGGAACCCAAAACCGCCCTGGCAATTTTGTCCGAGCAGCCCCCGCACGGAGTCTGGAAGCAAGAGTGAGTAGATTATGCTGCGTTGCTGCTTTTGTTACTGGGGCCGATATCACAACACCATTGCAAAACCAGCGCCCACCCCTCCAGCCTCCCAGGGAAATGCTCGATGCCTGCTACGGCCAGTCCGGCCCTGTTGTTGACTACAATAGCAAGAGATTTTACTGCATGATGCCCGAAGCACAGTACTAAGTGCATTAGGGAAACAAGTTGCATATTGCGGCCTGTCTAATTTGAATATCCATTCAGTGCCCATATTATGTATCAGGCTCACTGTTAATGTTTGCACAACAGCACACCTGCAGGTGTGCCAGCCACAAACATGACCAGTGTGCCCAATTACTATAAATGCGCTGCCATGGGGGCGGCGCTGTAGGAAAGTACCATCTTGCCTGGCATGTTACCCCCATATTTCACTGTATATATGTTGTTTTAGTGTATGTGTCACTGGGACCCTGCCAGCCAGGGCCCCAGTGCTCATAAGTGTGCCCTGTATGTGTTCCCTGTGTGATGCCTAAATGTCTAACTGAGGCTCTGCTAACCAGAACCTCAGTGGTTATGATCTCTCTGCTGTCCACATTTGTCACTAATAGGCTAGTGACCAATTTCACCAATTCACATTGGCATACTGGAACACCCTTATAATTCCCTAGTATATGGTACTGAGGTACCCAGGGTATTGGGGTTCCAGGAGATCCCTATGGGCTGCAGCATTTCTTTTGCCACCCATAGGGAGCTCTGACAATTCTTACACAGGCCTGCCACTGCAGCCTGAGTGAAATAATGCCCACATTATTTCACAGCCATTTACCACTGCACTTAAGTAACTTATAAGTCACCTATATGTCTAACCTTCACCTGATGAAGGTTGTGTGCTAAGTTACCTAGTGTGTTGGCACCCTGGCACTAGCCAAGGTGCCCCCACATCGTTCAGGGCAAATTCCCCGGATTTTGTGAGTGCGGGGACACCATTTCACGCGTGCACTATACATAGGTCACTACCTATGTATAGCGTCACAATGGTAACTCCGAACATGGCCATGTAACATGTCTAAGATCATGGAATTGTCACCCCAATGACATTCTGGCATTGGGGAGACAAGTCCATGATCCCCAGCGTCTCTAGCCCAGACCCGGGTACTGCCAAACTACCTTTCTTGGTTTCACTGCAGCTGCTGCTGCTGCCAACCCCTCAGACAGGTTTCTGCCCTCCTGGGGTCCAGCCAGGCTTGGCCCAGGAAGGCAGAACAAAGGAATTCCTCAGAGAGAGGGTGTTACACCCTCTCCCTTTGGAAAAATGTGTCAGGGCTGGTGAGGAGTAGCCTCCCCCAGCCTCTGGAAATGCTTTGATGGGCACAGATGGTGCCCATCTCTGCATAAGCCAGTCTACACCGGTTCAGGGATCCCCCAGCCCTGCTCTGGCGCGAAACTGGACAAAGGAAAGGGGAGTGACCACTCCCCTGACCTGCACCTCCCAGGGGAGGTGCCCAGAGCTCCTCCAGTGTGCTCCAGACCTCTGCCATCTTGGAAACAGAGGTGTTGCTTGCACACTGGCTGCTCTGAGTGGCCAGTGCCAGCAGGTGACGTCAGAGACTCCTTCTGATAGGCTCTTACCTGTGTTACTAGCCTATCCTCCTACCTAGGTAGCCAAACCTCCTTTTCTGGCTATTTAGGGTCTCTGCTTTGGGGAATTCTTCAGATACCGAATACAAGAGCTCACCAGAGTTCCTCTGCATCTCTCTCTTCACCTTCTGCCAAAGGATCGACCGCTGACTGCTCAGGACGCCTGCAAAACCGTAACAAAGTAGCAAAGATGACTACTGCAACCTTGTATCGCTTGTCCTGCCACCTTCTCGACTGTTTCCTGGTGGTGCATGCTCTGGGGGTAGCCTGCCTCCTTCTTGCACCAGGAGCTCTGAAGAAATCTCCTGTGGGTCGACGGAATCTTCCCCCTGCAACCGCAGGCAACAAAAGACTGTATCACCGGTCCTCTGGGTCCCCTCTCAGCACGACGAGCGTGGTCCCTGGAACTCAGCAACTCTGTCCAAGTGACTCCCACAGTCCAGTGACTCTTCAGTCCAAGTTTGGTGGAGGTAAGTCCTTGCCTCCCCACGCTAGACTGCATTGCTGGGTACCGTGTGATTTGCAGCTGCTTCGGCTCCTGTGCACTCTTCCATGATTTCCTTCGTGCACAGCCAAGCCTGTGTCACCGACACTCTAACCTGCAGTGCACAACTTTCTGAGTTGTCCTCCGGCGTCGTGGGACTCCCTTTTGTGTCTTCGGGTGGACTCCGGTTCACTCCTCTTCCAAGTGCCTGTTCCGGTACTTCTGCGGGTGCTACCTGCTTCTGTGAGGGCTCCCTGACTTGCTGGGCACCCCCTCTGTCTCCTCATCCAAGTGGCGACATCCTGGTCCCGCCTGGGCCACAGCAGCATCCAAAAACCCTGACCGCGACCCTTGCAGCTAGCAAGGCTTGTTTGTGGTCTTTCTGCGTGGGAACACCTCTGCAAGCTTCTTCACGACGTGGGACATCCATCCTCCAAAGGGGACGTTTCTAGCCCTCTTCGTTCTTGCAGAATCCACAGCTTCTACCATCTGGTGGCAGCTTCTTTGCACCCTCAGCTCGCATTTCCTGGGCATCTGCCCACTCTCGACATTGTGGCGACTCTTGGACTTGGTCCCCTTGTTTCACAGGTACTCAGGTCCGGAAATCCACTGTTGTTGCTTTGCTGGTGTTGGTCTTCCTTGCAGAAACCCCCTATCACGACTTCTGTGCTCTGTGGGGGTTATAGGTGCACTTTACACCTACTTTTCAGGGTCTTGGGGTGGGCTATTTTTCTAACCCTCACTGTTTCCTTACAGTCCCAGCGACCCTCTACAAGCTCACATAGGTTTGGGGTCCATTCGTGGTTCGCATTCCACTTTTGGAGTATATGGTTTGTGTTGCCCCTATACCTATGTGCTCCTATTGCAATCTACTGTAACGTTACATTGCTTGCATTACTTCCTTTTGCTATTACTGCAAATTTTTGGTATTGTGTACATATATCTTGTGTATATTTGGCATCGTCATACTGAGGGTACTCACTGAGATACATTTGGCATATTGTCATAAAAATAAAGTACCTTTATTTTTAGTATATCTGTGTATTGTGTTTTCTTATGATATTGTGCATATGACACCAGTGGTATAGTAGGTGCTTTGCATGTCTCCTAGTTCAGCCTAAGCTGCTCTGCTATAGCTACCTTCTATCAGCCTAAGCTGCTAGAAACACCTCTTCTACACTAATAAGGGATAACTGGACCTGGTACAGAGTGTAAGTACCCCTTGGTACCCACTACAAGCCAGGCCAGCCTCCTACAGGCGCATTCAGTGAAAAACTGAGGGGCTGCTTTAATGAGCCGCTCTGTGTTTCACTGTGCTGGCAGCACCCACCTGCACTTTAGTGAGAGGTCAGCGATCCCCTAGCAGAGAGGTGCAGTGAGTGACTTCACTCACCTGCAGGGCAATGGCAGGTGGAAGGGGTCAAGGGAATCCCCTTCGAGCCCTCCAGAGAACTGTCCTCAGGGGGTCACCTGTTTGTGGTGCATTGTCAGTGCACCTCCTGATGACTTCCTTGCCATTGTGCCCACATTCACGATATAGTAATAGGACCAATTATCCCTTGAGACTCATTTAGAATAGGAACCTCGTGATCACCTACGAGGGGTTCCCTTAATCATTTCAATATAACTCCTATACTGAATCTAATTTGAAATGCACAGGACGTAGACAAACTTTCATTTTATGTGCATTAAATAGCAATCATATATCACAAAAACATCACTGATCATAGTGCAGACGATGCAGTGCTCAATAGTGATTTCATTTGCAACATATATGAACAAAGACACCGTACAACTCCCAAAGGTTGTCTACAATATTCAAGCATAAACACAGGGGGTGTATGACTTGACCCTAAAGAACAAATTACAAGAGTCAACCAAAAAGGAGTGTTTGTCAATATTTCGACCCTGTGTGAATGTAAGGGTCTCCTCAGGACGTAGTCATCTGACTTCCAACCACCTAGCTAGTGGATACACTCAAACAAGGAATGTTTCATAGAAAGCCCGGAACAATCTCTTGCTACTCAACAAAAAGATGAACTAACGGTCATTGCAGAACCAAATTAAAGTGGTTATACGGTGGCAGTATTGCAATGATGTACTTATTAATATATCTCAAGCAGTAGGAAATCCCGCCATGCGCTCGTCGTTACTCTAACATCGCTAGAAAGAGACTAAGTTGAGAGACTGTAGACAACCCTCTCTTTTGGTTGACTATTGTGATTTGTTGTATAAGGGCTGTTGTGTCAAGTCAGACACCCTTGTGTTTATGTTTGAATATTGTAGACAACCATAGTGGATAACATTGTTTGAATCTTAATTAATAGTTACAGGTGGAGAAAAGTTGTCTTTAGAATTTGCTGCATATTTAGCGGTAGAGGCAGGAAGAGTCAAAGAAAGTCTTCATAAACCATCTGAGAATGCAGAGGGGACAGGTAAACCTGGGGATGTCTTTTATAACACTTAATTTAGACAATAGTTATGGAGGCAGAATTAATGTTGCCTTAGAGGGGTAAAAACTGTTATGAAGTGCACAAGAATGAATGGAAGGGTTTTGAGTTGCATTGAGAGGACTATCAAACACTTCAAAAAATTGGAGGGTTAAGTAACTCTTTGGTTAGGCACTAAGTGATGAGTGAAACTAACAATATTAGAGATCACAAAAAAGCTTTTACCTAAAACATTTTTTAAGGATGCTATTGAAATAACTTAGGTGATCGAACATACAGTAGATTGTGCCAAGGTGATCAAGGGATTTTTAGCAAGCAACACATATGTCCCAAAAGTTATGATGTGAACTGCACAGGCGACAAAAGGCCCCGAAAAATAAAGAATTTCTTTTGATAATTCTAATTTAAATTGTCCTGCAGTGGTAACACTGGGTACCTTGCTAGCAGCTGGTTAGAGAACCTCAGTATGCAGGAAATGTCACAAGAGGGGGGACATTTTGCTTTTGATTGCAAGGAAAGCAATACCAAGCGACCAAGCTCTACATTGGAAGGAAAAAATGAAATGTTGTTTCAAATTAAAGAAGACAATACAGAGGTGAACCCGTCATGTTATGAAATAAGCTTACATGGCCAAACCGCTGATTCCCGTTCCCCTATACAATGATCAAAAATAATGTGTTTCAAAGTATTTTCTGCAAAAGGATATGCGCTGCAAGTTCCCGATATTCATCCTGTAGGGTACCTTAGACCCATACAACTTGCTGGGATGTTACAGATAAATATTTCTTTTGAGGCAAGACCCCGGTATATAATGAAACAAGACTCTAATCTCCTCAGAGGGAGACATCAGAAAGATCAATGGATTAAACTGGACCTTAATAAACATGATCCACTTTTGTTAAAAAAAAATTGATCACAATGTGATGGATGTGCTGAATATCTTGACACTTTTATGGCCAAATTGGGCTTCCAAACAGAGAATTTAGTTGATGGACAGGGCACAAATAAGAAAAGGTACAACAGATTCCCCACTTATTGTAGGAATCTATTGGGGTGAACTTTAAAGATTATTCTATTCAGAGGTGAGTGAAATCTCTGGATGGCTTACCCCAACTGGGTTGGTCGCTAAGGCAGAAAGTGAATCATTAAGCATGTGCATAGACCTGAGGGATCTTAATGCTAGGAATGGTTTGACAGGCATTCTACACCTAGTATCACTGTAATGTGTTTAGCACAATTGGTGAGGTTTTGGTTTCCGGTGTCACTGATCTATCCTTGGCATACTGCTGAGCAGCATTACAGTCAGAGAGAAGGAGCCTTGCTGCTTTATACCACAATTAGGGGTCTTTAAATTCCTGAGGATACCATCTGGGCTGGCTTCAGCAGCAGCCGTTTCCAGCTTATAATGCAAGAAATCCTTGGAGGCTCCTGAATGTGCTATGTTTCCAAGCTGATGTGTTCATATATAGGATCCATGTATAACATTGCCTGTAATTTAAGGAGGGTACCAGAGGGATTGAAGAAGGCTGGGCTTACGGTGAATAAAGAAACATGCCAAATTGGGGGTAGGTAAGTAACGTACCCAGGCCACACACTGTCGAAGGACAAGGAAAGACCAAATGTTGATCTGGTTTAAGCTAGTACAAAATTACTTAGCAGTGGATTGCCTTATAATGGAAAATGTACCTGGCGTAAAGTACTTAGCAGCTGATTGCCTCGCTGTCATGCCAATCAACACCCGGAATGAAACAGATGAAAAGAATAGAACCAAAATGGTATCCCATCTATAGGACAATCAGAGCACTTTATAAGTGAATGGAAAGTGGGTGAGTCTACCAATTACAAGGGTATCAGTGAAGAACTGGACGTGTAATAGTTGGCCTGAAAAAGTGAATGTTCCTGAAACTCTAAGACTGTTTTGGCAATTAAGACATCACTTTAGTTTAGTGGGTGTTAACCTAAGAGAAGAAAGGGTGTTCCCTCCTGAAGCTCCAAGGGACAGAATTGAGGAGCAAGCTCAAGAAGGACACTTCGAACTGAGTCTTACAAAGATTGCACCAAGATTGCATTACTCGTGACCCACAACGCCTAAATGCCTCCAAGGACTTTAGAATGTTAAGGATAAATGAGTCAGTTCCTGTCTGCTGGAATCAAGGGGCAATTGGTAACAGGTGTAGCTGTGATGTGCTGGTCCATGTGAATAAATTCATTATGTACAAACAATTACAATGGGCTGATTATAGAACAGATAGCCTCATGTACAGGCAATGGTAATATCCATATGCTGCAAGATCAGCCACAGCCACCACTGCACTCAAAACTTGATCTGAAAGTGCTTTCCTCTCATTAACGTCTTTGAGTGTGTAATGAAGCATGTCTACAAATCTGGACATAGTATCACACAATGAGTGGCCATATCCCTCTAAGAACGCAGAGGAACATACTGCTTCAAGAGTTGTGGTCAATGTGCCACATACCTTCTTACCTGCTTTAGCCATGTATTGATTTTCCTTATCAGGCGAAGCAGAAGTTATGTTTCGGAATCTCTTTTTCACTGCATCAACTATAACAAACAATGCACAGAACCTGACTTGAGGATCTGCGGCTCTTGCTCTGGACTTTGAGTCATTAGAAACGTTTGCGTGTTTGCTTTTGAAGTTGCCTGAAATATTTCCATAATGAGCTTCAATAGGCATGGAACAAATGACATCAATGGCTTTGGAGACCCTTGATGCTGAAGAGGCTCAAAAATCCCTGATCATCAAACTTCAAATGAATTACTCAGTTTAGATGCACATGTAGAAAGAGTCAGAGTCATAAGAAGGTGAATGTGATCTTGTTCTTAAAACCCTGGACTTTGGCTTCTAGAGTGCTCTCGGTGAGGATGACAGGCCTTGTGCCGGCTCGGAGAAAGGGAACCGGTACAATGCCTCTGAGGATGAGTATTGTAGAAGTCTGCCTTTTCTGCGTGGTTGCCCCAGATTTTCTTTGTCTTTTGCTGGTTGCTAACCAGTAGTAAAATACCTGTGCTCCCAACTTTTAACATTGTCAAAATGGCATACTCCTGAATAAACAAGTTACTTACCTTCGGTAACGCATTATCTGGTAGAAACTCTATCTAGCTGCAGATTCCTTAACTTTGAATTCCCTGGCATCAGCTTCGAATCATGAATCTTTTTGCTGAGAAATACCCTGCGTAGAGTCATGGATAGAACCAACATTTGTCTGTGCAAAACTAGGGCCCTGAAAAGGGATAAACCCAAACCCTACTAGTCATATCCGCAGAGTGGGGAGGCATGGGTGGGTGTAAGGAATTTGCAGCTAGATAGAGTCTCTACCAGATAATGCGTTACCGAAGGTAACTTGTTCATCTGATAGAGACTTCTAGCTGCAGATTCCTTACCTTTGAATAGATACCCAAGCCATATCCTCCTGGCGGTGGGCTGTGGATAGTACTCCCCCTTCGTACCTGACTGTCCAGGCGGTAATGTTTCACAAACGTGTGCAAAGACACCCACGTTGCCACCTGATGGATCTTCAGGACTGGTACGCCTCGAGCTAGCGCAGTGGTAGCAGTTATGCCCCTGGTAGAATGAGCTCGCAAGCCCTCAGGAGGCTGCTTCTTGGCGAGTGCGCAGCATATCTTAATGCAGAGAACGACCCAGCATAAAATGGCTCGCTTCTGCACTGCCCGACCCTTCTTTGCTCCAACATAACTCACAAAGAGTTGGTCATCCACTTGGAACTCTTTTGTGCGGTCAAGGTAGAACGCCAACACTCTTTTTGGGACCAGTCGATGGAGTCATTCCTCCTCTTTAGATGGATGCGGTGGGGCAAAGAAGGTGGGCAGGGTGATGTTCTGACCCAGATGAAATGGGGTCACCACCTTGGGGACGAAAGAGGCACGGGTTCCGAGAACCACCTTATCTGGATGGATAGTGACATACTGTGGGCTTTGATGACGGGGCTTTAATCGCACTCACCTTCCTGGCAGATGTTATTGCCACTAAGAACCTGTCTTGATGGTGAGCAGCCGGAGGTGACAGTTGTGCAAGGGCTCGAAGGGAGCAAACATGAGAAATGTGAAGACAAGATTTAATTCCCATTGAGGCATAATAAACGGCATAGGGGGAAAAATATCTACAAGCCCTTTGAGGAATCTATGTACAATGGGAGATTTGAACAAAGGTAAGTGGAGGCTTGGACCACCAAGCTCTCCGGGGTGGGGTGTTGGGTGAGGAAACTAGGGTTGTTTAGAGCTGGTTGATGGTGGCGTCCGGTTGTCCGATTCACAGGAGTCCCTGTGCTGGATTTGGACCCCGTCCCCAGTAGGACATCTGTAAGGGCTTCATTGAAGGGTAACCGGCTCTGATGTAGCAACCCCTGGCTGAAGCACCTCTGTCAGGAGATTAGTCCTGACTGGCACAGTAGGCAAACCTAGGTCCAAGACCTCAGCTGCCCTACACACCACCATGGTATAAGATGCCCCCCCTACTCCGTAGCCAAAGAAGGAGGTGAGAGCATGCCAGCATCTGGAGAAGTATCCAGTCCACTGGCTTCCCCTAGATCCTCATACCAGTCCTGCTCAAATCTATATTCTAAAGGGTCCTCAGACACCTCCCACTCCTCACCTGTGCCTGGCTGTTCAAAATAAGCCTCAGGCACTGATCTGGGCCTAGTTGGTGCCGTCGAAGTCAGCATCGGCACCGTACAATGTCGTTCCAGCTCCGGATCATCAGGAATAACGATGGGGCTATCGCCACCAGACGGTGCCGGTGGTGGAGGGTGCGTCGACGTCAGGCACGGCGCTGGAAGAGGCCGACTGAGAACCCGGCGCCGGTCCGGATCCGCTATCATCCAAAATCGGATCCTGGGGTCCCCAATGGCGCCGAAGCCACAGGTGTCGAATCTGATGGGGCACCTGCTGACCCCACGGGGTCCGAAGACCCACCTGCAGGGGGCACTCAAAAACAAGGCACATTGAGTCGTAAAAATCTTTTATTTGAGCGGGGGTCACTCCGGCTCCCGGATGGGGGGGGGGGAGGAGACACAAAGTCGGCCCTAGCAACGGCTCTGCGAAACCGTGCTCAGAACGTCGACGTTCCTGAGACGCCTCGTCGGCCGACGGGCATGGTGAAGTCTGCTTGGACTTCTTCTTCTTTTTGTGCCTCTTCCCCGAGTGCCCCAGGGACCTCGAATGGGACGAAGAGGACTTGGGGCTCCTGGAGCGGTTCTGCGACCTCCTCCTTGAAAGGGACCGTGACCTCAGAGGAGTCCCAACGACCGAAGTAGATTGCCGGGCCGCCATGAGCTTTAGGGACCGCTCACTTAAAGCTTTCGGGGCCATGGCCCAGCAGTTGGAGCACAACTTCGAGTCACAGTCACAGTCACAGGCACCAGAGACATACCTCATGGGGTCCATTACCGACATTGCGCAATGACATGTGTCACACAGTTTAAACCCCGACATCCTCACACAGACAAAAAATCTTTGATAAAAATCGAAAAAAGGCTTGTTAAAAAAGGCAAAGGGTAGCGCGATCCCGGACCTGCGCTTAACCGACGCAGAAGGAAAAGAACTGACATACGTGCGCCGAGGTGGCGTCTATATAGACGATCGTGATGTCACAGAAGGCTCCAACAATGCTGACGAAGCCACGTGGAGCCGGACGACGCACGCAGAACCGAACGACGGCACGCGCAGGGTAGTGCTCACCAAAAAGATTCCAGATTCGAAGCTAACGCCAGGGAATTCAAAGGTAAGGAATCTGCAGCCCGAAGTCTCTATCAGATTGGTATATTTAACTTGCCTATAAGTCCTTTGTATATGGTACAAAATGTATGCAGGGCCTGAAAGCTGAATGACACTAGTGTACTGGAACACCTTAGTGCCATCCACTACAGTGGCAGTGCAAAAATTGCTTCAGGTCTGACACCGTAGCAGTGCAAACACTACAATTCAATCTGTCAAAATAAGCCCTTTTGGCAGGTCAAAACCTACTCTTAAATATTAATAAGTCAGCCCTAATTAGGCCTTGTAGCCCACAAAGCAGGGTGTACAGTATTTAAGAAGGACATGTAGATATTTAATGTGAATATGTCCTTACAGTGACTAGCACCCAAAAGCTATTTTTCAGCTATATGTCCTATGTAGAAAATCAGACAGTGGATTAAATTCCTAATAATGCATCTCCAGAATGGGACTAGCTACAAATATAATTAAGCAACAATTTTTAATATTTATTAAAACTCCAAATCAATATAAAAGTTTGATTTTTTATAAATATGAAAGAAAAGTAACTTTTAGAAAGTTACTTATTACCTGCTTGAACTGTCAGAAGGATAATTAGCAAAATCTTCTGCCAGTGATTATCATTTGAACAGGTGTGAAAAAGGAGTGAGTGAAATACCTCCCAGGAGTAAACAATAAGCTGACCTGAATGGGCAGAAATGACTCCTCTGAACTTCACAG
This sequence comes from Pleurodeles waltl, assembly GCF_031143425.1. NCBI lineage: Eukaryota > Metazoa > Chordata > Amphibia > Caudata > Salamandridae > Pleurodeles > Pleurodeles waltl. The sequence goes on from NC_090444.1 coordinate 1,759,509,559, forward strand.
AATATACAGGGTGTGGGCCGAATTTTGACAGCACAATGTCAAATCCTGCTCAACAGGTCTGCTGAGCCACACATTAAATTCAGGATGCCAAGCCAAATCTTGTGTACCCATTGTATGGTTGATGAAAGACCCTGCTTTCTCCTACCAGACATCAGTTTCTGGGTCATTTGGGGCGCATTTGAAAGGAAGAGAACAGGATGTCAGGACAATTATTGTGTATCTACTGTCTGGTTGCTGACGGACCCTGCCTTTGTTCTACCTGAAATCTGTCTCTGGGTTTTATGGGTGCAATAGCTGCTTTAAACTTGATTATAGTGTTAGATGTGGGAGGACACTGGGATTACCATAATACACTCCCCATACACATACAAGTCCTCAGACCCCAAGTTTAGAGTGTCTGGGAGAGAGGTTTCCACTCTCAAAAATTATCAAAAATACACACTGCTATTCTGGATTAGTGTAGCTCATGTGATCGAGCAGGTCTGGATCGGTTCAATCGCCACAGCAAAAAGCAGAGATGACACTGGGCGACCCTGTTTGGTACCACATCCGACAGGGAAACTAACCTATAAACTCCATTAACCTTCTCTCAGGTCACAGGCTTCTGGTATAAAAATGAATGTAATAAATAAGGGTTGGAAGTTCATCTTCTGGAGGATGGAAAATAAACAATACCATAAAGGTGCATGAAACACTTTTTCAATATCCTCCATAAGTGGACACTGATGCTTGTAACTCAATTTGAGAGCATTCTGGAAATGCTGAATGATGTATTTAATTTTATGTCAAGACCAAAGGCTCCTATTATGCATTCTAATCTTGCTTTAATATTACAGCAGCAGTCAAGAACTACAAATCCCAAGAGGCTCAGCAACAGGCTGGCTAATGGGATGAAAGAACGTAAGAATAGTAAGCACCAATGAGGTAATACCATAGACCATAGAGTACACACACGACTGCAAGCAGCCCTCTTTTCTAGCTGATCGCAGTCAAGATTAGTACTCTCAATTTTACTTGTGAAGTCATTAAGTTATTGTTATATAATACTTTCATCTACGTATGTTATACTATTGACAGTATATGCTCGAAATGCTTTCCTTTCATTATGTTTGCTCTTTCGCGCTGTGTGCATGTTTTTGCCTCATGTTGTGCCTCGCGCCCTATGCCTTCTGCGGGACTCACACCTGTCCATTTCCTCTTCCAACAGCTCGCACGTCTGCAACAGTGTCAACCATCGCAACGCCTTACGATTTTTTCTTCCACTGCTTCAGGCTTTAGCTACCTCGTAACAGAGCTACACTGCTGCTCTCTGTCTTCTGACTCGTCAGAAGAAGTGCGGCTTCAATCTCCACCTCTACTAACTGAAACCGGCCTGTTCAATCCTCGAGAACACACCTGAGGGGAGTCTTTGCTTCTTTCCTGCCCTTTTTTCTACCGGCCCATATTAACCCCTTATTTACCAAAGGTTTTCATTCCTCCTATTTAAAATGGGATTAGATAGCTCCACTTTGATGCCTGGCATCAATGACGATGGGAAAACGTATAAACAAGAATTACATGACTTCATTCAATCCTTGGTGGAACAAGCCTTTAAGGCTTCAATGAAAATAAATGTATAAGAACATTGAAAATACAGTAATAAATATGATGTCCAATACTTTATTGGCCCAATCTGCGGGGGGAAGCAGAAAACGCAAATTAATTCCACCACTGACAAAAAAGAAAGTGTACCACTAATGGCGCACAATCGATCACTGAGGTTTCCTCACACCAGACTGAGGATTTATTTCCTCCCAGGCCTCTGTGCAAGGAGGGAAATACTTCTATGGATTCTAAAAACTCTTCAAATCTGCATTCTAAATGCAAATCGAAATTGAAACATATTGATGAAGCGCCAAAAAGAATAATTATTTCAAAAATATTGGACACAGATGATGACATGGATGATTTGGACAAATCTGATATGGCTGGTGACAATGATTCTACCTCTTCTCCCCCTCCTTCTAAGAGAAACAAATTAATCAATCCTGATCCTTTTCTTTCCAACACTATTATGGATGCTGAGGGGATTCCTATGTTTGAGCCTTCCCTCATTCACCACCCTAATTCTCCAGAGTGGTTACCAGCCTCTCATGTTGGAGAATATATTTCTTCTTGACTTAGTCTCCCTTTAGATAAACAAATGTGAGCAAAATTGAAATCTGAATGCCCTAGACCTTCTTTGCCTTCCAACATCACTGTTAGTCCTTCTATCGACCAATCCTTAATACCTTTTTTCACCAAATTTGGAAAATGATCCATGGAAAGGGGTCAACAAAGCCTTGATAATCTGCCAGGAAAGTTATTGGATGTGGTTGGCCCACTCGCACATATTTTTTATTTGGCTGAATCAGCTAGACTGGATAATGCAGACATCAGTCCTTCAGATCTCTCTCTTTGGGTCCAAAGGGCCTTTTGTTTATTAGGCAATGCCAACTCGGCTATTGTCCACAAAAGAAGAAAAGGTTTCCTATTAAAATTAGACCCAAAACTCGCCAATCTGGCACTCTCGACCCTGGCATAGAAGCAGAAGGCCAGCTTTTTGGCAATTCATTCATCAAAGACCACAGTTGCTACATCACAACGTTTTCATCCATCAACAAGGCCCAACAATCTTAAAAAAGATCTTCAACCAGTGGGTTTTTGCACGGGACGGTAGAGGCAGGAGCTGCTTTACTGGCCATGCCTACCGTAACCAGGTTCAAGAGGCTCCTTCAATGCATCCTCCAATGTCCAGGAGTACAAGCCCCAGTTCTATCCTAAGAGGTCCAGAGGGTATCATGGCCGTGGACAACGATACTTCAAAGCCAATAATCCCCAAGGTAAGCCTATCTTCTGGCCTTCCCATTTGAGGGTGTCTTCCATTTTTTCCATCAAAATGGCAAACAATTACAACAGATCCTTGGGGTTTAAATACAATACAAGGTTATATCATAGAATTCTATTCCCCTCCATTTCAAAATGTCTTCCCTCCCACTTTAAAGTATTCCTCAGTAATTATCAATCTCACATCTTTAGAAATTCAATCCCTCCTACAGAAGAATGCAATTCAACTTTCTCTTCCAGATCCCACAGGTTCCTTGAGTTCCCTCTTTCTTGTACAAAAGAAAAACAAAAAGTTGAGACCTGTCATCAGTTTCAAACTGTTCAATCACTTTGTGGTATTTAAAAATGGAAACTATAATACATCTCAGATATATTTTACTACAATACGATTGGTGGCGAGACTAGATTTACAAGATACTTATCTTACAATACCTTATCATTCATCTCACAGGAAATATTTTCAATTCCAATGGCAGACAAAAACCTATCAGTTTTCTTCCCTTCCTTTTGGGCTTTCTTCTGCTCCCTGTTGTTTCACGAAAGTAAAGAAACCGGAAGTCACCCATCTCAGATCTCTAGGTATAAAACTCATAATCTGTCTAGATGACATCCTTCTCATGAGCCAAAATGTTCAAAGTCTTTACTCCCATCTTCATCTCACACGCTCACTTCTGGGTTTTGTGATAAACTCGGAAAATCAATTATGATTCCCACTCAGCAAATAGAGTTCCTAGGTTTCTTAATATATTCTTCTTCCGCTACCCATAATCCCCATTTCCAAGGTAAGTTCAATCAACAAAGAGCTCCTTTACAGCCTCCACAAAGATCAAATCTCCCTCAGATCTCTTGCAAGAATCAAAGGTCTTCTTTCTTCCTCCATTCAAGACATATTTCCGTGACCTCTCCATTATTGGGCTCTACAACACTTAAAATTTCTCCATCTACGCAAAGGTTTAGCCTACTCCGATCTCATAAAATTAGACACAGAGTCCTGTCTAGAGCTTCAATGGTGGATTCACCATTGAGACGCCTTTAACGACAGCAACATCTTTGCCTCAGCTCCCAATCTTGTATTACAATCAGATGCAAGTCGGATGGGCTGGGTCGCCCGCTGTGAACCAATATCGACTGGCGGTATATGATCTTTACAGGAGTCCAAATTGGACATCAATTGTTTAGAGATGCTTGCAGGCTCCTTTGCAATCAAAAGCCTCGCAAATCCCAAAGCACAATGTTCTAGTATTCTTCGCATGGACAACGTCTCTGCTGTCCGATACATCAATCACCTCCGAGGCACCAAATCAAAACCTTTAGCTCAGTTAGCAAAGAGCCTTTGGGAGTTCTGTCTTTCCCACAAGATTTCTCTTTAAGCAGAGTGTCTTCCAGGTATTCAAAATTCCATCGCAAACTAGCACTCGCGTCATCACAACAACTCCAGCGATTGGAAACTCCATTCTTCGATATTTTACATTCTGTCGGACAAATGGGGTCCCTTCAGCATAGATCTCTCCGCGTCCCGCCTAAATTCACAGTTACCGCACTTCTTCAGTTGGCGGCCAGATCCCTTGGCCATAAGAACAGATGATTTTCTGCAAGATTGGCCTCCGGCGATCAATTATGCTTTTCTTCCTTTTATCATGATCAACAGAGTGTTAGCCCAAGTCAGATGTCAGAAAGCTACCTTGGTCATAGTGGTCCCCTTTTGGCAACCTCAAGTTTGGTTTCCCACTCTACTCAAACTAACAATGGACTTCCCAGTCCTTCTCCCATCTTTTTCTTTCCTTCTTCTAGATTTATCAGGATCCCCACACAACCTTGTAATCAACAACTCCCTAACACTCTCAGCTTGGAAAGTTTCAGGTCTTCACAACACGGCATCTTCGTTTCATCAGAAGCTTCAGAATCCATTAACAATGCCTGGGCCCTAGGAACAAGAAAGGCCTATAAATCAGCATGGTCTTTATAGTCAAGCTGTGTGGGGAAAATGTATCAATCCCTTTTCAACGAATATAATCTATATCATTCATTTCCTTGCTGCAGAGGCTAGCTCAGGTAAGTCCTACAGAGCCATCAATTTATACATATCAGCAATCTCCATGAATCATCAGTACAACAATGGTAAAGCTGTGGGAGAACACCCGTTAATCTGTCTGTTGAAGGGAGTAAAACTTTCCAAACCTCCTTCTGCAAAATACACAAATCTGTGGGATGTAACTGTAATGTTGAATCTGTTTATTACTTCGCCCGATTATGCAGACCTTTCACTGAAAATGCTTTCAGCAAAATTTACTATGTTGTTATGTCTTATTTCTGTAAAATGTGTCTCACATGTCAAATCTTTAGAAGTAGCTTCTCGTCAGTATACTTCTGCGGGGGTTCTGTTTCATGTTAACAAATGCACTAAAACCAATTTACATACTGTTTTTTACCCTTTCTTTCCAAATAAGCCCAAACTTTGCGTGGGTTTGTGTTTAAAAGAACATGAGTAACATAAGCTGAACCTCAGAATGTCCTCTCTCCACCATCTAATGATTTCTCTTTAAATGGGTCATGTCTTTGGCAGGTATTGACATTTCCACTTTTGGGGCTCATTCTTCCAGAGGTGACATGGCCTCTAAAATCTTTTGGGCAAGTTGGAGTCTTGAGGACATTCTGAGGTCGGCCGACTGGTCCAACGATAACATTTTTAGAACATTATATTGTAAACCTGTTCAAACTGCAACTTCGATAGGGATTGATATGTTTAAACTAGCATAATAGGAGTCTCTGGTCTTGACATAAAATGTAGATTTTCCAAGTAATTTATGAAGGAAAGTCTTACTTTTATTAAAGACACGGAGGCCAGTATTTTCCCACCTCAATCCCTAACAGCAATTCCAGCATTACCACCGACATCATCATAAAGACACCAGTTTGCCATCTCTATGTTCCTTTTCCTCGTTTCTTCAGGATTCCAGGATCGCTCTCTTCAAGACCCTCAAGATTTCTCTAGGGATTGCTGGATTGTACTGTTGCCAAGAACTCTTGTCACTTATTCTGGCAATCGCTATCTTTTGCTCAATGTTTCCTTTGTTTTGGGACTCTTCTTAACCTTCTGGCACAAGAAAAGAGGACTGCTTGCAGTCAAGTGTGTACTCTATGGTATTACCTCATTGGTGCTTACTATTATGTTCTTTTATCCCATTGGCCAGCCTGTTGCTGAGCCTCTTGGGATTTGAAGTTCTTGACTGCTGCTGTAATATTAAAGCAAGATTAGAATGCTTAACACTCACCTCTGTGTCTTTAATAAGGTTAAGAATTGCATGCATAAATAACTAGGAAAATCTACATTGAGTACAATAACATCAAATCGCTCTGGTATGGACGAAGCAGACAATCACACCAAGGAGCAGGTTCTTTAGACTTTTAGCACACTCCTTGGCCTCTGCATTAATGAAACGAACAGGCCTATAGGATCCTTGGCTGGGCAGCCTCGTTTGGGGATCACCACAATCCACTGTTCCATGTAGGTAAGCTGGCAGTTCACTCAGAGTGCAACCATTCCCAGCATGTGCATTAATATCTCATGTAACAGCTGGCTATACACCTCCAGCAGAAGCCCTTTGGACTCAGGGGCTTTACCTTGACTGACGCTGATCAAGAGTCTAAGCCGAGATCAGTCTGAAGAGATCGAACCTTTCAGCAACTCCCTCTCTGACCATGAGGCATCTCAGGGGATATCTGAAACAAATGGTCAGATCCTCTGGAAAGCATACAACGTGCAGAAATACTCAGCAAATACCTGGGCTGCTGCACAACATTTGGTGACTAAGTCACCTTTCGTATCACCCCGGAGTCATGCCATCTTGATTTTTCCCCTTTTAATTAACTAAGAATTTCTGGTTTTGTGCGTACATTTGTAGATATTGTGGTGGAAAGCCATCCACAATATCCTGGCTTGATCAAGTGTACCCTGCGTCAAGGTCAGCCTGCTCTTCCTGAGAACTCTGCTGTCCATTTCGAGGTATTACTTTTCAAGTTCATGAGCTAGGGCCCCTGATGATCTGTGGCTTCTAGTTTGTCAGTCTTTCACCTTCAGAGACACCCTGTGGCCATTCGCCGAAGAACCAAGTTGAGTGCACTCCAAAGAAGTAGAGGAAAATCTATCAACTCTGCATTAGATTGGAAGCAATCTTCAATTCTTACCAGAAGAAGGTAACATAGAGGTCCATCCATCAGCCACCACATGTGGAGTTTCCATACTCCCTGCACATTCCAGTCAGCCTGACACCATATGCTGAAAGGAAGAGTGATCAGAGAATCAAGGTTCTAATATCAGCATTCCAAAAACTAGCCCTCACCCACACAAGGGTGGCATGCTTCATCATAGAGCCCCTCCTCACACCTCTACACTGAAGAGGCAGCGGTGGGGGCTACAACCCACCACAAAGAGGCCTGGGAGCACTTGGGGAGTGGATCCAATAAAGATGGATGTGTGGGGTCAGGGATGAAGAGGATAAGGAAAATGATTAAATCTACGTCTTGGTGGACCTAAAAAAACGTGTTCATTCTGGTCCACAGACAGCAGGGGTTAAAAGTGTGGGGTGTAATTCTACCCACTGAAGAGCCCCTTCAGTGGGTTTATTTTTTCACTTCATCCAAGGTTTGAGCTGGATCTGACCAAGCATAGTTTAGTACAGAAAAATCATGGGTAATGCATCACATGGGACAGAATAATTGCCATCTTCAATAGTGAGACACTGCTTCTTTTGGAAATCTGACAATGCATAAGGTGGTCCACTGCTCAACTGTATTTTTGAGGTTATGGATAGTGTTTTCTAGCTCATAGCTGGATCTTTCGGTTTCAGGAACCCTTTTAACAACATGCAGCAGTTACATTTCTGTTCTCCCCATCCTAAACTACAGCTCCTACCAGGAGCATTCTTTTTTTCATGCTGTATGGTGATCATTGAGGACCAGTGGCTAGTAAGGTCCTTCCATTAAGTTAGACAGGCCTGTTTTTAATGCTGACTGATGAGCTGGCCTTGACAGATCTATCAAGTTCCCTTTGGGCAGGTGCCCTCCCTTGTCTGCCACATCTTTGTACAGCAGACATCCAGGTACCTAGAGAAGATCCCAGGCTACACCACAGTAGCCCACTCAAGCCTCTGCCTGGAGATGATCAGGAGCCATCCCTGCCCACCGACTACAAAACACAAGCATGCAGCTGCCACATAATACCGTATAGGGGCAAGTGCCTTGGGCGGAGGAACTACAGTCTATGACATGCAGGTATTCCAGCCATGACTGCGGCCTCAGGGGCATTTCCAGCACAGGTCTCATCTTCCAGACAGTAGCCAAGATCAATGGCGTTTTTCCCCATCATCGTCACTCGCGCCCCTGCTCCGTTAAGACAGTGTTCCCATTTCACCAGCTGGTTCCACAATGTCCCAAAAGAGCACCCTACCTGCAGCACAGGTCTGGTGTTAGGGGGCAATAAAAAACTGCCCCATCATCCCGGCCAGGAGAGCACCACAGGCACCTAGCCTTCCACCAGCAGTCACATTGTTCCTGGGTCTCCCCTCATGCCAGAAAGCCACACTGTTTCCTTTAAAGGTTGCCCATATGCACCCACGGCCAGTCCCTGGCTGCCTGAGCTGAACTTTGCTGGGCTGAAGAGGTCACAGCTCCTATGGCCGTGACCTCCTCAGCTCAGCAAAAGTGCCTCGAGGCCCTCCCCCTCAGTGACGAAGGGAAGCGTCACCCATTGACTCTGACCTGGGCGCTTAAACTCTGAAGCGCCCAGGGCGAGTGTCAATCAGTGACACCTCATCACAGAGTGGGGTGGGGGTCAGAAGTCTCACTGACCCCATCCCACTTTGTGACGAAGTTGGGGCTGCTGCTTTCCCTCATTGACTGACCTAGGGTCAGCAACTGAAGGAAGGCAGTGGTCCCAACCCTCCTTGGACCTCCGAGGGTGTGTGTGGGTGGTTTTTTTTTAATGAATGTTTTGTGCGTGTGTATATTTGAATGTTGATGAGTGTAGTGAATGGATGTGCGTGTGGGAATGAATGAGTGTGCTTCCTGCCCGCCCCTCTCCCTCCCTCCTAAAATTACCGGCCGCCACTGCCCATGTGTCCCCTCCTGCTTTGGGCTCCACTGTTTTGGCTTCATTACTGGCTGGACTCTTCGTTGCAGCTGTGGTATAACAGCTCTACTTTGCTTGATTTCTGGCAGGAGGCCGCTGCCCTTCAGAGGGCTCTATGCGGCTCGCACTGGTGCCTTCGTCCTCTCCGAGAGGCAATATGCACAGATTCAAAGTGTTTACTCTCTTTGTGTGATATGCCTCCAGCATTCTTTGCCGAATCCAGGTGAAAGGGGATTTGACACTAGAGCTGTGGAAACGGGTTCAGTTATAAAACGTGATATAAAGGAGGATGACAAGTTCTGGCTGAAACACTCTGCGAGCAGAAGCTGTGCAAATCCATCGCAGGGCTAAGAGAACGACCATAACAAACCTCGGGCTGGAGATGAACTTGGCCAGGGAACTGTTGAAATACGATTAAGTCCAATGTGCGGCTCATCCTGTGATTATATGTACATTCAGAGATAAAATAATCACATAAATAACATTAGAACTAACCTATTTCTTTTATTTTATTTTTTTGCGTTCCTTCCGCCATGTACAACCCATGTACTGCGGCATGGTACTTTCCTTTGAAGTTCTGTAATGTCATTCACAGAAATTGTCGGAAGGTGGCAGCAGAGATACTGTAATCCTAACGGGGTGGTACATAGTTATGAAACAATTTACTCAGTGACGTTCTCTTATTTCACGAAACTTTGAATGTAGACTACATCCACGTAGGGGACTCAACTACAGTCACGAGAGAGGGAGGGTGCTTTGCATGAAAATCATTTTTATGTCAGACTCGGTAAGTAATTATTGTTTAATTTTTGTTAAAAATGTAGATTATAACTGGGAATTCCTTTCAAATGAACTGTTTGCACGTGGCAGTATATGTCGTGTATATTTCTGTGTAACAATGTACTTTACGTTAAACTACGACCCCGCGCAGGACAAGTCCCACCATTCTTCAGTACAGAGCGAACACTTGGCGGTTTTGTTGCGGTCCTAGCAGGAACAGAGGCGGTTAGTTTTCCACACAGGGTCCTCCGAGTTCACGAATCTCCCATTATGTGCAGGAACCTGGAACACACCCACAAACAGCACATTTTGTTAAGGGAGGCAACACATTCCGACCTTTGGTAAGAATATTTCTGGCCGGAAAGATATATATTTCCCAAGTGTCCTTGCCGTGTGATTATCCTAGGACCCTAGATCGGACCCGGAATGCTTTCCTCGGCAATAATTCTGCTAGTTATGTTATTTTGGAGTGTCTAGCGCATAACTCACCGGGCAGGGCATCCAGGCGCTGAGTGATTGCACTTGTGTTGGTTTTTATGGTGGAGCGCACAAGCGCTCCGTCCCTGTTGTAATCTCTCTGTGGGCTTTTAACCACACCCATGTCACTCCCGTCACTTTCATTGGTTGGTGAGCTTGCCTTTTAAAATCACGTGATTTCATTAGTGAAAGGCATGCATATGTTATTCCTTTTCCGGTGTCTAGCCCTCCTCGAGCTCACTGGCCAACTAATGAAAACTTATGAGGCTCCATGTTTTCCGTGTGGTTTCCGGACTACTATTTCTTTTTCACGCAGTGCAATCGCGCTGGTGTTTTCCTCTAAGTTTATGTGGCAAGAAGAGTCCGGTTAAAAGTTTGCAATGCTAATAGCTCTAACTCGAGCAAATGCGAGACCTATTGCATTGCAAATGCTTGTTTATATTGTTACTGGCGAGCGCAAACGCTCCATCCTGTGTTGTAATCTCTCTTTGGGCTTCAAACCACGCCCATGTCACATCAGTTTCTTTCATTGGTTCGTGGGTTTGCCTTTTAAAATCTGCTTGCTTTCATTAGTGAAAGGCATGCATAAGTCATGCCTTTTCCGGGGTTTAGCCCTCCTCAAGCGCAGCAACTGAAAAAATACGAGGCTCCACGTTTTCCGTCCGGTTTCTAAACTACTTTTTCGCTTTTTTCGGTAGCGAGATCACGCTGGGCAGAAGTACGGCGCTTTGCATGACATCGACCCTGTTACATAGTTAATTGCACTTTTGCCAGTTACGTAGACAATTGCAATTTTACCGGTTGCATGGAGAAGTGCACTTTGGCTGATAGGTTTCACTACGAGTGAACTTTTAGTTCCCTTTGTGTGTCTGCTTTGCACTGATGGCGGCTGTCAGCTTGCTTATGTGAAACTTACTTTTCAGTTTATATGGCAAGAAAAGTCCAGTTAGTTATGTGAAACTGTTTTATTTTCATTTTCAATTTATGTGGCAAGAAAAGTCCGGTTAGGAGTTTACAATTCTAATTGCTCTAGCTCAAGCAAACGCGAGACCGGTTGCATTGTAAATGCTTGTTTTTTTTTTGTTCCTTCTGCCCAGGATGTGACACCGCCCTACCCAGGGCACTACTGGTCGCACTGGCATCAGTTCCTTGATTTTTTTCCCGCGACTTAGATACAGTATAGGAGAGGAACCAAGAGCGTTAGTGTCAGTTAACAATAACTGCAGGAAAGCGCTGCAAACCTTACCAGTCTCTTATTAACCACACGAGGTGCAGACGTCAGAAAGGCCAGCCCGGAAGGGGTTAAGGCTGTGGACTGGCAGCAAGAAACACACGCGCAGTCCAGCTTTCTGTACAGACCTAGTCGAAGGTTTCCAAGCATCCAAAATGACATCTGTGACCTCTGGCGCCAGGCAAGAGGCTTCTGACAGTGTTCAATCTCCAAGCATATAAACTTTTTAATGCTGTTGTGTCGCGTACCAGTGACAAAACTGGTGCCAGGACACTACCATCAGTGGGGGATCAAAGGTGTGGAGGTTTTCTTTGGCCCCACATGTTTTCCCCCCTATGTTATTCTCTGCTGTACTGTGGTTTTGCCCTGCTGTCATCAGGGCTAGTATAAAATAAACGGGCGTGGCTGTAAGCAGGGAGGCAGGCGACACGGAGCGGTCCAGATGGTGGTCTCTGTATCACAAAGAGCCGCTGTACCTGACGCGGTCATGGCCTACAAACGAAACCGAGTTGTGGCAGTGAGTTATTGATATATACATATTATAATGTTGGGAGGCGCCAACATTACACGCCACTCCTAAACACCCCCGTGAGAAAAAACATTGGGCCACCCTCCAATTTTTTTTTACAATTTGTCTATTAAATAGACAATGTTTACACATGTCTGGACTTATCTGAACATTGCAGTTGAGTTTTGTTACTGTTTTAACATGCAATCACATACATGATATCCAACATACTATTCGGGTCAGGCAGGCCTTTCCAACGTGTGAAAGTATACACAGTGTACTGGAGGTGGGGGTTTGGAAGAAGATTTGGAGTCCCTTCCATTTTGACACAAACTCCCAGTTTGGATCTAAATGATAAACCATGTTAGTGATGGCCCAGTGCAGAGCGGTTTACTGCTGCTCATACTTCTCAGCCCTGTTAGCACAATTCTTCTTTTGGCCAGAGCCAGGTAGGCTGCTGTTGGGAAATACCCCATAGCAGAACCCACTGCCACAACCGCAAGGCCTCCTGTCACAGGGTCGGGAATCTATGTCGCCCTGTCTGTGAAGGAATGGATGATGCTCAATGAGTCCGAAAGGACCTGAGCAACATGCCGCAGTATGGATGGAATAAAACCTTCCAGGAAAGGCGGACAACCTTAAACTCCAGCACACTGATGTTTTACTGTTACTAAATGCATCCATTATGCTAACGTCAACCAAACGCATTGAGACTCCATCCCCTGAAGCCATGAGACTCCATCCCCTGAAGCCATGAGACTCCATCCCATAATGCCATGAGACTCCATCCCATAATGCCACGAGACTTCATCCCATAATGCCACGAGACTTCATCCCATAATGCCACGAGACTTCATCCCATAATGCCACGAGACTTCATCCCATAATGCCACGAGACTTCATCCCCTGAAGCCATGAGACTTCATCCTCTGAAGCCATGAGACTCCATCCCATGTTTCCATGATGGCATGAGACTGCATCCCATGATGCCATGAGACTTCATCCCATGAATTCCACAACCCAACGAGCAGACGTTCGTAACAGCCGCTGCCTATACTTGAGCAGGACTAAAGGGACGGCCCACTGCGAAGGTAAAGGAACACATTCACAAACAGAGGTCTGGGACCACACAAAGGAAGATCCCTATGTGAGCTGAGGGACTTCAGAAGGGAGGTCATCCAGCATCTGGCAAGCAGCACCAACACAATTCACAAAACCATCAAGAACAAAGGCAAAAGTGCTGCGGAACCGAGATCAGATATAGAAATATCAGAGCCATATTCCAAATATCCGAGATCCTCTGAAGTGGAAGAAAGACTCATAGAGGAAATGTTTAACCCCATGCCAATAAAGCCTAGCCTTTCAGCAGGGGAGGTGGGATTTCTGAAGGCTGTTTCAGAAGCTCAGGTGCAGAATAATAGTTGTGGTATGCTGAAGATGGTCCAAGATCAGCATGTGCGGCCCTACCTTCACCAAACAGTCATCCAAGTACTGAAATACATGCACTCCAGCCGTCCTGAGGGAAGCTTCCACTAAAGCCAGAACTATGGTGAAGGCTTGCTGAACAGTATTGAAGCCAAATGGTAGCACTGCAAATTGACAGGGATGGGATCTCACTATAAATAGGAGGTAAACATCTATAAACAAGGAGGACCAGCAGATGAAAGAAGGCATCCTGGAGAACCGGGAACACCATCCAATCCTGTTCTAGGAAGGACAGGAGGACATGACTCAAGGGCAGCGTTTCGAACATGTCCAATAGAACAAAGAGGATCAAGGGTTCCTGGTCCAAAATAGGTCTGAGCTGCAAAACATTCATGGGGAACAGAAGTAAAAAGGAGAAAAATCCTGTAGCCCTCTCCCCAAGAGGCACTACGTCTATTACCACTTTGTGCAATACAGGAAGAACTTCCAGCTCCAAGACTGAGGTAGCATCAGAGTGCACTTCCTTGCAGAGGGTGGGCAGTCTAAAGGAGTGGATAGAAGGTGAAGGCACATCCATTATAGATAAGCTGGTGAACTTTACATCCTTATATTGGTCAGAAAATTAGAGCCTTTAGCCTCTACTGAAAACTGATTGAAAGAAAGAGGTTTTGAAATGTCCGATCCAGTGAAAGATGGGCAGATCCAAGCCACTATTGCATTGCATGAAGGTTGCTGGTATGGACCACCTGTGGAGTTTGCCACTGCAGTGTGGGATGGCCTCTAGTAAAGCCTCAAAAGCAATGATCATGTTGGCGACTGTTCAGCAGGGGGATCAGGCCCAGGAAGCCTACTGTGATGTGGTGGATTTTATATTTGTGAACCGTATAGAGGGGAGTTTGCTTTCTCACCAAACTCGCTCACACTATCTAAGGATGTGTCTGGGCATCTCCTGAAATGTATGTGGATTGCATTCAGGCATACCTGTAGAGACTGACTGCAGTCACCATGAATTGAACCTTCATGTCAACCAAAGAGAGTTGGCATTTGATAATGCTTTGAGCATCCACCTGGTAGTTCGCTAGAGTGGAGAAATGCTTCTTTACGTGATCTGGAAGGCTTACTAAACTTGTCCTTTACAGTTCCCACAGAGCATGAACTTAATGTTCCATGAGATAAGTGCATTAGCGACACACTTTCATTCAAACGCAAGGTCTAGAGCAGAAGTGGGGAGAAAAGGTTCTTCCATACAAGGAATATAGGCTCTTGGGAGAGGCTCTACAAGGGTTGATCCTCAAAGGAGGCTCTGACATTTTCCCTGGACACTCGAGTAATCCTGCCAACTTCATGGGCTGGATCATGTCCAACATCTGCTCCAAAAGTGGTGTTGTGGATGATGGGGCAATCACATCCACTATAAACGAGCTGGCATCACTTGTGGCAAAAGCTTCTTCAGAAGTCGTGCAGAGGCCAGAGCTGTGAAGGAATGGATCAGATGGTGCAAGGATCCGAACCACAAGGGTCTCTAAATTCACAGGATTTAGGCCACTCTTGAGGGTAGTCGTGTGGGTAGAATGACCTGTTAATAGGTCTCAACCTAGGAAAGATTGGCAAATAGAGCTGTAAATGCAAGCTCTTGAGAACTGAAAAAGAGTAACAGCAGAGCAATGCAAAGTCTCCAAACAGTTCTACTCCCAGGAACTTTTCAGCATGGAAGAGGACTTCTTCTTATTGTGGCTTTTCATAAAGGAAGATCCTTTAAGGGACTGCTCGTGGTCAGGAGACATTCTTGAAGGAGAAGAAGGGGGATCATTTAGCACTTACCAGTGAGAGCCAAGATCGATTTGGCTTCCCACTCCCTGATGGATCTTTAGGTGCTCTGTGGTGCAAAAGTTGTAGGCAGAAGGATCATGGTCGGGCCTCAAGCACCACATGCAGAGGTCACAGGTGCTTAACAAAGGCAAACAATTTTTATACTCCAAGACCATAAAATGTTACATTGGGCCTAGCTGCTGCAAAATAACTACTGAGGAATTACAGTTCCCATTTAGTTCCTCAAAAAAAAAAAAAACGTCAACATTTCACCCCTATGCTTTCGAAGCACGAGGTGTTATTTGCAGAGTCACGCATGGCTCTGATCTAAGCCCATCGCTCTTTAACATCTACATGACCCCGCTGGCAATGTCATTTGAGCTCACAACATAAACATCCTCACCTATGCTGACGACACACAACTGATACTATCCCTCTCAGATAGAACACCCAACACCAGGATAAAGTTCTCCATGTGCATGACAGAAGTAACCACCTCGATGAAATCCAACTGCCTCAAATTGAAATCAGACAAGATTGAGTGGTAGTCTTCTGGAAGAGCGCCTCGCCATGGGACTTCACCTACTGGCCCACAGACTTTGGACCCACCCCCACGACCTGCTCCCAAATGAAAAACCTTAGAATCATCATAGAGAATACACTGGACATGACCGCTCAAGTCAACGCAGTGGTCATGGCGTGCTTCAACACACTAAGGATGCTGAAGAAAATCCTCAAGTGGCTATCACACAAAACCAGGAAAATGATCACCCCAGCGCTCATCACTGGCAGACTAGACTTTGGAGACACCCTGTATGTAGGGATCACCAACCAGCTCACAAAAAGACTGCAGACTGTCCAAAATGAACAGGTTACTTACCTTCGCTAACACATTATCTGGTAGAGACTATCTAGGGACAGATTCCTTACCTTAGAATATTCACCAATCAGACTGGATCCAGAAGTTTTTGAGCAGTACCCCTGTGTGCCAGTAGGTAGCGCTGTTCAGCTCCGTGTCTGTGTTTGCTCCAGAAATTACATGTGCGGTACCTATATAGGTGCCACCCCGCATGCTAACTTCAGTTGCTTTCACTACTTTCCACGCCAGGAGCGCGGAGGAATGAAAAAGACTGACAACTGGTGGGAAATTCTATGGCCCTTAGAAGGTTGACGCGTACACTATAATCAGCTCACAAAGCAGGAAGGATGGAAGGGGCGGTAAGGAGTCTGCAGCTACATAAGCGTCTCTACCAAGTGAGGCAGAATCAAAAGGGAAATAACTTGTTTATCTGAGAGACCTCTAGCGGCTGATTCCTTACTTTAAAACACATACTCAAGAAATGCCTCCCTGGATGTGGGTCTGCAAAGCAGATTTAAAACAAAGACCTGCAGGACTGAAGGGGAGAAGTGTTTGTCACAATGGACCTGGCTGTCAAGGCAGTAGTGCTTGGCAAATGTGTGCAGAAATGCCAATGTTGCTGCCTGAGAGATGTCCAGGACAGGTACTCCAAGGGCTAACACAGTGGTCACAGCCTTGGCTCTAGTGGAATGAGCACGCAAGCCCTCAGGGGGTTGCATCTAGGTAAAAGCGTAGCAGATCTTCATGCAGAGAACTATCCATCATGAGATGGTCTGTTTCTGCCCAGTCTTCCCTTTCTTAGCACCTACATACCCCACACAAAGGGTTGATCGTCCACACGGAACTCTTTTGTGCAATCAAGGTAAAACGACAACGCTATTTTTGGGCCCAGATGGTGGAGTCCCTCCTCCTCTTTGGAGGGGTGAGGCTGAGCAAAGAAGGTTGGCAGGCCGATGTTCTGGCCTACATGGAAAGGAGTCCCAACCTTTGAAAGGAAGGAGGCACATGTCTGGAGTACCAGCTTGTCTGGATAAAAGGTGGTGTAGAGGGTGTGCCGAGAGTACCTGCAATTCACTGGCTTGCCTGGCCTATGTTATGGCCGCCAGAAAAGCAGTCTTGATGGTCACTAACAGAAGAGGACAATTGTGAAAAGGTTAAAAAGGTGCACACATAAAAAAATATATATATATATATCAAAACACGGCTGTAAATCCCACTGGGGCATGCTGAATGGCCTGAGAGGAAACATATGTTGCAAGCCTTTAAGGACCTAGCCACAACTGGTGACTTGAAGAGAGGAGGTTGGTCTGGCAATAGTAAAAGTGCCAAAATGGCCAATAAATAAACTTTAACCATGCCCAGATCAGAGCCTGGCGGAGTCAACAACGGAATAAATAGAAGACCCTCAGAAAGAGGAGAAGAAAGAGCACTGATGTTCTAGAACCACACCATGCCACAAATGTACCCAGTGGTAGGCACATGCCAACTTGGGGGAGGACGCCTGGCTGCCAGAAAAACATCATAGACCCTGGGACGAAGGTAAAAAGCGGTCAATTCTAGCCACGTAATCTCCACGCATTTAGGTGAAGGGTGCGCAGGTTCAATACCCTCCCCTGTAGCTGGGACAGAAGATCCTTTTGGAATTAGGAAGTATGTTGAGTAATATTCCTTGTTGATATATTGCTTTGGCACTTTTACTACAGCTTGCTTGTCTAACAACTCTTTGACTTCCTTTAGGGGGTGATTTATTTCCTCCTTTGAATTACTTCTTTTCTTTGGTCTTCTTGGTGGTGGAAGTCTTAGTAGTTCTATGCAATATCCATGTTTTATTTTGTTTAGGATCCATTGGTCTGAAGTTATTTTCCTCCACTCCCAGAGAAAAAATTGAATTCTTCCACCCATTGGTGAATTGTGATGTATTTTTGTTTTGATAATGTTGGAGTTTGTTGTCTTCATGATTGGTGCTGCAGCGCAGTCATTTATTCGCTGGTGTTGAACTTCCTCTTTCTGATTGACCTCTGTCTTTTAATCTACCCCTAAATGTATTTCTTCTTTGATGTTGGTATTGCCAGCTTTGTTGCAAGGGTCCTGACTGTGTGCTCCCCTGGAAGCCCTGATGAGTACTCTCTCTCTGAAAATTACCGCTTGAGGCTGGTCTTCTTGATGGAAGAGGGCTCCTAAGAAAACTCGTTCGAAACTGCAATGCTCCCATAGATTTTGCAGTCTTGTTGTCTCAGTCTTTGGGGCTTGTTGTGGAGTGTTTTCTTTTCAACGTCGAAGTTTCTTTCACAGTCTTCTCTGCCTGTGCGATTCGATGGCTCGTGTGTGTCTTGATGGTCTTAAATGGGGATATGGCATCTTTTGCCTTCCCTACTTTAGATGAATCATGCTTTTTTGATCCTTTATCTCCACTGGACACCCCTTTGAGGGCTCTGTGGGATTCTCTTTCGTGGGGTTTGCCTACGGATGGCGAGTGTTTCGATGACAAGGGTCCCTTTTGATTTTGTGAGTTTGATTTTTTTCGACTCAAGAGACTTAGTCGAGGCCTGAGGTTCTCTTACCTTCTTGCGATTCTTCTTCGGCGCCTCCTCTCCTATCTCCACAATGTCCTGATTGCCTTCTGAAGTCTCACCTATGTCGCCCTTGGCAATGTTTTCGTCATTGTTGCTGGAAAGGCCCAGATCTCTTAAAGATGGTGGTGATTTTTTTCTCTTGGAGTTTTATGGTGTGCCATTCTTTGTTTATATCTCCCCCTCAGTGTTTTGGGTGCAAATACTGACAGGCGAGACAGTCCTCACTCCAGTGATCGGATGGAAGGCAAAGATTGCACACTGGATGTTTGTCTTTGTGGGTGTACTTATGGTGAAAATGTTTAGAAAATTGAAACAGAGTCTTCTCCACCATTACACCACGCGGGGAGCCCCCCATTCGGGCATTCTCAGCGATCCGCCGGTGGAAATAAAAAAAAAAATCATAACTCCTCATACTCACTGATGTTGTTTTTTCTTTAAGTATCTCCTGATCTTCCTGATTTTCTCGTAAGTCTCCAAAGTTCCTCGTTAAGCTGGAGATGTCACCACAAAAACACATCCTGACCCAACAGCAGAAAAAAATAATTTGAAGATGGTGAACTGGGACGGAGAAGTGCGATGACGTCATAACAAAACACCAAATGGTACTTCTGACGATGCCCAACAACAACAAAACAAAGGTAGATATAGAGGATGGACAAAAACATGTTTAGGAGGTGAAATAGTAGATAATCCAGACACAGCCATTAAATGGAAGAATAATGCACAGCATGTGAATCCAGAAAAGATTTGCACTGCAAAACTGCTTACTTTCAGAGTTCTCAGCGGCAGTGAACAGATCTAACCAAGGCTCTCCCCACTGTTGAAAGAGACCTTTCACCACCTATGGATGGAGATGCGATTTGTGATCCGCTAGGCATCTTCGGCTGAGTTCGTCCACCCTGGCATTCAGAGAGCCTGTCGGGTGCTGAACCACCAGAGAAATGACCTGGCTTGACACCATGTCCAGAGAGATAAGGCCTCTTGACAAAAGGTTCACAATACCACCCTGCCCTGTTTGTTGCAGTACCACATGGCAGTGGTGTTTTCTGTGAACACCTGCACCGGCCTTCCCTTGATCGAATGATGAAAGGCTTTTAATGCCAAGTCGTTCAGCTGAAGCAACATGTTTATGTGGAGCCCAGACTCTGCCAGTGACCAGAGTCCTCTGATCTCCACCTCTCCCAGAAGGCTGCCCCATCCCAGAAGTGACACGTCTGTCACTACAGTTACATCTGGTTGAGGAAGAATGAGGAATCTGCCACTGACCTAACCGCAGTTCATCAGCTACCACTGTAGATCTTTCGCAGTCCCTTCGAGATCTGGACCATGTCAGGGAGCTTCCCCATAAGCTGTGCCCACTGGGACTTTAGGTTCCACTGCAGAGTCCGCATACGTCAATAGGCATATGTTAAAAGCAGAATGCAGGAAGCCATAAAGCCCCAAAAAATCAGGGTCATTTTCACCGAAAATCCAGGCTTGAGACTGAAACATTGGTATCATAGCCTGAATATCCTGGACTTGTCACTTGAGAGGATAGGCCAGAGACTGCACTATATCCAGAACTGCTCCAATGAAACAGAGCGTCTGAGAGGGAGTCAGATGTGACTTCAGCACGTTGACAGTGAACCCCAGTGAATGCAGGAGATTTGCCGTAGTTTGGAGGGAAGATGACTGCCTGCGTTGAGCTCACCTTCTACAACTAATCATCGGGGAAGGGAAATACTGCAACCCCTGACCTCTGCAGGTGAGCTACAACCACTGCCATCAACTTCGTGAACACCCTAGGGGTGCTGGTAAGGTCAAAGGGGAGCACGGAAAACGAATAGTGGTCTTAGCATATTGTGAACTGCAGGTAGTGCCTGTGGACCAGCATAACGGGGATGTGAATATATGCGCCTGTAAGAGCAATGTTTCCATTCAATCTCCCAGGTGCATGATAGACAGAACTTGGGCGAGCGTGAGCATTTTTAATTTCTTCTTTTTCAGAAAGAGATTGAAAAGTCGGAGGTCTAGGATAGGAAGCCTCAATCCTTTTTGGGCACCAGAAAATAGCGGGAATAGTAAATATGACCTAATTTTGATGCAGGCCCCCTCTCGATGACTTTTTTGCTAAGAGAGCCAGCACTTCCTGGCAAAGCAAGCAAGGCTGGCACACAATCAGCCGATCATATGTAGGTGGCATGGGTGGAGGAGGGTCACAAAGGTCATGGAGTAGTCCCTTTTGACGATCTGCAAAATCCAAAGATTTGATGTTATTGATCTCCAATGGCACAGACGACGGCGTAACTTGCCAACCCCCTTCCCCACTGGATGCCCACGATAGTTGGGGATCAAACTAAAGGGGTTTGGAAGCTACAGATGCAGCTTGGGTGGTGGACTGTCTGAACTCTGGCTACCTGTTCCATGTGGTCTATGGGACCCGTGTCCTCGTCCACAAAAAGGCAGGGAAGCTTGTTGGCTGTGAGGGCATGGATGCAGATGGATACACCTTCTGTGGCCACAAAGGGGTAGAAGTCAGACGGGTTGATGAGGGGCCATGGATAAGCCAAAGGACATGGCCAAAACTCTGCCTTCTCTCTAAAAAGTCGAGAGCCATCAAAGGGCATGTCCATAAGCGAGGCTTGGACATCCTCTAAAAAGTCAGTGGTTCTCAGCCAGGCATGGCACCGAAGGACCACTGACGATGAAACCGCTCTGCCAAGTGAATCGGTCATGTCCAGTCCAGTCCAGTCTAGATGTATAGTGAACATTGTAGTCAGTCTCAAATTAGCAACTACTTGGGAGAGTATGGCTCAGGCCTCCTCCAAGACCAAAGCATCCCAGATCATATGGGAATATTAGCCCAAAAGGCATGAGGTGTTCACCACCTGCATTGCAAGGCTGGCAGAAGAGAACATACTGTTGCCAAAGGTATCCAGCCTCTTGGATTACCTATCCAGTGGTGTGGTAGGGAATGTGCCAGGTTTGAGTCTGGACCACCAAGCTCTCAAGGGTGGGGTGCTTGGTAAGGAAACTGGGGACCCCTGGAGAAGAGTGATAGCGGTGGGCATTTGTCTATGCACAGGTGTCCCTGTGTAGGACTTGGACCATGCTCCAAGTAGGATGTTGGGAAGGGCTTCATTAAAAGGGAGTAAGGGTTCAGAAGGGGCAACTCCCAGGCTGAAGCCCCTCTATCAAGATGTTCGTCTTGACTGCTGAGGATAGCAAAAGGTCTAGGACCTCATCTGCCCTCCTCACTATCATAGGAAATGAGACTCTGAGACTCCCTCCTCCATAGTCACAGTAGGAGGAGAGACCAAACCTGCGTCTGCTGAGGTGTTTAATCCAATGGCCTCAACCAGTTCCCTCATACCAGTTGTCATCAGTATCAACTAGTGGATGCTGGTATCTCTAGAGGTCATCAAACCTCTCATATTCATCTCTCTCTCCAGTCATGTTGAAGGAAAAAGGCACTGGCTCCAATCCGGAAGGCAAGATACCGGTTGGTACCTGGAACCGGAGTTAGACAACATCCATTCAGCTCAGCACCCGAGACCGGAATAACAGTGGGGATGGTGCTGCCATGGTGCGTCGGCACTGGATCTGGTGCAGATGACGTTCTTGGTTTTGCAGGCAGATCTGCTCCAGATCCAGCACCTGACCCATGGGACCAACAGGTGCCAATGGTGAAGCTGCCAGCAGGGATCAAGTGGTAGTCCCTCCCAAACCCGTGGGGCCTGACGGTGCTCCAGAGGGATCGTGCCATCCAAATATGAGGTGCATTGCGGCATAAAATTCTTTCAGCTGGGTGGGGGTTGGTTCAGCTCTGGGAAAGTCCGAGAAACGTGCAGCCTGGAGAGCCAACACTCCAGCGTCTGGTCAGAAGACTTCAAAGAGTGCACCAAAGCAGAAGACCTCTTCTACTTCTTACATTTCTTATCGACAACTTTGATCAAGGCGACGATTACCGGGTGTAGCTCTGCAAATGATCCTGGGACCTTCCGCACGACCGGGATCTTTAGCATCCAGGGTTTCATCCAACGTCAGTTGACTGGGAGCTTCAGGGAGTGCTCCCTCAGTGCTTTTGGGTGCATGGTGCAGCAGTCTTTGCAGATCTTGGAGTCGTGGTACCCCTACAAGCACCACAGACAAACTAAGTGCGGGTCTGTGACAGGCACCACATGGTTTGAAACTAGCTGATTTCTTAGGGGATCTCTCATCACACCAGGAGAGAAAATCCATGAAAAAAGGGTTTGACAACAGTCAAGAATAAAGCCAGTCAAAAAATGGCTGAGGGTAGCTCTTGACTGATCAGAGCTATCTGGCGCAGAAAGGAAAGAACACTGACGTCAGCACACTGGGGTGGCACCTGTATAGGTACGGCACACGTAATTTCCCGTGAGAACAACGCCAAAGTGGAGCCAAATGACGCCATCTACCGGAGCGCAGGGGTACAGCTCATAAACGTCTGGATCTAGTCAGAAGCCTGGGGAATATTCTAGGGTAAGGAATCAGCGGCTAGAAGTCAATCAGAGACAGCAGCCATAGTAGTCCTCAACCTCCCACACTGAGCCCACATAACACCACATCTTAGAAAATCCCACTTGCTCCCGATACACAAGCACAGACACTTTGAACTCCTCACCCACACATCCAAAGCTCTCCACAACATTGGCCCTGCCAACCTGAACAGCTGCCTGCACTTCCACCAACCTTCCAGACAACTCCACTGTGCGGGTCTCTCACTAGCACACAACACCCCACAAATAAACAAATGTGCTGCACCTTCTAGAACCTGGACCATAAAGTCCGGACCTGCCTTCCACAACACATCGGAGCCTCCTCCTCTCTTCCTGAGTTTTACAAGAAGCTGAAGACCTGGCTTTTTAAGTAAGCTCCCACGACTGGCTCACACACCCAGTACAGAGCGCCTGGATACCCTTACAGGTGATTAGCGCGCTATGAAAACAACATTAACTTTTTTTTTTAGATCTTAATTCCTCAAGGAGTAAAATTAATAGCTGTGCAGTCTAGGACAGGGGACCTCTCGGATTCCCTAACTGTGCAGCCTCACGATTCATAGATGTAAACAGTGATGGCTATTTGCACAGCCTACTAATTTGTTTTTGTACTCTCAAGCAAAGAGATTATGGGAGTTTCAGATAAATGTATTTTATTGTGCTTTTTTTTTTTTTTTTTTTTTTTAATAGTTCTAACTGGCTTAATTTAAGAACAAAATGTTGCCTCCTACAGGCCTTTACTTTAAAACTTAAAAAAATATATAGTTTTTTTAAATTTAAAAAAGTTTTTCTGAAATCCCACTCAAAGTGAGACGAGGGCCAATTCACAAAGGCATTTTTGAGTATATAAAGTGGCACTCATTTAGTGCTAGTTTTAAAAAATCTATGCATGTGTTTTCCTGGAATCCTAAACAAAGAGAGAATGAAGGCAAATTCACAAAGGAATTAATACGCATATAAAATGATACTTCTTTATACTAGTTTGTGTATTCTTAAATGCCGTAAAGCCCCAAGACAGCAAAAAATGGGAATTTCCAAGGAAATGTTCTATACAACTAGAAAGGACTATGTCCGATTTGCACTTACACTAAAAGGGAATTGGATGTTAAGTCACTTCATAATTACAATTAGAATGCACAACGTAATTCAAAGGGAGTACTACTTAATGTACTTATAAATGCCCTTGTAAATTGACCCCATCATATATTCTGAAGTATTATACTTTTTGGCATAACACTGTATGACTGGCACAGAATTTCACTGGAGACAATCCTATTTAGTTCACTACTCTCAGGAAATTGTTCCTCCTGGCATATAATTCTAGGGTGATCATTTCTAGTAAAACCATATTTCTGTGACCATATTCAACCTGGCACAATAGTGGGGTGTACTAGTCCCATATCAAAGTATTTAGGGCATGATTGCTCTATGCACAATATTTTATTGGTACAGCTTACCATTCACCCCTTTGAGAACATAATTCTTACTAGCATGATATTCTGTGGAATAAGCCTAATCAATACTCAGACCTGCATTTGTTTTCCATGCACAATATTGAGAGATATTTACTCCTCGTAGGACATCATTTATATACACTGGCACCAGAGCACACACAATTCAAACTCTTTCATTAATCTTGGAGCATTATGAGGGACCAGCGCTCCTTTCAGAATTATCACATAAGAACTACATCCCTGTGGACAGTTAAAGAGCACTCAGATCGCATAAGAACTTCCACCAAAATACAAACATAATTGGAAGCTGGTTATGTTCTCTCCTTCATATAATGTGTACACTTTTTCCTGGCATGTACATAATCAATATGGTCACAAGCACTGAAACAGTAGTAGATAACTGATGATTTGTTGCAATTGTTTTGGAACGAAGTCGCTAAAATATAAGAAAACATGCTTTGCAGTTATTTTATAAAGGATTTATTTACAAGATACTTGTATGACAAATGAATGCCTGTAGGATGCAGTTCTTAATTCCAGTATAAGCAGTTTCTTGTTTTTTATATGTTTTATTCAGCACTGTAACCTACTACAAATCATGTTAAGATAGCACCGGGTGAGTTACATATTCCACGGTTTTGAGCTAAACATGTATATTTGATATTAATAAAAACTCTTTGCTACCTCTTACCAAACGTAACAAACTGCAAACATTCTCTTGGCGGTATGACTCAATTCTACTTTCCATAGCTAAGCATAAATAATTCATAATTCAAATGTTGAACCCTACATGGAGTTATTTGTTAGTGCCCTTAATCTCGCGTGGCAAGATACCGCTCTGCACTCTCTTCCCATATATTTAATAACGAGTTGCCAGACTGACTGGAAGCCATCGTTACCTTGGACATGATGGTTTGGTGCAGTCACTATGTCCTATATCTTACAATTCCATTACGTAATAGTTGATGCGCTCACTTGTTCCAGTTTCTTGCTAAAACAATTCTTGACGTCACCAATAATGTCTACTAACATTTTATAATCCCCTTCCAGCCCTGAGACATACAAAGGATGTAATTTGTGTATTATACTTTTTATGGCATCTACAAAGGGATCAATATTAGCTTCAAGTAGATAATCAACTCAAGAGGTAATCCCAACTCCCAGACATTTCAAGGACTGATCTTCATTGGTAAAGGGTGTCCTGGTGTGGGCTCCTCTTCTTTCCCAATGGGTTTCATTGGCACTAACTCTATTTTCGTCTTCTTCCTGATGCTCTACCAGATTTCTTAATCTAATTCAGCAAGGGAGAGATTGATCCATGCAGGTCATCCAGTGAGAAGAAGACAACATCAGCAAACAGTGATGTTTTATTGCATAAAAGCCTTTTATGTCTCAAGATTGCCCAATCGCCATAAACATTTACAGCAAATTGGAGTTGGGACTTGGGATATCTCTGTTCCACAAATCTCAATTCCTTGAAAACATTCCAAGAAACCAATATCCTTGCTGTAGGTCTAACATAACATAGCATCACTATTTTGATCCACTCCTCTTCCACCCCAAAGTTCAACACAACTACATTCACATTGAATACTTTCATGTGTAGAGAACAGGTTGAATGGTACACTTGCAGTCTTCACTTACCTTTCACTTTCATTGTTGCCCAAGAAAGTGCCAAATTGGGACGCATACGCATGCTCAAACAGCAGGACCAGGAAGTGTTCATTGAACTCGAAAGAGCAGGGGAACTGTCGGAGGATCTGCCATACGCAGTCCAGGAAGAGCAGGAAGGTTGGGGCCTCCCACTTCTGCTTGGTATTTGAGTAGGCAGACTGAAGGCAGCGCTGCTGAAATGGGTGGCCGGCCTAGAAGCAAAAGAGTAGGTTAAGTCAAGAGTCCATCACAATTTCTTCCTTTAGCCTTCAAAAGTACTCTTGTGCAATTAGGATGGATCAATTTCACACTTAAGAAGGCCATAAGGAGGATAACGCCACGGTACACCCTTAGCCTTATGGAGCTCTTACGTCCGTTTGGTGATGTTTCAGGGCGTTGGGTGAATTGGAACAAATCCCAAATATTCCCCCTGACACCCCTGACCTAGGTGCAACAGCAAGCTTTACCGCACACCCCACTCCCCTGGTCTTGTGCATCCATAAAGTATCTGGGGATTTGTATTTATCATTCAGACAAATACCTGGTGGACGGCAACATAACCAAGGTCCTATCTGGGATGAGGTCCTCCCTCCCATTTTGGTCATCTCACCGCTCTCATCAATAGGCCGGATAGCCACCTCTAAGAGGTTGATACTACCACGTATGTTATATTTCTTTTCCGCCATCCCCATTCTACTACCTCGGAAACTGTTCCCAGAGGTATGCTCACCATTACTTAAGCTGATATGGGGCAGAGGCAGAAGACGAGTGCCCTTACAAAATTAAATCCTCCACTGGACAAAGGAGGTTTGAGTGCTCCAAATTACGATTATTATTATGCTGCAACCTAACCCCAAAGGCCCGCTTGATGGCTGGCAGGACAAAATAAGTCTGAAATGGGGCAGTGGTTACGTGATCACACAGCGGACCCAGTGCTATGATAGCTAATGAGCTCACACAAGAAGGTCCCCAGAGATGATGGGGTCATATTAATGTACACAGAGCAAACCTGCTGCCTGACATATATGACCAAATACCTTCCTCATCCTCCTTACACACTGGTTGCTATGGGCACTCCCAGACTGGTCCATCCTACAGATGCGACCCAACACTGCCACATGGTCAGAGGCAGGACTCTACACATGGGGCAATCTTTTCACAGACAAAATCCTCAGTACGTTTGAGTGCTTGATAGACCACTACGGCATACCACCGGGTTCCTCCCTAATCTACGCCATGCAACAATTGCACAAGACTTGCCACAAAACACATGACAAACCCGTAACCTCACACTTCCTCCCATGGCACTATTAACACATGAAAGTGGGTGACGGGCTGTCATGTGTCTCTACAGCTCTCTGCGCACTGACAGAATGACACCACTCCACTCACTATGTGAATCCTGGGATGCCGCACTTAATATTACACTGATAGTCAAACAGTTGACCCAGTGCTTAGAGGGCCTCAAACGTGTTTCCACAAATGCTAGACTAAAATATACTCAATTTGACTAGCTTCATCACACCTACCTTACCCAAAAGAGACTGCTGCACATGTATCCGGGGGTGCGGAGACCTGCCCGCACTGCCAGGCCTCCCCGGCAATTTTCTTTTTACACATGGTCTGGACATGCCCACCCTTAGCAGTATATTGGGATATTGGGACGAGGTACTAGAATTTCTCTCAGAAGCTACAGGCTCCTTGGTCCAGAGGGACAGTCTCTACTACATATTGGGCATCACCTCCCGCTCAGCAGCCTGTAAATCCATTAATAAATTCATCAGCCCTGGTCCTGGCTAAACTCAGGATTGCCATGTACTGCTAAGGAGATTCTCCCTCCCAATCTCCCCTCCCTTCCCACTAACTGAGCCCTGTCAGGGGGACATCCCTGCCAGCCTCCCCTCACACTGTTGGATACACACTCCCCAACGCCTTACTCTTTTCCCATCCGCGCCGTTTTTTCTTCAAGATACACTGCCTGAAATTCCAATATTTAAAACGAATAAAAAATATTTAAGGAAAAAAAGAAGGCCATAAGGATGTGCATGGATTATTTGGATATTCTTTAATTCCTAGGGCAACTTCACTTACTCACTTTGTCAAGTTTTTTTTAAACTACAAAAAGCAGGTGATCAATCCCATAAAAACATTGTGCAACCTACTTTTAAGCAGGAAAAATCTGCCACAAAAAAGTGTATGCTGGTCAAATTTATGACAAACCATTTTCTGTCAGAACAGTTCACCCACTGGCGAAGTTGTGTGAGTGACAAACGTAATAATCCAAGATTACTCTGAACTTGGTAAGCAAAATTTAAGCTTCACATAGCCCAAGAAAAAGTTGAAGATCTCTATAAATGTAAGACAAAAGGAATGGTCAGCTCTTAAGGTACTGTAGTGTTCTTTTTCAGCAAGCATGCACCAGAGTTTGTTGCTGCAATACGAAAAGAATGTAACTTGTACCATGAACCTATGTGGGCACCACCACCTCCAGGGCAAAACCCATGTTTTCAACAGATTTCCCATTTCAGATGGTAATTGTACATTTTCTGCTTGTGTGTGGACGTGCATTCCATTCCTTTGCAACTTGCGCTGGAGACAAACTAGTTATTTTTTAAGTCCACTAAGTAAGGGATCTGTATAAGACTTTTAAAGTGGGAGCATTTACACTCTGCTTTGAAGGTGGGTATCAAACTGATTTTTAGACAATTCAACTAAAAAATAGCAACTGTTATTAGCCTAACCTTCACTGTAAGGGGGAAGAACAATATTTATGTTGTTGAGACTACTTCCTTAACAGTGCAAGGTGTGCTTAAGGTCCAGATTTTATTTTGAGTACGATTGAGAGAGCACTGTAACCAAGCGAGTCTGCTAACAGTGCTGAGTCTGATGTAACTGACCTCGCTTGTGAGACCAGCCAATGGGGCGCCTGCTGGCAAGTGAGTGTATGAGATGAGGTAATGTTCTGGGAGCCAATTCCTGTTTTAGCAGAGAGGAATCAGCAGAAGCAGAGGTACCAGAATAGTCTCAACTTGGGACAAGTGAGAGGTACTTCAGGAACCCACCAGCAAGCAGGTCTTCTGCATTCCATGTCACCCATGAAGGAGGGACAGGAATGGAGAAGAAAATGAGATGGTAGAACACAGATCCACGACTCCTGCAAGGGAGTAAATAGGTGACACATTATTTCACAACCATAGGGGTACCAACTAAGTGGGTGGCACTAGTTGGGCACCACATCATGCATGGGTGTGAGCCCTGCAGAACGAAAAGCATGGAACCGTGTACCTATTCACGGTATCTCATTTATGGATGGTTGAGAAGCCATTCATTCAGAATTTCCCCAGGAGACAGGAGGATTAGGCCTCCAGATACTGCCTCATGGCTGCTGTCCTCATCCTTAAGGCAAGGTAATGAGTGCGACCTAAGGTTCCATCCGCCCTGGCCGGACGTCCTGGCATCCCTTCTATGACAGCATTATCCGATCTCCTGCAAATAGACAGATCTTACTTGCCTCTACTCTATCAGGGATCGATGTGTTGCACTTATGAAAGTCTATTTTAGCATATGTGTTTCGCGACCTGACAAACCAGGTGCATGCAGAATCGTACACAGGAACACTTTTAGTAAATAATGACAATAGCTGGTACTTTCATGTATTGCGCTCAATCAGTCTGTCAATCAGCTTGTCAGTACTTTGACTTGATGCACATTCACTGCTGCACAAGTCAGTGCCATCATCGTAACACCGCTCAGGGAGTGTGGCTGCTAGTAAGAAGAACAAACTTCTACATTACCCTAACAACCCTCTTCCTATCAGACATCCACAGAACAGAGGGTTCTAGTGGTACGGCTCACCAGATGCCACTTATTTGAGTTTTGCGATTTATTTTTGGAGAGAATGTCTTGGTTTTAAGGGGTGAACTGGGCTGGAGCTCCCATTATGGAAAGCCCTAAGGCATGTTATTCCTGGATGTATTCATGATGTTCATTTTCTTCATTATATTGCTTTTCCCCTCTCTGGTCTTAGAATGATATTTTACAAAAATATCACTACTGCTTTCAGGGTGAGTAAAGGGCTATAAGGAAGTTCATGGGCATGGCCAAGGGAAGAGACAATGGGATCTAAGGTCAAAGCAGTGACCTGTGCTGAAATCACAGCTTCCATATCTGACAAAACTGTTATGCAGAGGTAAATCACTGACACATTCTTCCGTTGTACCCATCTCAGCTAAGAGATGGGTCCATATATAATTCAGGAGCGATGACAGTGCCGGATATTGAATGCCCAAATCATTGAATTTATTCATTTTATTGAGGGCATTTAAAAAGCCTGGACATAGACATACAGAGCAGCAGAGTGCAACAAATAGGGTAATAGACCACACATGTAGGTGTGTTTATAGTAAGATGTCAAATCAACACAAAAAAATAAAATGAAGAAGAAAAACATATCTGAGAAGGAAGAACGGGAGGGATACTGTCTGGAATTGTAGGAAGAATGTGAACAGGTGGGTTTGAGATCATTCTGGATTCGCACCAATAAGGGAGAATGTCTGATGTGCAACTAAAAGGGCATCATTTCAGAGTCTTGGTCACCAGCTGAAAAAGCATATTGGTGTGTTCTTTCTTAGTAGGTGTTTTAGATTTCCAAAATAGCAACAGATGTGCTCCTAACAGTGTGCTGCTAGTTAATTTTCCTTGGGTGAAAGGTTTTGTGGATCACAATACAACTCTGAAGTGGAATCTGACAGGGGAAGCACCAATACAGATTTTTCAGAGTAGGGGAAAAGTGTTCAAAACCTCTTTGGTTGGGGATTAATCAAACATATGCATGAAAACCTGTGTAGCAATTAGGGTTCTGAGAGACCAGTGTGTAGAGTGTTACTTTCGCTGACGTATTACAAACCAAGAGCCTGGATCAGAAGTTCATACCTGGGAGTAGGGAGTTAATTTGAGTAGGCACATAAGCTGATACCATGCTTTTAATTGTGATGGACCTTGAAGGGTAGAGAGTCCATGAGAAAGCCCAGGGATTTGGAAGAGGTTAAAAGACAAGGGGAAGTTGCCATCTAAATCAATAATGTTAAATCACTTCAACATGAGGGCATTGGCGGTTCTTCTGTTTATGAGGAAAACAAAGTCTCTGGTGGGTGGAGTTTCTTATATTCTGCGTCCATTCATGTTTGAAGAGGTTGAGGAATGATGAGAGTTTAAGGGTATATTTATCCAACAACACGTAAAGATGTTGTTGGGTTCCGTCAGCTTAGTGGTTTAGATCAACTTCTTGTTAGCTAGGGAGTACGCCCAGTGTAGGGTGTAAATACCAAGGAAGTAAAAATGGAACCTTCCTGAAATTCATATGGAATGAGGATTGGTGGCTGCCTGGGGGATTCCATTAAAACATTTTTAACTCTAACATCAAACAGTTTGTTGTTTTTTTACTTGTTTATGTAACATATCCATTGTTTACAGTTGATAATCTCATACTAATAAAGACACGTAACACAAAGCTACAAAAAATGAAATATTACAAATCGAGAGAGTCAGAGGGAAATAACAGCCTGGCAAAGGGAATTCCGAAATAAAACCTTATAGGTTTAGCGACCCGTTTGAGAAGTATGGTGGGGGAGGGGATAGGTTATGAGTTGGAGTGGGCAATAGCGTTTATAGGATTTCGATAGATAGGACTTTCCCACCGGTTAAAAAAGGATAAGAAACTCAAAAATTGAACGAAATGCAAATTTTATTAAAGTGATTGTAACAAACTGCAGTTTATATAGAAGCGTATAATTTCAAACTAACCACATTCAAACAATTTGATCCAAACCAATTTAATTTCTAACCAGATTATTCAGACTATTGACATAAACCCCCAGTGCCATAGATTTGAGCTCTTTATTGATAAACATTCATGTTGTGTTCCCTATCAGCAGTTGAGAATGCTTCTAATTGACCTTTTAAGATTCATAACTATCAAATAAACAGTCCCAGCATAAATGTGCAAACCTTAAACCTAAAGAATTCCATTAAAGAGGGCTGAGTAAATGTGAATAGCTTCAGTTGAACTTCATAACAACTTTCCACTCATTTTCAATTTTAAACGCAGCCGCGTAGATTACCTGCAGCCACTCCCTCTCCAGAAGGGCTTCAAATCCACGGATAGTTCTGCACTTCGGCTCCAGGATTATCTGAGCGAGAGAAGTGACCTGCAGCGTAGAATCCGTCCCTTCGGTTCCATGAACCAGCACAGAAGCCCCCTCCCTAGAACACAAGAAATAAACGTCAAGCAGATACTAACTTGGGATGGTGAGACAACATAGAAGTCATTCCAACATAGAATTTATGCTTCTTGCATTTGAAGACGTTGGGCATCCACTCATGCTCTGGCAGGAGTAGACTGCAATACTTAAATATAAGGGACTGCTTTGCGTTGCTCAGTCTGGAAGCAGTATTCACACGGATCACATACATGTATGTGTAGTGTGCCACCTGGAAGATACGTCTTCGTCCAGTCAAGTGCGGTACAGACCACGGCCACTTTGTGGGCTGGCACTTGAAAGTGTTATAGCAGATGAACAGCTTTTCTTGAGACATTCTCTAGGCATCCATACTCTACTACGCCCCTCTTTGTAGATGACGACTCTGGTTTCTTCAGAGTGCTGGCTACCATGAGCTCCTGCCAGTGTTTTATGGTCAGGCCATCTGTGAAAAATGATGATCAGGGTGTCCCATGCAGGCTGCATTCCATCACTAGTGTCCATAGATCACGGTGCTTGACAAGTACTGCTGTAAGTTTTGTCTTCTCATGCTATCAGTTTAGAGTGCCCAGGCTTCTGTGCCAGTGATGTGCCAGGCATGAAACACCGAAGAGCTTCATGCGCTGTGGGATCTCAGAGTACGGCTGTATCTGATCTGCTGACATGATGCTGAGCCGTTACATAAGTGCTGCATGGTTTGCTAATGTGTTTGGGATCGACTCCATGTTTAACCAGCTATAAATGTTCTGGCCTTTTGTATAACATTAATGGGAGGGGGTTCGGGATGAGGGCGATTGGGGGTATTAACGAGAGGCAGATTTCAAGTGCAAAGTCTGTCTAATGTGACAAGGCAGATGAGAAGGAAAGCAACTCCTTCTTTGCTAATTCTTCCAGATGTGACCTCAAAAGGGGGAATCCCCCACTGACTAAGAAACACTGAAGCCTACACAGTGTACTTCAGGGCAAGCAAGAATATCAGTGGAAATGCAGGGATATTCACCTCGGCAAAGGGGAGGGGGCCACCTGGTGATAAGGGGGAAGCTGTTCATGCATATTTAGTTTCAGCAAGAGAAACCAGGGCATGATTGGCAATCGAATTTTAGAAGTAATTCAAAGAGCTTATGGAGAAGCCACTCTGAATAGGAAACGTTCGTGTTTCCTACTATAAGGAGTTGCATGTGCTCGCGTGGCCAGCAGTGCTGGGTCGGACACCTCAGAAGTAGTCGCACAAAGTACTGACAGGGAATCTGAACTAGATCGAACATAGAGAGGTGTTCCCCTTTATTTAAGACAAAGTGCTGACAATTTTACACAGGACCGGCTGGAAATGCAGAGTCCTACTTATCTCAGCCATACAGGGGCCCAATACAATATTCTCACATGGTTTTAAGATTGTGTATCAGACCCCCCCCTTCCCAAAGCTCCACATTTGACTTGAACGACTGCATAAAGTGGGACTCAGGTTTCAAGAGCACCCTCAATGCAGACCCTCATCTAAACCCCCAAAAGACATTGGTGATGCATGCCTATGGTTTTAGCATAGACTTGAAGCTACCATACTTTGAACGGAATAGTGCTATTGGGGGCATGCTCTTTGCAGTTCCTTTTTTGAAGGCAGAGTACTATTACAAGCATCAGTACATGTACCTTCAACAGCCTATTAGAGTTGGACCACTGGAACCCAGAAGTGACAAGGCCAACAAACAAGCACATGGCACAATACAACCCGAGAACAAAATAAACAGCAGAGACAGATAAGCTGAAATAAAAAGGGACTGTGCCATTGGGTCAACGACCCAGTACCAATCCTAAGTCTATGAGAGCTTTCACTAAACAGCCGATCAACCTGTCCGATAACGGAGTCAGCCGCAATTCAACCTCTATATGGACTGCAAAGTGTGGTTGTTCACGTCCATGAAGGCTCAGGGGTGATTGTATTGTGATTGTATGATACATTTGTTTCTGTTATGGTACATTGCCCTTGTTGGTTGAGCTCATTCATCGGTTTTCCTGCTTTCTTAGCATTTGTGTTTGGTTAGTTGCTGTGGTCATGCAATGGATTATTAATTGCACCACTAATCCACCCTTGTGGGCTGGAAAAGACTGTGCCCCACACCGCACAATCAAACTTTTCAATCTCATTAATACAGTTTTCAAAAACAATGCCGAGAACCAGGGTAGGATCCACTGTGATATACCATTACCTTGTAATTAGACACTTGAAATGAAAGTCAATCATTCTATTTTGACAAATCATGGATTTGTTTGGAATACTGGCATTTACCTAGCAGGTGTACAGTTGCAGAAAATAAAGTGTTCTTTGATATTGTGTTTCACCATTGAGGGTGTGGTCTCTGTGAGGAGTCCACAAGATTGTTCTCTCATGAGAAAAAAGTATACACGCTAGCAGCACTTCTTCAGAGGCTGGAAAGCTAGGCTTGTTTAAGTTTTAAGTGCAAAGGTTGATGGCACTGGTCACTCAGACATTGGTCTGTACCTCACGACTGATTCCCTCACCTAAGAGGGGTTCCAAAGCAGATATACTGCTCCTAGGGAGCAACACGATGTAAAAATAGACCTGTGCACATTGCAGTTCTAGATTAAGAGATCACTCCATGTGCTTTTCTTGCATCTGTCTGTACGGGGAATTCAATGAGCTTGACTGTCGTGGGGCTAACGGTACCAACATGGTAGGGGCTAGGTCTGGAGTTCTTCCAGTTTCCGTTTCTTCTCAGCACACTCCTTGTATCCTTACAGTTGGAGAGATCTGAATCTAGACTATAAGTTCACTGTTTACAAATTTTCAAGGATGACATCTTGAAGATGAGCATACCATGGACAGTTTAAAAGATAGATAAGCACCTAGAAAAACCAAAGCAGTGGAGCCTAGGTCGTTGCTCAGTAACCATGACTTCAGCAAAGCATCGCAGTGAAAGGTTTATTTCATGTAGGGTGAGTCGAGAAGTCTCACGTTACCAGCTAACCAAACAAGGAGACACGCTAGTAACGGGGCAAAAGCATAAAAAAGAGCTTTTGTCATTACCCAGGCCACAAGCATGCAATCGAAGCATCTATAGATACCCAACAAGGCGTTTCCTAGGTGACAGAGCATATTTTACCAGTCAATAAACGAACAGATTTAGACAGGTGTAACTGGAGGCCAAAAAACAAACTATGGTGATCATTGCAAGACATACACCTTCTAAAAGCCAGCATCTGTGGTATGGACTGCATTTCAATTGTTAGCGTGCTCTCCAAAAGTTAGAAACAAAAGTGGCTGGTTGCAATACATGTTCTTTTAACTCCAAATAAGCAAGTTTATTCATATACAAATGTGGACTACTTGTTCCACTGTAAAGAAACGTATTTTTTTTTAATTACTACAAAGTGAAAAGTAATATTGACTTTCTTATGAAATTTTAAAAGGGCAAGTCAAGTGATGCTTATTGTATAATTAATTAAAATCTTTACAAAACCATAATATAGCATAAAAATCAAACATCTGTAGTCCAGCTACACAAACATTTGTTCGTATTGTCATTAGAATCAGTTTCCGTCCCTCCCATAACATTTAGGCCTAAAAGAACCTCAAGGAGTTCTTTAGATCCAATACTGGCCAGGGCAAATGAGAGTCCGCCCACACAACATACAAAAAGAAAGTGCAAATGTGATTCAAGGAGCAAAGTGCATGGCAAAGGGGCCAGTACTCAATAAAAGCTCTGTCGTGGGGTGAACTGCTAATGTAGATTTCAGCATTCAAACCTAGGATATACCCAAATTAAGTTGTAGCTGGCAAATGAAAACTGATAAAACAATGCAATTCTGGGTGCGGCAAAAAAGTCTGCAAGATCTCAAGAGCGTGTTTTGTTAGGAACACGTTAAAGGCAGCCTAGAAGCTAAGTTAAGTCATGACAATACAAGCTCATACTAGTGGTAATTCTTCTGGCATAAAGTGCAACATGCAATATCAGCGAATAAAGATATTTTAGGATTAGAAAGTGACAAATATGGGACAGGCCTTTAAACCCACAAAACAACAGAATGCACTGGAGTGCAATTCAAACCATAACAAAGACAAATCACAAGCTCTTGGTTGGAACTGCCATCCGTGGGCTTTGGACTCCCGGTGCCCTTCCTAACTTGGGAAAAAAACTTGCTGATTCGTGCAAGTTCCATATGGACATCAGCCGAGTATATGTAGGCCACGGCTTTGTTACCTGTTCCTATGCAATAGCCTTAACATTAGTCTTTGCAGTAACAACGCTGGGCAACAGCATCCTAAGTGTTCTACAGATTCCAAAGAATAGGGACACATCCTACACTGCTGTTGCCCAGGAGGGCTTATATTCACATATCAGCAGTGTCAAATGCCTAGTC
Source organism: Pleurodeles waltl (assembly GCF_031143425.1). Lineage (NCBI taxonomy): Eukaryota > Metazoa > Chordata > Amphibia > Caudata > Salamandridae > Pleurodeles > Pleurodeles waltl. Next base: position 1,759,546,453 of record NC_090444.1, read on the forward strand.
ATCAATATGTTCCTTAAGGCTTGTCTTCCCATTGCCATTTTTAATTAAGGTCGACAAGGAACATCTCCCACTTGTTAAAGGACAAGGTACTTACCTTTGGTAACGCCTTATCTGGTAGAGACAATATCTAGTTGCGGGTTCCTTAACCTTAGAATTTCCCCCAGGTATCAGTCTGGATCTGGAGATTTTTCTCAAACAGTACTCCTACACGCCATTAGGTGGCGTCGATCGGCTCTGTGTCTGTCATCCTCCGCACCAGATATGACGTCGCGGGTCCTATATAGGTACCAACCCTAGCGTGCTGACGTCAGTTTCTTTTTACGACTTTTCACACCAGAAGCGCAGAGCCATGAATGACCACTGATGCGTCAAAACTAGGGCCTTAAAAAGGAAGTCCCCGTCCCTAGAAATCAGTTCGCAGAGCAAGGAGGATGGGTGGGTCTGTAAGGAATCTGCAACTAGATGCGGTCTCTGCCAGATAAGACGTTACTGAAGGTAAGTAACTGGTCCATCTGATAGAGACATCTAGTTGCAGATTCTTTACCTTAGAGTAGATACCCAAGCAATATCATCCCAGAGGTAGGTCTGCAAACTAAGATCAAACAAGAAAGTCCTGCAGGACAGAACGGGCAAAATGTCCGTCCCTGTGGACCAAACTGTCCAGGCAGTAGTGTTTGGTCAACGTATGCCGAGATGCCCATGTTGCAGCCTGACAGATACCAAGGACTAGAAATCCGACAGCTAACACAGTGGTCGCAGTTTTAGCTATGGTAAATGAGCATGCAAACCCTCAGGGGTCTGCATCTTATCTAGTGTGTAGCACATTTAATGCAGAGAACGAACCATCTGGAGATGGTTCTTTTCTGCACAGCCCGACCTTTCTTCACACCTATATAACCAACAGAGTTGATCATCCACCCAGAACTCTTTGGTGCGGTCAAGGTAGAACACCAACGCTTTTTTTGGGTCAAGGCAGTGAAGTCTCCTTTTCCTTAGAGGTTTGTGGGGGGTGCATGAAAACTAGGCGAGGTGATGGATTGGCCTACATGAAAGGGCGTGAAAACCTTTGGCAAAAAGGAAGCCCTAGTGTGAAGTACCAATCTGTCAGAATAGATAGAAAGGTAGGGCGGGTTAGATGACAATGTCTGCAGCTCACTCACCCTGCAGGCAGATGTAATGGCCACAAGAAAGGCTGTTTTCAAAATGAGAAGCCTAAAAGGACAATTGAGGAGAGGTTCAAAAGAAGCGCACGTTAAGAATGTCCGAACTAAATTCAATTTCCATTGGGCAGAACGAATGGGGGATGGAGGAAACATATGAGTAAGGCCTTTAAGGAACCGAGAAACATAATCGGACGCTTACACATTTAAAGTTGATCAGGCAACCTCAAAAAGGCAGAGATAGCAGATAAATAACCTTTGAGAGTGCCCATAGCAGAGTCCTGCTGGGCCAGAGACAGGAAAAACAACAGAACCTCGGAAAGGGGGTCAACAGACTTGTCTGTGCACCATACCACAAATTTCTTCCAACGACAGGCATGGACCGTTTTGTTGGCGCGACGCCTGGCTTCCAAAATAAAGTTACAGATTTTGGGCAGAAGGTCAAAAGCTGTCAACTGCCGCTTCTCAATCTCCATGCAAGAAGGTGGAGAGTGGACAGGTTCAGGTGGAGAACCCTCCTCTTCTGCTGCAACAGAAGATCCTCCCGAAGGAGCAGTCTGATCTGAGGATCGGTGGCCATTCTCATTACCTCGGGATACCAAACTCTTTGTGCCTAGTCTGGAGCCACAAGGATTACTTGGGCCGAGTCGGTCTTGATCTTCTTGAAAACACTAAGCAGAAGTGGTGTAGGGGGAAAGGCATACAGAAGGCCTGAGTTCCACTCGAGACAAAAAGCGTTGCCGATAGATTGCTGCCTTGTAAACGCCAGCACGCAATAAAGCTGACATTGTGCATTTTCTGCAGAGGCAAACAGATCAAACAAAGGCTCTCCCCACTGCTGAGAGAGGCCTTCCATCATCTCCATTCATGATAGACTAAGTATTGCCTGCTGAATTTGTCCGCTCTGCCAATCAGAGAGCCTGTCAAAAGTTGAACCACCAAAGAAATACCCTGTCATTCCAGCCACATCCAGAGGTGCAGAGCCTCTTGACAAATGGTCCATGACCCCACCCTGCCCTGCTTGTTGCAGTACCACATGGCGTTGGTGTTGTCCTTGAACACCAGCAATACCTTTCCTTTGAGAGAGGGAACAAATGCTTTCAATGCTTGTCTGGTCACCCGGAGCTCCAGCAAGTTGATGTGGAGTCTGGACTCTGCCAGAGACCAGATGCCTCTGAGCTCCGCCTCTCCCAGGTGGTCGCCCCATCCCAGGAGTGATGCATCTGTCAAAACTGTCAGAGCTGGTTGAGGAAGTGAGAGGGATCTGCCTCCTGCCCAAATGCGGTTTGTTAGCCACCACTGCAGATCTCGTGCAGTTCCTTTCGAGATCTGGACCATGTCGGAGAGATTCCTCTGGTGCTGCACTCACTGGAACTTCAGGTCCCACTACAGAGCCCGGATATGCCACCTGACGTGTCACAAGCAGGATGCAGGAGGAGTGAAACCCAGAAGCCTCAAAGTCATTCTCAGAGAAATCCAGGATAGATACTGAAACATCGGTCTCGATAGGATAAGCCCGAAACTGCACTGTGTCCAGAGCAGCTCCAATGAAAGGGAGCATCTGAGAGAGAGTCAGATGTGACTTTGGCACGTTTATAGTGAATCCCAGCGAACGCAGGAGGTCCGCCGCAGTCTGGAGGTGGGAGACAACAGCCTGGGGCAAGCCCGTCTTTAACAGCCAGTCATCAAGATAGGGGGAAGACTGAAACTCCTGAGCTGCACAGACGAGCTGCAACCACTGCCATCACCTTGGTGAACACCCAAGGGGCGCTGGTAAGGCCAAAGGGAAGCACAGTGAACTGAAAGTGCTTGTGGCCTACTGTGAACCGCAAGTAATGTTTGTGGGCAAGCAGGACGGGGATATGGAACTGCGCATTTTTCAGGTCCGCCGCTACCATTCAGTCTCCTGGGTCCAGGGCAGACAGAGCCAGAATGAACATTTTGAACTTCTTCTTCACAAAGAGATTGAGGGACCGAAAGTCTAGGATAGGGCGGAGGCCCTTGTCCCTTTTGGGCAACAGAAAGTAGCAGGAATACCAACCACAACCTATTTCTGGCACAGTGACCCTCTCTATGGCTCCCTTGGATAAGGGAGCCGTAACTTACTTGCGGAGAAGTGCCAAGTGATCCTCCGTCATCCGATCGTAGGATGGTGGTTGAATGGAGAAGTAGTCTCAAAGGGGAGGGAGTAGCCCCTTCAGACTTTCTGCAAAATCCACCTGTCTGACGTGATGGACTGCCAGGGGAGCAGGTAATGACAGAACCTGCCTTTGACTGGTCCCTGGTGGGGAATGGTCAGACTAGGAAGGTTTGGAGGAATCCTTAAAGTGCTTGAGTGCCGAGTCAAAGGGCAGGTTCATAACATTGGCTTGGACATCCCCGGAAAAGCCAGATGTCCTCAACCAGGCATGGTGCCCCAGGGCCACGGTCGATGCAACCGCCCTGCTCACTGAGTCAGTTGGGTCCAGTTCACATCAGATCATGAACTTTGCTGCGTCTCTCCCATCAGCAACTGCTTGGAAAAGCACAGCCCGGCCTCCTCCAGGACCTGTAGCAGCACCTGCACAACAGTATCCCACAACGTGTGGGATTAACAGCCCAAAAGGCATGCAGTGTTCACAGACCGCAATGCCAGGTTGATGGATGAAACATCTTCCCAAGTGTGTCCAGCCTCTTGGATTCCCTATCTGGGGGTGCGGAAGGGAACACGTCCTGAGGGGTTGAGGCTTGTATGACCAAGCTCTCAGGGGTGGGGTGTTGTGTCAGGAAACTGGGGCCACCCACTGCAAGGTGGCGGGCAATTGTTCTGATCACAGGAGCCCCTGTGCTGGGTTTGGACCCGGTACCCAGAAGGGCATGAGTAAGGGCTTCATTGAAGGGAAGCAGAGGTTACGAAGAGGAAGCCCCGGGCTGAAGCACCTCAGTCAAGAGGTTAGTCCTGACTGAAGATAGCTCAAGGTCCAGGACCTCAGCCGCTCTCCGCACCACCACTGAATTTGAAGCTGCCTCCTCTATAGCCATGGCGGGGGGAGAAAGCATGCCAATGTCTGGGGAGGTATCCAGTCCACAGGTTTCACCCAGGTCTTTACGCCAGTCCATGGAATTTTAGAGTTGGTATTCCAAAGGGTCCAGCGACCTCTCCCATTCCTCACTGTAACATAGCACATAAGAATAAGGCTCAAGATCCGACAATGTTGTACGACACCCATCTGTCTCCGCGTCGGAGTCATAAATGAGGATGGGGCCAGTGCTACCCAGGGGCATGTGCAGCGCCGGAGGGTTAGGAAAGGTAGAAGTGGTACAACCAACGTCTGATTCGCATCTAGGAATGGATCCTTGGGTGCCCCCTTGGAGCCGAGGCCAAAGCGCCAGCGTGGAATCTGAAGGAGCCTCTTCTGACTTGGCAGGACCTGAAGGCACTACAGCGGAGTTAAGATGCCCAAAAATTAGGCGCACTGCCTCATAAAACTCTCAGAGTTTGGCAGGGGTCACAGTTGGAGGCCTAGAGTGACGACACTCTTTTTCCCTTGTATCATCTGCCAATGGATGGATTGGGTTAAGTTGAAAAACACTTGGTCTTCTTCAGCTTCTTTTTGTGCCTCAAGTTACCCAATCATCCCAAGGTCTTGGAGTGGGACAACAAAAGGGGGGGGGGGTGCTCTGCGACCAATCCCAAGACTTTCCTCGTGACCGAGATCGGGACTTGCACCAAGTCGAATGCCAGAAGCCATCAGCTTTAGGGACTGTTCCCTCAAAGTCTTTGTATGCATGGCCCAGCACTCTGAGCACGACTTCAGGTCAAGGTCGCACTCCAAACACCAAAGGCAGACGAAGTGCGGGTCATTGACCGATGACAGGACCCACAGGGCTTGAAGCCGGTCTAATGACAAGACATCCCTCAACTCATTAGGAGTAAAGATACTAAAAAAAAACTTTGACAAAAAGCTGTAAAAGACCAGTCAAAAAGTGACTAAGGGGTAGCTCTTCTAATCAGCACTGGCTGGTGCAGAAAGAAAAGAACACGGCAGGCTGAGCCTATATAGGACCTACGATGTCATCTCTGGTGGGGACGACAAATGCGGAGGCGATCAATGCCACCTAATGGTGAGCAAGGATACTGCTCAAAAATGTTTTCCAGATACAGACTGACGCCTGGAGGAAATTCTAAGACAAAGAATCTGCAACTAGATGTCTCTATCAAATATATGTGTTTTTTTTAAAGCAGTCTTCAATTCAATGTTTTGTACTAGGGAATGTGGCCAAGCGCACAAAGCTGTTATGTGAGTGGAGCAGTTTACTCTTCTGCTCCATATATCCTGCTCATACACAGTTCCCCCTTGTGCCCCGTGCTGTAGCCCTCATGTGCTTCTTCTCTGCTCCCTGTGTTGCTGTCACTTGTGTGCTTCTCACTCTCATGTGTGCAATTTGTAAGCCCAGGATCCCTAATGAATAAATTGACAACTATGACCCAAACGTAGGAACCCCCCCACGCATGACCATCTACAACTACTGTTCATCATAACAGCAATATGGTTCTATAGAACCCTGCTCTCAATGATGAAAGTAAGCACAGTCATACCCAGGACTAATTAGGAGACTAAACTGGGTAGAAAACTTTAAGGCAGAGAATGAAGCAGTGACCTATGATACACACCTGAAATATTTAGGAAGACAAGGATCAAAAGGAAATTGTTACTTACCCATTAATCTGTTTGTGGCATGTAGTGCTGTAGATTCACCTGCTCTGCATACTCCTGCCATCTAGTGATGGGTCCGGAGCGGTGCAAGGTGTTTTTCTTCAAATACATTTTTTGTGTCATGATAAGTGGCTCCTCCTCTCTGTGATAGTGTGCATGGGCATTAACTCCTTTGTTAGATTGTTTTTCTGCAGGCGGGTGAGAAAGGAGTGTAAGAAAAGAAAAGTATAGAAAAAGAGATGTTCATGCAAATGTAACTACAGATGTACAAATATGTACAACTATAGTATAACTGCAACGGCCACAGGCGTCTGGGGAGGACGCATGTGAATCTACAGCACTACATGCCACAAACAGATGCTTACTGGGTAAGTAACATTTTCCGTTAAATGGCATATGTGACTGTAGGTGCACATGCTCTGCACAGACTGTAAAGCAGTCCCTCCATAAAAGCAGTGGCTAGCCTGTAGGAGGTGCAGTTGACTAGAAAAGTGTTCGTAGCACAGCCTGACCTTCATTGGCTTGCTGATGTGCTAACACATCCACACAGTACTGTTTGTGAATGTGTGTGGTGTAGACCGTGTAGCTGCTTAACAAATGTCAGCTATAGGGATATTTCCAAGAAAGGCTACAGTAGCACCTTTTTTCCTAGTAGAATGTGCTCGTAGCTATAGCATAACAAGTCTGTATACATTTAACTATCCATCTAGCGATGCCAGTTTTGGACACTGGACTGCCTTTGTGAGGTAGTGAAAAAGAAACAAAGAGCTATTTTGTTTTCCTAAACTCTCTGTCAAAATGTAGAACAAGAGACCTCTTTTAACATCTAGAGTGTGGAGAGCTCCTTCTGCAACAGAGTCAGACTGCGGAAAGAAAACGGGTAGTTCAATTGAATGGTTTATGTGAAATTGTGAAACCACTTTACGCAGGAACATAGGGTTAGTACTAAGGACTACCTTATCCCTATGAATCTGGAAGAAAGGCTCTTTCAAGGTTAATGCCTGGAGCTCACTGACATGCCTGAGTGATGTGATAGCAACTACGAAAGTTACCTCCCACGAAAGGTATTTAAGAGGATACAAATGGAGTGGTTCAAAAGGTGGACCCGTGAGTTTGGGAACAGAATGGTAAGGTTCCAGGAGGATACAGGGTAACCCTAGGTAGAATAACTTGTTTGAGGCCTTCCATGAAAGCCTTAATGACTGGGATTTTCATAAAGACCTAAGTTGTTTCTACATATGCAGCTATAGCTGCAGGATGTAGGTGAATGGAGGTGTATGCTAGATTTGCTTTCTATAAGTGAAGCAAATAACAATCTCTTTAACAGTAGCTTTCATGGAGTCAATCTGTTTGGGTTGGCAGTAGCAAACAAAACGTTTCCATTTTGCAGCATAACAGGCTCTAGTTATGAGTCTACGAGCTTCCCTGAGAATGTCTATGTATTCCAAAGGCAGTCTTAGGTAACCAAAGTCTATGACCTCAGGAGCCATATCTCAAGGTTGAGTGACATGGGGTGTGGATGTCTGATTTGTCCTTGATTTTGAGTGAGAAGGTTCAGCCTGCTGGGGAGCTTCTCATGGGGAACTAGTGATTGGTCTAGGAGCGTGGTGAACCATGGCTGGCGCACCCAAGTGGGAGCCTCAGGGATCATGGTGAGGGATGTCTGCCTGATCCTCCGAACCAGAAATGGAATGAGAGGGTGAGGGAGGGATGGGAAAGCGTAAACAAATATCCCTGACTAATTCATCCATACAGCATTGCCCTTGGATAGAGGGGGTGTGAACTTGGAGGCAAAGCTTGGGAAATTTGTGTTTTCTGCTGTGGAGAAAACATCTATGTGAGAAGTTCCTCACCTTGCAAAGTACGGTTGAAGGACTTTTGGGTGGAGTTCCCATTTGTGAACTTATTGCTGTATCCTGCTGAGCAGGTCTGCAAAGTTGTTGTCCGTCCCTGGGAGATACTCCGCCACCAGGTGAATGTGGTGGTGAATGGCCCATTTTCATATTGTTGGAGAGAGTTGTGACAGTTCAGATGTCCTTGTCCCTCCCTGCTTCTGCAGATAATACACTGTCATGTTGTCTGTTCTGACCAAGACAACTTGTGAGATAGGTGATGAAGGAAGGCTTTGAGGGCTAGAAAGACTGCCAGTAGCTCTAGGTAACTGATGTGTAGGGATTGGTGACTAGGATCTGAGGCCCTGTACTGTAAGGTCGTGAAGGTGAGTGCCCCGACCAGTTAGAGATGCGTCTGTGGTTAGAATATCCTGAAGCACAGGGTACAAAAAAGGCCCCTTCAACAGGTTGGTGGTGCTCCACAATTGCAGAGAGCAGTGAGTATTGCAGTCTAACAACATTAGATCCTCCAAGTAACCCTGTGAATGAGACCAATGACAAGAGAGACACTGCTGTAGGGGATGCCATACAAGACGCCATCATCCCTAACAGTCTCATATTGGTCCTGACTGTGTATCACTCTCCGGACAATGAGGGTGAAGAGACTGGAAACTGTGGATACGGGCCGGGTTAGGGAATGACAACCCAAACTCTGCATTTAGTATAGCCCCTGATAAGGCTGTACCTGACGAGGCTGATGGTGGGACTTGGAGAAGTTCAGAGTGAAACCCAACGTGTGAAGGACATCCGGTGTCAACTGGGTACAATGTTGGCACTGTCGTAAGGTACTGGCTTTTATGAGCCAGTCATCTAAATAGGGAAAGACGTGGATGTTCTGTCTTCTGAGGTGCATGGCAACTACTGCTAAATACTTTGTGAAGACCCTGAGAGCGGTGGTGACCTCGAAAGGCAGGACCTCAAACTGGTAATGTTTGGCTGCAATGACAAACCTTAGGTATTTTCCGTGTGCAGGGTGGATGGGAATATGGAAGCAGCTGTCCTTTAGATCTAGAGCTGTCATGAAGTGTCCATGCTGTAGAAGTGGAATAACATCCTACAGGGTAACCATGTGAAAGTGTTCTGACAGGATGTAGTTGTTTAATGGTCAGAGGTCGAGAATCTGCCTGAGAGAGCCATCCTTTTTGGGAATTAGGAAGTAAAGGGAGTATATTCCTGTCCCTTGGTGTTGAGGTGGAACTGGCTCTAATGCCCCTTTGAGAAGAAGGTATTGGACCTCTTATTTGGAGAACAGTCAGATGTCCCTGTGATAGCCTGCGAGTGTGAGGGGGCATTTCAGAAGGAGATGTGATGAGCTCCACACAATAACCATGTTGGATAATGAAAAGAACCCATTGGCTTGTAACGATGTTGACCCATTGTGAGAGAAACTGTTGAAGCCTTCACCCGATAGGTGCTGAATGTTCGGGAGGCAGATGGAGGTAGTCACTGCTTTGCAGTGGAGGAAGAGCTGTGGGAGGCGGAGCTCTTACCTCATCCCTTATTGTTACCTCTATAGGAGCCGCTGTAGAAGCCCCTGGGATTGGTGGTTTGAGGGTGTCTGGAATGAGATGTTGATGTTTCAGATGAAGTGGTTTTCAAAGAGCCTCTAAAACTCGGGCAACGAAAAGTACCTCTCTGTGTGTGGGACTGAAGGGCACCCATAGCTTTTGCTGTGTCTGTGTCTTTTTTGAGCTTCTCAAGGGCAGAATACACTTGAGGCCCAAAAAGAAGCTTCTTATCGAAGGGCATATTAAGAACTACTTGCTGAACATCATGCTTGAAACCTGAACAGCGCAGCTAAACGTGCCTTCGGAGTAAGACACTACTGTTAATGCTGCATGCAGCTGTTTCAGAAGCTATCTAGGGCACAGCGAATTGAGTTATTTGAAATGGTTTGCCCTTCTGCAACTATTTGTTGTCCTCTTTTTCGATACTCATCTGATAAGAACTGGAGGAGCTCCTCCATTTCATCCCAGTGAGCCCAGTCGTATCTGGCCAATAGTGCTTGTGAATTGGCGATACACCAATGATTGGCTGCCTGTGCGGCAACCCTTTTACCCACAGCATCAAATTTCTTGCTGTCTTTCTCAGGAGGAGGAGAGTCCCCAGTAGCCTGGCTGTTGGCACGTTTTTGTGCAGGGTTAGCAACAACTGAGTCAAGAGGGACCTGAGACCTAATATATATTGCATCAGAAGGAGCAGATTTGTACTTTTTACCCACTCTAGGCGTGATAACACTAGAGCGGGCGGGCGGGCTCCTTAAACACTTCGTCAGCGTGATGAAGCATACCAGGGAGCGTAGGTAGAAACTGAATATCCCTATGTGTGGAGGTGTGGGTATCGAAAAGGAAGTCTTGTTCGATAGGGTCCCTATGCAGCTCTACGTTATGAAATGCAGCTCCTTGTGCCGCTACCGCTGCCCTCCCTCCCCCCAGGTGATAAAGGGGAGCCCTGATGAGTATAATCTCCTAGAATAGGAAAGGCAGGAAAATGAGTAGAGAGAGGTGGAGGAGTTGGAGAAGGTGGAGGAGGATGAGGTGGAGGAAGAGGTGGTGGATAAGGCCTTCGTGGTGGACTAGAGGCCTTGTCCTTTGTCGTCTTCTTCTGAGATGGAGGAGTGTCCAAAGCTTCCTGGAAGGAAAGCTTTCTTTTCAAAAGTACAGGCAGAGATGCAATGATACGCCCTGTACCCTCCTGGATTTGAAGTCGGCGCTGACGAGCGCCCATACACACTAATATAGGCTCCACTGGAGAAGGAGTAACAGAAGACTGGCTTGAGTCATTCTGTTCTGATGATTTGGGTTCCGGGTGTTTCAGCACCAAAAATTTTGGTTGGTTCGACTTGCTTGGCTTTGAAGTGGCGGCTGAAGTTGTACGGCGCGGAGCCAAAGCTCAAATCGAGACGGAGACAATCTCTCAGTCCAATGGAAAGGAGGTCGAAGCCTAAGACAATGGCTTGGTCTTGACAGTTGTTTTCAGTGTCCAGCCCGAAGGCAGGGCAGCCCAAGTATCCTTCTGATTCAGACCATGGCCTGGTGGCAGTGGCGGACTGGCGTCCTCGAGCATGGGCCTTTTGAGGGTCTTGGCGTGGGCAGTAGGGGCCACTTTACTCATGAGTTGCACCAAGGTAATCTCATGGCTCTGGGTGTCAGACTGAACGTTGGAGTCAGAAGAGTCCTGGATGGAAAGAACCTCCTGCTGGGGCTCCACCTGTGCGTGTTCCTCCCCAAAGAATTCTAGAGTCCTGTGCACCATTTCCAATTGGCGTGCACTTTGGTCCATAAGCGTCTTCTTCGATCGGAACGATTTGCATGTGTCACAGGTAGCCTCTTGGTGATAGGGAGAGAGGCAGAGATTACACACCAGATGTTGGTTTGTGTGGAAATTGTGCATGGCACTTAGGGCAGAAACTGAATGGAGCCCGTCCGTCAGGTCCGCATGTTAGTCGGTGCTGCGTGGAAGCTAGGCCAGAGTCAGGCATAGACACCCCAAAGGGCGTGCGGTCGGTGCCCAGACCGACGATTCAAAGCGAACGTTAGGATGGGCGAAGCGCGATCAGAAAACAATACAGTCGAAAGAGGGTAAGAAAGAAGAAAGATTTCAGACCGGAGAGAGACGAAGACAGAGCGAATACACATGTCTGAACCTGACAGTGAAGAGAAAACAATCTAACAAAGGAGTTGATGCCCGTGCACCCTATCATTGAGAGGAGGAGTCATTCAATCCCCGGACTCAAAACACTTCTTGGAAGAAAAACAACTTGCGCCACTCCGGACCCAACACTAGATGGCAGGAGTATGCAGAGCATGTGTACTTACAGCCACACATGCCATCAAACATACCAGGTTTATTTTAACATCAAACATATCTAACTCCAATGAAATTAAATAACTTAATAGAAATAGAGTTCATGACACGTCCCCGGTGAGATTCCCTAACATGCTTATTTTTTCCAACTGGTGTGGAACTGTCCCCTAGCACAGAATGTTGAGAAAAGATCAAGGCATACTTGGAAGGCACAATGGCCAGAGCAAAATTACACACCCATGAGGTATATCTCCTGGGGCTTATTCACTGGGATAGACTCTAAAAAACAAGCAATCATTTCCTAGACTTTGCCTATTTGTTAAGTAAGAGAGTAATAGCTGTGAAATGCAGCCCATATTAGGTGGACTAATGAAGAAGAACAAATTGGCCTAATTATAAAGCATTGTGCTTCGGAGGGGGGAGAAGGGCCAGGGAGACTGACAGTCATTAGTTGAACTATGGGATGAGAAATTGAGGTAATTCACAGGCTTCCTAGAGCAATAAAGACATGAAATTTGATTACTCCTGTAGAACTGCAAATTGTGAAAGCTCTAATGTGAGTCCTGGGGCCTGACATAACACTAAGGGCAGTATGCATCGTCCAATGAAATTATCTGAGATATTGACTAGTTGAGCCAAGTATACCATCCGCAGGTTACGGAAAATGTTTTTGATACGCTCAATATCTGTTGAGGATAATGTTTAGCACATTTAGGTGCACCAAAATGGAGCATACATGAAACACGTGTCAACGTGAACACATTTGTAAACTGACATGAAAAATGTTAGCATATTGATGGTTGCACTACAAAATCAATATAGATATTTTAAAAAACCCACTGACCTGACCAACTTGGATATGCCTTACCTGTCCACGCACTGTGCGGCCAGACACGCTGCGGTCAGGATTTCCTTGATCTGAGTTAACCAGTTGGAGGCTTCCAGTTTACTGAGCCAGCGGTCCATGTTGTGTGATTGATCGTTACATGCTTCCACCAACTTAATGAGGCTCTCCTGAAGGATGTTGGACCTTAATAAAGAGCAAACATCTGTGAGTTCATAGCACATGCAGCTGACTATCAACACTCCAGGGCATCCTGAGTGCCTCTTTCATCAATCTGAAAAGCAGAGTTGGGTAAACCAACAGTCTCATTAACTGAGGTCCTTTCAACGTGAGATGTGAAAGAATAGCTGAATGTGGATGATGTATGGGTGCTTGTCTAGCAAAAGAGCAATGGAGCTCTGAAAAATGTAGAGTTATGCTAACCAAAAAATAAGAGAATACAAGAGCAAGTACTTGCTTAAGCTACAAAGAACCGAGAACCCAGTGTTCAAAAAGCTACCCACATTAATGAATTTGCATACTTAACTCAACAGAGACCACAGGACAGTAAACACCGCCTCATGCTTTAAAGTGAGCCACAAGGACACACTAAACTGAGATGGGTGCTGGTCATTTCAGGTGACCACATTACCGAAGAAACACGTGGTACTGAAAGGCCTTCGTCATCACTTCTACTTTTAGTTTTTTAAATATCAGATATAGCGTGGGAGCACCATGCACAGGTAATAACGCTCTGCAGATAGACCCTCAGACAGTAACTAAGTTTCTCCACATGCTGCTCGAGTATAATAAAACAAAAATGGAATTACTCAGATATGTAGTTCAACCAACCCTTTAAGATGTCTAACAAAATGCATATTTATTGTATGGATTGACTGGATGGCCACACCGCCAGGTACAGAGGCAACACTAAAGCACCGGTAATGTAAGGTCAGGTATTCACACGACTACACCCTGGTGCGTATCTGGCAAAGACTAAACTGTAGAGCATCATTTGCCGTCCTTATCCACTGAAGCACAAGCACCACCACTCTTGGACAGATCAGAAACACCTCCGTGGTATGAATGTCCTAGAGGTGGGAAGCTTAATCGCACGCTGCCAAAAGCCAAGCAGTCCTACATCCCAGCAAGCACGGGGCCAAACTCACAGAAAATGGCGAAACCAACAAGTTAACGGGGGAAAATTATGAATCTCTCAGATGAAACTTTGCTTCCTTAAAAGAGGCTTCTCCATCGTAACACTAACCCAACACTGAGGTGCACTGGGCTTCTTCTACTGCAGCGAATGACAGCAAAGCAGATCAGAAGAATCACAGTACTGAGTTAGGCCATTTAATAGTGCATAAAAATATCTATCATCTGAGCAGCTAAAGAAAACTGCGTGCTACCTTGTGACATGCGCGTGACCCTGCCTAAAGCACCAATACCATCTCTACTTCAAACCTTAGGAGCTGCCAAGCACGAGCTGGCACAAACATGGCAGATACGGACGACGGATATCCAGTGAGCAATCACTATCCTAGCATCCATCCACAAACACAAGAAATTCTCAGTAATTCAGCTGATTGCCTATGGTTTTGTGAAGCTTATACTTCTATAAAACTTACCTTTTGGGTCAACAACACAAACACTAAGAAATGCACCATGCGTGGGTCTCATCTAAACACAGGGCTTTTTTGATCTTACTTTCCTACCTCTCAATGGACTTGTGAATTCGCCGCCACTGTGGATAGCTTGCCTCCTGCTCAAAGCCGCCGCCCTTGGCCCTGGCCTGCTGGGCCACGTTTAAAGATCTGGTGTCAATGATGTATCCCCGCTTCCCCGCCCGCAGAGTAGCATTAATCAGCTTTTCGTCTTCCTTACACCGTCTCCCATTGGTGCCGGTTAGCGGCTGACTGCTCCGCATCATCACCTACAAGGAAGGACAACAACTCACTTAGTGGTTAGACAGGTAACAAGAACAGCGAGGTGGACCGCAGAGAAAACCATCTACCTCGTACTCCAATGGATATTAAAGGCATTGAATGGATATTATAGATATTGGAAAACTTTTTTTCCTGACATACATGTTTCATAAATTAATATGGTCCTACGGGGCACCTTTGTCAGAGCCAAAACACAGTCGCTGCACTGGAACACAACAGACACAGTACTTAGTTATCAGTATTTGTAACTGAATAGGTTATACATTTATTTTAAGTGCAAGCATCTTTGTTTTGATAATGCAAACTATACTTTTAAAGATTAAAACAAAAACAATACTTTAGAACAGTGATAACATGGCATTAATTTCGCCTCTGATAACAATGAAAATCGGGCAAATATTCCACATACAGCTTAAGGAACCTAAAGAAAAGTGGAAGAAATTAGAGTAGGAGGAAAGAATAAAGAAAAGAAGAAACAAGAAAATGTAAAGTTTTGAATCAATTCACCCCCTTTTCTCTCCACCCCTTCCAAGACAAGTAGGGCTCCCCAGCAACAGGGCACCACTTGGTAACCATGTGTATTGGGGGTCCAAATGTGTTCGAGCAGTAGCCCTCCCAGAACTCCCTCTGTGGTCAAGTTACTTAATCACCAGGGTTAGGGCTCAAATCGTTTCTAGGTCACCAGACTGTTCAGAAAAGGCTCCCAATGGCTCTAGTCACTTGACTGTTAGGGTTAGGGCTCCCATTGAATCCAGGTCTTCTGATTGTTAGGGCTAGATCATATCTGGAACAGGGAGCCATCTGGCAATACCACGGCTCCCAAAACACTTTCTGCCAACTCAATCCATTAACAGAGGACAATGTCAAATACTCCTTAATGACTCTGTTTATCAGTTCCACCAAACCGTTAACGTGGGGGTGGTACAAGCATGTTATCTTGTGCATTGACCCTACTTTTTTCGAATGCCTCCATATTTTACCGGTAACTGAAGGCTGCTGTTCGTAATGAGTTCCTCTGGAAGCTCTCTCCTCTGATCCAATGTCTTAGGACGTTTATGACCACATTCATGCACACGCTTGTCCACAAATATCACCTCTGACTAACAGTACTTGACCGAAACATCGGTATTTTGACATTATCCTGAGTCAAGTCCCTGTAGTACCTCACCAACTGAGCTACCACTGCCAACGTCCTTTGTCGTTAGGGGTATAAGTGGCGAAGAAATTCAGCCATGAAAAGCACTAGTTTTGTGTGACTGAGCTGTCAGAAAAATACACAAGTCTATGGGGTTGTTAGACCTTAAGCACTATGACAAAGGGTTTGGAAAAGCTTTCACAAAGGGTGAACCACAAGACCAGGATTCTATGGATCTGGTGGTCTATTTCAGAAGCAGGGATGAGCTTCAGGAAGCAAACAAGGAGGCGATACGGCCAACCAGCAGGAGATAACGCCCACAAGCCGTAGATAACACCCACGAGCAGAAGATAACAAGCAGCAGATAACGCCCACGAGCAGGAGATAACGCCCACAAGCCGTAGATAGCACCCACGAGCCGGAAATAACGCCCACAAGCAGCAGATAACAATAAGTAGATAACGCCCACAAGCAGCAGATAACAAGCATCAGATAACGCCCACGAGCATCAGATAACACCCACGAGCCGTAGATTACGCCCACGAGCCGTAGATAACAAGCAGCAGATAACGCCCACGAGCATCAGATAACAAGCAGCAGATAACGCCCACAAGCCGTAGATAACGCCCATGAGCCGCAGATAACAAGAGGCAGATAACGCCAACAAGCCCTAGATAGCGCCCACGAGCTGGAGATAATGCCGACAAGTTAAAACAAGCATTTGAACTGCAATAGGTCTCGTGTTCGCTCGAGTTTCAGCTATTAGCGTTTTCTTGCCACAAACTGAAAATAAAAAGTAAAACAGTTGACATAAGCAGCCGGTTCAAAGCGCTGCTGAGAGCTCGCAGAGACAGACAAAAGGAACAAGCATTTGTAATGCAAGAACAGAAAATGTGCGAGGGAGCGTAATGAATGGAATAAACAAAGTCACACATCACTGCAGATGAAAAGTAAGTAATAGACTAGAGCCCTGTTAACAGAAACAGACTGGGGCCACTGAAGCATCCAGCGCTCTGGTCAAATGCTATTAGCCTTTGAACAAAGTAATCCCTAAGCACATGCTTCATAGGCACAAGTGGAAGGGTACAAGTACTAGGGCCATGCTCCAGGGGAGTGTACAACAGTGGAAAAGGTGGGACAAAGAGCAAGGATTGACCACTAGCAAGCAAGGATTTTTTTAAGGACACAAACAAACCAGTGAAAAAGCAGAGACCCCACAAAGAAGTATAGAAGTATACACTAAAGTATATACAAGAGGCCTCGAATGCTCGACCTAAACACACTAAGGTGAATGAGAGAGCAAAAATCGGATACAAAGCACCTAAAGAGAAGTATCTAGTGATAGGGAGCAGAAGTGCTGTGGATTGGTGATTGGCCAATGTAAGGGACACGTTTCCAACTTTACTTCAAAACGGCACTTTACCGGGTTTTAGACCAGACTGCTCGGGTCCTGTGCTCTGCTGATGCACCACGATTACGAATGAATCGACGCTACAACAAAGGGGCGCGCGTCGATTACAACAAGGAATTAAACTGAGCGCTGAATATTTCCAAAGACGCGTTGCCGGGGAATTCAAAGCCTCGTTGATGGGACTTACTTGTGTCACACCACGGATTTTTCAAGTCCCTAATGAAAATCCACTTTGCAGGGTAATGTGGCGGTCACCATCATAAGGCTCTGCTCAAACTACTGCTAATTTAAAACTGTCTGGTTCAAATATGTCCCCGTCATTTAAAAACAGACATCGTAGGCCGCAGGCTCCGCTACTCCCGGTGGAATGACGCAACTGACTCCTGTGGAAGTAAAATGACGATTCGCCTCATATGATCGCATCAGAAAAAAACACAACTGAGCAAACACGATCGGAATGAAAACCATTCATAGAATAACTGGACATTACAGAAATACGTGTATTCATATTAAACATGTGATTTACAACAAGAAATCTCAAAGGTAAGGAGGACTGCTTAATGTCAGAAATTCAAAAAAATAACAATCAATACAGAACACAGACATAATAATAACGACTGAATGAAAGAAAAACAGGTTTGTACATTCATCCTATTGTTTCGGCTTCAGATTAGCCCAGTCATTTCAGTTAAAGTCAATGTTTCGGCCAGGCACACGTCTACTAAGCGGCGGGCCGTCTTCAGGGCGATGTAGGATACGCAATGGTCCTAACATGGAGCGCGGATCTTATAAAACCATACAATGAACTGGATCTTATCGCCCACTAACATGCATTAGCACAGCCACTAACTAAGACGGGTTGTCCCCATCTCCGGCCTCTGTAAATCGTTTAGGGCAACGAAGGAGGCTATTTTTTCATCATGGTGACTATGGCAATGACGGCCAGACAGACGTATGCAAAATGAGTTGTAGGATACCTGCCCCTACACTGCCATTAAATGCTGAAAAAAGAACGGCATTAATTGCCCAGGCCTCATTATATTCGAAATTTATGGTTCTGAATGAATATGAATAAATGCATTTTTGGGACGGTAAAATTACTCTCCTCTGGTTATTTTTTCACGTGATTGTTTTTGTTCAATTTAATTGTGTTTGATTGGATAATGAAATGTATCTGATGTAAAAAGAAATATGCTCTCTTTCAAGTGATGACATTATTTGAGAGTGACGTTGCTGTGATCACGTTATCCACACTCCAAGGGGGTCGCCGGACTGCCCTACACCAGTGCTAGTAGACGTCAGCTTTTTAAGCGGCTTCACTAGCAGATATGAGATACAGATCGTTATTTGTTTTATACATTGGGGACACGGGTGTTGGAGTGCAGAAAATACATTGCAAACTGTGATTTCCGCGGCGACGTGGATGCAAATGTGGTGCATTTGGTTGGCTTGTGAAGCCGTTGTCGATACAATTCGCTCATGATGTCTAATACAATTTTTTTTTCTCCTGAAACTGCATATTCACGATCGGCCGGGTGTCATTTTCAATGTTCTCCGGGAGATGGCACTGTTGCCTTTCCCGTGAAGATAGCGATTACAGATGTTTCCCGAGTAATCCCCACCTAGACCTAGAATATTACACGATTTGTTTAGCGTTTAATTACACACCAATTCAGCCTCCACGCTGGGCCAGCCCCGGGCCTATAAGAAAGGCAAGGATACGCCGCACATGGCTGCTTAATGTAGGGGCCATTTCTGGCAGGTGGTGGCACGGCAGCTGACAATTTGGTTGCGAGGTGCTTGGGGGCACTTGGGGGTGTCACAGCACAGTAACACATGCCACAGCGTTCCACAGAGAAGAAGAATGGATGGAGGGAACAGACAGGCCGCAGTGCTTTAAATGGGCCGGTACCGTCCGGTACTGAGTACCGGCACTTTTTTATTTTGAGAGGGCGAGTACCGGCACATCTCAGGAAAAAACGTAATACTTTTAATTGGAGAGTACCGGCACTTCTCGGAAACAAGCAGGTACTCTGGCACAGAGTACCTGCACTTTAATTTTTCCATTTCAAGCACTGAGACAGGGTGATGGAAGGACAGAAGGATGGACCCTGGAGGAGGATGGAGGCGAGATACAAGAGATGGTGGATGAAAACAAAGGAAGGAAAAGACATAGGACGGCGGAGAGAAGGAAGAATGGATGGAAAAAGACGGACAGATGGCTGGATCGGAGAAGAGTACAGAAAGGAGGGAGGGAACGAAATTTCCGAATTCTTTCAGGGGAACAATTTCCGGAACAACTACACGGTTCACTTGCCCCGCCTTCTCACTCAGTGCCACCTGGGACATCATTCCTCGGGGAATATTACTGACACAGAGCTGCTCTGAACCTTGCTGCTGGTGTAGCTGCTTGGCACAGATATTCACTCAGTGAGCTTAGGTGCCAGTAGAAGGGCGCTGTAAAAACTCAACTTAATCAGATCTTCAAAAAGCAAAAAGTTTAGGGGTCCATCTCGTCACGTCTATGCACCGCACTGAACACCTGTGCAAACGGCTTTTACTGCACCCCTCTTCATCTCAAGCATCCTTGTGCCCTCCTCACTCAGCCCCGCCCACAGACACAGTAACCTCACACTCTGAATTTTATGACAAGACCGGAGGCTCCCATTATGCTTTCTCTTTTCTTTATTTTAAAACAGCAGCTGCAGTCAAACTACAAAACCCATAAGGCAAACAACAGTAGCCAATGGGAAACGACTAGTAGTCCATGAAACACACCAATGGCCATCGAGCTGACCCAATAATACGTATCTTGAGTGAGAACAGCCCTCTTTTCTAGCTGCTTGCAGTCAAGATAAGTATTATCTGTTTCTGCTCCTTAACGTCTTATATGTGCTCTGCATGATGTATTTTCATTGCTAATACGCGCTTTGCTCGCACGCGTATATTTTCTTTGAAGTCGGCTTGTAGCCGCATTTATAACCTTGCACTCCGCGTCGCATGCTCCCCGTTTCTTGGTTCTAAATGTTTTCAACGTTTTCCCCTCAGCGCGCGGCGGCCATTTTTCACCGGCAGTTGAGGGGAAAAGTCTAAGCGTCTGGCCGCCTTACCGCCATTGGTATAAGTAGTTCTGCTTAGCCGGCATTCTACGCATCTATCCTTCTACCCTCAGGCAGCCAAGTGTGTTCTTTCATACGTACGAGCCTAGACTTTCCTCAAATCAGTGGGTACACGCCCCTAGGCGGGGCCTAGCCTGTCCTGTGAGGAAAGTTAACCCCTTCCTTTCTGTTTTTATTATTAAATACTGCATTTTTTCTACCATGGACAGCTCCCCTTTTTCTCAGCTTGTCCAGGAGGAGGAGGAAGTCCTTAAAGACAATTTAAATTATTTTATTCAATTTTCAGTTTAGCAAGCTGTCTCAGCTTCTTGGGACAAATTATCTAAAAACTTAGAGAATTCTGTAGTTAAGATGGTTTCTAAAACCATGATGGCCCAATCTGTGGGGGATAGCAGAAGGCGTCCTAGTACTTCAAAAGATTTAAAAACGACGCTATTGGGAAGTTAGGTTTCCTCACACAGGACAGAGGACGTGGCTCCTCAAAGGCCTCCATCAAAGGGGGGGTTAAACTTATCCAGACCCTCTAAAAAATGTCTTAAGAAATCTAAACATGTGTCCTCCCCGATTATTATTACAAAAATTCTTGACACAAATGATGAATTGCATGATCGTCAGTCGTATTCGGATAATTCCGATAAGGACAACCGAGATGTTTTCTCCCCTCCTCCTCCCAAGAAATCTAAACGTGAGAGCCAAGAGCTCCTTGGATCATGCAAAATAATGGATGCGGAGGGGATCCCAATGTTTGACCCCAGCGATATTCAGCACCCACACTCTGAGTGGTTACCTGCTGATCATGTGTGGGATTATGTTACCCCTAGGTTACGTACCCCCTTAGATAAGCAAGTACGTGCAAAGTTGAAGTATGAAAACCCATGTCCCTCTTTACCCTCTAAAATTACTGTTACTCACACTATTGACTCTCCTCTAATTACGTTCTTTACAAAATTTGGGAAAGACCCTTGTAAGGGTGTGGACACAGCTTGGTCTAACTGCCAAGATAAACTCTTGGATGTTGTCAGTCCCTTGACCTGTATATTCGACATAGCTGAATCTGCCCGTTTGGAACACACCACAGTTGATCCTATGGAACTGTCGCTGTGGGCTCAGTGTGCTTTATGTCTCCTCAGTAACGCCAACGCGGCAATAACTCATGAACGGAGGAAAGGTCTCCTGCTTCAACTGGACCCCAAGTTAGTCAACCTTGCAGGTTCAGATCCAGGTACCAAAGCGGAGGGTCTTCTTTTTGGTGACTCATTTATAAAGGAGCTGAGCAAATACGTTGCTACTTTCGCATCCTTAGACAAAGCTCAGCAATCCTTGAGGAAAATGTTCTCATCTCGGGTTTTCTCCAGGGCCGGCAGAGGCAGGAACCGCTTTGCCGGCCGTGGCTACTCCAACCAAGGTTCCCGTGGATTCTACGCCAACAACAATTACCAGGAGTACAGGCCACAATTTTACCCCCCAAAGAAACAGGGGGTTCAGAAACAGAGGCAATCCCAACACCAGATTCTCTTCTCAACCCGGTAAGTCAAATATCTTGTTCTCCTGTTATGGGGACCGTATTGCTCTGAACCTTCCAAAATGGCGAGATCTAACAGCAGATCCTTGGGTGTTAAATACCGTTCAAGGTTATCTTATCAAACTCTACTCAGAACCTTTTCAAGAATCATTCCCACATCCTCCTCAGTTTTCCACTCAAATGGCGGAATTGATGTCCGTGGAAATTCAATCGCTGTTACTCAAACAAGCAATCGCCCTTTGTTCCCTAGATCCCTCAGGTTTCTTCAGCTCAGTCTTTCTGGTCCAAAAGAAAAACAAAAAGATGCGTCCTGTTATCAATTTAAAACAGTTCAATCAATTTGTTGTATTTCGCCATTTCAAGATGGAAACTATCCTCCATCTCAGAGATTCTTTGCTCCAGGGCGACTGGATGGTACGTCTCGATCTGCAGGATGCGTACCTCTCAGTCCCCATGCATCCAGATTCTCGAAAATGTATTCAATTTCAATGGCTCCACCAAACTTTCCACTTCACGTCCCTACCCTTCGGTCTGTCGTCAGCCCCATGGTGCTTTACAAAGCTAATGAAACCAGTGGTGGCTTTTCTCAGAGCCAGAGGAATCAGGTTGATTATTTACTTGGATGACATTCTCATCAAGAACCAGAACTGCATGGCTCTTCTATCTCATGTTCAGCTCACTTGCACCCTTCTTTCAGATCTAGGTTTCGTTATCAATTACAAGAACTCTTTTCTAGACCAAGCTCAAAGAGTCGAGTTTCTAGTTTTTTTAGTAGATTCTGTCTCTGCTACCCTTCTTCTTCCGTCAGCGAAAATAAAATCCATCAAATCAGAAATCCTTCTGATCCTTTGCAGTTCTCTCCTTTCCCTCAGATCTCTGGCAAGGATTGTAGGCCTCCTTTCATCTTCAATTGAAGCCATCTTTCCAGGGCCACTACATTATCGGGCTCTTCAGAGATTAAAAATTCTTCATCTCCAAAGAGGTCTTGCCTATTCCGATACCATCGTTTTAGATCAAGATTCCCGTTTGGAACACCAGTGGTGGATAAACCATTTAGATGCCTCAGATCTTGTGTTAGAATCAGATGCAAGCCTGCTGGGTTGGGGAGCCCGTTGTGGTCCAATCTCAACTGGAGGCACATGGTCTTTAGAGGAGTCAAGGTTGCACATCAACTGTTTAGAGATGCTTGCCGGCTCCTTTGAAATCAAAAGCCTGGCAAGAGACCGGGTTTGTTGGTCGGTTCTTCTCAAAATGGACAACATTTCGGGAGTTCGTTACATCAACCACCTAAGAGGCACAAAGTCCAAGCCTTTAGCGGAATTGGTGAAAGGGTTTTGGGAGTTTTGTCTTCAAAACAAGATCTCAGTGCAAGCGGAATACCTTCCGGGCAGTCTCAACTCCGTAGCAGATCGGCATTCTTGCCATTTCCGAGACTCCAGCGATTGGAAGCTCCATCCCGAAGTATTAAAAACTCTACAGCACAAGTGGGGTCCTTTTTACATAGATCTTTTTGCATCTTGTCACAATACACAGCTCCCTCAATTCGTCAGCTGGTGCCCAGATCCTTTAGCGCTAGCCCTCAATGCTTTTTCTCAAGATTGGTCTTCTTCCCTCAACTATGCCTTCCCTCCGTTCCTCATGATCTCCAGATTGCTGGCTCAAGTCAGATGTCAACAGGCAACATTAGTTCTCATAGCTCCATTCTGGCATTCCTAGGTATGGTTTCCCACCCTCTTGGAACTTTCAATAGATGCTCCTGTCTTAATTCCCTCCTTTCCAGATCTCTTGACCAATTCCCTCGGCCTCCCCACAGTCTAATACTTCAGAACCTACTCTCTCTTTCGGCCTGGAAAATATCAGGGAACCCCAATCTTTCCTTCCTATTTTGTCAGAAGCTTCAAACTTCCTCGATCTGGCCTGGGGGCTCCAGGAACAAAAAAGGCTTATAGATCAGCTTGATCGCTCTGGCATAGCCGGTGTGTGGGAAAACACGTTGATCCCTTTACAACAGATGTAATTTTGATTGTTAATTTTTTGGCGGCGGAAGATAGCAAAGGTAAGTCCTTTCGTTCTATAAATTTGTACAGATCAGCGATTTCATCTAACCATTCTTTCATCAATGGAAAACCATTTGGAGAACATCCATTGGTCTGCCGTCTGTTAAAGGGAGTAAAGTTTTCTAATCCTCCTAAACCCAAATACAGTTCTTTATGGGATGTGAATACGGTATTAAATCTTTTTATTTCTTGGCCTGATAATTCAATGCTTTCATTAAAACAATTGTCCGCCAAACTTACCATGCTGCTATGTCTCGTTTCTTTTAAACGTTTATCCGATGTTAGAGCGCTAGATATTACAGCTCGTCACTTTACTCCAACAGGTGTTCTTTTTAATGTTTACAGACGTAACAGAACTAACCTTTCATCAGTTTTTTACTCTTTCTTCCCTGATCACCCCAAGTTATGTGTGGGCCAGTGTTAGAAAGCCTATGAACACCAGACAGCCGATTTGAGGAATTCCTCTTCTTCCCAACTCCTTATATCCTTTAGAAAACCTTTCAATCCTGTTTCCTCTCCCACTTTGGCCCATTGGGTCCATTGGGTTATGTCCCTTGCTGGTATTGATACCTCCATTTTTGGTGCCCACTCAGCCAGAGGAGCTATGGCTTCTAAAGCCTTTTGGGACGGTTCTCGCCTTGAGGACATTCTCAGATCGGCTGATTGGTCTAATGACAATGTTTTTAAAGTGTTTTATTGTAAACCAATTCACCATGCTCCATTAAATGTTGTCGATTCGCTTTAAAACAGCATAATAGGAGCCTCCGGTCTTGTCATAAAATGTAGATTTTCCTAGTAATATTATGAAGGAAAGTCTTAATTTTATTAAAGACACGGAGGCTAGTATTATCCCACCTCTACAATTCTCACGATTTTGTTTATTCCCTCCCTTTCAGCTTCCTCAACGACTCAACAGACTTCTGCCTAAGGATCGCTTCTTTTCTCCACCGGCTGGGATTCCGTCCTGTCCTTCTTCCTGGAATTCTCAATTCCCACAACCACAGACTCTTCCAGACTCTGTTGCTGGACCCTTGGGGATTCTCCAGGAGATGTTATCTGTTCTAATGGCTATATGTATTTGTTGTACCATTTTTCCTTTATTCGTTACTTATTAAGCTTGCGCAAGAAAAGAGGGCTGTTCTCAGTCAAGATATGTATTATTGGGTCAGCTCGATGGCCATTGGTGTGTTTCATGGACTACTAATCGTTTCCCATTGGCTACTGTTTGCCTTATGGGTTTTGTAGTTTGACTGCAGCTGCTGTTTAAAAATAAAGAAAAGAGAAAGCATAAAACTCGCCTCCATGTCTTTAATAAAATTAAGACTTTCCTTCATAAATTTACTAGAAAAATCTACATTACACAGTAAAGATTCAAAAACACAAAAAAAGAACAGAAACCTACTGTCTTCAATCCGGATAATGTCACCTAAGTTTCTGCGTTAACACAGATTCTTAAGTCCAATTTTTAATGCCGTACATTCGGGCTGGTAACCATGAACCTGAGTGGGACAAACAATTAATTTCCCAGGCCACTGAAACCAGTCTCTCCCACTGACACTTTCAGGTTACCATGCTACACTGTCGTGCGCTAGGTGCTGCGTGCTCGCGTCCGCCATGTTGTGGTAAGCATGGAACGTTGGGCCGCTTGAGCTCCACGTCACAGGATGTGCTTTCTAGATGTTAAAGGTTTCAGTGTAAGAGGTAAGGGATGAGCTGAAAAGATGTGGAGCATCAGAAAGGTGTTCACTTTAAGCCTCCTTTCGTATGATACTCCTGTAACTTAAGTTGAAGAGTAAAGTAGCTTGAATAAATGAGCAGCGGATGAACACTAAGGGTCTGTGGAGACAGCCTCCGCAGTCCTCTATGCTCTCTACACCCTCTATGCTGAAACCACCATGAAGAAGCTGAGCAAAATACAATAAATCTAGAACGCCTCTGCCAGACTCGTCCTGAACATCCCCCGTCGAGAACACATCGCAGGACACCTGAGAGCTCTCCACTGGCTCCCTGTCGAGAAGAGGATCAACTCCAAGCTCCTCGTACAAACCTTCAGGGCCCTCCACAACCTGTTACCCAGCTACCTCAACCACCGCATCACCTTTAATTCCCCTGCCAGGACTCTCAGCTCCTCCCAGCAGTCGCTCACCACGTACCCCGTATAAAGAAGTCCTCGGCTGGAGGGAGATCGTTAACCTACCTTGCGGCAAAATGTTGGAACACTTTACTACTCCACCTCAGACAGTCACCATCGCTACCTCAATTCAGGAAGGACCTCAAGACCTGGCTCTTCGACTGAACCCTGAGGACATTCCCCACAACGCCATGAGACCCTACAGGTGAGTAGCGCACTCTAAAAAAGTCTGATTGATTGATTCAGTTTGCTGGCACTCTGCGTCCAGCGACAGGGACAAAAAGCAGACAGTGACAGTGCATCTCTTTGGTCCTGTTGTACACTTGGTGTAAAGAGTCAGCTGTTAATGACCATTCTCTACATTCGGCTCATAAGTGCATTGTGGGAAATTAACAGTGGTAAACAGTGGTTTATAGTAGGGCAGCAACTCTTTTTAGCCTGGTTAAGATGCTGTATTGATATAACAACAGGATTAGGGCAGCTATTTATACAGGTTATTTCATGCTGTACATCGTAGGTCTATTGCGGTATTGGTCAGATAATTATATGTGTAAGCACTTTTAGTTTATGCACTGGCACTTTTACAGCAGGACAAATATTTTAAATATGCACAAATTCATTCTGGGGTAGTTTGTTAGAATATTATGGGAATAAAATTATGGCAGCTGCTTGCCCCTTAATTTTGTAGTCCAGTTTGATCAATTGGTTATGGTATTGTCATATTTTATAGCACTGATATTCCTTTGGTGCAGTATATTTGTGAGTTTAATGAATAGTGCATTGTTTAATATTCTGTCATTTCAACTTCTTAGAAACAGAATTGGTCATAAACTCGCACGTCGCATTTTAGCCTTGTAATTATAACCATGGACACATTTGTCTGGGCCTTTATTAACAATTTACTTATTTTATATGATTCTATATTTTGCCTACAACGCGTATATTGTTATGGTTTTTATTAACTAACAACAATAAAGATACTTATACTGCAACAGTGGTTAACGCCCTCTGCAGCCAGTATTAACCACACTTAAAACCTTCAGCAGAGGGCAACACCACTTAATCAGCTTCTGCGAGAGTCGGAACTGATCCGTGGATACCTCAGGGGCACCCGCGGTCTGTACTTGAATGAACTCCCGGCTGCAGTGGACTTTCCCCCGCGCTGAGGCCAAATTATGCGGTCGGAAACCCACAGACACGCTTAGCGTATGCAGTTAAGGTCTAAATGCTATTTTTAGCGCAGTACTGTGAAAGGGGGGAAAGTTAAAGGTGGGTGGTGTTTTTTTTTTTAATTTTTTTTTTTAAAGGTTTTCCATTTTAGCTCCCGTTTGTTTGCTCACGGCTACGACAACAAACGCTGAAGGGATTTACGCCAAGCTTGACGTGAACGTAGTACTTTACTCACACAAGAAAAAGACGCTACTATTTTATGGTTTGTTGCTCCGTTCAGAACTTTTAAAGAAATTAGTTACAAAAAAAGTGCTGGCAGTTTGAAAGTTGGAAATTCATTT
This sequence comes from Pleurodeles waltl, assembly GCF_031143425.1. Taxonomy (NCBI): domain Eukaryota; kingdom Metazoa; phylum Chordata; class Amphibia; order Caudata; family Salamandridae; genus Pleurodeles; species Pleurodeles waltl. Next base: position 1,759,573,664 of record NC_090444.1, read on the forward strand.
ATTCATTTACTTATACCTTTAGCATCCTTTACAAACAGACATAAAAGTTGGCAGACATCTAGCAGGTCTAGTTTACTCCTAGCATTTCGAATTCATTCAGATATATCAAGTGGGGGATCAGTGAAAAAAGGGGGTGGGGACGTTGTTCATTTGCTAACAACGTTTTAACTGCCTGACAGACTTGCACACAATCTACCATAGGTTTAAAATTTAGCATAGGTTTAAAATGTTGCATAGGTTTAAAATGTTTCATAGGTTTAGAAGGATTAGTGTTATATTGATAAATCATGTTTTTGGCAACCCATCAAGTGGGGACAGAGGTGAAATGGGGGCGCTAATAACATTTTATTTACTAATAACTTTGGCGCTCTTTAAATAATCTGCATGATATGAGGCAGACAGCTAGTTAATAACACTTGGTGCAGATATTTCAGGATTCATGCAGATTCAGTAAGGGGGGGATAAATGGGGGGTGGGCATTTTTGATTTGCTAATAACTTAGATGGATCCATGATATTACGCGGAGGCTTACGCTTGGTTTACTCTTGGTTTTTTCAGTTTCATGCAGGTCCATCAAGAGGGGTAAGTTTAAAACAAATGGGGGGATAGGGAGGAGTCAAAAAAGTGTGAATTTGCTAATACATTGTGGACATTTGGCGAGTCTTCACAAAATCTTACAAACGTTTAGCACGTTTATCCTTCTGTTGCTAGGCTGAGATATGAGCAGAGTTAGCAAAAGCAGAGTGGGGTGTGTAAGATAAATGAGGGTCTTCACTCATACCTATGATGCGGTTTGATGAATCTGCATGAAATTAGGAAGTAAGTATATTAATCCCAGTGCAAGAATACCAGGTTTCATTCAGATGTGTGTGGGGGGGGGGGGCGATTACAGGGAACAATATAAAAGTCCTTGGTTTTCAAAGAACCTTGGTGATGTTTGAGAGATCAGCATGCAATCTGGCCTTTTAACTTGTTCTAGGTATGTTTATTTCCATTCAGATTCATCGGGGGCGAGGGGGTGAAACAGGACCGTTAAAAGTGAGACAATTTGACGAATTTGCAGACCTTTTGGGCGATCCACTAGTGGGAAAAAGTTTGAGGGGTGAGATACTCAGTTTAATGTAGTTATTTTAAGTGGGTACACCCACAGTCATGTACAACTACGTCCCTACCTTCACACATCTACACAGTAACTATACTATGTCAACACACTACCATAAACTTTGATACAACCACCATCACACAAGTATGTCCTCACACCTAATCACCAGCCTTCATAGGGCCGCAAACCCACCATCATTCAACCAACATCAAAAAACTGGAAACGATCCGTCTCTGGGCCATTGGTTAACAACAAAATCACAAACCGTTTGAGGTTTTAATACCTGAAACCATTCAACATCAGTAAAACCTCCAAAATGATATGCTTTTTGGCGGCAATAAAACAGTCCGCTCCCTCTTCACTTGGATGATCCTGAACAGTTGAATAGCAAAGTTGTTCTGGAGTAACTTGGAACTCAGTCTTGCAATCCTTGGGGCGTGATCTTTAATGACATTATCACCCAAGACAAAAAAACAGAAGTTTATGGTCTTTCACCAATACAAATGTATTCCCCCACAAAAAACTTTTTAACTTGAGGCTCAACAGAACGCCGACAAATCTGTCAGTAACAGAACTTTCGCCCTTGACCGCAAGGCTCTAGACACAAAACCTATCAAATATTCAGATTCACATGTTCTTTGGGCAAACATTCCACCTAAACCGCACATACTGGCATCCACAGTCACCAGAGATTCTTTGGCCGGGTCAGAGGGGCGCAGCATTTTTTCTGATACAAAAAAACAGAATTCTTTTTTTTTTGCATGACCCATCCCACATAAACCCTTCTTCTTAAGCAAAGATCTTAAATTCTCAGTCTTCACAGCAAACCTTTGAGTGATAGTAATTATGGGACTGTGTGACCGTATGATGGTGTCCGTGTCATTATATGACGATGCCGTCTGACGTCACTGATATCGCTGCCATCTGTGACGTCATCAGTGATGCTGTGTGAGGTCCTTTGCAGTGCACAGCAGGGAGAGCGAGTTAGAGCTGGCCAAAAAAGGCGAATTCCAGAGGTGTTAAAGTTTTGCAATTTAACCATAATATCATTTTAACTGCGGTTTTGTCCACGAAAGCTATATAAAGTGATAACAACTGCTCCGTTACAATATGAGCTGTTAAACAGTCCACGGGCTCCACAGCCTGGATAAGGACACACTTTCTCCTCTCCGTGTACCGGTGGGAGTGGGAATCCACGCGCAGAGGGGGCTTCAGAGTGAACTAGAATCTTCCAGGCCAAGGGAAGCTCAGAGACCTCTTAAAAAGTGTGCTTGACCCCCAGTATTCCCAACACAGCAGCCAGTGAACTCCCTTCCTTGTACAAGAGACCCCAGGAAAGAACTGAAGGAAGACGCGAGGCAGGAAGCAGCAGTGATTGAGAACTCATCACCCACCAAGAGAAAATCAGCAAAAACAGGCAGGAGACCAGTTTCAAAAGTCACCTGCAAAACAACCCAACTGCACAGCACAAGGGGAAACTGAACCACGAGTCATGCAGGAGGTGGGTGTGTGCAGCAGGGCACAACAAGCTGGGAGGCCGCCCCACATATACACCAGTGTGTGCAACTAGCTACAAGAGAACGCCAACCCCAACCATCTCCGCCGAGAAAAGAGTTAACACACCCATGGTGGAATCTCCTCCACCAGACAGTGCGAAGCCACCGAGCAAACGAACGGAAAACCTCTGACGTCGGAGGGAGTACGGAGTGGCGACAATCTTGTCTCTAACGATCTGCAGTTAATTGAATTTCGCATTTGATTCGCTTGAAAACGAGCAGCACGGACGGCAGAAGGGGGGCCTCCAGAGGGACCTGTGTGTGTAGAGTTGTCAGCTTTGTTGAAACTCAGTTTGACATGAAACGCGCTATTTTAGCGATGTTTCGTCTCTGACCCGCATCTGGGGTACAGGCACCCCACCCCACCCCACTAATTAGCCATCCACGATCTCTCATTTTTTCTCCTCATCTGTACAGAATATGTCACGTACTGAGTTCCATTGCAGACGCGCACGTAGCGTCACGGGGGCTACCTTAGCACATATAAATGCCTTAAGAGTTTTGAAGAATGAACAGATAATTCAGACAACGCCTTTTTCACCTGTTCCAGAAGGAAATAAGTTTAAATCGCCAGAAAATATTGTTTGTTTAAAAAAGTCAAAGAAATCAGCCCTGGGTTACATTATTGCGTGTTCACTGACATTTGTTTTGATTTAAGGAAATTGTGTTGGGCCAGAGAGACTATGAAGAATGCTGAAAAAGTGTAGGCACCTTAAGGAAAAAAACACCACAAGACAAAACACTGAACCTGTACTCCAGCTGAGTCGGTGTTATTGTAGCGGACTAGTGTTTCCTGACTGCTGCACTGTGTGCCTGCACTGTGTGCCTGCCTCCTGTGTTCTGTGTGCCTGCACTGTGTGCCTGCCTCCTGTGTACTGCGTGCCTGCCTCCTGCACTGTGTGCCTGCCTCCTGTATACTGTGAGCCTGCCTCCTGTATACTGTGAGCCTGCCTCCTGTATACTGTGTGCCTGCCTCCTGTATACTGTGTGCCTGCCCGCTGCACTGTGTGCCTGCCCGCTGCACTGTGTGCCTGCCTCCTGTACTGTGTGCCTGCCTCCTGCACTGTGTGCCTGCCTCCTGTATACTGTGTGCCTGCCCGTTGCACTGTGTGCCTGCCTCCTGTACTGTGTGCCTGCCTCCTGCACTGTGTGCCTGCCTCCTGTATACTGTGTGCCTGCCTCCTGTATACTGTGTGCCTGCCTCCTGTATACTGTGTGCCTGCCTCCTGTATACTGTGTGCCTGCCTCCTGCACTGTGTGCCTGCCCGCTGCACTGTGTGCCTGCCTCCTGTATACTGTGTGCCTGCCTCCTGTATACTGTGTGCCTGCCTCCTGTATACTGTGTGCCTGCCTCCTGTATACTGTGTGCCTGCCTCCTGTATTCTGTGTGCCTGCCTGCTGTATACTGTGAGCCTGCCTCCTGCACTGTGTGCCTGCCTGCTGTGCCTGCCTGTTGTACTGTGTGCGTGCCTCCTGCACTGTGTGCCTGCCTCTTGTACTGTGAGCCTGCCTGCTGCACTGTGTGCCTGCCCGCTGCACTGTGTGCCTGCCCGCTGCACTGTGTGCCAGCCTCCTGCACTGTGAGCCTGCCCGCTGCACTGTGTGCCTGCCCGCTGCACTGTGTGCCTGCCTCCTGCACTGTGAGCCTGCCCCCTGCACTGTGTGCCTGCCCGCTGCACTGTGAGCCTGCCCGCTGCACTGTGAGCCTGCCCGCTGCACTGTGTGCCAGCCTCCTGCACTGTGAGCCTGCCCGCTGCACTATGTGCCTGCCTCCTGCACTGTGTGCCTGCCTCCTGCACTGTGTGCCTGCCTCCTGTGTACTGTGTGCCTGCCCGCTGCACTGTGTGCCTGCCCGCTGCACTGTGTGCCTGCCTCCTGTGTACTGTGTGCCTGCCCGCTGCACTGTGTGCCTGCCCGCTGCACTGTGTGCCTGCCTCCTGTGTACTGTGTGCCTGCCCGCTGCACTGTGTGCCTGCCTCCTGTGTGCCTGCCCGCTGCACTGTGTGCCTGCCCGCTGCACTGTGAGCCTGCCCGCTGCACTGTGAGCCTGCCCGCTGCACTGTGAGCCTGCCCGCTGCACTGTGTGCCTGCCTCCTGCACTGTGTGCCTGCCTCCTGCACTGTGTGCCTGCCCGCTGCACTGTGTGCCTGCCCGCTGCACTGTGTGCCTGCCCGCTGCACTGTGAGCCTGCCCGCTGCACTGTGAGCCTGCCTCCTGTGTACTGTGTTCCTGCCCGCTGCACTGTGTGCCTGCCCCCTGCACTGTGTGCCTGCCTCCTGCACTGTATGCCAGCCTCCTGTACTGTGTGCCAGTCTGCTGTGCCTGCCTCCTGTACTGTGTGCCTGCCCACTGCACTGTGTGCCTGCCCGCTGCACTGTGCCTGCCTCCTGTACTGTGAGCCTGCCTCCTGTATACTGAGAGCCTGCCTCCTGTATACTGTGAGCCTGCCTCCTGTATACTGTGTGCCTGCCTCCTGTATACTGTGAGCCTGCCTCCTGTATACTGTGAGCCTGCCTCCTGTATACTGTGAGCCTGCCTCCTGTATACTGTGAGCCTGCCTCCTGTATACTGTGTGCCTGCCTCCTGTATACTGTGTGCCTGCCCGCTGCACTGTGTGCCTGCCTCCTGCACTGTGTGCCTGCCTGCTGTGCCTGCCTCCTGTACTGTGTGCCTGCCTGTTGTACTGTGTGCCTGCCTGTTGTACTGTGTGCCTGCCTGCTGTAGTGTGCGTGCCTCCTGCACTGTGTGCCTGCCTCTTGTACTGTGTGCCTGCCTCCTGTACTGTGTGCCTGCCTCCTGTACTGTGTGCCAGTCTGCTGTGCCTGCCTCCTGTACTGTGTGCCTGCCCGCTGCACTGTGAGCCTGCCCGCTGCACTGTGAGCCTGCCCGCTGCACTGTGAGCCTGCCCCCTATACTGTGAGCCTGCCCCCTATACTGTGAGCCTGCCTCCTGTATACTGTGAGCCTGCCTCCTGTATACTGTGAGCCTGCCTCCTGTATACTGTGAGCCTGCCTCCTGCACTGTGAGCCTGCCTCCTGCACTGTGAGCCTGCCTCCTGTATACTGTGAGCCTGCCTCCTGTATACTGTGAGCCTGCCTCCTGTATACTGTGTGCCTGCCTCCTGTATACTGTGTGCCTGCCTCCTGTATACTGTGTGCCTGCCTCCTGTATACTGTGAGCCTGCCTCCTGTATACTGTGTGCCTGCCTCCTGTATACTGTGTGCCTGCCTCCTGTATACTGTGTGCCTGCCTCCTGTATACTGTGTGCCTGCCTCCTGCACTGTGTGCCTGCCTGCTGTGCCTGCCTCCTGTACTGTGTGCCTGCCTGTTGTACTGTGTGCCTGCCTGCTGTAGTGTGCGTGCCTCCTGCACTGTGTGCGTGCCTCTTGTACTGTGTGCCTGCCTGTTGTACTGTGTGCCTGCCTGTTGTACTGTGTGCCTGCCTGTTGTACTGTGTGCCTGCCTGCTGTAGTGTGCCTGCCTCCTGCACTGTGTGCCTGCCTCTTGTACTGTGTGCGTGCCTCTTGTACTGTGTGCCTGCCTGTTGTACTGTGTGCCTGCCTCTTGTACTGTGTGCGTGCCTCTTGTACTGTGTGCGTGCCTCTTGTACTGTGTGCGTGCCTCTTGTACTGTGTGCCTGCCTCTTGTACTGTGTGCCTGCCTCTTGTACTGTGTGCCTGCCTCTTGTACTGTGTGCGTGCCTCTTGTACTGTGTGCGTGCCTCTTGTACTGTGTGCCTGCCTCTTGTACTGTGTGCGTGCCTCTTGTACTGTGTGCGTGCCTCTTGTACTGTGTGCGTGCCTCTTGTACTGTGTGCCTGCCTCTTGTACTGTGTCTGCAAGGTACAGAAGCTGTCCATGTGCTTTTCGACTCACATGTACGCGCTACATTCTGACAAAACCAACCGCGGGTGAGATAACGCTGTCTCTCTTCTAAGGGACATATTTTTCAGTGACAGCTACTGGATGTCGGGAGACAATCTGCGGAACAGCTGCATGATTAATTTCAGAAGCACTTCACATCGACACGCTGGCCTAGAAGGACCCGCTGCTGAAGCCTGAAGAACAAGAGATGCTCTGCGTGACCGCCTACCCATGCAAACAGGACCAGCGCCTCAGGGGGGAGTCAGGCGTTGCCACTGCGAGAGTCACACCAAAAACAAGCACTCTCGCTCACACGACTGCAGAGCATAGCCAAAGGTATGACTGTATACTAGGGTAAAAGAAAATATCGCGAGGCAGACCAAGTCTGGCTGGGATTACAGATATAAAAAGACAAATTGAAAGGGACCAGCACACAACATGGCGACGAGCCGACCCCCAGCCTGGGCCAGCCTCCATGCGACAGAAAATGGCTGAGAGAGAGGAGGGCGGTGCTTGTGGGAGGTGCAGAGGCCTGTCTGCAGGGCCATGATTCCTTAACTTAATCTCAGTTTGTAAGACGTCGAGCATTAATCAATAACCCAGTGCCAGACGATATGACAACTGCAGCTGTGAGGAGCGGCGGGAGAGCCGTGGCACCCTCCATCAGCAGCCACTCCCAGCAGCACCTTCTGAGTGACACAGGGGGAAGGGCGGGCTCTGGCTGCTGTGCGTCTCAGTGTCATGTTATGTTATAAGGTTCATACAGCGCATGGCTGCCTCAGCAACGATTTGAATGTATCTTAAAACCTCTTTATTAGGGTCAAGCCTGCGTCACATGCGCATGCGTTTCGCTTGCGAGACGCTTTAGGAGTTAGAAAAGGGCTCGGAGCCCCATCCATGTCACGTCAGTGTCTTTCATTGTTTCGTGGGTGTGTCTGCTAAAAACTGCTTGCTTTCATTAGTGGGAGGCACACATACGTCATGCCTTTTCTGGTGGTTAGCCCTCCTCGAGCGCAGCGACCAAGTACAAAAAACATGCGAGGCTCACTGTTTCCTGTCAGGTTTGTGGACTACTATTTATATTGTTTTCGCAGCGTGATCTCGTTTGGCAGAAGGCGAGCGCTTTGCATAACATCGACCCTGTTACATAGTTAATTGCACTTTTGCCGGTTACATAGATAATTGCACTTTTGCCGATAGGTTCCACTACGAGTGAACTATAGCAGCGTGATCTCGCTGTTTTTTTCCATTCAACGTGGCAAGAAAAATCCGGTTGGACGTTTACAACTGCTAATAGCTCTAACTCAGAGGAATGAAAGACCCTATTGCATTGCAAATGCTTGTTTTTTTACATTGTTATGGTTTTAAGTGACTAAACAATAAATCTATCACAAGGCGTCCCAGTGCTAGTCCTGGAAGAGCAGACTGCAGAAAGAACAAACCTATCGCAAACTGCAACAGGAAGCAGCTAAGTAGAAAACAACCAGGTCTTCGTGATTTTCCTGAAAGACCAATGGTTCTGGACACTCCTGAGCGCACTCCCAAGGGCAGGAACACCCGCCGCCCTGACTCTCCTAGCACGTGGGACAGAAGCCAAATTACTATCTGCTGAAGGCAGTGACAGTGAGGGCATGTACGAAGACACTAGATTGGACAAGATACGGGCCCCTGAGAGAAAAAGAGCTTATGAGTGATGCACAGGGTCTTAAAACGCACACGCTTCGCAACAGGGAGCCAATGCAATTTGTGAATAAGGCCGGAAGATGAGCCTTCTAGACATACTAGCATGACTTTCAATAGGCCAATGCCCTTCCTACAACCGCCCTGCAAATGGCTTTGTCGCTTCTAGGCTAGAGTAGAGCTAAAGATGTCTCATTACATCCATCCATAGCGGTTAATGGCGATCCAGCCAGTGCTGAAGCACGAGGGAACTGCACTGAGGAGCACAGGAAGCACATTTCAGCCATTGTTGGAAGAGAACACCTCTCCGGCACCAGGTAGATGAATCCACTGGGACACAAAGGCAAGAAAAGAAGCAGTGGTCTTGTCAGTGACCAAAACTATTTTGTTGCATGTGAGAGCTTACATAAGTTTCCCTCCACAGGTGGATATGGCTGCTAGCCTCCTTAATGCAGATGTGTTAAGAATGCACAATATCATCTCTGCTCTCTCTCTACTTTTTTGCAACAAGGGTTCTATGAGCTGGTGTTACAAACAGACTTTCTAATTTACATATTTGTAAACTGGAAAAACTGTACATTTTTATGCATGACCGTACTTAAAAAATTAATCTGCGCGCTGGCAAATTGATCAGTGCACACACACACACACACACACACACACGAGCAGGCTACCAAGGGAAAGGCACAAGGGAGACTGAGGACACAGGCATCTCATTAGTGCAATGTAGTGCCTGCACACCAACATTCATGCAACATCAGAGCACTGTTGTACCTCGGTCCTATCTACATGTAAACTGCAACTCCATAAGAGTGGAGCGTCAATTGAGAAGGACCATGTTAACGCATGTGGCTCGTGCACTCACTACACAGAGCTTCGAGGATGGCTGTGATCACATAGGCTGCATAGCATTGTGTAGGAAAGTAGCCTCTTTCTAGCTTGGTTACCCCCACATTTTGACTGTTTGTCAGTGTGTTTGACTGTTCACTGGGATTCTGCTAACCAGCACCCCAGTGTCTGTGCTCTCTCTTCTAAATTTGGTTGCTGGTAACCTTTTCTTCCCACAATTGGCATACTGGTCCCTCAGTAAGTCCCTAGTATATAGTCCCTAGGTACCCAGGGCAGGGGGGTTCCAGGGGTTCCCAATGGGCTGCAGCAGTTATTCTGGAAAGGGTTCCGCAGGCCTGCCATTGCAGCCTGGGTGAAATGGGTGCACGCACCTGTTTTCACTACAGGTCACTACACCAGGTCACTATAAGTCACCCCTATGGTAGGCCCTCTCAGCCCAGAGGGCAGAGTGCAGGTACCCGTGTGTGAGAGCACCCCTGCACTAGCAGAGGTGCCCCCACAACCTCCAGATCAATTTCCCTGTACTTTGTGAGTGCGGGGATGCCATTTTACGTGTGTACTGGACGTAGGTCACTTTCTATGTCCAGCTACATAATGGTAACTCCAAACCTGGGCATGTTTGGTATCAAACATGTCGAAATCATACCCCAATACTGCTGCAAGTATTGGAAGTATGATTCCATGCACTCTGGAGTCTCCTTAAAGGACCCCAGCATTGCTACCACCAGTCTTAAAGGGTTTTCTGGGCAGCCCAGCTACTGCCACCCTTCAGACATGTTTCTGCCGTCCTCCTGCTTGATCTGATCAAGCCCAGGAAGGCAGAACAAAGGATTTCATTTGGGAGAGGGATATAACACCTTCTCCTTTTGGAAATAGGAGTGATTGGCTTGGGAGGGGATAGCCTCCCCAAGCCACTGGTGTGCTTTGAAAGGCACATTTGGTGCCCTACGTGCATAAACCAGTCCACACCAGTTCAGGGACCCCCAGTCCCTGCTCTGGCGTGAAACTGGACAATGGAAAGAAGAGTGACCACTCCCCTGTCCATCACCACCCCAGGGGTGGTGCCCAGAGCTTCTCCAGAGGGTCCCTGGGTTCTGCTTTCGTGTTTCAAAGGTTGGCAGAGAACTCTGGGAGCCAGGCCAGGCAGGTGACATCAGGAGGGGGCTCTGATAGGTGCTTACCTGGTTAGGTGACCAATCCCCCTTTCAGGGCTATTTAGGGTCTCTCTCTTGGGTGAGTCCTCAGATTCGGCTTGCAAGATTCCAGGAGGGCTCCTCTGCAACCTCTGTTTTGACTTCTGGCCACTGGAACCGCAACTGGACCCTCCAGGAAACGACAAACGCTACAACTAAGAAGACTCTTCTGCAACTTTGTTTCCATGTCTCCTTCCAGCTTTGCAACATTTCCCTGGCTGTGCATCCTCAGAAGACTGCATCTCTTCAGCCTGCACAAGAAGAAGGAATCTCCCATAGAGTGAAGGAGTCACTTTCCTGCAACCGCAGGCACCTACAGGAAGCGACAACAGGCTGAGTGGGTCTCCTCTCACCTTGAGCTGCGTGGATACGGCATCACAGGTGGTGGGTCCGGAGTAGTCCTCTTGGTCCTCTCTGCTAGCTGTCCAACTTTGGTGGAGGTAAGCCTATGCCTCCCCATGCAGGATAGTACCCCTGTGCAATGGGTCCCTCGCAGCTGCCAAGGCTTGTTTGCATCTCCTCCAAGTGATCTTCAGGCGACGTGTAGCTCCAGCCCCCAGTACTCCATCCTGCAAAGCACAGCCTCCTGCGTGGTTCTCCTGTGTCGTGGGATCTCCTTTTGTAGTGCTGCGTGGGCTTCTTCTGGGACTCAAGTGGGACTCCTGTGGGTGCTGCCCCTGCTCCTGTGGACTCTCTGCAATGCTGAGGGTCCCCTGTGACTCCCCCTCCTGGATTGAGTCCTCCTGGACCTTGCTGGTCCCCGGCAGCACCTCTTTTCCACTAACCGCAAGTTTGCCTTTGCCAAGGCTTGTTGGCGGAATTCCTGCACCGACACCCTTCTGCAATCTTCCTTCCAGCATGTGGCTTCATCTGCATCTACCAGGAACTCTTCTGCGGCTCCAGGGTTGCAATGCTGACCTGTTCTTCATCACCGACGACCAACTCCTGCATCCACAGGGTGGGTAGTAGCCTCTATTCCTCCTGGACTCCACTGTGACTCTTGGACTTGGTCCCCTCTCTCCACAGGTATTCTTTCTTCAGGAATCCAGCACTGGTTTTCTTGCAGTCTTGTCTGAGTGTCTTCTTTTGCTTCCTTTCCTCCTTTTGGGTGGTTTGGGGGACAATCCAGTGTTTAACTCCTGCATTCCTGGTCACTGGGGGTACTGTGTTACTTACCTCTGTGTTTTACTAACACTCCCAGCTCCACTCTACACATTTTACTTACCTAGGTGGGGGTACCTTGTTCGCATTCCATTTCTTTGGTATATGGTTTGTGCTCCTCCTAGGGTCACTATTGGTTATTACTATTTGTTTTCTAACATTTTCTATGCCTGTTTCTGATTACTACTGTATATATTTAGTGTATTACTTACCTCCTAAGGGTGGGTTACCTCTTCTAGTATTTTGTGGTGACTTGTCCCAATAAATAAAATACCTTTATTTTTGTACAACTGAGTGTTTTCTTTCATGTGTGTAAGTGCTGTGCTACTACAGTGGTATTGCATGAGCGTTGCATGTCTCCTAGATAAGCCTTGGCTGCTCATCCACAGCTACCTCTAGAGATCCTGGCTTCTAGGCACTGCCTACACTACACTAAGAGAGGATACCTGGACCTGGTATAAGGTGTAAGTACCTTAAGTACCCACCACACACCGGGCCAGCTTCCTACACGTTGGTGCTGCCGTTCTCAATGTAAGCTGGTGTTGCCTTTGCAGAAATTCTGCATTTGTGAATTTGGCCTGTGTGTTTCTGACAAGTTTTACCCTCATGAATTACATATCTGAAATAGAAAAAATAAAATAATAAAAGACGATAAAAATTGGTTTGTGTCAGTTCCGATTTTGAAAAATACAATTTAAGAGCAAGTTGACAACAAACTTTTCACTTTTTACAGGCGGAGGTGACACATGTAGAGCCACTTGCTATTAGTGTACACCCCATTTCCACACCCAGAATCTCTATCATCCTACTCCTCTCTTTCAACTACCCTTAACCCCCACGCTCCAAACTATGCTTAAACCTTCTATTACTTTTCTTCATACAATGATTTATTACTAATTGGAATAGCTCCCAAATCCAAACCCTCCTTCTAACCTTGCATTACTTCCTTGATGCCTCCTTCCACAGTACCTCTGTGCTCCTCTTCCAGACCTTTTCAGCCACTGGCTTGAGTCTTTACCTATTGTGTCTTAGCTTGGAGTAATTCTCTCTCATCTAATATAATTGGCTGCTTGGGAGTATCCTTCTGCCTCTATTGGAGGGCTTAGAAGCATGAGGGATTATTTTACATCTACCGGCCTTTCCTTCTGCAAGTTCCTCATAGCCCACATTTCCACCCCTTTCATCCAGAAGGTTCGCTTTTGAGAACCAAAAGGCTGTTTGGGAAGATATCTGGTGAATCAGTCCAAGAAGATGATGAGACAAGAGTAATACACAACTCAGAAGCATTTCAAGAGAGAACACAAGGCGTTCAACACACAATGTATTACTTTTAAGTGGAATAAGATGTAGGTTAGCCCCTAATCAGGCTTACAGTGAGCCAGGTTGCTAAGGACTGCATTATCTGAAGCCAGGAGAGAAGATATTTAGGGAAGCAGAGAGAGTCGTAGTAGTCAACGCAGAAGGAGAGAGTTCTCTGCACCGCTGTCTTGCGCAGGGATGACTGGCAAGATGAAGGATCTTCCTCAATATTTTGAGAAGATGAAGCAAGCAGAGGTGTTTTTTTAATGTGTTCCATGAAGGTAAAAGAGGGATTACAGAGGACTCCCTGATTGAGAGCAGCTGGTTGTGGCAAATGGTTTTGTGGTATCCATGGCATCAGAGGAGTTCTGCATATTTTCAAGTACATTGCCTTGTGCCAGTTTGCGAGTCCACCAAGGGGAAGAGGGGGCGGTTCTATGAGGCGCAAGAGCCTTAAAGGGAGCAACGCTTTTCGTAGCAAGTTTTCAGTGCTGGACGTTACCTCAGGAGACAAAGCCCTGCGTAGGACCTAGAACTCCCTTTAAAGCATGATCTCAGGACCAGGAGAGAGGGATGACAACGTGATCATACACGTGGATTGGCTTTGGAGACAGAAATGCCATCTATGTTAGAGAAAAGGAATGTAAGCCCCAATGGTCAATATAAAAGTAGAAAACATGGCATGTTTAAGTTTATTTTCTACTGGCCCAAAGGGCTTTCATTGCCTAAGGGGAGGGGCGGGCACAGTGAGACGTAGAGCAGCCCGTGACAGAAGAGCGGGAGATGCACAGCAGCGGGTTATACCTTCGCCCACAGTGGGCTGAATTCACCCCTGGCGGTGATGGGAGAAGGATCAGCAGAGCACACCACAGTGGCAAGGAGCTGGCAGCCACGAAATGCCCTCTTGGGGAGACCTGTACCAGTAGTTGGCCTGGAAATGGAGCATTGTGATTGGCTGGCCAGCTTCCAACATTCAATAAAGGGTGTCAATAACAGTGAGAGGCCTAACTAGACAAGAGCGTCCTTAGCAATGGTGATTCCAAACAGATTAGTAAGGATTTGTGATCGAAGATCTGTCCATCAGTGACCGCCCATACCGTATAATGTGGAACATCCTCTGTCACTCTTTTCCAGGCTGACCAACCATCCTCACAAACAGTTGAGAAAGTCAAGAGCAATAATGTCACTTAACAAGAGGAGTTGGGATACTAAAAGAGAAAATACACACATTAGTGGAGAAGAACCCCAAAGAAGAAGAAAGCGAGTCTAGAGGAGTTGTGCGCAGAGGTTAGAAGGAGAAAGAATGATCTTCTAATTCTCTGCTGCCAGCTGAAGTTTGTGGGCGGATAAACGAGACAGTATATTTCCAAAAACACACATAAATGATGAGGGAAATACTGCAAGTACATGTACACAGTACTCTACCACTGATTGTTACTGGAGTTTGATGATGCAACATTCAGCTCCTGCTAACCTCATGAAAGTAGGAATCAGGGAGCCTCCAGGGCCACAAGCAGAGACACGGCAAGGAGCATAACTTGAAATTAAGAAGCCAGGGGCTCCAGGATCACTGCCAGTAAGGAACCCAACAATGGCTTTACTTTCCCTAAAAGGAGAGGAGTCTTCATTTCTTGGTGAACACACATGCAGAAAGGGACAGCATTGTTCAATCACCTGTAAGCTATTTAAATGAAGCCCTTTCACGTCACGGATGGTAAGGGACATTGTTCCTCAGCAGTCATATGATCCTGACTGCTCACAAAGCGGCAAGATGGAGGGCGCCCCAGACGAGAGGGATCACTGAACGAGAAGGTAACCCAGACAGCAATCTTTAGGACAATATTGAATGTTGACAATACAGAAGGAGAGACTGATGGATTCAAAGGGCAGTCATCAAGACCTGGCTGTTCGATTGAGCCCCTCGGACCTGCAAGCGCCTGGATACCCTCCCGGGTGATTAGCTACGCTATAGAAATTGACTGACTGATTGATTGATTGATACTGACAGTCCCGGCACAAACAACACCCGTTGTTTTAGTGTCAGGTTTACTCCACAGCTCCTTTGAAGCATCTGCAAAAACGCATTAAATACAAAAGATCCAAGAAGGATCAACAAAATCATTACTGCAAATCACATTAATATTGTCAATAAATTAAGAACACAAATAGAGAAACATATTAAAGGAGCTGTGGGGCACCACCATCAGTATTACCACTGTTGCACCTAGGAGACCTCACTGGAACCCCAAGCTTACCACTAAAATCAACCAAATCTACACTACCCGGGGGTCATCACGTCATTTCCCTATATGCTAGTGGCTTACAGGCATGGCTCCTCCGCTATGCTGGAGGAGCGTCGCCCCTCCCCGCCAGCAACTGCAAACCCTTTCCTACAAAAATATAATAAATTGGGTTTATTATCATTTTGTAGTAAAACGGGCGGAGCCACTGGCTGTGACGAGCATTGAGGAGTGCACAACACTCCCCATCATTGTGTATGTATGTTTTGCCGGCTGTCTCAGGCCGGCCAAACACACATGCGCACTGTGCTCTCTCCAGCCCGGCACTGTGTTGCTGGCCTGGGGAGAGGAGGCACAGGTTCCCAGTGTGCCTGCAGATGCCCTGGCTGGGCACTCCAGCCAATCCTAACGCTGCTCTGAGCAGAGTCAGGATTGGCCGCTGGGCAGGCTGGGAGCCTTTGCCTGCACCGAGGCGCGTCGACGATGATACAGGTGTTATTTTTTTAAAATTTATTTTAATGAATTCCTCCCAACCCCACCCTCCACGCGCCGCCCCTACAAAGCGCTGCAAGCTGCTCCAGGTGGCCTATCTGACAAAAATTAGGACCGCTTATTGGTATTATACAATATACCACTAAACCATTCTCTGTAAACTGCAGGAGATCCAGCTAGCAGCATTAAACTATTCAAGTACTGTCAGTCAATCAATGAGCATCTGTGGTTTTACTGTCAGAAAAGATAATAGATTGAAACTGGTGGGTATGTCAAGCATTCTATCCGCATAAGGCACATGAGACTGCTAGTTACTCACGGACCCGCCACTACAGTGACACAACCAGCACTGCAGCAGACAACCATGGTTACATTTATATCACAACACCCACGACAAAGGCTTGTCAAACACAACTTTCAAATAACTTGTCCGCCCTCCTTGGATAAGCACCTTAATTGCTGTGATATTAACTTCTCAACCAAAAATATTTATATCCCTGTGATTGACATCTACAGAGAAAGATTTAAATTTATACAGACAACTTTATGAATCACTTAGCACAAAGCGGAGCCAAAGATTAAATTGAACTGGCCATGGCAGTTCTAGGCAACAAATTCTTGCATGAATAAATGGCAGTATGATTCATTATCTTTTAATCATGTCGTAAAGTTCACAATTATATGCTTCGATGTGTTGTTTTATAGGTAGTAAGGTCTTCATTACCAATTCTCATAACGCCCAAGTATCACACTTGGGCCAGGTCTCATTATGACTGGTTTCAAGCATCATGGCGTGTTTCAGCTATGTGCAATCAACACTATATGGCCAATTTGCACAGCCAATCTCTTACAGTTTTTAGTATGCCCACTTCGCACAACATGACACTTGTAAGATTTCATGTTGGCGCATGATGGCCAGTTTCCATACAGTAAAACCAGCAGATGACAGCAGTTTGCATGTTGCCAGTCAGCGCATTACGGATAGCGTTCTTTAAACCCAGATGGTACATGATGCCCATTTAGTTTGCCACTTTAAGTTTCCATTATGCTGAGAGAACAAATTGGTCAAGTTCACGTAAGCACCGTTAACACACCATCGATGATTTACACAAAGACCAGCCAGCACACCATGGCTGTTTTCCAATACGTCTCGCTGCATCAGCAGCAGTGTCGTTTACAGCATCAAGAGAAAGTCCCATCATTGCCAACCACCACATTTTGGTCAATGTACACTTTGTCCTATTGGTGCATGGTTACCAGTGTCCTTCATGCACAGAAAGCAGAAAATTGCCAATTCCATTATTCCCAGTTAGCAGGATACCAGTTTCTACCACATCGAGTTAGCACATATTCAATGGTGCCTTCCATTAAGTCCAGCTAGCCAATCGCTGAAAACTTCAAGTAAACGCATAGCTAGCACGCTGTGGTGATTTCCCTCACCCAGCAAGCACATTATGCCCTAGTACAGCAAGACAGTTTTCCACTACGTTTCGGCAGCCCGTCACGACCAACTTCCAATACGTAAAATGAGTACATAACATTAAGCCTGCATTAGGACCAGCTAGCTCATCATAAACAGCAAGTACAGTATGGCCCATGCCTTATAACCAATCCACACACAGACATTTTCCATTACACCAGAGTCCATTACTCCCAATTACCACATCATTACCAATTTATATTATCTCAGGTCAAGTTATGCAGTTACAGGATCTTGGCAAGCTTCCACCATGCTCCGTGGAATACCATGGCCGGTTTTTGTTCTCCCCAGTTAGCACATTATGGCCACTTTCTGTTACGTCCCAATAAGGCAGCGAGACAGTATCCACTAAGCGCAATCCTCACCTATGGCCAGTTTCTATGATGCCATAGTACCACATCATGACCAGTTTATATTACACTTTGTCAGCCACTGACTAACCCCCCATCAATACTGGCTTGGCTTATCATAAGCAATTTCTGCTATGCTCATTTAGCACATCTTGCAAATCCTCATTACTTCCAGTTGGCGCAGAAGTTAATTTTGAATTGTGCCCCTGGAGCATGTAACCACTGCAGTCTTATAGACATGGTTAGCACATCATGGACAGCGTCCACTATGCTCGTATTTCTAGTATTTCACAAGACAGACATCCCTCAATTATGAATTAGAAGGTTTTAGTAAGTGTTAGGTGTCTCCCTTTGGTTACTTCTAAGCACTCAACAGCACTATAGAGGAATGCAACATTATGGCAAGGACCTCACATCTAGAAGGGCACGTGTTTACCTTTGTCCTAAATTCCTTGACTGCGACTCCTGTTCTGCGTTGAGTCTCGTTAAAGACAAGTCGGGAAAGTCTGGTGTGCAATGGTTCTCTGAACGGCCTGTAGTTTCATTCACATCTCTGATCCAGGTTACGCACATTCCAGACTGTAATTTCTTATACGCCCAGTGATCTTCTGTTTTATTTCTTTTACCTTGTTGAATGATCTTTAGGTGATGCGATGAGTGAGGTGTTAATTTCTATAGGTAAAGCTGGTCTATGACTCAGTTTGCTTTGTAGATGGTAAACACGACCTATAATTTGATCCTGGAGTCAAAAAGGGTCCTATGGAGAGCTCTAAGAGTGGGTCTGCTGTGGTCCTGCTTACAAAGGCTAAGGCAAAATCTGGCTGTCTGGTGTTGATCTCTTTGGAGTCTGGCAAATTTGTTTCTGGGAGGCCAGAGCAGATGTTGCAGTAGTCAATAAACCAGAGAGAGGGCTCCAGTTAACTTAAACCAGAGGTTGGTGTAAGAGGATTTTACGGAGGGGTGAGAGCTGCATCTTAATATCCTGAGCTACAAAGTTAATCTGAGAAACTAAAGAGAAGTCGACATCGAACAGGATACTTGGATTCCTTACTTTTGGAGAAGACGATGGCATGTTACTAAAACTTTGTCGCCAGAGAAACAGTGGTGCAATGGGTCTCTCTCTCTCTCTCTCTCTCTCTCCAACTTTCTCTCTCCCCAGTTCTTGGGATCTCACGTTTGCTGCCATTTATAAGCAAGAAGCACCCCTTCATCCAATGAGACATCCTATAGGGAGGAAGTGATGCTGGTTCGATTATCTGCTCTTTCATTCAATTAGAGGTCGATTTCCGGGTCATTACCGTGCATTTTGAATCCTACCAGGTATTGAGGAGCCGAGCAGGGGAGTGTAGCGGTATAATAAAGAGAAGGCACAAGAGGATAAAGGGGATAACACAAATAATAAGGCAATGGCCGAAGGAAGTTGCCCCAAAGCCCGCACCGTGTGTGTGTGTGTATATATACATATACACACACACACACACACACACACACACACACACACACACACACACACACACACACACACACACACACACACATACTCTCACATGCAGTACTGATTAATAAGTAGTAAGTAGTTCAGAGTTGCAACTGAAATTGCCAGTTTTTGTATTCCTAACTTTGGAGTGGTTTGATGAAACTTAAAAAATAAATAAAAGTACATCCTTGTTAATTCTTAATGGCATGTTTTATGCAGACCACCATCATAACTACAATCACCCTAACGACCATCCTACTACTACTACAACCCTAACCACAACCTATCATAACAACCAGCACTGCAACCACAGCCACCGCCAACACCAACACCATCCTACTGCCACCAGCCTTTGCCACCCTTCCACCATTCTCACTCAGTGCTAACCACAACCACCACCACCCAAACCACCACAGCCATAACTACCATTACCACCCTAACCATCGCCTTAACTACCACCCTAAGCATCACTACCACCTTAACTACCACCATCCAAACCAGAGAACTATCACCTTACCATTCTACCAGCACAACGGTACCACCTACCACCACCATCTTGCCAGTCCCACACCCTTAACTACAACCACCAACACCCTACATTTAACACCACCATCCTAAGCACCACCACAAACCTACCCTAACCACCACCACCCACACCATCCTCACCACCACCCTAACTTCCCTAAACTAACCTTAACCACCCTTTCACTCAACATGGCTCTCAATTCTTGTAGACAAAATTTTTAACTCATTACTTGATTGCTGTTTTCATGGAAAGTTGTGGCCTACATTTGCGTTTGTTTACTCTTGAGTCACTTGTTCTCACCTGAAATTATGTATGTAGGTATCTAGTAAGCTAAGTCATATCAAAGATTAAGAAACACTTAGACTTAACTTATATCAACCTGTCAGCCTTATCTAAGGAAATCAATATGCGAACGTTGAGAAGAAACTATATGGGAGGATGTTGCTGTGAACACCAGGGTGAGTGCAAACTGGTCAGATTCACTTCGGATTTGATTGCCTTGTACGCTTTAGTTGTTGTATAGTAGAAATAAGAAAATGTGGTGTTTATCGACAATGCGTGGCATGCTTTTAATAAAGCAACTTACAAACTAAGTAAATACTTCTTCGAAGACTGGTTGAGTGGGCTTTCCTTCCTCTTCTTTGTTTGTCTCTCCCCTGGAGGATGGCCTCTTACTTGTATCCCACCACTGATTACTTTTCAGACACTTCCTTTTTCTTTTTGGTTAAGCACTAGCTGAGAGTGCATGCGTGTTTCAGGTGTCTCCTTCACGTACTTCTCTTCGATCCCCCACAGCGTTCCATGTTGCTCTCAAACATGTCCTTCTCCACTTCAACATTGTGCTCTGTCACTCATGTGCTCTGTCACTCATGTGCTTCTGTTCCCCCTGAGCTTAATGTTGCTCTCTTTCATCCATATTGTACACTTTTCTCGCCACCCTCTGTGTTGCTTCGAATATATATGTATATATACATATATGTATATGTATATATATATATACATATATGTATATAGATATATACATATAGATAGATATATATATATATATATATATATATATATATGGAAAATGTCACTTACCTAGTGTACATCTGTTCGTGGCATGTAGTGCTGCAGATTCACATGCTATGTATTGCTTCCGCCATCTAGTGTTGGGCTCGGAGTGTTACAAGTTGTTTTTCTTCGAAGAAGTCTTTTCGGAGTCACGGGATCGAGTGACTTCTCCTCTCGGTCATACTGCGCATGGGCATCAACTCCTTTGTTAGATTGTTTTCCCGCAAAAAGGTGTAGGAAGGAGTGGTAGAGTGAAAGAATGTAAATGTGCTATAAAAGTAATAAGGAATATAGATGTCCATGCAAAGGTAAATGTATACACAGATGTACAAATAAGAAACTGCAACGACTACAGGCTTCCGGGGAGGAGGAAGGGTGCATGTGAATGTGCAGCACTACATGCCACGAACAGATGTACACTAGGTAAGTGACATTTTCAATTTGATGGCATGTGTAGCTGCAGATACACATGCTATGCATACACTGAAAAGCAGTTCCTCCCCCCAAAATAATGTGGTGGCTAGTCTGTAGGAGTTAGAGTTGTTTGACAGCTTGACCAACATTGGCCTGTTGCTTTGAAAATACATCTACACAATAATCCTTTGTAAATGTATGTGGCGTAGACCAGGTGGCAGCTTTGCATATGTCTGCCATTGGTATGTTTCCTAAAAATGCCATAGAAGCACCTTTTTCCCTAGTGGAATAAGCTGTAGGTGTTATTAAAAGTTGTCGTTTTGCCTTAATGTAACATGTTTGTATACATTTAACAATCCATCTAGCTAGTTCTTGTTTAGAGATAGGATTACCTTTACGTGGTTGTTGAAAGGCAACGTAAAGCTGTTCAGTTTTTCTAAACTCTTTTGTTCTATCCACATAACACAGTAGAGCTCATTTAAGGTCAAGAGTGTGAAGGGCTCTTTCTGCAGTTAAATCTGGCTGTGGGAAGAAGACTGGCAATTCCACTGTTTGGTTTATGTGAAAAGGTGATACAACCTTTGGCAAAAAATTTGGATTAGTTCGAAGTACAACTTTATGCTTGTGTACTTGGAAGAAAGGTTCCAAGAGTGAATGCCTGTATTTGACTAACTCTTCTTAATGAAGTAAAGCGCTACTAAGGGGGGCGTGGCCAAGCCGTTGTTAATGGCGGACGCGAGATGAAGACGCTCTGCGTCCCGTCCAGCTTATCCGACGCCATTAGTGGGGTCTGGAGACCAGCAGAGCCCGGCCAGAGGAGGAGCCGGCATCGGTGGGGCCCCAGGCTGTGACGGGGCTGAGTGCCGATCCTCCGGAGCGGCGTGCGGAGGATTTATGCGGGGCCCACGTGGAACTGCGGCCTGCAGCGCTCGGCCGGGGGAGTAGACGCGCTGCGGAGCACTGGGCGCACGGCGGAGGGGCCCGGCCGCAGGAGCCGGCATGGGGGGGATCCCTAAAGCATCAGTGCCCCATCGGGGGCAAAGAAGAGCCCGTAAGCGCGATGGGCACGTGGTTGGGGGTGCCGGCCTGCCGTACCGGGTGCTTAGGCGCTGTGGGGGCGCTGATCACGTGGCCTGAAATGCGGGCCTGTCTGCGCCTTCACTGCTCGCCTGGAGCCCCTGGGGGCTGGCATTGGGGCCCGGTGACCTGGTGGCCAGCAGAAGGAAACAGGCACTGGAGCAGCTGGTGGCTGGGCTGCTCGGGCTGCCGCGCGGTGCTGGCTTGGACGTGCAGGCAAGCCGGCCCAGCTTGGTTCAAGTATTTGGCGCAGTGCCGAACGGATCGGCGTTGGAGGAGACTAGGTGGCAGAGTCGTTGCTGGCCATGAAGATAACAGCGGGAAGTTGTCCCCTTTGGTGCCTGGTGCAGAGGAGCCTGGTTAATGCAGTAACTCACGGTGTGGAGCCGGGGGTGGACCCTGAGTGTCCATTTTGCTGCAGGACTGTTGTATCGGTCGCAGTGGACCCTTGGCCTGCTATCTCTGCGCCAGCTGTGTACATTAAAGGGCTCTGAGCTGCTGAAACCGGTGGTGTGACGACTGGTGAGAGATCGGGCATTGGTTGGAACCCTCAGCGGCCTTGATTATGGCGGGGACGGGCCGTCTTCGCTATGGCACTGGAACTGGGAGGTCGCAGGACGCTGCGGCGCAAGATAGCCAGAAGTTGGATGCTGTGCTGGCTGCGGTGAAGCGCATTGGAGACTCGTTGGAGCGGGCTCGCACATCATTGGAAGCTAAGATAGACAAGGTGGCCAGCGACCTTGTCCTCCTACACGCTGACCACTGCAAGCTGGCAGACAAAACAGGTACGATAGAGGCACGAGTGGATGAGCTGACGCCAGTGATGTCCCGCTTGGAGTCTGCGGTGGGGGATGCTTTGACACGTGTGGCGGAGCTGAAGCGTGGAGTGGAAGATGCAGAGGGGCGCACCAGGAGAAACAACATACGGGTGGTTGGATTGCTGGAAGGTGCAGAGGGCCGAGATGCAGTGGCATACTCTGAGAACTGGTTTCAGGGGCTGGTGCCGGCGAGCACACTAACACCCTTTTTTTCGGTGGAGCGGGCGCATCGAATCCCCACGCGGCCAAGGCCTCCAGGAAGTGGCCCTCGTCCTTTTATAATTCGCCTATTCCACTATGCGGACAGAGATATTATACTTAAAACTGTGAGATCCTTCGCGCCGCCTCGAGTGGACGATGCGCAAATACTGCTGTTCCCGGACTACACACTGGCGATACAAAAGGACTGGGCCTCCTACATGCCCCTGAAGCGTAAACTCAAAGCTCTAGGCCTGGATTACTCTGTACTATTCCCCGCCAAACTCCGCATTGTGGCTGAGAATAAGTCGCACTTCTTCACCATGCCAGAAGCGGCATGGGAGTGGCTGGAGTCAACGGGCCGCCCCTCGGGTCGTGCAGTGGAGCGGAAAGTGCCCGCATCGAAGAGCAGGCGCAATCGGGCCAGGCGTGGCCGCAGGGGCGGTGATGCACCCACGGAGGCAGCGACCCATGCTCCTGACCTGGACCAGCTCATGCAGGAGCGGCGGCGATACACTCTGCTGCGGCCATTAGTGCCTCCCCGGCGGTGTCGGAATTGGAAACTGAAATTTCACAGCCTCCCAGTGACCGGCCTGCCACGCCGGATAGGTTCTCGGAGTTGGGCTTTACGGAGTGCCCACCTGTAACGCCGGCCACTGCGGACGAACTTTTCTAGGCGCTGCAGGAGTTGAGCTGGCCTACCAGGCACTGTTGTGGCCATCTGCTTGGTGTATTGGGCTGCCTGAACTGAGAATGTATTGATTAGCATGTGCTGATAGCGGAAATGGTTGCCGGGCGTAGGTCGCTCTCCTGGGCGGGCCGGGCGAGCAGTTGCTGGTATTGTAACTGTCTCAGATTGCTGTTAATCACTGTAGCCAGCCACTGCCCCCCCCCCTGTTATCCACTACAGCCGGGTTGACTGGTTTGAGAAGGGTTTGTTTCCTTGTGTGATTGGTCTATCCCACTCTCCTACTAACAGAGAATTAGAATGTGTGATTGCGATGTTGAATGTTTAAGTTGTTGGGTTTGGGTGGAGACCAGTTGTTTATCTTCTCTGATGGTATTGGTTTTGTTTTGGTTATGCTGGAGGCTACATACAGAGCGCCTGCTCGGGTGTTGGGAATCTGCTACTGCTAGCGCAGCGCTACGCGTGAGGGCGGGATGGGCGAGGGGTGGGTGTGCTAGGCTCTTAGCGTCATGAATCCATCCACCGCGATTACTTGGAATGTGCATGGCATACATACGCCTAAGCGTAGGTACTCTATATATTCATATCTGAAAAGGCACTCAGTGCAACTAGCTTTTCTGCAGGAGACCCATTTGGCGCACTCGGAGCTCCCGCGCCTGCAGAGGCGCTGGAGAGGGCAGCTATACGCAACAGGTCACTCCACTTACACCAGGGGTGCCCTGATCTGGATTAGGGCGGGTGTCCCCTTTGTAGCAGAGGAGCAGATCATAGACTCGCAGGGGAGATTTGCCCTGGTTCGTGGGAGGCTAGCGGGCCGGGCCATAGTGCTGGGCTCTATCTATGCCCCGAATGTAGATCAGGCTTCCTTTCTGCATAGTTTGTCTCAGCGCCTGGCAGGCTGGAGTGACTTCCCTTGGTTACTGGGGGGGGGGGGGATTTTACCAGTGTGCTAGACATTGACTTAGACCGTCCCTTCCCCCACTGCCTACGTCCCCGGTTGTGGCAGCCACGTGTGGTTTAGTGACTTGGACGCAGCACTGGCAGCTGATAGATGTATGGCGGCAACGGCATGCTGTGGACAGAGTTTACTCGTATTATTCTGCCCCGCACTCCCTGCATGTGCGCCTGGACAGGATGCTTTGCACGCGGAATCTGACCTCTGCGATCGTAGACGTAGATTACCTTGGGCGTATGCATTCGTATCACAGCCCGCAGCTTATGCGTCTCAGTTGGGACTCTTCTCCCCCAGCTGTCCCCACCTGGAATCTTAGGCCTGAGCTCTTAGAGGATGCTGCCTTTAAGGCGTCACTGTACACAGCGATCCCGGAATTTCTTGAGCATAATGATGGTACTGCCTCGACGGGCTTGCTGGAGTAGGATGCCTTTAAGGTCTTCATTCGAGGGCATTGTTTGGGGACTCAGTGGAATTTGCGCCGCTAAATTGAACGTGACCTGACTCGGATAGAACAGGACTCGCCGCGACCAGAGAGGGAGGCTGCTAGAAGCCCCGCAGAGGAGGCATTGTTGTCCGAGGCCCGTGCCGAGCGTCTGTTGCTACTTGAACGGCTGCGCTGTCTGAATTACGCTGCACACTCAGCGAGAACACATGCCTCAGCAGACAAGTCAGGCAGGCTATTGGTCTGACTGGTCCGACGCGATTACGAGAATGGCCCGGTTATTGAGGTTCGCTCGCGGGCTGGGGGTCTGTTGCACGCGCCTGGGGAAATACATTTTGAGTTTACGCGGCATTACCAAGCGCTGTATGCCTCAAGAGCGCTTTCGGCTGAGCGGTCTTGTAGCGAGTTTCTCACTGGAGTGGAACTCCCACGTCTGAAGGAGGACCAGGTGAGGGCGCTGGAGGAGCCTCTTGATCTTGATGAGATAAAGACCAGTATTCGTGAGCTAGCGTCAGGCAAAACGCCGGGCCCAGACGGTCTACCGGCTGACTTTTACAAAGTTTTTACTTCAATTCTGGCACCCAGGTTACTCCGAGTTTATGAGGAGGCAGTTCAGAGGGGATGCTTGGTGACATCTCAGAGAGAGGCGTTGCTGGTATCCCTTCCCAAGCCTGGTAAGGACCCGGTGGAGTTGGGGTCGTACCGGCCACTGGCGGTGCTTAATACCGACTATAATATTCTGGCCAAAGCACTAGCAATGAGTCTTGCACCGATAACGCCGGACCTGGTACACCCGGATCAGGTTTGTGCCAGCAAGGGATACGTTGCACAATATTAGGCGGCTGTTTCGCGTCATGCAATATGCGAGACGGGATTGGCCGCGGGCGGGATGTCTTGTCCTGGATTTGGAGAAGGCCTTTAATTCCCTAGAATGGCCATATCTGCTCAAGGTCTTGTGGTGGTTTGGCGTTGGACCTCACTTCACTCGGATGATTAAGCTGTTATATACTAAACCACAGGTCCGGGTTAAGATGGGGGTCATAGTATCAGAACCGGTTGGTGTGTGCAGAGGTACGAGGCAGGGTTGTCCCCTTTCCCCGTTGCTTTTTTCCCTCGCCATGGAGCCCCTGGCAGCGGCCCTACGTGATAAGGGGGCTGTGTGGGGTATTACCCTGGGGGATGGCCTACATGTGGCATCGTTGTATGCTGATGACCCTTTGTTGTATTTTAGGGATGTTGCGCGGATCCCCCCAGAGGTTAGGACACTGTTGCAGCGATTTGCTTCGTTATCTGGCCTCAGGGTCAATTGGTCCAAATCATGCCTCTTCCCTTTTGACTCTACGCTTCCGAACCCAGACCTTTGTCTTGCTGGGATTATTGTCCCATGGCAGCCGCACACATTCCGGTATCTGGGTGTCCGTATTTATCACCGGGAGGGAGACCTAGTTGATGGCAACCTTAAGAGAGCGGTGTCTTCGATCAAATCCCAAATGGCTTTCTGGCAGACGCTGCCGCTGTCGGTGGCAGGTAGGATAGCGCTCCTAAAAATGATAGTCTTAGAGCGCCTATTATATTACTTTTCTAACCTTCTGCACTATATCCCCCCCCAGCTGTTTTAGGAGTCTAGAATCAACGTTGAGGGAATTTATTTGGAATGGGGGAAGCTGCAGAGTTGCGCTGAAAAAACTGTACTTGCTGTTGGAGAGAGATGGCCTAGCGGTTCCTAATTTAGAGCATTACTACCTGGCCTCTCCGCTCCAATGGGTGTCCAAATGGCTGGCGGGCCTTCATCTCGCGGATACGGCGTCCACGCAGGGCTCTTGGTCCCTAATGCAGGTATCGCACTTATTTCATCCACTCGCATGCGTGACACCGCTGGAACAATTATTCCTCAAGGTGGCGTACAGCTGTTATCGCAGGTCCCTCCGCCTCACTAGGGGGGTGGTCCCATTCGCTCCAGCCTTGGCGTTGTTGGGTACTCCGGGTAGCCCTAAGATCACGTCGGGCTCCGAGTTGCGCGCGTCGCATGAGGCGGAGTTGTATACACTAGGTGACCTCTACGAGGATGGTAGGCTAATTCCATTTTCTAGGCTTCAGGAGTCGGGGCTGCCTGCAGGGCAGTTTTTGCTATATAACTCATTGTTGAGGGCCTTGATGTTCAGGTGGGGGTGATGTGTTGGTGGCCCCTCCCACGCACTTGCTGATACAGTACATACAGGTGATGGGGCAGGGGCGGCACCTGATTAGATGGTTTACTGATGCGCTGCGGGCGCACAAAGTCCTAGAATGCGATGCGCTCCGTGCGGCCTGGGATGGGGATGCGGGCACCTCGGTTACGGATGCGCAGTGGAAGTTAGCCCTCTCCGACCACACTAACATACCCTGCAACTCTAGATTTCGTTTGATCCAATTTTATATCATTGACAGGGCCTACCTCACTCCGACTCGAATTAACAGATATTTTGCTCATCAAGATGCAGCTTGTCCCCGTTGCTCTTATATAAATGCAGACATGATACATATGCTATGGTCCTGCCCATCATTCTGTTGCTTCTGGAGGGCAGTGGTGGGCCGCCTCTCGGAGTGTACGTCGCGACTGGTTCCGTTCACCTGGGAGGTGTGTGTGCTGGGCCTTTTTCCAAGAGGCGAGCGGCATAGAGCTGCGGTGCGATTCACGGACCTGGGCCTGATAACGGTTAAGCTCCTGATAACTCGTAGGTGGAAATCGACTGACCCACCAGCTGAACAGGCCTGGAAATATTCATTTGAGGTGTGGGCAGGAGCAGAGGGAGTGGCGTTGAAAAGAGAAGACGCGCTGGGGCTGTGCAAATATCCGCTGTCGGGTAGCTGGGAAGAGATGTTGTTATGCCTGCAGAGTATGAGTGGGTGCCCGGCTGCAGAGGTACCAGTTTAACTGTTGATGTGGATGTGCGCCTGTTGAGGGAGCGGAGCAGTGCGATGGGGGAAGGGGAGGCCTGTATAAGCTCCCGTCCTCTACTGATATGATTGGATGATGCAGAGAGGTTCCCATGCCGATTGTAAGGCGCTTGAATTGCAATCTACTGACTGTATAAATAGTACTCCAGCAGTTGTTACTGTTTGCACTGTTATTTGCGATCTATTTACGCTATATGCCTACCAGCAAGAAACAAAAACATTCAAATGTAGGTAGGAATGAGCTGATCCTCCGGAATGGTTTGCAGAGTTATGGAACTGCCTGTTATCCTTTTAAGGACTTGCAAGCTTCCAGCTTCTAGCATATGAACCCTCTCTCTGTGACTTATATGACAGTTAATAATGAGCTGGGTGAGCTTGGGCAAACTATGGCTCAATATGTTGACTGGAGGTCTGGTTATAATGCGATCTGACACCTACCTTTTTTCGAATATGCGTATTCAAGTGAATTGTAATTGCACAAAGCTGTTATCCAGGTGCAGTTCAATGTTATGATATGACAAAATAATAAACAGATTTGTGAAAAAAAATAATTAAGTAAATCGCTACTAAGAAAGCAACTTTCCAAGTTAGAAATTGAATCTCACACAAATGCATGGGTTCAAAAGGTGGACTCATTAGTCTTGTGAGGACAATATTCAAATTCCAAGCAGGAACAGGTGGTGTTCTCGGTACAATAACACATTTTAGTCCTTCCATGAAGGCATTAATAACTGTAACCCTAAAGAGAGAGGTATGTTGTATAGTCTGCAAGTATGCTGATATGGCAGTAAGATGAATTTTAATAGATGAGAAAGCTAAATTTGACTGTTGTAAATGAAGTAGGTAGCATACAATCTCTTGTATTGATGCTGTAAGTGGGTCAGTATTTTTAGATTGACATTAATAAACAAATTGTTTCCATTTGTTAGCATAGAATTGTCTAGTTGTAGGCTTGCGTGCTTCTTTGAGAACTTCCATACATTCTAATGGAAGTTGCAAGTATCCAAATTCTATGACTTTAGGAGCCCAATATCTAAGTTGAGAGCACTGGGATTGGGATGTCTGATTTGTCCTTTGTTTTGTGTTAACAAATCCGGTCTGTTTGAAAGTTTGCATTGAGGTACTACTGAGAGGTCTAGGAGTGTTGTGTACCAATGTTGTCGTGCCCACGTGGGGGCTATCAGTATCATAGTGAGAGAGGTTTGACACAGTTTGTTGACCAGAAATGGAAGTAGTGGGAGAGGGGGGAAAGTGTAAGCAAATATCCCTGACCAGTTGATCCACAGAGCATTTCCCTTGAATAGAGGGTGTGGGTGTCTGGATGCGAAATTTTGTTGCTTGTTGCAAATAGGTCTATTTCTGGTGTCCCCCACTTTTGAAAGTACTTTTGAAGTACCGGAGAGTTAATCTCCCATTCGTGTATATGTTGGTGTGTTCTGCTTAGGAGATCCGCTAACTGATTGTGCATTCCTGGGATGTATTCTGCTAGTAAGTGAATGTGAATGTGAATTGCCCCTTTCCATATTGTTTGGGCTAGAAGGGACAGTTGAGATGAATGTGTCCCACCTTGTTTCTTTAGATAATACATGGTGGTCATATTTTCTGTTTTTATCAAGACAGTCTGGTGTTTGAGAAGTGGTTGAAACACGTTTAGGGCAAGGAACACAGCTAATAATTCTAAATGGTTTATGTGATAATTTAACTTTTTTGAATCCCATTCCCCTTGTATGGTAAGGTTGTTGAGATGAGCTCCCCAACCTATCATTGATGCATCTGTTATTGTGGTCTGAGGCACAGGGTCTTGAAATGACCGCCCCTTCATTAAATTGCTGAGATTCCACCATTGAAGAGACTTGTGCGTTTGGCGGTCCAACAACACTAGATCGTGCAATTGACCCTGTGCTTGAGACCATTGTTGTGAGAGGCACTGTTGTAGAGTTCTCATATTTAGTCTTGCATGCGGTACTATTGCTATGCAAGATGTCATCATTCCCAATAGTTTCATGATAAATCTTACCATATACTGCTGATTTGGCTATTTGTGGTATGAGATTTTGTATAGCTTCTATCCTTTGTGTATTTGGATAGGCTAAGGCTTTTTGTGTATTGAGAATAGCACCTAGGTAAGGTTGAACCTGTGCTGGCTGAAGATGTGATTTTTGGCAATTGAGAGTGAACCCTAATGTATGTAGGGTTTCTATTGTGTATTGCCTGTGTTGTTGACATTGTATAATAATGCTCAATTGTATTAGCCAATCGTCTAGATAAGTAAAGACATGTATGTGTTGTCTTCTTAGGTAAGCTGCTACTACCGCTAGACATTTTGTGAACACTCTTGGAGCTGTTGTCATGCCGAATGGCAGAACTTTGAATTGGTAGTGTTTTCCCACTATCGCAAACCTTAGGTATTTTCTGTGACCTGGATGGATGGGTATATGAAAATACGCATCTTTGAAATCTAATGCAGTCATGTAATCTTGTTTTTGTAGTAGTGGAATGACGTCCTGCAGAGTTACCATGTAAAAATGTGTTCTGACGGGATATATAGATTTAGTGGTCTGAGATCTAGAATGGGTCTGAGAGTGCCATCCTTTTTGGGAATGAGTAATTATAGTAAGTATACCACTGTTCCGTGTTGAGATTGTGGAACTAATTCTATTGCCTCTTAGTAGCAGCGATTGTACTTCTTCTTGTAATAGAATGTTGTGTTCTGGGGACAACCTGTGATAATGAGGGGGAATGTTGGGAGGGGCAGAAATCAATTCTAGGCAATAACCATTGCGGATAAGTACCCATTGGTCTGTGGTGATATTTTGCCATCGAGAGTGGAATCGCTGCAGTCTGCCCCCCACAGGAGATGTGTGAGGTTGTGGCATACTTATGAAGTCACTGTTTTGATGGAGTAGTGACGCTTTTTGAGGCTTGGAATCTGCCTATGGCTCTGAAAGAGCCTCTAAATCCCCCTCTCTGGTATTGTTGTTGGCCTTGTTTAGGGTGGGAGGTAGAAGCATCTGTAGATTGGGGATTGAATCCTCCTCTAAATTCTTGCTTACGAAAGGAGCCTGTATAAGGTGTTGTGTATAGGGCTCCCATTGCTTTAGCAGTGTCTGAATCTTTCCTGAGCTTCTCGATTGTGGTGTCTACCTCAGGACCAAACAGGTGTTTCTTGTCGAAAGGCATATTTAGTACTGCCTGTTGTATTCCTGGTTTGAATCCAGAAGATCGTAACCATACATGGCTGCGTATGGTTATAGCAGTATTTACGCTCATAGCTGCTGTATCTGCAGCATCAAGAGCAGACCTTATCTGGTTGTTACTTATTGCCTGACCTTCTTGAACAATTTGTTGAGCCCTCTTCTGATGTTCTTTTGGCAGGTGTTGTAATAATTCCTGCATCTCGTCCCAGTGTGCCCTATCGTATCTTGCTAGCAAGGCTTGTGAACTGGCAATGCGCCATTGGTTAGCTGCCTGTGTAGCTACCCTCTTGCCAGCAGCATCAAACTTCCTGCTTTCTTTGTCAAGGGGAGGTGTATTCCCTGACAATTGGTCCTTTTTATGTCAGCACCGACAACAACAGAGTCTGTAGGTACCTGATGTGTGATATAAGCTGGATCTGTAGGTCAAGGCTTATATTTTTTTTATCTATGTGTGGTATTAAAATCCTAGCCTTAACAGGTTCCTTAAATATTTCGCCTGCATGCCTGATCATGCCAGGCAGCACTGGTAGGCACTGGTAACGTGAGTGCGTGGAGGATAACATATTAAAAAGGAAATCCTCTTCTAATGGCTCGCTATGCATTAGTACCCCATGGTACGCAGCTGCCTTAGAGATGACCTGTGTGTATGCAGTTGTATCCTCTGGTGGCGAAGGTTTTGAAGGATAGAGGTCTGGGTCATTTGTTGGTATGGGATCTGGATCATACAGATCCCAAGGATCAATTGTATCACCATGCGACTAAGTGTGTGAGTGAGTTGGTGAAGGTAATGGTGGTGGGCTAATAGGTGGTGGTGAAAAAGAAAGTTGTGGCGAATGTGGTGGAGAATTTTGCAAGGGTAATGGCTTCTCCTTTCTTTTACATTTTTTTGCTGGTGGTGGAGCAGTATCAAGATCTTCCTGAAAAGCCAACTTTCGTTTTGTTTGTGGAGGACGTGCAGCAATGATCCTCCCAGTCTCCTTGTGGATATGAATCCCTGACTGCTTTTCATCCATGATTTCTAGAATAGATTGAATGTCAGAGTCTTCAGAAATATTTTCTGATGTTTTTGGTGATTTAGAGGACTGTTCATCAAATGTCTTTGAGCTCTGCTTTAATCGGCTCGAAAGTCCTTGTTCTTCTGTGTATAAATACTTTTTCGGCTCCGAAGTTGGTAATTTGTTCGGCTCCGAAAATACAGCCTGTTGTTTCGGCTCTGAGACAGGACGTCGAGGTTTTCACTCTAAAGAGTGTGGACACCGGCTCGGTTCGGGTATGGAGCTTTTGGTAGATTTGCTCGACTCCGGTATCGAAGTTAGTGTAGCTTTTTTCAGCGCCGAACCCGAAGATCGGCCGCCGATTATTTTCTTTCAGGTCGAACCATGGCTTTCTGGCAGTGGTGCACCCAAGTCTTTCAATGGTTTATTAAGAGTGGGCGTAGGGGCAGTCGTCCTCACGTGCTGACCCGCAGTGATGAGTTGGCTATCCGCCTTGTGTCTTCTTCGGAGTCGGTGTCCTGAATGGAAACTGCCGTCTGGGCCGGTTCTTCCTCAACGGTGTTGATGTATGCTGTAGTCATCTACGCCATTTCCAGTCTTCTGGCTCTCCGGTCACGCAGTGTTTTCTTGGATCAGAACGACCAACAGCTTCACAGTCTTCTTCTCCGTGGTCGGGAGAGAGACACAGATTACATACCACATGTTGGCCTGTGTACAGAAATTTCGTGTGACATCGAGGACAGAATCGGAATGGAGTCCGATCCATCAGGCTTCGGCGTGGTAGGCCAGACAGGCCTGAGCTGGGGGCTCGCGCCCAAAAGGGAGTAATTTGGTTTTCGACTCTACTATCGGCTCAACTATAGATAGAAACGTGAACAAAACAATACCGACGGTCAAAGAAAGTTATATAAAGTTTCCAAATCGAAAATCTCAGAGCGAGAGGAAACACGTCCGAACCTGACAGCGGAAAGAAAACAATCTAACAAAGGAGTCAATGCCCATGCGCAATATGACAGAGAGGAGGAGTCACTCGATACAGTGACTCAAAAAAAGACTTCTTCAAAGAAAAACAACTCGTAACACTCCAAGCCCAACACTAGATGGCGGAAGCTATGCATAGCATGTGTATCTGCAGCTACACATGCCATTGACATGTATGTATATATATATATATATATATATATATATATATATACATATCTATATATACACACACACACACACACACACACACATATACAGTAGGTCCAATACTCACAAACCAGTCTTCCTTAAAGCTGTCAAAGTTTGCGTTTTATTAAGCATAAAGAACAAGTCATTTGCCTTTGATAACACTTTCTGAGATACATACCTTAGCTTTCCAAAGACTACGCATCTAGGATCATCTCAGGGTAGCATGCTAAATCTGAAAAAAAATTCAGCAATTTGCCCAAAGCTATTATACATACATGGAAAGACTTCAATGCAGTCTTCATCAGAAAATTAAGAACTACAAAGACGCCCAAAAAAAAGAAAAGGTGCTGGAAGGAATTAATTATACAAACATTATATAAATTGGACCACAGTGCGCAAGTGAAAGATTAAAAAAGGCTGAAAAGCAAAGAGGCAACAATCGCAGGTCCTGGTGTTTGTGACACCCAGAATACAATGACTTGATACAACTGATACAGTAATCAACATATGCAATCACTTGTAGCAGTGACACTTGGCAGCTCTACTGTCAGTGTCAACACATCGTCAAGTGGGTGGATCGAAAAGAATACGCTTGGTACACCATTAGCAACAATGACAGAAGTAATGTTATTTAATATACTCACCATTCCATTTTTCTTATGATAATAACTAAGGACAGGGAAGCGCCCACCGTGGCGAAACGCAGCCACCTTTTTGAGCGCCTCATCATCAATGGATTTTGGCACAATCACAACAGGAGGATAGGAAGGGCAGACAGAGAACTCTTTGTTGACATAGCTCAGCCTCCATTCATCAGTCTGAAAAGCAGAAACACGGATTACAGGAGGTACAAATGTACAGCATCTCTACAAGCTAGAAAAATCATACATTACATTTTGTACAGGTGTTCCAATGTGGTACTGAAATGGCAAACTTCAGTTCTTAAAAATATAAAGTAGAATCAGAGATTAGTAATTAGTTGAGCAAATCTTAGGGTGTGCAAAGCATTTGTTGTCGAGCACATTTTGCACATGAACAATAATACAGAACTTAAGACCTTTCTAACAAGGGCAAGGTGGAAGATCTCCTCAATGAAATGTCAGCCGTATCAAGGCTCCCAAAAATGATCCTGGCACAATTTTCTCCCTTGAATCAGGATGGTGCACTGAAATATGAGCAATGAGAAATAATTTACAGACACCAAGGGCCTGCAATCCGTGCTGCTTTCGTGATCTAACCATACAATTGGCAATGTGGTTATAGCACTGCATTTGTATGGATTACCATCTACAAAGAAAGCATGAATTAAAACCAAAACACAACGATTTGAAACGAAGATACATATATAAATAACGAATTATTTTCTAATAATACTTCAGCAATACTTACAGTATCCGCAACAGATTGTTATTATAGTAGTTTATGTTCCCACCCAAAAAAAACATAATATACACAAGAGAATTTGACATCTGAAAGGTTATCCTAATGAATTACAGTTAAGCCCACAAATGTGGTTAAGCAGTTAGTCTGCTGATCAAGAAACCAAATTCTAATCAAGGCTTCAGCACTAGATTAAACTAATTATCAAAGTCGCTGTGCCTCAAACTATAAACGTTTAGCGTAAATAAGCAAAAACATGTTCAGTGCATTGCTGTTCAAATGACGTGCACCTGCGTAATGTTGGATTATGTAAACCAGTTCTAATTAGTAACCCATGCATGCCATCCAATTGTAATGAGAGGACCTTACGCGTGAGATGTTTCAGATTCAATAAAAATGTGCCCTGTAAGGTGACATATGGTCCCTTCAGTTTAGTCACCTTGGTATACAGAACTCCACCGTCAGAGACAGATGGGAGATCCAGGCTTAATGGAAATGAGGAGAGGTCAGATGTTATAGAGGATCTGTTTTGCCTGCTGTGTGATACTTCTTATCAGGATGTGACTATTAGGACCACCTAGCTCAGACTGTTCCTGAACTTCGAGGAGAGAAGGCTTTCTCCTGAAGATAGGCCATTTCCCTATTTGAGATAGAAAAAAAGGGAACTTACTATGCCCCTTCGGGACAATGAAATTCAAATGCATGTTTCTGTGGTCTACTATGACTTCTAAGTCATTCTGCTTTAAGTACGTTCAGTGGGATGCTTTCTGTTGTGTAGCACAACGAACTTAAAAGCACCACTATTCACAGGTCAGGAACAAGGAAGGGCAAACTACCCGATAGGTCCACAGCCTCAATGTTTTCATGCACATTAGTCAGGAATGTGACACTTGCACTGACTGCATCTGTGCCATGTGAGGATCGGTAGATCAAGGATGTGTGTGGAGTGCTGAATAAATCTCGAATAGGTCCAAAACTCTGATTTGGAAATTTGGATTTCGCAAGCTTCAAGCCTGTTCCCAAGATGTCCACTTCATCACAAACCAGATGAAGCTTGAGTTAACGAGCACATTTATTTTCTGCTAAATTTGTATACAACACTGTCAACAGTCTGAAACGTAATGTAGGCAAGTTCTTTGTTTCTTACTTTGAAACCAGAAGGTATGGGTACTTAGCTTCCCCACTCCCCTTTTTTGTGTCATCATTGGAAACCACTGTATATCTTTGTGCTTCATTTCATGCATCTGCCAGAACTGGGAAAGCTTATCAAACCAAAACCTGATTGCTTGAAGTTACATATTGGATTACCTTTCTGGAAAGAACCTAGAAATGCTATAGGTATTGTTTAAATGAAAAGAACCGTGGCTTATCTATCTTAACATTCAGTGGAAATCAATTCCACAAAATTCGACTCAAAGGAGGGTGAAGCAGCTGAATTTAATGTCCTTGGGAAAAATTACTTAATATTTATTGACTTTGTGTACATCTACAAAAGTTATGGAACTCGTGCTATGTCCTCTAATTTAGTAACGTTAAGGAATATTATTTTCTTGATAAAAGAAAAAGTAAAAAAAAAAGAGGCATATAAAATACTTGTTATCCTAGTTCTGCACCATGAGATGGTTTACTGAATTAATTAACACTAAATATCTTGAAAAGTTGGATCCTGTAACAATTTCCACTTTTACAAGCAAAATCATGTGTTTCAAATATGGTCCCCATGAATTGAGAGCATATTCCATTGTTAGGGATTGCTTACAGACATTATCTGTTTTCTGAAACATCTACTGTGTACAATACCAATACTCATAGTATGCCAGTACTCAACTGCTGTGCTACATGTAAAAAAAGAAAAAAAAAGAAATTTTTTTTTTTTACAAAGCCAATAGATTTAGAATACAGAAAACCTATTGGCTTTGCGTATGCTTGTTTATCTTTTGTGGCCGGATATCTTGTAAGGCTCAATACATGGCATCAGAAGAGAAAGTATGGCTCATCATTTTCTAGCCTTCCTGATCCTCAAGCCACCTGGACCTCCACCCAGTGTTAGGCACTGCTTCTCATGCAAAGAGGACATCAAGAGGTGGCAGGGCAATGGGAGGGAAACATATGGCCCTCTGCGCAGTGCTCTTGTGAAGGGCTCCAATACCTTCAGGTCGAGTTTGTGCTATATAACCCTGCAATAAACAATTAAAAAAATGGGTTAGAGAGAAAGGTAAGAGGGGACACTAAAAGGTAAAAAGCAAGGGTGAAGGAGAGGGACTGCAGAGACATGCACTCACTAGGAGTCCTTGTTGAGAAGTGAGGTGGGGGGGGGGAGGGACAGGAGGGGGAAGAGTACCTGGAGAAGCCTGCAGTGAAAGGACACTGGCCATTGGAAGCAGTACTTGGTGCAGGCTCCACAGCAGGATGAAACTCGCAGCCCAGAAGGAAGACGGAGGAGAAGAGGCGGTGCTGACCAACAGGAAGCAAGGAAACTAGACTGACATTGGAGCTAGCCAGTGGCAAGTAAGCCACTAAGCTACTTTGAAGATTATTATTATTATTCTTTTTTTAAATACAAGATTTATCGCAAGCACAGCACAGGTGTCGTGCAGGCGAAACCTCGAAACTAACAACTGCACAATGCCTTTGAGTCCATAGGTCGACTTATCACAAACACCATATCTTTGTATTGGATTAATCTTGGAGAGCAAGATAGGATATGGATCTTAAAATATTTTCCACCCACAGGATTCATTCTAATTGTTTCGTGAGAAAGCAAGTAGGTCATTCATGAATTTAGTGAAGACTTCCATGAGGGAGAAGCTTTAGTTGCATTCGGATGTTCATTGTGAGGTGAGATGTGGTGGAGGTCAAATGCTACTATTACAAGATAAACACAGTTTTTCTCTGGAGTGTAGCATGGGAGTTTGGGTATGTTTGAGGATATAAAAGGTTAAAGGTGTTTCCTTTGGTGAGTGTTAAAAATTCCCCTTTCCGTAAGGTTGTCCCCAAACTTTTTGCCTTTCTCTGCCTATTTTTCTGACCCTTCTTGTTGGCTTTAGGACTCTGGGCACCCCACCAATGCTAATCAGTGCTAAAGTGCATCTGCTCCCACCCCTAAAAACTTGGTATAATTGGCTTACACCTGTTTGGCATATTTAGTTTACATGCAGGTCCCTTGTAAAGTGGCATACCATATCCCCAGGGCCTGTAAATTAAATGCTACTAGTGGGCCTGCAGCTCTGATTGCACACCCACAGAGGTAGTCTTTCAAACTGGTCTCAGGCCTGGCTCTGCAGTGCCCGAATGCCCAGTTTACTGCCACATTGACTAGGTATTTCAAACTAATTGCCAAGGTCTAAACTCTCTTGTTACTACACCTAAGTCATCCCAAAGGTAGGACCTAGATAGCTATGTGGCAGGGTGCTGTGTATGCAAAAAGTAGGAGATATACTTATATGTGTTATATGTCCTAGTAGTGACAAATAGCCTATTTCGTTTTTCTGTGACGGCTGCTCCTCTCATAGGTTAGCATTGGGGATTTCCTTATATATGTCAAAGTGGTAATTTCTGATCTGTGAGTAAAAAAGAAAAATAATAATCTTCAAAGCGTCTTAATGCCCGCCCATTACTTGCCGATTGGTATGTTTGGAATGGTAGTGAGAAATACTGCTTACTGGTGTAGGTGGCTTTTACACTACTATTTTAGAAATGCCACTTTAAGAAAGTGGGTATTTCTCTGTGCTATAACTCCAGTGTTTTGCAGCTTGACTCCAATCCACGTCTAGGGCAGAGTGACAGCTCCACTTGGTGCATAGTTTCCTGACAGCCATCACGCAGGAGGGGCTGGGTGTGACAGAAGGGGCATCTGCATACTGATAGCCATCCTGGGCTGAGGACAGGGAGGGTCCTTCACACTTTACATGTCAACAGGCTGTGTCCTGCTCTCACACAATGGGCTGATTACCCCCTGACAACATAGGCTTTTACGGTCCTGGTTGCACTGTCTCCTGGGAGGTTAAAGTTATCAAGGAATATGTTGTCAAGCAAGACATTTATGTGGTCCTGAGCAGGCTGGACCAGTTAGCAAGTAAGCTAGGGTTAACTCATGTCATGTGAGGGTCTGAGCTGCTGCCCGAGGGCACTTCCAGGAAAGGGATACAAAGAAGTTAAAGGATGACTGGGAGAGCACTGATGAGGGACACAATAATCGCTGTATCATTGCAACGCCTCCTGTCTTTATAATCTTTGCTACAGTCTTGTGGATCAGACAATTAAGGGTGTGCATGTGGTTGTGCGAAAGAACCAGGTTTTTGTAATGAACATGCAATTTAGGTTAAATGTGGCAATACATTTTGAGACATTTGTGGCATGCAGGACTGCTGTGTGTGTTGTTCTGAACAAGAAGTATAGTGCATTCTGCATTGAGTAGCTGTGAGGCGAAAGTTGAGGGTATTGGAAGAGAAGGGTAAGCAGGCACCTTGCTTGTGTGTTTGTGTTCTATGGTTGGAGTGGTGTGCAGGGTGAAGATACATGTGGTGTTTAGTGGGAAACACTGTGTTAGTAATGTGTATAGCAAGACGCAGGGGAGCAGGCCCTTACCAGGCACCAACTTGAGCATCCCTTCACATATTCAACCATAGCCCAAGATGCCTGGGTGACGGTCACAAAAGATGAGGTATTGTTTTTAAGGCATGTGAAACCACATCCATTGCGACATATGACACAAAGCACTAAATCATGAAGGGCCTAGTGCCTTAATAATTAGGGTATTATATCTCACTAGCTTCCCTACTTGTGTTTCAGGTACAAGCTGATAGGGCTTAAATAGGTTTGTTGAGAGCGCCCGGCTATAATCATATGTAACGACAAACAATGCTTTCTTACAGAAAAATGTCAATACAAACCGAGTATAACTCTAGTACGCGTTAATAATGTACGATTCACTAACAGCTTCTGTGCTGGATTCTTGTGAGACCGCCTTAGACTGTCATTCCACCTTGCACAGCAACAGGTCACTGAGTGGCCAGCCCAGTAACATGTTACCAAGTGCTCTCAGCCAGGAATGGGCTACTAAGCCATCCGAGCCAGGAAATCACTAACTAAGAACAAAGGTTTAAAACCTCATCTCCTGTTATGAAGAGGAGGACCATCTACCATCTGTGAGCCATGTGCATCCCATGGACATTTTCTATACGTCAGCGACCCAGAAGCATGGGTTGCCACAAAGTATGTGGGGAAACTTTTATATCGCTTAGCAGATCTGAGAACAAATGTGGACTAGAATTCTCACTTAGCAGCAACGATTCTTAGTGGTTTTACAAATGTTTCTCTAACTTTGTTCACCTTTACTAGTTTCTGTACTATAACCATGAAAGTTTCACTTTTACAATAGGACAGGGTACAGTAAACAGCCACAAATATAACTGTAGGTTTGTGTATACTGACTTTGGAGGTGTGTCCAAAACAGAGTAGACACCTCCTAATTCTCAAAAGAAATCTGGTGGGTTTGCTATTTCCAAACTTCTCTCCCCTAAATGTGAGTATCCAGCAGGGAGGTATGTGAGATACCCGTCAGGTTTCTTTTTCTTGTAGAGTGATGGATAGATCTGTATCAGGGATACGTCTGTATCATCTGTGTAGGGGGTCAGGGAAATCTAACCAGGGTAACACAGAAAAAAAGACAAGGATGAAGGAACAAAGAGATGGGCAGGATCTGGAGAGATGGGACTATAATCAGGTGTATTCCAGAAAAACATGAGGAAGCGAGTACAAAGAGATGGACAGGAGCTGGTTGGACTTGCTGATGCTTTCTGCTTGTTGCATCCAGTACGTGGTGCAGACCAGGTCCTAATACAAACTTTTAACACCTGATTGGTGCGTGGGAATATCAAGCTGCTTCACAGCTTTAGAAATTGTCTCCTCTGCTCTCTTGCTGCCATCCATCTTTTGAAAATATGCTTTGGTCCTCCAAGAGCTCTTCACATTTCACATGGAAACTTCTTTGCCCTTAACCTTTTTCATGTCTCATTAAATTGATTTACTAAACTGCCCAGCAAAGATTAGGCATCGAAACGTGTTCTAATCTTCCCTCTGCAAAATCCAATCTTGCCCCTCCAACAAAGAAGAAGTAACATTGAAAAATCCAATGATGTAGAAAATGGTGAATGCTGAATGAAAAGTACTAGTTTCAAGTCTCTAGACTGTGATAGCAGACACAAGCAAATACTAAAATGAAGCAAATTTATAAGGAACGTGGATAAAGCAAAAAGTCTCAAGTGTCAATATTAGAAGTGAAAATAAATTCCTGTTGTTTATAAAGGAAGTCAGCCTATGTTCCAACGGGTCAGTCTTGAAGTAAACACAGCAAAGCCTAAAAACAATCAGTCCCATCAGGATGCAACACAAAGAACAAAGCTGACCACTTCCTGCAGAAGCAGTTTCCCACTGGAAGCTCCGGATGGCTTCTGAAGAGTGATTAGAAGACATCTCATGCCAGGACCAGATCAAGCACATCAGAAAAAACATTAATTTTGTTTTAAGATTCAAGACACAGCAAGATGTGTAAACT
Source organism: Pleurodeles waltl (assembly GCF_031143425.1). Classification (NCBI taxonomy): domain Eukaryota; kingdom Metazoa; phylum Chordata; class Amphibia; order Caudata; family Salamandridae; genus Pleurodeles; species Pleurodeles waltl. The sequence continues at coordinate 1,759,614,815 of NC_090444.1, forward strand.
GGATTCTTCTGAGTTGTTCCGAGTCACCAATCAAATTCA